>NC_041349.1:7916006-8634000 GCF_004354835.1 Perca flavescens
TTTTTGATATGTTTAAATCAGATCAGATGTCACATGCGTTATTTCATTCTCTGTATTTACCATGTGTTAATGCTGTTCATTGTAATGGACAATTGCTATATACAATCAACAAAATAAAATATTTCTAAATGGGTGCCATTTCTTGTGGTTTGTTTTTTGAAGATTACTGTGTTTTACCAATGATTATATCCTATCCTGATGCACGTAAAGTTTGGAAGTTAATTGAAGGTTTGTTAATGATTAACTGTTTAACAACCAATACCAAAACAATACCAATGTTGGCCAAAAAGAGTTAAACAATCAAAAAAGCATGTTGAAACAAAAATGAAAAAGATAAAAAATGTGTCTTGTTGATAAAATGAATATACGCTATGATCTATATAATTTAATTTAAAACTGCTATTTAACTTGCGAGTAAAAACCAGGCCCCCAGGAAGTGTGCCAGGCTTTGACATTGACATTTTGACATTAAGGTTGAAGCAAGATTAGTGGTGCACATACTATTGATTTTTAGAGACAGTTATTGCAAAAGCTGTTTTGGAAATTAATTATATCAGATTACACGTTTGCCTAGCAACAACAAGCCATCAGTAACTGTCAAAAATCCACCAGTTTGATGCAGATTAGAACTGCATTGTGTAAGGACAATCACAATGAGCATTACTCCTAAAGAAGAAATGTAATCACCAAGCGTAAGGGCTACACATCTGTGTAATTTCAAAATTGGACACAGACATTTCATTACTATGATACTACTAATTGACCTAGAAAGTAGAACCTAGAACTTGTCATGGTGTCGCATTCTAGCTGACTTGTTGTTAATGTTGGTAGCAGCCCTGACTGCAGATTTCATAGATGTCTCGATCCAAGCGTGAGGAAAAGCTGTGTGTTCTCCTGCAAAGTGCACCCTGCCTTCACTTCTGAAGAGCTGCTCAGAGTACTCTAAATGTTGGTAGGGTGTGAAGAGAGCAAAGGCACCCAAGCTGTGAGAATCCGCGCTCCACCTCTTCACCACCACCCCTGTGCAGAGAGATTTGACCCTGTCGCCGTGGATCTTTGTCAAATCTCTCAGAGCCAGCTCTTTCAGGTCTTCATCACTCGCACCTAAGAAGAGGAGGGATTCGTCAGACCAGGTGTAGGAGGCCAGGAGGACACCAATGTTCTCATTGGTTGGGAAACTGTGGCTGGGGTAGTAGATGAAACGGGAGGGCCAGTCGGTGATGCTCTTTTCTCCTCTGATGCCATCCTTCTCCCAGAACTTCTCGCTGAAGGTTAGGATGATTTTAGTGGAGCTGTCATAGTGGACTGCCCTCAGTGCCTCCATCTTTTCGATGGAGAGAGGTGGAACAAAGTCAATGAAGAGGGCTGCTTTGGCTGTGGTTGTTACCAGGACAACGTCAGCGGAAAGGCTAGTAAAAGAAGACTGTTGTCCTTTCTGGTATGATACTATTACACCTTTATCTGACTGGCTGATGCGTTTGACCTTGGAGTTGAGGAGAATGCGAACATTCAGGACATTAAGAAAAGCTTTCGGGAGAAGGTCTGATCCACCAGTCACTTCCTCGTACCTTTAAAACAAATACATGTTTGAGTGCAGTGTTGCAGAGAGGTGCACATTTCCAATATGTCAATATGGTACTGTATGTTTATGTACAATTATATTCATCGGTTATTATTTAAACTGGGAGACCCAGTATGAACATTCAGGCATAAGTGTCAAAGGAGTTTTGCTGCCGGTTGATAAAAACAACTTTCAGTTTCATCTAAGTTTAGGTCAAAAATGTACTTCATATAGTGTTACATGTAAAGCCACCGAATTACTGTCTTTCAGATGAAAATATTATATTTACTGGTCTTCTCTTGAAGCCAGTAAACAGTGTACAACTTTAGTTTCCCAGACCTTTCATGACCACCTCACATTTACTGGCTAAGGGTTGGATAATATTTTAACTCTACTGCAAAAAATATATTCCAATCTTGAATAGTTGACAGTGTGGGATGTAGAGCCTTACTTAGCATTGTCATTGATGTCATTCTGGACATAGATCATCTCAGTCAGCGCTGTGTACATATGGCTCTTTTCGTTAAGAAGGTCTCCAATCATCCTTATTGCTTCTGAACTCAGATCTCCTTCTTCTTTCAGATACTCCTATTAAACAAAGTCCCATGTAATGCTGTCAGGGTAGCTCAGAAAGAAAGCTTAAAATTGTTGGATTACATGTTTTCCACTAGTCAGGTTTTCAATTTTAAATCAGGAATTATGAATGTACAGACTAATTGGTGAAAGTTTCAGTAACAACTTGTTTGTTTTCAAAAGCTAAACCATTGAAAGTGGTATGTGAAAAAAAGTGCTATTTATAATGCACTAAAATATCAGTTGTGATTCGCAATTTACCTCACATAATGTTCTCATTTTACAACATTTTATGACATCATTGTGTTTTACCTTCACAGAGTAGTGGTCATATTTTTTCAGCGCAGCCTCGCAGCCATGAGTCTGCACATAATCTTTCACCTACAAAAAAACAGGAACAATTCATTCATTTCTCTATTGAGCTGATGGTGTCCCCATGAGTCAAACTTAACTTTGATTTGCCTATAATGAACCATGAATGTGTAACTCGACTGTATGGCCTAGCCTGACACAAAAAGGCACCAAATGGAAACTCTTAGAGGTTGGGCCCACCGAACAGGAATGCCAGTAGTTCAATGTTTGTCTAATTTTCATATAGCTCAGACTTTAAACATGTCCTCTTTTAACCTACTTGGCCGGAACAGCTTAACAGTAAACTCTGACTTCTGCAATTAGTGAACTTCCTGGACCTGGAAGGTCCAATATTGAGGAAGCTATCCCATTAGTTATGTTACACCATGTTTTATATAGCCCTTCTATGGCGGTGATAAACTACTCCACAATAAAGAAAAATACATTTGCTTTCCAAGGATGGGAATTTGTGTAACTTTCTTTCAATCACTCCCTCCTTTCTTCTGTACCTTCTGCAAAGCTTTTTGTAGCAGTTCGTCGGCCGACTTCCCTTTCTCACTTGGTGTGACGTTGTACTTCAGAACGTCAGGGTCATTTTGCACTGTGTACGTCTTCTTCAACAACCCATTAACCAAGTAAAAGGTGTTGGGGTCATACATGATGAATTCATTCAGCTTGACCTTTAGCTTTTTAGCAAACCAACGGACGATTCTGGTGACAAAGGGGATGGTGATTAGCTTATTACTGTAATGTGTGTTTACTGTGTGAGACAGACTGTAAACGATGACATTCACTAAATACGCTTGATGTCAAGACATTTAATGGTGGCACATGGAACATCCCTACATCATTTTTGAGTTTTAAGTTAAAACCGTTGCAGCCTCCAAGGGCCTCAACAATAAAACTCACCTTCTGCTATTTTGAAGTAACTCGCCATGTTATTTTTATGGAAATAAACAGGAATGTTTCGCTCTATACTGTAGATAACATAATTCTGACTCAGTTCCACTGTAGCGATAGTAAAACCTTTACAATAGCTTAACTATTAATTTATTTTTGATTCTATCCCAGTTAAATTTGTATCTCACCTTTAATGTTTTAAATGATTATAATCACAATATTGTGGATGGTTTCCTTGCAAATCAACCCCATAAAAAGCTGGTAGTTTCATCAGCATCCTTTTTACACAATCATGTTAGTCTGAGACAGGGAAGGGTTGCATGCCATGTTTATATGTAAATGCCGAAACTGAGCGTTTTTAAAACTTAAACTCACTGGTGAGTACTTGGGATCCTCATGGCTCCCAGTTCAGCATACCAGCCCTCTTCTTCATTCCTGTAGGTCTCCATCCGTCCTCCAACACGACCACTAGACTCTATTATGGTTACCTTGTCAGAACAGAAAAATACAAACAGATAAATACACAATAAGGCCATTTTGTAATGTTTCAAAGGTAGTAGGTATGGCATTGCTATGACTGGGCAGCCTAAAGCCCTCTTTACTTCCTCTGTGTCTCCATAGGTGACGGGAGAGGTAACAGCAGTATAATAAGACAGTGCTGCCTCAAGCACTTCCATCCTGCCAAGATCATGGAGGAAGTAAACACATATCACATTCTGTCTGTGCTGAGGTATTTGGGTTAAGCATCTGTGTGGCACCCGCAAACCCTTCGTCGACATTGAAGGTTCAGCTAAACTTAAGGCCTCTAGCATGAGTTTAAATATACCTTCAGGTAGACAGGAACTTCAGAGAGTTGGGATGGCATGACATGACATTCTGGTTAACCTTTACGGCCTGCCTAATTTTCTCCTCAAAAGACATTCCATTAAATGCTTCTGTGTAAGTCATTAAAGTCTACCTAACCTTCTTCATGTATGTGGATATCAATTGTGCTTCTCCTGTGTTAATGTTTAATATGTTTGTTTGTTTGTTATGTATGCACTTATCACCAAGGCAAATTCCACGTAGGCTAACTACTGTGGCAATAAACTTATTTCTGATTCTGATTTTGAATTTTTCCTTAACATTAAGCTCCAAAGTCAACCACCGCCTCAGCAGTTAGGGTACTTACACTTAAAACCTAGTACCATTAATTATAGAATTTCAATAATATATTTTCAAAATTATTTCATGACCTTTCTTCATGTAATGTTACTGCTCTCAAAACTGATACATAAAATAAACCTTTAGGTTGTTGTTGTACAATCAAAGTGAAGCATTAGCCTTAATATTGTGAATTTGAATTTGCCAGGTTGTAATGGAAGAGTAAATCATGCCTAAATGTGTAGTGACTCAGCAGAGGTAACATTAAATGAGAAAAGGTAATCTACAAGAGAATAGGCCCAGCCCCCCATTTCATATGTGTCCCCACCAATGTTGAAATAAAACCAACCACATCATAGGTAAGCTGTAATTCCAACATTTGGGCTAATAGTCTGTCTTTCTAACCTCCGGGCTACCAAACATCCAAATAGAGATGTAAAAATTCACAATTAATGTCTCAGAAATAATTGCTTTTAACTATATATTTGTCTCTTTTAGTCAAATTTAAAAATATTTATTTACTTATTACTTTTTCAAACAAATTAAAGGTTTGAATGAATTCCAGGATACATCTTTTGTTATATATCACTGTTTTGTGACCCAGATACGCAAATGCAGAGCCTATGAAGTGAACCACACCTCTTTATTATTATAAAGCAATGTACTTTTGCTTGAATTAACATAACATTGTTGAAAGAAAATTAATCCCAATCAATTAAAAACAAAGCATTAATCATTACCAAAAAACAGAGTGTGTTGGATTTCACTGGTTTGAGACAGCTACAGTCCCTTTACTAATGTAACAAAGCACAATAGTAGATTAAACACAACAGACAGACTCTACATTACTTAAACACATATAAAGGTGCTTTGTGGCTTTTTAACATTCAAAAGCTGACTTGACTTGCAACTGCAAGGGGGGCGTTCTCTGCTAGGAGTCCATAGGATCATATGATAGCTACTGTTAGGTGGCGCTACATGGGTATTAGAAACGTGTTTGATGGATGCAAACTAAATAATTAACTCATTAAGGAAATGCTCTAATGCTTTAATTGCGGTTAGAACATTTTTGAATAATTGTTTCAGGCCTACGCCCAAGTTGCCCAACTATAGTTACTACGAGCCCACCATCATATAGCAGGTAAAAAACGGCCCTATTGTGTAGTGGTCTTAATACCAATATCAACTTGTTGCATGTACCTTGTGTCCTGCGTCTTGCAGTAGTTTGGCAGCCGTCAGTCCAGCCACGCCAGCTCCGACAATGACAACATGATGAGATGTATTTATGTGCGGGAGGCCGTTCTTCACAGTCTGCAGCAGTTCATCGTAGTCTTTGTCCTCCAGACAATCAGCCAGGTGTTCCTTCATGCTGACAGCAGCAGTGGTGCTGTGGTACAATGTGAGCAGCAGCACACTGGCAGCAACTGGATACCCACACACACCAAGAGGAAAACACCCCATTTTACTCCAAAAGAGAGCTCATATCACTTTCATCTTCCTTGGTGTTGTTGGGACATTCAATTCAACAAGTGGAGAAGATTAAAGCTAAAGTTGTGTAAGGTGAGACACTGAAAAACAACTATGCCTTTACTTACCTTTAAAAGATGAAAAAAGTCATAATGTCATGCCCGGGCTAGCTTCTCTAACTCAGTGTACTCTCTCATTTAACATTATTTTTCTAGGTCTTTCTGAAAAGTGAAATGTGTTTTTTTCAGTTTTTTTTAGGAAATAAACCCAAAGTTCTGGTTTCACTTTGGCTCTCCACGAAACTGTAACTTGTATTTAGGATGCATGAATATGCGCAAGTTGTATTGCAAGTTTTGCATTGCCAAAATTAATATATAAACAATATAGACCTATTTGGCAGTTTTGTTTTTGTGTTATACTGTATCACTTTCCAATCATTTCCTTGGAAGTTTCATAAAACAAACTTGGTACGAATTGTATGTGAAATAGGATTTTTTCTTGAAATAACAGCTCCATTGAAACCCAAGTAACTCTATTCTCCATATATCTTCATCTGTATGCTTGCCTGTAAATCAATTTCAAAGTTTTTTTCTGTAAAGGTTAGGAATCAATTTGAAAGAAGTAAATAAAAGTGTACTAAATGAACACTTTCTTTATTGTGGTTAATAAGTACTGGATTACTTTTTTTACTACAGAAAATATTAGTATATTTAAATTGTAAAAAAGTTTGGATATTACAGACCCATAAAGTGTTACCTTTTAGTTCTCTCAACAGAAAACCTTGTTCACTTGCACTTGCACTGATCTATATTAAATGCACAGCAAATTAAACTTTCAACAAAAAGTCACTTTCTTCACAAGAAAATAGTACTAAGGTACTCAAACACCATTACTAACGAAAATGAACAAATATCTTGGACTAGATCTTGCATTCATAATAACCCAAAGAGACAACTGTTTAATGAGACATCTACAATTCTAACCGGATATACTGTGACATGATGAAATATGAAACAACAGTTTGAATTATTTCAAAAAGGAAGTAGAGAAACTGAAGAATTACACACAATGAAAAGCAAGTTGCAGCATATGTCACATACAGTATGTATATAATGTTAAATATATATTTTCAAATGTGGACCCCAGGAAGTGTAGCTGTGCTTAAGGGCACAGCTAATAGGGATCCTATAATAAACTAAACAATATATGCCAGTAAAGACTGGCCTCTCATTTCATCATGCAGCGCTGAAAATATAACTTTGTGCTTAAAAGCAGAACTACTGTGCAGCGGCTTTCAGTGGATCAAAACCGCAGACAAGGAAACAGATTAAGGACCTGACCACAGCAAAATCTGCACGTACACCACATATTTGAAAGCACAGGATAACTGCAAAAGAATTTAAACCAATTTCCAACCACATTTAAAGCAACATTATGTAACTTTAAGCTGCAGCTGTAGTTCCAATGAGACAACCTGTAGAGGGACCGAAGCCATTGGAAATACAGCTGCAGCTAAAAGTTACATAGTGTTGCTTTAAGTCTCCACCAGTCTGTAAAATTGAATACCAACATGGCAGGATATAGCAGATTTTTATCAGTTACGTTTCTTTATATTTAAAGAAATTCTGTCTCCAACGCCTTTGTGTTAATAAAATAAAACAATACTGCTGTAAAATACTCACATAAGTTCCACTTCAACCAATGTGGATACATCACAGTCTTCTTTCTGTCTTTGGTGATACAGGGATGAGAAACAAAGTTTAAACGTTAAATCCTGACAAACAAAAGTTGCATGTCAGATCATGAAAGTATGTACTAAAATATATTTAGTTTGTGTGCATTTATCTCATGATCTCATTTGAAGCGGTAAAAGTCAATGACAACTGCAATTTGCAACAGTTAATAAGAAACGCACCAATACAATGATTCTGTCCTAGTATGATTAGCAAGGTCTCTGTGCAGCATTTTATAATGCCTACACTTTCTGTACAACTCAATACCTAGTAACAACATTCATAATAAAAACATTTTACACATTAAGTATTTAGTTTAAATTTCCATCTTTTTTAAAATTTCTTCCATTGCAAAAAGTTCTTATTATTTTTACTCACATATATTTCAATTGGCAGCATTTTATGTTATCTTTCTATTCTATTAATCCAGTCTTGTATAGGCTAAGAAATGTTAAATTAAACTGAGATTAACCTCATTTAAGAAGTAAAAGAAAAATCTAACAGATGCTTTCTTATGCCAATATAATAATGAAATTTCAGTTAATAAAAGTTATATTTTATCTATGTTATGAAACATTTCCTACCTTTTCAGGGGCTTAAACAACTAAACCAATGATGTTAGCTGATGTTACAGTGACTAGATGTGAAATATTAGCCTCTTATATACTGTACTACCTCAATTCTGGAATTTTCCTCTCAGCTGCCCAGACTGACCTCAAACGGCATGACTTTGTCTTTTTTTTATTATCAGAGTTTGGATTTCAGTTTTATCAGCTCTTGCAATCAGGTGATGTAACTTGCAGGTCTTATGGTGAAAAGGGAGGCTTTGTGTCATCTTATAGGATAAAAATGCAACCACAGTGAGGACATGAAGGAAGGAACATTCATCTTTCATTTGCTAACCCCATTTGTCATTCCAAGTTTTGTGACAAACCTGTTCCTCTGATTACTGGATGTACAATGATTCAGCATTCTAGCCCTCTTCTTCATTCCTGTAGGTCTCCACACATCCTCCAACACATCCACTAGACTCTAATATGATTACCTTGTCAGACCAGAAAATACATAGATAAATAAAGGTAGCAGGTGTACTACGCAGGTGCAAAATTATTATACTTTTATGCTATTGTACTTTTGTAATCAGTAGTATTTATTATTCTTCGAAAAAGAAAAGACAAAACATCAAATAGCCTTCAAAATAAGGCTGTAAGGAAACAGAAACAAGAATGCACGGGATGGACAATGATATCAAATATAAAATTATGTATATATCTAAACAAACATGTGACACAAACTGCGTGAAAGAAAACAAACATAACAACATAACAGCAAGTAATGACATAATTGAAAATACATACTGTACATTACTAAAGAATATATATTCATACACATACATAACTATACTTTGGCAGATGTGTAGATAGTTAGGTAGCACATATCATGACTCAAATTATTCAAGCTGAGTCAGTCTAAAGCAGGGGTTGGCAACCATTTTAATATGAAGTACCATTTTAAAATTTTCTTGTTCGGGCGCCTGAATAGCTCACCTGATAGTGCGCTTCAACTCTGACCTGCGGCCCTTTGCTTCATGTCATTCCCCCTCTGTTTCCCCTTTAATTTCTTCACCTGTCCTGGGCTAAAATGTCCCAAAAAATAATCTTAAAAAAAAAAAAAGTCTAATTAAGTATGAGTTTGATATTTTCATGTATAGCAGAGCAGAATTTTTAACAAACAGGGCAGGACTACATCATCTTGAGGAGCGTGCCAACGCCCACCGCGCACTTCCAGCAATTTGGGCTGTCTGTTAATTTCACCCTAAATAACCTGGGTTGGGACCAGTATACTGTGTTCCTTATTTTAAACTGTACTAGTGCGGTTCTAGGTTCCCGTGATGTTTCTTTTTTCATAGTTCTTTAAAATGTTATTCTAATTCCTGCTCTGTGAATGATCAGTCTCCCAGGTTGATTTAAGATTAGAGACTGGACTATTAAAACATTTAAGCAGCATGGAGTAGTATTTGGATGCCTCATGGCCAGTGACAAATATTATTTTATCAATAGTAGTTGTTTTTAGGAAATGTCTTATGCATGTCTGTGTGTGGGGAGAGCCCTGAAGGCAGAGGGAGGGGTTAAAACAGAGCTCTGAGGGGATGCTACCCAACCCTGCCTTTAAACCTTGTATTACGTTAAGGGTCAATTTGACCCATTTCCGTTTTTGTGTTGCCCAAAGTACTGGTTAACCTATCTTTTTCTTCATAAAATCTCATGACATTTCCTCATTTAGGGTCATAAACTTGTCTGTTAAATCAGAACACACTGATGTGTGGTGGAATGTCTGTTCAGAGTTTGTATAAAAAGATGATGTTACGGGTAGTTGTTAAGACCCAAAATAAATATCTCTCTTTGATGCCCTTTATCTTGATAGCATTTACAGTATTTGCAATTTGACTGGCTCTCAAAACCCATTTAGAACCAGGTGTGTGTTTGTAAAGGAGGAGGAGCTTTCTCACGCTTGTCCTCTTTACTGTTGTAATGTCATCTCTTTGACACGCACACTACAAAATTAGCTCCAGAAGATTTAGCACATATTTTTGATGTTAATAGTGATGTAGAGGAAGAGGTTTCAGAGTCAGAGGATCTTTCAGAGACCGAGGACAATGCTATTGACGATCCGGATCTTTCGAGCAACAATGTCTTGGGTGTTCCACAACACCAGAGCTGGTTGACCTGAAAGAGACAAACTAGCTGCAATCAGAGATGTAAGGGATGTATGGGTCGAAATTGTACCTGTCTTGTACAATCCTGGTCCCCATGTCACTGTAGACGAAAGCATTGTTCAATATAGGGGGCGCTGTCTCTTGCCACTGCCAAGTATGGCATCAAAATATGGGCATCCTGTGATGCCATATCTAGCTATGCATGGCATATGCAAGTGTAAAACAAGCACCTCGTGTGAAATGCAAGAGTTACATCTGCAGAGAGCACACAGTTACACTCTGCCCATAATGTGGAGAGTAATGGAAATGTGAAAAGAATATTTTGAGGAAATGGGACAAGTTCCATGGAAACAAATGTGATGAGGAAAAAATTTTCACTAAATAATTGCTAAATATAGTTTTGGAATTAAAAACATATTGCATTTCTCCTTTCTAAATGTTCACATGATGTAAAATAAACTCCTTATTGGTTTTAACTGATTCTTTGACTGTTTTGAGTGTATTTACACCGTACGGGTCATTTTGACCCGTAACATCATCAATGCAGGGCTGGACTGACCATCTGGCATACCGGGCATTTCCCGGTGGGCCGACGCACTTCTGGGCCGAATCGCCGATATAAATAGGTCTTTTTTTATTTTTTGGCCGGGCTGGCCCATAAAAAAATCGCAGCGGCCCATTGGTTAATTTCCGGCCCTGGGACACGAGCTGTAATAGTTGCTGGAAGTTTAGCATCCATGTTAAAATAGACAAACGACCACCAAAGTGCAAGGGAGGTGCAGAGAAATTACAGTAGAAAAAGATTAAGAATCTACAGGCGGATTCCTCAAAATGTGCCAAATTTCTGACATGTTTGGGGCTGTAGTAGCTGCTTCAACATCAGCATTAGCTTAAGTAGAGGAAGGAGGAGAGGTGGCTGGCTAATAGGCTTCAGAGAAGCAGAAACCGCATCATACAGGGAAGAAGCCGAGGAGGAGGAGAGTGACCATGACGTGTGTGTGTGTGTGTGCGTGCGTGTGTGTCACGTCATAACGACAACAAGTAGTTTGGCTGTAACATTAAAGTTAGTGGCTGTCAGGTAACCAAACTGTTTAAGCTTACATTGAAAATGCTAGCCGTTGGCCTGTTTGGTAGTTGAAAAGTCTGTGTGATCTATAAATTCAGTGTTGATACAAGCATCAGTGTTCCTTGAATGGCTTAATTAGCTTCTCTTGTATTGGTGCTCTTTTCCAGGGCATATACTACTCTCATCTTTTTTGTAGCTTTTGGGAAGGGTTATAGTTATGGTTATAGCATTTAGCAGACACTTGTGTCCAAAGCGACAAAATATGAATTTTACAATAGTTAAAATGAACAGTAAACAGTTTTTAAAGTTGCTAAGCCAATATTAAGCAAAATAGCAATAATAACAATAATGGCGATAAAATATCAAATATCAATAATAAAAAAATAATAAAAATACCATAAATATACAAATCATAACTCTAAGAATGAACTAATTATTTAAGTGTAAGATCAACAGATAAGTCTTGGGACCACTCTCGAAGGATCCAAAACAATCACATGAATGTTGAACACTATGCAACTCATAATAGAATACAATACACGCATATTTCAAGAGGACTGTCTGCAGGTAATGTGTCTGACCAATCACGGTGGGTGTGGGCCGCCTGGGCCTAAAATGCCAGGGCCAATTTTTTGTACCAGTCCAGCCCTGCATCAATGTAATTTCTTTTCAACATAATACGAGGGTTAAGCGTTTCGGAAGGTATTGACATCTCTCATTTGTCACAAACGGATTTAAAAGCACCTGGAGCTCTTAGATAGGAAGCCCTCATAGGAGTAAAAGCTGAGAGGAATCTGCTCAATAGAATCAAGGTTTTACTCAAGTCAAACCATGTCACTAATCGTTCTGACTTTATGGCTTCACATCTACAGTAGAGTTTGAATAATTCACTTAACTAATATAAACTTAGCACAAAAAGTAAGGAAATTTGCGTTTGATAGATTATTTCTCTGTGGTAACAATGCTTTTTGGCAATACATCTTATACTGTTGGAAAGCCTACAAATGATACCCCATTTGTAAGGAACATGCATTTGTGGGATGAGTAGCAGCGCAGAGTATGTGGGTTGCGCATTTCTCAACAAACCTTTACACTGTCATGAGACACGTACTACTTCCACAGGATTGTGATCATCATTATAAAGTGTTTACCACAAACTCAGTGTGTCTGCTTTAGATGGCTTCAGATAAAGGAGACACAACACTATAAAGTTAGCAGTTGACCACAGTGAGAGTATTTAAAAGCTGCAGCAGCTCTGTTCCTGTTAAAAGAGTTCTCGTGTATGAACAAAGAGAAAGAAGAAGCTGGTTTCCAACTCTGCAAACATTTCCACCAGTTCACACAAGCCCCGTTTGTTACAACCCGTCTCCTAGGCTGCGACAAAAACAGGTAAAACACAAGGGTAGGCTGTCAGAAGATATTTATTATAACCAACCAAATTAAAAATCAACAAAAACAACAAAACTTAAACAATATAGCTAAACAAGGAATTCAAAAGAAACATCCCGCCGCTCACACCACAGAAAGAGAGAGTGAATTGCTGACAGCAGGAGCCAGAAATTGCATCCTGACCCAGGTACAGCTCATCAATGGAAATCAGCACCTGTAAAGGACCCGACACACCAAGCCGACGGCTGTTTTGACTGCTCTCATGTGTATTGGATTGATCAGATGAGATGAAAAATGAAAGGAGCCTTTTGTGTGCCTCTCACAGTCGTTTGTTTGTTTTCCTCACTCTCGTTGTCAAGCTAAACAGCCAATCATATAAAATGGCCGACAAAGGCCACCACTTGGCGTCGGTGAGAGACAAACCGCACAAACTAGGCCGACGGTGGGCTTGATGTATCCTGGCCTTAACACAACACACAAGAGACCCCAGCAAATGGAAAACAGGGACACTTAGATGCTGGGGTCATCACACCAGAAACAATTGACACCAGCAACGTCACCACAACACTGCCAAAAAAAGGGGAAAAGAACAAAGAAAATGAACTGACGCAACCCAAAGGGGAATAGCCACTACAGTCTAGCAGGGAAAACTGAGCACCGAGGTGGCAACACTTACCTTCTCTTTGGACCACGACAAATCACCTTCAAAAGAGAAAACAAACACTCTCACCAACCTTAGCTGTAAAAAAAAAAACCTGGCCAAATGTACACACAGACTGATTGAGTGATTGGCACATACTCCAACACACCAACCAAACAAACAGATGGACAAGGCCCCTAATTTGTTATGACCCGGCTCTTGAGCCACAACAAATAGGTGACACACCATAATAATGTTTTACAAAAATATACTTTATTATGCAAATCAAACCAAATTAAATGATTATTAAGGTGTGGGATGTGGTTGTCAGTATAGCCAGTGGTGTAATTGCATGAGTGATGGATGGGTGTGTGTTGAGAGCAAAGTGTAACCAAACCATTAAGATAAACTACAGCAACATAAATGTAAATGGACTGTTGTTATATAACGCTTTTCTAGTCTCAATGACTACTCAAAGTGCTTTAACATAGTACAGGAACCATTCACCATCCACACACATTCATACACTGTGGCCGAGGCTGCCGTACAAGGTGCCACCTGCTCATCAGATAATCATTCGCACACATTTACACTCCGCACAGCATCGGGGGCAACTCGGGGTTCAGTGTCTTGCCCAAGGACAATTCGACATGGGACTGCAGGGCCAAGGATCAAACCACCAACCTTCCGATTGGCAGGCAACCGCTCTACCACTCAGCCACAGCCACTCCGATAACTAAACTAAATATATATATACACATACATGTGATAACTTCTGCTATGATTTTACACTATAAGTACATCTGAATTGAATTATGATTCACTGACACATCAGAATCTGATGATCTAGAATTACTTGTCATGACTCATGATCAGTAAAACCTTGAACACAACATCATCAACAACATGTGTGTGTGTGTCATCTTATTTATTGGAAACCATGCCCACAATATGAACTGAAATGAGGAAATCAATACACCATTATTTTATTTATTTAATTTATCTTCAATTCCCATTGTTAACCACATACTTGTCATTCACACAGTGTAATATATCCAGTATTTAGATGAAGCTGTGACACCTCCAATGCTTCTGCTTTTCAGACAAAAAACAATTTCCCTTTGTTGTATTTAATAAGCAATACAAAAAGAAGATGTAGGCTATGTATCTCAAACCACTGTGCATGTTTGGTATGTGGGAGGTCTAGTCTTCAGAATAAGATCTGCTTTTTAACTTATCAAGGAGAATTGTTTGACTTTAAAATAAGAAATAAACAAAATGTATAATTTTTAATATCAAACAGTGAAATGACCAGGAAATCCATAAGCTCTTAATCGTGGCAGAGACTGCTTACACCCCTAATTTATTCATACAAGAACAGACTCTGTTAAAGCAAGATCTATCAGCCTGGTGGTCAAAATGACAAGGACCCTGAGAAAATGTGTTTTGTATCAGAGAACAAACACAATTTGACATGTAGAGCATGACCTCTCTACACTGTGATAGTAGTTATTTATTCCACATCTTCTCAACAAACCTTTACACTTTCATGAGACACGTACTATTTCCACAGCATTGTGATCATTATAAAGTGTTAACCACAAACTCAGTGTGTCTGCTTTAGATGGCTTCAGATAAAAGAGGCGCAACACCATTAAGTTAGCGGTTGACCACAGTGAGTGCATTTAAAAACTGCAGCAGTTCCTGTAATCAGAGGTGTGATTACTCTCTGTGAAAAAACAGAGATGGAACAAGTTGGTTTAGCTGTTGGACCACAGTTAACTGATACTTTCTATTAATGGATAGGTTCTTTATTTTGTCAGATGTCAACATCCTTTTTAAATGCTTTGAACTACAAAAGGTGTACTTACAACCATGTTAATCCATCTCAAAAAGATACAAATACATTAAATATGATTACTGATCTCATACATGTAAACAAATGTACTATCTAACTGAACAAGCTGCACCATTTGTTTTATACAGTATGTGGCTGTGTCATTTCATTGTTTTCACTCATATGGTATTGCTAATATAGGTCTATTATGTGAAACTGCTTTATGATTAATAATGCAAAGGATGAAAAAACTAAAATTTCTATGGAATTGTACCTCATACAATTTCATCTGACAAATAAAATTGGTTAAACATGTCTTTTAAAGATCCTCCTTCACTTAGCAACCTGCAAGACACATAAGATGTACAAAACAAATGTTAATATAAAATAAGGGGCAAGTATGTCAACGTCAAGCTCGTGAAAAACAAAATGCAATGCAGAATTGTTTAGTTTTAACCGCATTAACAATATCATAAAATAAATGTGTAACAAAACAATTAAAATAATCTTTCAGAGTTAAGTAACTGAGGAAATGGATTATCTCAAAACTGGTTGGTGAAACACATTCTACCATATATCTTACTTCAAACATTCTACATCTAGAAATACTAACTTTATGAGACACTTCCCATATTGGTGGGAAACATTTTCTTATTAAATACTAGTCTTCTTTCGATAAGCATGAGAATCAAAGTAAAAGAAGAAATGCTGTTGGAAGTGGTGCTCAAGAGGATCAAACATGATATGGTTTGATGATAACAGTATATGAGTTTCTGACTTAAATAGCATTCACATCGACATTTGAGTCATAAATACGTCTCAGAAACTCTGGAAGCTCCCATTGATCCCACTTGATGCTTATATTTGAACTGAAGCGGCTATTGTCAGCCAATAATTTCTATTTATTATAATTAAACTCAAATTTATATGAAGTTTTATATAGTCTGTTATGACATTTAATAATTTTAAAACCTGCATACAACCAACTGTTCATATAAACGTCTTAAGTTATTACTCAAGTTGTAAATATTGAAAGCTTTCCAATCTCTACCATCCATTCCATATGATGTGAATATGGCATAAAAGCCAGTATTACCCTCAGTCTTACCTACTCGATTGAAGAGTAAACAGCATTCTCTGTAAATGATGGGTTGATACCTGCTGCATGCTCTGCTTTGAAAATAGATGAAATTATGTCAGTGTTTATGTATAGATTCACCAAAACACTAATTTCACTTACGTTATTGCCAAATTGGTGGTGTCTCTGATGTTGGTTTATCCCAATATCACTTACCAAACAAATTGCTTTTTAATAATAATGAGTCTTACCCAGGCCCAAGGTGTAGTAAATAGCTCTAGACCCAAATTCATCCTCATCTGATGGAAATAGACAGAGGTAGTCAGCTGATAGGTAGATATATCAACATCAATGATGGTGTTTAAGGTTGAGTTGAAATTATAGTTGGTTCACTAGAATATTTTTCATTGTATTTATCAGGGGAAATTTGACATTTTTGGGAATCTTTCTTGCCAAGAGACACTTACATCTGTCTGTGAAGTAAGGACCCTGAGCCAGAATGTGGTTAGTTTAGCATACGGTCTGTAATAAGGTGGAAAAGCTAGCCGAGCCTCTAAAGTTCAAAATACCCCTACCAAAACCTGTAAAGGTCACTAAGGTTTTTGTTTTGCATAAACCCTCTCAGATTGAACATGCAGGTTAATTCTGCTGGACATATGCTGGATAAACTCTGAATTATTATTTATTTCTCATAAATAAGCTCCCATCCATTGAGTGGCACCAATCTGATCTTAATAAAGTAATGTTCTGACTTTTTTATTTTCGTTTGTGATATTACACACTCATGGTTGTGCAATGGCTTTGATTGGTGGGCTTATGAAATATGATGGCTACATTTTCAAACCTTGAACATTCCCAAGTTTAAGCAAAAAAAGTGAGATTGGTGTGCAAGAAAAATTAGTATTCTTCTTAAAGCTCAACATAAAAGGAATAAAAAAACAGAAACTTTAACTTCAAATCAAATGCATCTCTCAAGTTATTAGGTATGTAGGTAGCTAACCCTTTTGTTTAGTATAAAACACATAACCTTTATACTACATGCACTGAGGGGCCTTTCAACCTTGTTTTCTCTGTGGGTTTGTTCCGTGGTTTGAGTCTAGGAAGCTCAAATTATCACCAGCACCTACACAGTTTCTGCTTTTAAAACTATAGTCATTTTTTTGCACTAAAATGGTTGTTTGCAGTAATGTGCATGGCTGTAAATTTCCAAACCAAATGATACATTCTAAAGTTTAAGCTGTTTTACCCAATTAAATACACAATTTAGATGCTGTGTTGTGTGATTGCAGTGGTCTGTGTTGACATGAGGTTATAATGTAAAGTAAAATTTAGACAAAAATAACAATGTCAAGTGAAGTACTGTACCTTTCTTCCTCCTGTTTTTTGTTACGACAGCATACGTCACTTTGTTTGCATCAGCTGCGCTGGTTTCTACAGAGACAAAAAAAACAATATAAATAGGAAACTAATGTTGCCTATTAGATCATTTGTTTTTGTATACCGTAAATGGCCCGTCTCAGCTCGACTCAAACCAGCTGATGGTGTGGCTGTGACTTGGCAGCCAATAGAGAAATCAGCAGGTTGAGTGTCCAGAGGCTGGTTTTAGAACGTAAGTAGTCTCGCTTTAAGCAATCCCATTCCGGGATGAGAGAAAAACGTGCTCTGGTGTATTGGCATTTCTATAAATCAATCACAACCGTCATGGGCTAAGCTCCGAACGGAGCCACTGCAAAATAGCCTCCGTCAGGAACTTATTATAGTTGCATGAGAGAAAACTCAGATTGAACAGATAGTCTAGCTAGCTGTCTGGATTAACCCTGCAGAGATCTGAGGAGCAGTTAACCATAGTCCTTATAAATCCACCGGAGGTTAAAATTCCAACACAGAGAACAATCCCGGAATTGGATCGTCAAGGATATAAACTAGAACATAAGGGACACCACCTGTTTCAACAGCCAATAGCGAAGTCATCTTGTTAAGTCAGCTACAATAAAATTATCCATAATCCATTTTATTTCTGTTATAAACTGTTTAAAGAGGCTCAATGTGTGCCCGCAAGCACATACAGTGGAGCGAGCTTGAGAGTGACTGAAGAGAGGGAGTTCCTGGGACAAAGCCGTGAATAAGAGAAATAAAACATGTTTTCGCCGATTCATCACTAGAAATGTAACTGTAGCAAACATCTCACAATCACTAAAGTGATCCACATTCATATTTAGATGCAACGTATTATATTTATAGCTACAAAAAGCCTACATAAAGTACAGAGTTGTTGCTATGGAGATGGTACACCATCTTGTCTCGTCGTAGTGGTGTGAACTGGCAGGTTTCAGAATGCTGCAGACCGATGACATAAGAGGTCATCGCCATGATGAGTTTATACTTGATATTTTTAGATAATTTCAACTGTTGCCTTGTGTAAAGCACTTTGTAGTTCTGTTTTTTTAATTGCTCTATATTTAAAGATCCTAATTAATAAATATAATTTAGAATGCTGAAAATATACCAGTATACTGATAAATGGTTTGTGTTCTCACCTGTTTGGTCCTCAGGTAAGCCTGATCCAGGTGTCAATGTGGACAGGTAGAGCAATACTGTAGTACAAGAAAGAAAAATTACAGTCTGTCTTCATGCTGTCCTATCAATTAAAGACCATGAAAGCCCCAACAATAATCTTAAAAAATAAAAAATGCTGGTTGAGATCTACATTGCAGAGACACCATGAAAGGCACTTCTGTTTCACAGAATGGGATATGTTGCAGAAGCAGAACTGAGTTTGTCCAAAGGAGTAATCCATGGTTATGTTAGCATATAAAAGAGATCCATCTACAGACACTAAAATGGCACCAACACAAAATCAATGGTTAAACACATCAAAGTTCCACCTACAGTGTGACTGACAGGTGACCTCTTGGAGTGCAGGGCAGCAATAGCTGTGAGCGCTTCTAGCAGCAAAACTGTTTGAAATGTATCCGTACCTCTATGCAAATAACCTTTTCCAAGGTGAAGTCCCACCGCCAACAGCAGAAGCATCAATAGAACACAGACAACGATCCATGGGGTAGAATTGGAGGAGGTGGTAGTGGTCTCTTTAGTGAAAACTGGAAGATAATGATTAGACATAACTTCAAATCCATAGGTCTACAGCAGTCATTTATTTCACATTTATGTATAAATGTTATTTTTTGAAACATTGCTGTGTCTCACCTCTGACGTGCAGCCAGCTCTGTGGTGATTCTCCAGCTCCAGAGATGTTGCACTTGTAGAGTCCCTCATCAGACTTGGAAACACTATGGATGGTCATCTCTCCTGTTGAGCTGCTACTGATGAGGCGGCCATTTTTATAGAAATCAGCTCGGAGGTTGAAAGAAGACATCTTGTTTCTGCAGCTCAGAGTCACAGCTTCTCCCTCCCTCACAGGAAGAGCAGGACTCACCAGGATCACTGAATGGTCTGATCACAAGTTGTTTGATATTTACATCATGTTAAAGTCAAGATGAATTTGACAAAATCTTGTTGTCTTAAATCAAACATACGAGTGACAATGATGTTGACGCGGTTGCTTCTCTCCCCCCCTTCAGCCTCACACCAGTACTCGCCACTGTCTTCTTGAAAAACACTTTTAATGTAACAGGAATCCTGTTTGGATTCCAGCCTACTAGTAGTTCTACATGAGAGTACTTCCCCTTTGACCCCGTCACAATGGAAAGTTACAGGCTCGTATTCAAAGAACTGCAGCCTGTTTGGGTCGACTCGAAGAAACACTGAATCTGACACAAAGGAAAAAAGGGTCAGTTCACCAAAATCACAAGAGAACATGTGTTCCTACTTCCTTCATACTAACAAGCAACCAACTGGTACTTACAGACTTTCTGATTAAGTGCGCACAGCAGGAACAACACACTGGTCACTGGAGAGACAAAGAAAAAGAGCCCAACATCAGAGAGACATGTTTATAGCATCTATACGTTCATCGATTCCTACAGCTACTGCAGCTGCTCTTAAAGCTCAGCGTATCGTCTGTTAAATCTCATAAATGCAACAGAAAGGTCAAAGTCAAAAATTAACACTTTGCAGAAGCAGTCCACAGAATTTATTTAACAGCCTTGTTGACTTCAACCTGCTTCTTTAATATTTTTGTTTTACTAAAAAGAAGACAGTCAGTACTCACACAGTCTGATGCGGAGAGCTGTGACCTCCATGTTGTCTCACAGCAAGTATTGAAAGCAGGTGAGAAGTGGCACTTCCTTGTGGCTTATTTTATGCTGTTGACGCAACACTAATTCTGTGCATTAGATCAAAAACCCTTTCTCAGAGACAGAGCTGCTGTCGTGGTAGAAATAACCTCGGTGGTTAAGTTAAATATCAGTGGGTGGAGCCAAAGAACAAAAAATGTAATTCAGAGGCCCAGGAACTATATTTCATGATGGTTAAAACAGAAAAGTCAGAACAAAACTGGTCATATAATTATGCTATTAATATGGTATTGTAGAATTTACAAATTACATTTTGTTGGCATGTGGCCATATTATATTGTAAATGGGATTAGTTTGCACGTTCTGTGGTGGTAATGGTTCCAAAAGAGGCAAATAGCTACTGTCACGTAATCATGGAACATACTTGTAGATATTGTCTCTCAAAGGAAATATATGGTTAAGTCTTTCTGTTTAAATTTTTATTTTGAAGTTTAGTGAGTCAGATACATGATCATCTGTCTGGAACGGAAGTTGCGTAACTGCTGCTTGTTTAATTTGTATTAACTAGTTCAGTGCCCGTTGAAAATGTGCCTGTTTGGAACTGCCGATTACTTGGCCTGTGGTACTGCTGCTTGTAGAATTCATCAAAACCAAATTGTAGCCTACCCCAAAATTACTTACAGAAGGAACCTAAACCACTTCAAATGCAACTCCCCTGTATACCTTACTACTAACTTACTGATTTACCTGACACAGAACGTTGCAGATTCAGAATGTAATCACAAAATATCACAACCAAAATGTGAAGTAATCAGACATTAGCGTCATGGACTCATGGCAGTGCGCCACCCACCCGGCCCGTTATGAGAGCTAAACAGCACATAACTGTGATTATCAACCACCAGAACCTGTGTGTGTGTGTGTGTGTGTGCGCACGCAGAGAGAGAGAGAGACGGTGTAGAGTGAGTCACAACACAAACAGGTGCTCAGTCAGTGTTTGCATGCAGTGTGAGAGGGGGAGTGGCCAGCGGCTAGAGCGGACTAAGGGTTTGAGAGATATGCTTAACACCCACACACACACCCACACACTCACACAGACAGAAAGACACGCACACACACACACACAAATATACACACACACACACGCACATAGACACTCACACATACATGATTCACAGGTCCTACTATACCCCCTGCAGTACATCATTCAAAGTATTAAAAAACATTTTGGACAGACATTTTATTGCATATTCTTTATTAAAAAAGTTGTATATTTACATACAGTTAGACATACAGTACATGTGGCTGAAAGCTACTGGCCTTTTACTACCATTAAAATTCTCTTTTACAACTTTCCATTTCTATCCAAATATTACATCACAATATGGTGATGATGCAAATAAAAAAATGTTCATGTTTAAAAAAAAAAAAAAAAAAACTACAGTTTTTTTTAGATTGTATAAAATACAAACAGAAAGTGAGACTCCCACTCCCCCACAGAGTGTGTTGATCAAGTTGCACAGATGATGTGGTCAGTCTGCAGGGTTTGTCAGAGTTATGGTCAGAGTGGATTATTAAATGTAGACACGGCTCAAAATAAAACTGTCGTTTGCAGAGCGTCTTCATTTGACTTCTGAGAATCCTCACGTCTCGATTCAGTCACAGCACATCTGCTTCTAGCCCCTTAAAAACATGAATTCATAAATCAATCATTGAAAAATACAGTATGTCTTAAAGCAGCAGATGCAAGTACCATGATTCTAGCAAACATTTTGTAATTAATGCAATTAATGCATTTTTATACAAGGTTAATGTTCAGTTGTGCACTGTCCCTCTCTAAACTTCTGAGGTGTGAACTACTTAAAGGACAGCACTTTCCATCCCTTTACTTTCTTCCTTTCTCAGTTTTGCAAGTGAGAATTTCAGGGGTGGTACTGTATAGACCGGTGTACGTACCTAAGACACCAACAATTACACACATCCACCAGCAGGTGGTGCACTGGGCCCCAGGGCATAGACATATAAGAGACCCACCACCCCGTCTACATAGGAACAACACACCCAAACTCAAACAGTTTGAATATGTCTACTTTTCGTCAATTTGGGTCTCTTTGGAATTGATTTTATCTATTTTGCACCTATTTTTTGTCATTTTCTGGCGGTTTTGCATCTCTTTAGTCATTTTTTGGGCCATTTTTAGTCGCCGTGTTTGTGTTTTTGGTTGGTTTTATGTCTCTTTTCAGGCATTTGTAGTTGTTTTTGTGTAGGTCTTTAGTCATTTAGCATCTCTGTGTGATCGGTTTGTGTTTTTTAGCCTCATTTTGTGAGTGAGGACCCCTGACCCCTTGGGCCTGTGCCCCAACTTTCTTCTATCCTCATTCTTAGCAATAGTATACTCCAAAAACTACAACACTATTATATTCACACCTGAGTGGCCATGACTTATTGTTGTTTACCTCCGAGTCTCCCACAGTGCAGTAGTGCCAGCAGCAGCAGCAGAGGAGCCATCATCACCAGGGGGAGAACGGTTCTTAACATGAGGAACCCATCATCAGAGGAAGGACAAGTCTCTGGAGGAACTGCTGCAGAGCCAACAGAAAGTATCTACTGTGATGTCATGACACACAGCGGTGACTCAGTGTGTCTTTTATTTTAAGATGAGAATGAAATACATTGTTTTACTGCAGATTGGCTGCATGCACTTTATTCTGCTTCTGTGTCTATAGCAGCTATAATTCTGTATTCCAGTTGAAAAGTTTGGCTAACACATTTTGCAGAAGACATGGTTGTTTTAGAGGTAGTGAAGATAAAATCAGCTATTATTAGCTAGAGAGATAAATATCTGCTAGAAAAGTATGTAGGCTTACAATTAACTAAATTATACCTCGACACCACACTCCATCAATCTGCTGAGCTTCAAACAATTAGGATAAAAACTAAATAGTTTTATAACCCTTTAGTGTCTCACCTCTGATAGTCAGCCAGCTCTGTGGTGATTCTCCAGCTCCAGAGATGTTGCACTTGTAGAGTCCTTCATCAGACTTGGAAACACTATGGAGAGTCATCTCTCCTGTTGAGCTGCTACTGATGAGGCGGCCATTTTTATAGAAATCAGCTCGGAGGTTGAAAGAAGACATCTTGTTTCTGCAGCTCAGAGTCACAGCTTCTCCCTCCCTCACAGGAAGAGCAGGACTCACCAGGATCACTGAATGGTCTGATCACAAGTTGTTTGATATTTACATCATGTTAAAGTCAAGATCAATTTGACAAAATCTTGTTGTCTTAAATCAAACATACGAGTGACAATGATGTTGACGTTGTTGCTTCTCTCCCCCCCTTCAGCCTCACACCAGTACTCGCCACTGTCTTCTTGAAAAACACTTTTAATGTAACAGGAATCCTGTTTGGATTCCAGCCTACTAGTACTTCTACATGAGAGTACTTCCCCTTTGACCCCGTCACAATGGAGAGTTAGAGGCTCATATTCAAAGAACTGCAGCCTGTTTGGGTCGACTCGAAGAAACACTGAATCTGACACAAAGGAAAAAAGGGTCAGTTCACCAAAATCACAAGAGAACATGTGTTCCTACTTCCTTCATACTAACAAGCAACCAACTGGTACCTACAGACTTTCTGATCAAGTGCACACAGCAGGAACAACACACTGGTCACTGGAGAGACAAAGAAAAAGAGCCCAACATCAGAGAGACATGTTTATAGCATCTATACGTTCATCGATTCCTACAGCTACTGCAGCTGCTCTTAAAGATCAGCGTATCGTCTGTTAAATCTCATAAATAGAAACAGAAAGGTCAAAGTAAAAAATAAACACTTTGCACCAGCAGTCCACAGAATTTGTTGTTACAGCATTTTTGACTTCAACCTGCTTCTTTATTATTTTTTGTTTTACTAAAAAGAAGACATAGTCAGAACTCACACAGTCTGATGCGGAAAGCTGTGACCTCCATGTTGTCTCACTGCAAGTCTTGAAAGCAGGTGAGAAGTGGTCTCTTCATATGTGGCTTATTTCATACTGTTAATGCAACACTAATTCTGTGCATTAGGTCAAAAACCTTGTCTCAGAGACAGAGCTGCTGTCGTGGTAGAAATAACCTCGGTGGGTGGAGCCAAAGAAGAAAAAACTTCATTCAGAGGCCCAGGAACTATATTTCATGATGGCTAAAACAGAAAAGTCAGAACAAAACTGGTCCTATATTTATGCTATTAATAAGGTATTTTAGAATTTACAAATGACAATTTGTTGACAAATGGCCATTTTGTTGGCACGTGGCCATATTATATTGTAAATGGGATAAGTTTGTACGTTCTGTGGTGGTAATGGTTCCCAAAGAGGCAAATAGCAACTGTCACGCAATCATGGAACCTACTTGTCAGATATTGTCTCTCAAAGGAAATATATGGGTAACAATTGTCTTGTGAAAAAGAAAAACTTGTGCTTCTTTTGGCTCTGAGAACTCTGTTTAATTTTTCATTTTGAAGTTTAGTGAGTCAGATACATGATCATCTGTCTATAACGGATGTTGTGTAACTGCTACTTGTTTTATTTTTTATTAATGGCTGATTTCAAGATTGTGGCGCTTACCACCAAGGTGTTTCCTTAAATATATGTAGACATACTGGAAAAAACATATCAGTAGCATGATTTCCTCTATTCTTTTTTTCACTGTTTTACTCCCACGCAAGCATGCACACACACACAATTCACAGGTCCTACTCTACCCCCCAAAAGTATTAAAAAACATTTTGGACATTTTATTGTGTATCCTTTATTAAAAAAGTAGTATATTTACATACAGTTAGACATGTACATGTGTCTGATAGCTACTGGCCTTTTACTGTCATTAAAATGCTCTTTTACAACTTTCCGTTTCTATCCAAACATGACATCACAATAAGGTAATGATGCAAATAAGACATTTTTCATGTTAAAAAAAAACAAATCTTTTACATTTTTTTGGATTGTATGAAATACAAACAGAAAGTGAGACTCCCACTCCCCCACAGGGTGTGTTGATCGAGGTGCGGAGATGATGTGGTCAGTCTGCAGGGTTTGTCAGTTATGGTCAGAGTGGATTATTAAATGTAGACACGGCTCAAAATAAAACTGTCGTTTGCAGAGCGTCTTCATTTGACTTCTGCGAATCCTCACGTCTCGATTCAGTCACAGCACATCTGCTTGTAGCCCCTTAAAAACATGAATTCATAAATCAATCATTGAAAAATACAGTATGTCTTAAAGCAGCAGATGCAAGTACCATGATTCTAGCAAACATTTTGTAATTAATGCAATTAATGCATTACCTCATTTTTATACAAGGTTGTGCTGTCCTTCTCTAAACTTCTGAGCAGAGGTGGGTAGAGTAGCCAAAAATTGTACTCAAGTAAAAGTACTGTAACTTCAGAATAATATGACTCAAGTAAAAGTAAAAAGTAGTCATCAAAATAATTACTTGAGTAAGAGTAAAAAAGTACTTGGTGAAAAAACTACTCAAGTACTGAGTAACTGTTGAATAAGGTCAGATTTATTTTTTAACACAAGCATTCAATCAGACGGACAAAAATACTAAATAATCATATTTAGAAAAATTATAGTTCATCCAATCAATTAAATAAATTTGAATTAATTAATTAATTACAAAAAGCTTAAATTAAAATAATCCAGGTAAATTCAAGTACTTAAAAAATAAAATCAATACAATAATAATACATACAAAATAAATAAGCACAAGTAATACAAATTTCCAAACCTTTACACTTTTTTTTTTACCAGGCTCTGCAGGCAGAACTAGAACAAGGTAATGGAGCTGCTGTTTGGTTCTTTTACTAAGGTAAACATGCTTTCAATCACAAAGGTGGATCACTTGTTATCGGGTTCAATCGCCGTGGTAACTTATGCTGGACGCCTAACCTGGTCGGGAGCAGGTTAAGTTGGAGATCAGAGATCAACTGGCCTACTGACCAATCAATACTCCACTAGTAACGGCTTCACCGTTCTTAGAAGATCAGGTGGAGCTCGGTGCGCGGAGAGAGAGAGAGGGGGAGAGAGAAAAAGAGAGGGGTGTGCTCATACAAAAAACATTTAGTGACCGACAGCCCTGTTAACATTCCCTGATGGGTAGGCTATATTTTAGTCGCTGTTTTTGTGTATGTTTTTAGTCATTTAGCATCTCTGTGTGATCGCTTTGTGTTTTTTAGCCTCATTTTGTGAGTGAGGACCCCTGACCCCTTGGGGCTGTGCCCCAACTTTCTTCTATCCTCATTATTAGCAATAGTATACTACAAAAACTACTATATTCCCACCTGAGTGGCCATGACTTATTGTTGTTTACCTCCGAGTCTCCCACAGTGCAGTAGTCCCAGCAGCAGCAGCAGAGGAGCCATCATCACCAGGGGGAGAACGGTTCTTAACATGAGGAACCCATCATCAGAGGATGGACAAGTCTCTGGAGGAACTGCTGCAGAACCAACAGAAAGTATCTACTGTGATGTCATGACACACAGCGGTGACTCAGTGTGTCTTTTATTTTAAGATGAGAATGAAATACATTGTTTTACTGCAGATTGGCTGCATGCATTTTAAGCTGCTTCTATGTCTCTAGCAGCTATACTTCTGTATTCCAGTTGAAAAGTTTGGCTAAAACATTTTGCAGAAGACAAGGTTTTTTTTTTTTTTTTTTTTTTTTTTAGACATAGTGAAGATAAAATAAGGTATTTGCCACTATTATTAACTAGAGATAAAAATCTGCTACACAAGTATGAACAATTAATTAAATCATACCTCGATACCACACTCCATCGATCTTGCTAATCATCAAAGAATTAGGATAAAAACTAAATAGTTTTATAACCCTTTAGTGTCTCACCTCTGACAGCCAGCCAGCTCTCTGGTGAGTCTCCAACTCCAGAGATGCTGCACATGTAGAGTCCTTCATCAGACTTGGAAACATTGTGGATGGTCATCTCTCCTGTTGAGCTGCTACTGACGAGGCGGCCATATTTATAGAAATCAGCTCGGAGGTTGAAAGAAGACGTCTTGTTTCTGCAGCTCAGAGTCACAGCTTCTCCCTCCCTCACAGGAAGAGCAGGACTCTCCAGGATCACAGAACCAGCTGAACAATATGTGTTTGATATTTAATATTGAACATGAGTTTGAACAAATGCTGCTGTTTCAACCTAAACATACCAGTGACAGTGATGTGCACAGAGATGGTTCTCTTCCCCTCTCCAGACTCACACCAGTACTCCCCGCTGTCGTCTGGAAAAGCACCTTTAATGGTGCAGGACGACTCGTTCGACACCCCCCACTTCGACAAACCACAAGTCGAAATTTCTGTTTTGATATTCCTTAAAATGTTCCATCCAGTCAGGCCATCGAAGCCCACACATTTAAAAGAGACAGACTCATATTCAAAGAGTTGCAGTCTGGTTGGAATGATCCAAAAAGCTCCATCTGCCACAGAAAACAGCACAGAGGAAAATAGATGATGTTGAGAAAGTTCCTTAAAGTAATGACTCAATACTTTGTTGTAGCTTTTATAAACTAACACACAAAGCTACTTACCAACCTTCTGAGCGTGTGCACCCAGCTGCAGAAACACCGTCATCACTGGAGAGATCAAGGAAAAGAGCTTCGACGTCACACAAATAATTATGCTCTATTCATTTCTGTCTCTTCTTGATTATGCATGATTATTGCCGGGAGATGCAGCCACTGTCAGATATATAGTCAAGTCAAAAACACAAATCTATGATTTGAGACATCCCGAATAAGTTACCTTCTTGTTATTGCCGCAGGAATTTGAAGTATATTCATTGTAATAAATCACATTTGATTACTTTTTATTTAGAATGATCTCTTCATCAAATGGACTTTGTAGATATCAGGAAATGGAAACAGTCAGTACAATTGTTGGGTTTCTTAAATTATAGTGTGGTCTAGTAACGTGTCCTGAGATGACCTCTGTTTGATTTGACACTATACATCAATTAAATAGAATTTTAATCAAATGTAGACAGTCAGTACTCACGCAGTCTGATGCAGAGAGCTGTGTCCTCCATGTTGTCTAACTGCTGACGGTCTAAACATCACACTGAAGTATAAAAAGCAGGTGAGAACTGGTCTATTCCTGTGTGGCTTATTTCTGCTGTTGACGCAACTATAATTCTATGTTTTAGATTGCAAACCTTGTATCAGAGACATAGCTGCTATCGTGGCAGAAATAACCTCAGTGGTTAAGTTAAATATCAGTGGGAGGAGCCAAAGAACAAAGACTTGCAAATGAGAAGGACCTTTATTCTCAGGCCCATAAACAATATTAAATGATGGTTGAAACGGAGAAATAGCCCCAAAATTGGTTATGTAATTAAATTAAGTAATAGTATTCTCAGTTGCACATAAAATATTGTTGGCCAGTGGCCAATTTATTTATACGTTTCATGGTGGTAATGGTTCCCAAAGAGGCAAAGAACTACTGTCACCCAATCATGGAACATACTTGCCAGGTATCATCTCTTAAAGATAGTATAAATATATTTCTGCTTTTGACGCCACACTTATTACGTGCTTGAGATTGAAAACCTCGTTCTAGAGACAGAGCTGTTGTCGTGGTAGAAATAACCTCAGTGGTTGAGTGGGTGGTGACAAAGACATATTATAATACATATGATAACACAGATTATAAAAAGTAACAGTACATGATAGGCACAAGACTGATTACCATTTATTCAACAGCAGAGAGGCTGTCGTCAGAAGGAGGCCAGCATTGGTCGTTGGGCCTCTAGTGGCAATGTTATGTATGACTATTGACTGTCAGAAGTAATGGGAGAATAGTGTGATGCTATTGTAGAGCCACAAAGCTCCACAGACATAGGAGGTCACTGTTTGTTTCACATATTCTACCAGCAGTCAATGCTGGTTTTCTTTTAGCCGTGACCACAAGCTTACCCTAAGAAGTAGTTTTATTTTCCTAACCTCACATCATTGTCATTATACATATACATATAAGTGTTTACTAGAGCAAAAATGAAAAAGCTTCAGTCGGCATTTAATGATGCATTCAGAATTTTGCTCAACCTCCCAAGATGGACAAGTCATATGTTTGTGACAAATAATGTTCCTACCTTTCATACTATGTTGAGGGATTCTATGTATGTATATGTTGATTAATTAATTTAAAATGCAAACGCAATCATAATGGCCTTAACTTGGATGACACAAGGTATTCCTTTTGTTTTTGGAAACATTGGAACAAATGTGTTTAAATTGATGTGGTTTTGTGAACTGCCATTATTATCTCTGTACTGTTTTCCTCTATTGCATATATTTTATTTTATTATTTTTTATACTGATGTGAACATTCAATTGACTCCTAACACAGCATTTTCTAAGGATTGTTTGGATTTGATTAGATTTTTTACAAATGGTCATGAGACTGTATTGAATCCCTGTTATGAAAGAATATTTATATGTATGTTGCCACTAGCGAAGGTGATCCTTTTGGGGGCAGCATAGAGCTATGAACAATCAGTCTGATTTCATGGAATTGAATGTTTAGATGTTTGAAAGGTACAAATGTGATCTGTGAGCTTTATCTCAAAGAACAAAAACAATACAATGCAACATTTGCTGTTTTTTGACATAAATCGTTTATTATTTTTGAATCAATACAATGTTTACTGTCTTTATAAATATACCATACTGTATTTACCCATGTTGGCCATAGTTTTCCTACAAGCTCTTTTTTATCTTTACTTAATACAGACCTACTATCAGCTACTTACTAAAGCACCCTGAGACAAATGTGTGATTTGTGATATTGGGCCATATAAATCAAATTGGCTATCAGGACATTATATTAAACATTTGATTTGTGAAAACTATGCCCAGCATCAGCCAAATCATTTTAACAGAACACATCTGGTGGCTGTTAGTATGCATGCTTATTCTTGTCTTTATTTTGTACAGTTGGACATCTTTAATTAATTTATGATCAAGTTGTCCAATTTAATTGTATTTCTTCCTGAAGGCATGTCCTGTTGTCTAAAACTGCCAGTAACAATTTAGATGATGCATTGAAAGTAATTGTATCACTTGTCAGAGTGAATGTCAATATACCTTTCAGGTCAAATATATTTTTAACATTTTAGGCCTTTATTTGTGACAGGACAGCTTAGATATGAAAGGGGAGGGAGAGGGGGAATGACATGCAGCAAAGGGCCCCAGGTCGGAATTGAACCTACGGCCACTGTGTCAAGCGCACGCTCTAACAGGTGACCTACCCAGGCACCGCAAACAGATCTTATTATGTTAGCAGTTGACCACAGTGTATTATAATCTGCAGCTGCTCTGTTCTCGTAAACAGAGTTTTACATGTATGAACAAACAGAACAGGTAGAACAATGAGGTTTAACTGTTACACACTGATGCCTTTAAAATAGACATTGATGCTGTGAGTTAGCTAAAGCTCTCCGATGATGTTGAAAAAAAAATCTTTGTAGGTCATTTCTACTTTATAACAAACCACACGTGGTCATTTAATCAGAATCAACCGATTTACTCTCTTTACAAATATATATAACCTGCAACATATTTAATTGTTTCTCCATGTATTTCTTTTAAGAATAAAAATATGTCATTATCTTTTGTCATGGACATACAGTACATAACTCCTAAAATGATGTTCTTGAATGCATTCAAAATTAAAACAGAGGTGATTAAAAATGTAACATATTCTGTTTGTAATATCACAAAAACATCTGTACTCATTAAAGACTCCTGCATTAATGTAACAGCTCTGTGTGGTTGTATGACCTGCACACACACAGAGCTTTGAAAAGACTCGCCTTCATTCTTCAGTCTCTGCTCTCAGTATCCTGCAAGACACACATGAGACAGAGAATATAGCTATCAGGATGTTTAGCCTCCTACTTTCCAATAAAAACACATTTTAGTCAAATGTTTCCAGCTAAGCAAGAGTCAAAACACAAATCACGTTCCAGTTCAGTTGTATTACCTTTTCATGGTGGCCTGTTTGTCAAGCTGTCCTCACCTTATGGTGTAGTAAAGAGGGGTAAAGCCATTCTCTGACACAGAGAAAATTTCAGACATCCTTAGACATACGTAAAGTGCACGATTGAACAATGTTTTTTATTAATACAAACATCCATAGGCTGGAAGAACCATCCGTTGTCATGGCTGGGCCTGCCTCCTAAACGTGTAGTACGACAAGGCTCACTTATTGGCCCATTGCATTTTCTATAAACTACTTTGACAAAACATACATGGCTTTGCTTGTGTTTTAAAATCATTATTATGCAGATGATACCCAATCAGTGGTGGAAGAATTATCCAGATCCTTTACTTAAGTAAAATTACTAATACCACCCTGTAAAAATACTCTGTTAAAAGTAAAAGTAATAAAAAATGTTACTTAAAGGTGAAATATGTAATACTGACAGCCCCCCTTTTTTTGGCTTAAAATAACGGGTTAGGGCTGCTGAACAGGCTACACGTTGTGAACAGCCGTGGCCCACTTGCCTGGTCCTCCGGTAACGTTAGCAGTTAAGCAGTGTTAGCCAGGACCAGTTGGGATCACTTTACTGGCTGTGTCATGTTAGAAACATGCCAGATTTTTTTTAGGTCGGTAGTCTATCTCCCCGTTTGTTTGTGTGCTGCTTCCATGCCTATACTAACGTTACAGCTGTAGCAAACTGGGTAAAGAAGGTAATAACACTGATACTGTTTGACCCTTTACTTAACATTTTTAGAATTAAATAGTTCTTTGGTCATTTGATCTTGACAAAACAAGTCAATATCTGCAATACCCTGTCATTAGACGTGCATATTTAAGTGACATCTCAGATAAAAAAAAAAAAAAAAAATAAGGGAGAAAACGTGGGTCCACATTTACACATGTACATGCGTCATATCATTACTGGCCCCATTGTGTATCTATATATACTGGCCACCTAGTCACTACCCACACAACTCAAGGGGCTGCAAGGTGGCTTTAAGTACCCGGCTTCCGGTAAAAAATAATTTTAACTCCTGCATTGTCGTGTAGTGTTTTCATGGTGGTTTCTTGACTCGCGACCATATATACATATGACTATAAAGCCATCACCAGAGCTGCTACACAGTGATCTGAGGGGCCAATCTACCTGTTTCTGGCTGTGGGTTTCTTGTGTAGTTTCAGTCTGAGATGCTAAAATAAGAAGCTCTCACCATCACTAGGGCCAAAAGCTCCAGAAACAGACAGACAGTCTTATACAGTTTAAACATGAATAAACTTTAAAAAATATACCATAAATGACGGATTAGTAATAGAGTGGTTCTCAAGATTTCTGGTTGTGACACAAAAGTAATGTCTGTTCATAAGCACTGATGCAAACTTTAGTCTAAAGGAAGGTTAACTTGAATACTAATATAATAAAATAATTACATTTTATAAGTTTTCTTTTAAAGGGTTAACATGTTGCATTCTGTGTTTCTCAGTGTCAATTAATTACCTCTCTCCGTTCTGGGTTTTGCGACGACAGCATATGTTGCCTGGGATGGGACAGCTACATTGGCTTCTTCAGGCACTGAAAAGAAACATAACGTAACAGGTAGGTATATAGACAGACAATTATTACATATTACATTTGACTGAAAACGGGTACACAGATAGCTTACTGTATCTTCATATCATTCTATAAATCTATCCCTTTAAATATTGTTAGTAGTTAGGACAAAAAAAAAGATTTGAAAGTACAAAAAAGTGTTGCATACTCTGGCTCCTTATGCATTTCCTTTTAATTCAGATAACGTTTCAGCCATGCCTTCTTCAAAAAGGACAATCAAGATGACTTCAACCTGTGGTGTGCGTTATATTTGTATAATTTTAAGGAATAAAAAAATGGGTCCACATTTACACATATAAATGCTTCATATCTTTACTGGCCCCATTGTGTATCTATATATACTGGCCACCTATTCACTACCCACACAACTCATGGGGCTGCAAGGTGGCTTTAAGTACCTGGCGTCCTGATAAAAATAAATCTAACACCTGCATTGTCATGTGTGTTTTCATGGTGGTTTCTTGACTCGCGACCATATATACATACGACTATAAAGCCATCACCAGAGCTGCTACACAGTGAGCTGAGGGGCCAATCTACCTGTTTCTGGCTGTGTTTTTCTCGTGTAGTTTCAGTCTGAGATGCTAAAATAAGAAGCTCTCACCATCACTAGGGCCGAAAGCTCCAGAAACAAACACAGTCTTATACAGTTTAAACCTGAATAAATTTCAAAAATATACTATGAATGAACGATTAGTAATTCAGTGGTTCTCAAGATTTCTGGTGGTGACACAAAAGTAACGTCTGTTCACAAAGCACTGATGTAAACTTTAGTCTAAAGGAAGGTTAACTTGAATACTAATATAATAAAATGATTTAATTTTCTGAGTTTTCTTTTAAAGGGCTAACATGTTGCATTCTGTGTTTCTCAGTGTCAAATTAATTACCTCTCTCCCTTCTGGTTTTTGAGACGACAGCATATGTTGCCTGGGACGAAACAGCTACATTGGCCTCTTCAGGCACTGAAACATAATAACGTAGCAGGTAGGTATATAGGCAGACAATTATTACATATTACATTTTACTGAAAATTGGTACACAGATAGCTTATCTACATATCATTCTATAAGTCTATCCCATTAAATATTATTAGTAGATATAGGACAAAAAAAAAGATTCGAAAGTAGAAAAAAGTGTTGCATACTATGCCTCTGTATGCATTTCCTTTTTATTCAGATGACCTTTCAGCCTTCATGCCTTCTTCAAAATGGACAATCAAGATGACTACAACCTGTGGTGTGCATTACATTTCTATAGTTTTAAGGAATAAATAGTAAGACATATAAAGGTAGGGTTAATGTCCCAGCCCACCTTCATTCCTTGGATAATTTCCATAATGACAAAATACACATTTATATAGTTATGTTAAAAGGAGGTTGGTTCCTCACCTGTTTGTAGAGAAGGTAAAGGCTGGAAGGATGAAGGAGACATTAGGGTATCTGTTTGAATGCAAAAAGCACTTTTAGCACACTTTGCGTTATCTTTATTTCAACCCTGTCTCTTAAAAAAATGTCTTCCCATACAACTAAACTTTATACCAGTGATGTTCTGAAAACGGTTGCAGTTTCAAACGTGGTTATCGCTGGGAATTGAAACAAATTACTTGGTTAGGTATAGGGAACAAAATCATGGGTTGGCTTTTGATTTTACACGGGACACAAACAGCTCTATCCTAGGTCCTGTGTTTATGTAACCAATCCATGACCCTGGTGTCTGTGTCACGGGGCGGAAGATTTATTTTATTTGAGCATGCTTTTATTGGATTTGTTGTGGTTTTATTATTTGCTGTGGTTTTTATCTTATAGTGCATGCTTTTATTCTGAAATGTGTGGTGTGTTTTTAATGTTGACTTCCGCCGGTGAACATTGTGGCAGCCCTAATCAGGCTAATGACTCTCACCTGGGAGTGAGAGAAGGGGTTGATTGGCCCTTAGATAAAAAGGGCAGAACAGAAAGTGGGGGAGGCAGATGGGAGAAGGAGGAGGCCATGGAGAACATGAGGGAGGCTTGAGAGTATGAGAAGAGACACATAGAAGACGGAGGAGAGCACACCAGGGAAGACGCTGAAAGCATGACAGAGCGTACGGAACAGGAAGAGAAGCAGCCAGGAGATCGGACGAAGAGAAACGGAAAAAGAACCTTAGAGCCCTGAAGCTACAACGAAGAAAACCCAAACACCGACCGACTTATACAAGGTCTTATAGCGAAAAAAAGTGGGAGAGCGTAAAACCTCTCCCTCCCGCGTAAGTCCCTTTTGAGACAGGTGTTGGTGGCGGTAAAGTGTATGAAGCGGTAGCAGTTTCTGTTGCAGGTTATGCCCCAAGGAAGGTGACAGATGAAAAGGAGGCTGCTTCCTGGCCGAGCCCTGTGGACATTTTAAAGCTGAGACTCCTGTTCCGTTGGACTGTTTTAACTTTATTTTTAGTGGTTTTGTTTTTATTTATTTTTTTTATTTTTATTTTTTATTTTTAAGGAGGAATTTTTGTTTTATCGATTTTAAAATAAATGTGTTATTCCTTAGCTTGTTTTGTTTACTCATTGTTTTAAATACACTAATTTACTGCTTTACCCTGGCACAAAGAACCTGTTTATAATCTTTTACCTTAATGTGAATTCCTGTAGTCTCAAAGAGGTCCTAGGCCTCAGTCCCAAACCTAGGTGGTGTTGTCTGCTTTTTTTTTTTTTTTTTTTTTTTTTTTGCAACATCCCCCCCCCTTTATTACATTTGTGCACACTTTGAAAACATTTAAGTGAAAAGGAACATACTTTTAGGAGAGAAGGCAGCCTGATTTGTATTCTCTGTACCTCTGGTGATTGTTTGATGTTTCCTATAGTGCAGTAATCCAACCAACAGCAGCAAAGCCACCAAGAAAACCGCAATACCGACGTAGAACAGCAGAGAGAGCTGAGGGGAAGGTTGAGGCGTAGAATCAGCTGCCGGAGAGATAATACAATGTGCTGCATATGAGCCATGATCTTAATGCTGTGGAAAAACATGCTTGTTGATCAGTGTAATAGCCTACTTAAAAATATTCCATACGATGTCTATGTCCATTCCTTAATCAACATTCAACAGTTGTCAAAGAGCAGGTTGATATAAGTAACACGTTGTCATTTGTAATACTTCTATCAACTTTCAAAACCTGAATCTTCACATGAGGTACACATCTTTTTGATTTATTTTGAAACTTTGTTACCTCTGACAGCCAGCCAGCTCTCTGGTGATTCTCCAACTCCAGGGATTCTGCACTTGTAGAGTCCTTCGAAAGACTTGGAAACATTGATAGTCATGATTCCTGTAGAGCTCTTCACCATAAGGTGACCATCTTTAAAGAATTGAGTGGTGAGATTGGTGAACGTCTGCTTCTGTCTGCAGCTCAGAGTCACAGCTTCCCCCTCCATCACAGGAAGGACAGGACTCTCCAGGATCACAGAGCCAGCTAAACATATGTTTGAAAACATATGCTAATTACAGTTTGAAAGCCTATGCATGGAACAAAGATGGCCAATATAGCAGATGTTTCGTGGCTATTACAACTTCAAAATATGAGCAGAGAACTGAGATGTGCACGGGCTAAAATGTGATGACTTTACGTACTTAGTATTTACTACTGCTTAGTATTTGCATACCAGTGACTGTGATGTTGACAGTGTTGCTTGTCTTTACTCCCATTTCACACCAGTATTCTCCACTGTCAATCGCTGGAAAGGCATTATTAATTGTGCAAGGTCCTGTCGATGTCGACCAGGTAGAAGAACATGTTTTAATAACTCCTTTAATCTTCCTCATCACTCTCCATCCAGTCAGTCCCTCCAGTCTCTCACAGCTGACAACTATGGACTCATATTCAAAGTGCTGCTGTTTGTTTGGAACAACCCGAGGAAAAGATGCATCTAAGACAGAGACACAAAGAATGAGATTATTAAAGCAAACATTTTTCAATGAAATGTGGCCTCTTTCAACAAAATGATTTGTAATTCAAGTCAACAGCATCAACATCGCCACAAAAAGCCCTATGACTCTTAAAATGTTTTGGAAGTCATCCTCAAATGCAAATCTTGGCTCATGAAGTACAACATGACAGAATAAATGTATGTTTGTACTAGTTTATTACGGTATGTTATTTGAATGCATAATAGTTTTAAGGTATTATCACTTGGGATACAGAATATGAGATATTTAAATCCTATTTGGGATGTTGTTAAAACTACAGCAAATACACATATTAAAGTTTGTTTAATAAACTGCTTCTTACCAGCTTTTTGAGAGTAATTGAAGTCAACTTGTGCGACGAGCAGCAACAACATAGTCATCACTGCAGAGACCAGAGAGACGTTACTGTATTAGTTGTACGTTTAACATATATAACACAAGCATTACTTTGTAAATTATCAGTGAGGCGATTACAAATCTCTAAATTATCTGTGCTTAAATTTGTCATCTCAAATTCAAAATATATCACTGTATTTTCGATTCATTCACATCAATTCCCCCCTAAAGAAACAAACATGTTATTTGACAATGATTGTCTCAATATATTTCTGTGGACATGACACAGTCTCAGTACTCACACAGTCTAATGCAGAGAGATGTAACCTCCATGTTGTCTTGCTGTTGCAGTCTGATGTTCAGTCAGTCACACTGAATTATAAATATCATGTAAGTCAGACCCTCCTCTTCCTGCCTGGTTCTCTTCTGGTGAGGAAACAGCAGGTTTGAGGTTTCTGACAGACAGAGCTGCTCTCAGTTTAAAACAAGAAAAATGTCAACAAGTGACCCAAGAGAACCTGATTTTAGAGCTTATACCTGGTGAACAGAAACATATTTATTATTAATGACTTTTGTGAGGAGCGTCACCACCTACAAATACTATCAGGACAATTTATTGGACATCTTGTTATTTTTAGACCTTTAGTCAAAAAATTATACTGATACTACTAATAGACTGTATATACTACCAATAATCCATACTAATAATTACCATCATTATTAGATATTCTCATTTGAATTGGTTTGGTCTATTCGGACAGGTTCGTGTTTGAGGGTACTTTAAAAAAGAAAAGAAAAAAATATTGTATAAAGCAAAAATATTATCTCTCCTCTCATTTACCTTCCCCCCAGCACCTTTACTCTCTGTACCCACTTTTACACTCTCTCTCTCGCTCTCGCACACACATTGATCATGATCTAGTCAACTTTTTTGACTAAAGGGCGATATGCTCTACCTCCTAAGAATTTTTATTTTCTAACATTCACACTTATTATTTAGATGGAGATTTAAAAAACACTCTCTTGGAGCATGAAGTTTAATGAGGACGTATTGTCCTGAATGGTTATCTCTGTGATATACTGTAGATATAGTTATACTGTAGATATAGTATGTATGCCTCAGCTCAGACTGCAGTCAAGACCTCCATCTAGTGGAAGGTTTTGTCAACTGCATGATTTGCAGTAGACCTGAAAAATACATTTGACTTCATTGATTGATATGTGGTCAACTCATAGAAATCCATTTTGTTTCTATAGGTCAGCTATTGTAAAGACAAATGTTATAGATAATATTTCCATATATTTTATTTTTCTACCAATTTTTTATTCAAGAATTTGACTCTCTTGCAACCACTGTTGGTTTACTGTGGTTAAACGTTCATCTCTTCTCATCTCATGTTTTTACACGTTACACTTTAGAAAGTGACAACTCGCTCAGGTAGGCAGCTATTTTTTCTAATGTTAATACAGTAGAGTTAATCAAGTCTCACTCTGCCACATCTGCTACTGTGTTTAAATATTTGGTGTTTAAACGCTGCTCTTTAAATTGCAATTGGTTTTTTTTGTGTATAATTCTTGATGTAAACTCATCATCATTGAAAATGAAGGAAACCTCAATGCCCTTCGAGTATAAATAAAGGTTAAATCAATAAAAATAAAATTTGAACCAGATAGCCGCTTTGACAAAGACATCTATTGTTAACAATTTCTACTGACACAACTTCCTTGTTCCACCCACTGATTGACTTGTTACTTTAGTATTTTATACTGTTGTCTGCGAGGCCAGATGAAAACCCAAAAACAAATAAATAGCAGAATCCCTGTCATTCCTTCCTTTACAACATATATAACGTTATCAGTATTACCAGGATAACTATATAATCACTTAGATAGATGTGTTTTGAAAAGCAAACCATATCATTGCTTAGAGTGTGTGTTGAAAACTCCAAAAAATAACATCTATATTTTACTTACATATTAATCTGTTTTTGCTTAATTTGTTTTTGCTTATATATTGATATGTTTCTGTATTATATGACAGAGTGAGTTTTCATTAAGAAACTGAAGAGTGTAGGAAAGCACTTGGACAGATAAGAAGAGCACAGGCAGAAGCTGCGGCCTTGACGGGTGCATGCAGCTGTGTGTGTGTGCATCTTGAAGGCGCGTGTGTGGCCATACACAGCACACGAGCTGTAGAGTTCATGAAGTTCATAAGTGTACGTTGTTTGTGAAGTGTTTCCTACATTACCTTACAAGGACAAGGAAGTACATAAAAGTACGTGCCTTTGGATAACTTTGGGAGGAGTAAATTGTTTTTCGTGTATAAATATGAGTGTTTTTGCCGAGTAGCTGGCCCCCCTTTTGAGACTCCTTTTTGAGCCCCTTTTGGGCTCTTTTACCCGAGCGCTTTAGGTGGCATCGGGATGCCATGAAGCCTTCTCCATCTACCCTTGCACTTTCTGTTGCATTGGGAAAGATTCATTATGCCCCTCTCAAAACCGGAGAGGAGATTACCTGCACTCATATGAGTGTGGGGGGAGATAGGAGTAAAAGAGAAGCAGCTTTAAATACCTCTGTTAGAGCGGAGGCTTTATCTTCATTTTTAGTTTTATTTCTATTTTGTAAAGGACCACTTGCTTTTAATGTCTGCTTTTGTCACAAAATAATAAAAACCACCTGAGTCCGACTTTGGACTAGGGGACCCAACTTTTGCCAGTTCTTTATTTTCTCTGGGATCGTTTTACCCACTGTCGAGCGGGGAAGGTTTCCCCCTTACGGGGGTTAGTAACTCCTCTTTAACCGCCCGTGGAGAGTCGCTTCCCAGCGGGGATCGACTTGGACATCCAGACCTCCTGTTATCTCCTAGTGGGAGTGAAATTCTCTGTGGGAGTGCAAGACTGAGTACGAAAGAAAAATCATTGGTTTTAAAGATCCCCTCGGGCAGTGCTTGTCATATACAGGGGGATAAGAGCCCGTGTTTCTGGGGACATCTGGTGTAGTGTGTGTCTAACCTCTTGCCTCGACTTCGGGTTCCCTGATCCGGGCGAGGGTCTCTCCTTAGACGGAGGGCGTGTGTGTCTCTATAAACCAGTGGTTCTCAAACTTTTTCGGTCATTCCCCACTTTGGACAAGGTGGAATTTTCAAGCCCCACCTGCCCAACACAATGCTAATGAAATACGCAACAAGCTTAAACTGTTGCAATTTATTGAACAACTAGTATCAGTATAGTAACAAGTTGTATCTAAATACAAACTAACAATCTACATCCAATAACAGCAAGTTCAAAAATAAAGAAAATAAAAGTACAGCTATGTCAAAATTTGTATCAAGTTCAAAAATAGAAAATAAATAAAAGTGCCACTTTGCAAACTGTTAAAAAAAAGAAAATAAGAGAAATCCATTTGGCAAGTGAGGTCTATTTATCCCTGTATTAGTGGCTGCAATGAGCCTGTTTTGCATTGGACAATTTCTCAAACTGGGGTTGCAGGCTTGATACTGCCACTCTCAAGTCATGCTCAATGTTCAGCTGAGATCTGTACTTTGTTTTCTGTGAAGCAACAGCTGAAAAGCCCATCTCACAGGGATATGATGTGGCATAATAATATAATATAATCCAATAATATAAGATATATTACACTGCATAATGAGCACTTTTACTTTTGGTACTTTAAGTACACTATATTTTACTTAAGGGCAATGTTGAATGCAGGACTTGTAACTGACAAGTAATTTGTAACTCTACAACACTGTTTTTTCTACTTCTACTGAAATACATGATGTGAGTAAGTCTTCCACCGCTGGAAATCACCAACAACAGTCGTGCATGAATAGCTGCAGCAGTGTTTAACACTGAAAGTACAGCTCAGTACAGCATTTACTCAGGGCTCTTAAGTTTTAAGGACAGGCAGTGACAACTTTTGTTGAGGAAGTAACCTCCTTAAATGTGCATATGACAATTATTCACCTCAATGATAAATTCATTCATTTTAATGAATTAATACACCCCTGGACTGTAATATTTCAGATGTGTTTTGAGCAAGATTTCTGCTTATGTTCAAAACTTTGTGCACATTCAAAATATATCTGTGTTCTCTGAGATTTGGAGGAGTCGTGATATTTTGAGAAAAATAAAGTACCTAAAAAAAACATAAAATAATCTACCTGCATCATAGTCTGCTGTGCGTTACGTGATTGCTGTGCTGATACGGTAGATCTCAGACCTTCTGACAGACTCAGAGCCCTGTTTGGGAACGTTTAGGGAAGTGTCTGTACGCTGCTCTATGCTTTTTTCTCATTGGTTGTTGCGTTAAATCTTACCCAGATACAATAGTGCTATTTTCTGATTGGCTATTGTATATGTATAGCCCCTTTCTTTTTTTTTGATTGGCTGATAAGTGGCAGGCTTGACTAAGAACTCCAGGGGAGACACGCTTGATTCCTGTCAGTTCCATAGTGAGAGCGGCGCGCCAGAAAAGTTATGGGCGCTGCAGAATATTAAATATGTTATAAATAGTTTTTCCGCGTGAGAAATACAATGTGTGGCGGGAGTGCGTGACAGTCACGCTCAATGTGTGACACTTGAGAGCCCTGGTTTACTTGCTGCTCTGCTACAGTAGCAGCGAACCTTTAACTTTACCTGCAGATGTCTAAACCTCTAAAAGCCACACACATTCATTTGAGTTTATTGGAAAGGTACGGAGCACTGGAGGTGACATGGAGGAAAAAAAATAAAAAATAAACTTTCAAACTCGAGATCTCGACTTTGAAACTTTGATCTTGAGTTTAATGTTTGCCCCCAGTGCATTATTTTTATTTTTTTATTTTTATTCCCCTCCGGGGCTCCATAGACAGGAACTATGAAGCCATAATATTTACAGACGGGGTGGGTGAAAGTACACATGTTTTTTCTCAGGATATTTTATTCCAGACTTTGACTATGCAGTGACTCTGACACACTTGCCAAAGGTAAAACGTTTTAGATTAAATACTTATTCTTGGCTTAATTTTTCATCATACCAGATCATTCCAAACCAGATGTGACCACAGTGAACTTTGGTCAGTCTATTCTTTGCTCACTTCTTCTAAGTCAAGTCACCAAAGAATAAAGCAGGTTGCTGCATTAACTTGAATTTCAGTTAAAGTCTTTTTGTTTCATAGAAATTATTTTTTCTCATCATGGTCTTGCATTATGTTGCATTTTTTAAAAGATTGTACTATACTATTCTTTTGCTGTATTTGCTGAAAGTCATGTTAGGCTGTACTTCACTGACATCAATAATACTTTGTACAGAATGTGTGATTAAATAATCCTGAAAATGTATAATACATTATATTAGTACCAGTAATTTTATTAATGGTTAAAATTAAAATACACATTTATATTAGGCACATTTTAATTTAATTTCACCCAGAGTTGATCTTTTGTCCCAATTTATTGATTGTGCTGTTCTGTTTACTTCAGGTTCGACAGTTACTGTAATCCCACAATCAGCCCAACAGCAGTTTCTCCTAACGTTTTATTTTCTTGTAGTCATTGATGTTTTGTAGCTGGGAAACAGATGTGTTTTTGATAACTGTACATGACCCCTTTCTTAAAAGAAATAAAGGAACATTTTCTATTCCATCTAATGAAGGCTGTCACATGTGTTTGTGTTGTTCAAAGTTGTACTGAAATGTTATTGCAGATAAAACTCTTTAACAACCAGAAGACACGTTGACAGAGATGTGGTCTTTTATCTGAAGTATTACACATTATATTACATTACATGTCATTTAGCTGACACTTTTATCCAAAGCGACTTCTAATTAAGTGCTTTCAACCCCGAAGGTGCAAACTCCAGGCAACAAGTAGTAAGTGCAAGTACATTAGCTTTAAATAAGCAAAACTACAAAGAGACAAGTGAAAGTGCAGCTTCAAGAAATATATATATATATATTCTTTTTTTCTCTCCTCTCTTCTTTTCTTTCTTCATGTTTATCCGAAGTGTAGTCAGAACAGATTGGTTTTTAGCCTTTGGCGGATGATGTGTAGGCTTTCGGCCATCCTGATGTCAATAGGGAGCTCGTTCCACCATTTAGGAGCCAGGACAGCAAACAGTTGGGATTTTGTCGAGTGATTAGTTCTCTCTCAATGTGAGGGGGCAGCAAGCAGTTTGGCTGATGCTGAGCGGAGTGGGCGGGTTGGGGTATAGGGTTTGACCATGTCCTGGATGTATGCTGGGGCTGATATATTTGTGGCCCTGTATGTAAGTACTAGTGTCTTGAAGTGGATCCGGGCAGCTATTGGTAACCAGTGAAGAGAGCGGAGGAGCGGTGTAGTGTGAGAGAACTTGTGGAGGTTGAAGACAAGCCGAGCTGCTGCGTTCTGAATGAGCTGCAGGGGTCGGATGGCACACGCCGGCAGGCCAATTAGGAGGGAGTTGCAGTAGTCTAGACATGAGATGACTAGAGCCTGAACAAGAACCTGAGCCGCCTTCTGCGTTAGAAGGGGACGTATCCTTCTAATGTTGTGCACAGTTAAAAAACACAAAAAATTAGATGCATGAGATTGCAGGAGGTGATTAAAATAATACCGCAGCAATGACTTTTTCCTAAAGAGATGGTTCGGAGTAATTTCAACCTAGGGTCCTTTGCACCATGACCTCGAGCGAAACACCCCCCCAGAAGCTTTTTTCCCTTGGTCTAACATTGGTCTTGTAAATTACCCCACTAATGACGCTGCTCGTAGAGAGCAAAGCTCCTGGTGTACTTGCAAACTTTCCACTGCCTCGTTTTATGAGTATAGAACCTATTTGTACTACTGTAGAAGTTTGCTACCTTTCTGGACATTATTGTTTGGATATAATATATAGTTCTGTTAAAGCTTTTCATATAGGTCTGGTATATCGGAGGAAGTCCCTGAGTGCCATAATGCATGCAGTTTTGGACGGTATTATATATATATATAGGTAGTCTATACATCAGGTTTCCCTACACTGTCCTGCAGATTTAATTCAATTTGCAGCAATTCCTGAACGTCTGAGAAGTTTTTTGCTTTTTCCCCGCCACTCGTAATGATTCGGCAACAACTGCCCCGGGTCATTAACATCATTCATGATGTGCTTTGCATTAACTATTTATGGTTAAAATGGGTGTGTACAGGGTGGAATAAATGGCTGATTCACCTACGCACACTTGTAGGTAATATGTGATTTATTAAGGGAACATTGCTTACAGATGTGCGTACGCACGGTTTTATAAATCAGATTTTGGGCTTTTGGGCGTACGTACACTTTTGTAATGATCTTACACACAGTTTTATAAATTACACCCCTGCTGTTTACCCCGGAATCCATTTCTCTTGTTTTCAGATGAAGAAATCACATACAAAAATGTATAAACATAATCGATTTTAATGTAACATTATTTTGTAACTCTCTCTTCTCTCATCCTGCAGAACCAACAACTGGAAGAACTAAACAAAAGACTGAACAAAAAGGCAGGTGATGCAGTAACACAGCAGATGGTTCAACAGGAGCAAATGTGAATATTTAGACTGACTCAATTCTGTCCTTATACTTCCCAATATACAAGACACAGTTTACCCTTTACATTGTTTGTTGTTTCTACAGAGGCTCCTGAACGCCTCTTCTACAGACATACATGTTCTCATGTGGTTTGTGTCTGAGGAGCTCAAATTATCAGCAGCATCTGAGTCTAAAACAAAACACAGACCAACATATACTGAGATATACTGACAGCTCGCCTTTTGAAAATACTCCGTGCATCAGAACCTCTGTGGTTTGTAACCTTTTCTGTGTGAGAAAGTCTCTGCAAATAAGAACATGTAAACAAGAGAGTTCGACACCTTCAACCCAACTTAAACAAAGGTCAAAATAAAAACAGATGAAAATGAAATGTAAAAGAAATCTTAGTGATGCTTTTTAAAGTGCATCTTTCCTGAGTTGGTGGATTTCTAGACTCACGATGGGATGTTCTCGACATCAAAACTACCTTTACACATGAGTATCAGGTATTTGTGTTTGACTCCGAGTTTCCCAGAGAGCAGCAGTCCCACCAGCAGCAGCAGGGCCACCATCACTATGGTGAACACAGTCCTGAAGTGATCCAATGAGAGACAGGTCTCTCTGTAAGGAGCTGAGAGAACAAGAGAACATGATAATCGTCACACTGCAGGCATGGTAATTTAGGTATTTTAGTTTTTAAAAACAATACAATGTTTTACCTCTGACAGCCAGCCAGCTCTCTGGTGATTCTCCAGCTCCAGAGATGATGCACATGTAGAGTCCTTCATCAGACTTGGAAACACTGTGGATGGTCATCTCTCCTGTAGAGCTGCTCCTGATGAGGCGGCCATCTTTATAGAAATCAGCTGGTAGGTGAGAAAAAGCCGTCTCCTTTCTGCAGCTCAGAGTCACGTTGTTTCCTTCTTTCACAGGAAGGACAGGACTCTCCAGGATCACTGAAACAGCTGGAAAACAAAGGTTTCATAGCTTTTTCTGAAAAATGAATGAAATACACTGAATAGATCTCATGTGGTTTGTGTCTGAGGAGCTGAAATTATCAGCAGCATGTGTAGAGTCTAAAATTACCATGGACCATATACTGTGAAAACCCACATCTGGCCTTTTAGAAATACTCCATGGATCATTACCTCTGTATGTTTTTAACAGTTTCAGTGTGAGAAAGTCTTACAGCCAATGCTGATTCCTTATATTGATATCTGGCTATCTTATATTGCAATTATAAATGTTTTTAATTTCTCCACAAGAGAAAACTCACTAAAGTGAGTACACCCCTCACATTTTAGTAAATATTTCATTATATCTTTTAATGGGACAACACTGAAGAAATGACACTTTGCTACAATGTAAAGTATTATGTTTACAGCTTGTATAACAGTGTAAATGTGCTGTCCCCTCAAAATAACTCAGCACACGGCCATTAATGTCTAAACCGCTGGCAACAAAAGTCAGTACACCCCTATGTTAAATTCCCATAGAGGCAGGCAGATTTTTATTTTTAAAGGCCAGTTATTTCATGGATCCAGGATACTGCATCCTGATAAAGTTCCCTTGGTCTTTGGAATCAAAATAGCCCCACATCATCAAATGCCCTTCACCATACCTAGAGATTGGCATGGTTGTATGTCAATTAGCCTAATAGCTAGTTTGATTTGCATTGAGACATGATTTTATGGAAAGTACCCCATGCCAAGCTACTTTAATTCCAAAGGCCAAGGGAACTTTACCAGGATGCATAGTATCCTGGATCCATGAAATAACTTTTTAAAAATAAAAATCTGCCTGCATCTATGGGAATTTAACATAGGGGTGTACTCACTTTTGTTGCCAGCGGTGTAGACATTAATGGCTGTATATTGAGTTATTTTGAGGGGACAGCACATTTACACTGTTATACAAGCTGTAAACTTAATACTTTACATTGTAGCAAAGTGTCATTTCTTCAGTGTTGTCGCGTTAAAATATATAATGAAATATTTACTAAAATGTGAGGGGTGTACTCACTTTTGTGAGATACTGTATATCTAAGCCATTTAACCAGGAAACCGTAGCAGGGGAAACAAAATGAACAATTGATAGCCCTGCAGATAATTGATCTAATCTAAAGTTATGTAACTTTAAGCATGAATATCTCACCTCTGACAGCCAGCCAGCTCTCTGGTGATTCTCCAACTCCAGAGATTCTGCACTTGTAGAGTCCTTCGAAAGACTTGGAAACACTGTGGATGGTCATCTCTCCTGTAGAACTCTTCTCCATGAGGTGACCATCTTTATAGAATTGAGTGGTGAGATTGGAGGACGTCTGCTTCTGTCTGCAGCTCAGAGTCACAGCTTCCCCCTCCATCACAGGAAGGACAGGACTCTCCAGGATCACAGAGCCAGCTAAACAACATATGTTTGAAAAGAAATCTGCTAATTACACAGTTTGAAAGCCTATGCATGGAACAACGCTGGCCAATATGGCAGATGTTTCCTAGTTATTACTACTTCAAAATATATTGAGCAGAGAACTGAGATGTGCACGGACTAAAATGTGATGACTTTACGTACTTAGTATTTACTACTGCTTAGTATTTGCATACCAGTGACTGTGATGTTGACAGTGTTGCTTGTCTTTACTCCCATTTCACACCAGTATTCTCCACTGTCAATCGCTGGAAAGGCATTATTAATTGTGCAAGGTCCTGTCGATGTCGACCAGGTAGAAGAACATGTTTTAATAACTCCTTTAATCTTCCTCATCACTCTCCATCCAGTCAGTCCCTCCAGTCCCTCACAGCTGACAACTATGGACTCATATTCAAAGTGCTGCTGTTTGTTTGGAACAACCCGAGGAAAAGATGCATCTAAGACAGAGACACAAAGAATGAGATTATTAAAGCAAACATTTTTCAATGAAATGTGTCTTTCAACAAAATAATTTGAAATTCCAGTCAACAGCGTCAACATCGCCACAAAAAGCCCTATGACTCCTCAAATGCAAATCTTGGCTCATGAAGTACAACATATGAGATTTAACATATGTTTGTACTAGTTTATTATGGTACATTATTTTAATGCATAATAGTTTACAGAATACAGAATACAGAATATGAGATATTTAAAGCCTATTTGGGATGTTGTTAAAACTACAGCAAATACACATTAAAGTTTAATTGATAAACTGCTACTTACCAGCTTTTTGAGAGTAATTGAAGTTAACATGTGCGACCAGCAGCAACAACATAGTCATCACTGCAGAGACCAGAGAGAAATTATCAGAGTCAATTCCAAATCTCTAAATTACCTTTGCTTAAATCTGGCATCTTAAATTCAAAATATATCACTTTATTTTGGATCATTCACATCAGTTTTCCCCTAAAGAGACTAACATGTTATTTGACAATGATTGTCTCAATATATTTCTGTGGACATAACACAGTCTCAGTACTCACACATTCCGATGCAGAGAGATGTAACCTCCATGTTGTCTTGCTGTTGCAGTCTGATGTTCAGTCAGTCACACTGAATTATAAATATCATGTAAGTCAGACCCTCCTCTTCCTGCCTGGTTCTCTTCTGGTGAGGAAACAGCAGGTTTGAGGTTTCTGACAGACAGAACTGCTCTCAGGTTAAGAAAAAAAGTACAACCTCAGCAGGTAACCCAAGATAACCTGATTTTAGAGCTTATACCTGGTGAAGAGAAAAATATTATAAATGACTTTTGTGATGAGCTCACTTTTTTAAGTGTCACCACCTACAAACACTATCAGGACATTTTATTGGACATCTTATTTTTAGGCCTGTAGTCAAAAAAATCATACTAATACTATGAATAAGCCATAATAAAAAATACTATCATTATTAGATATTCTCATTTGATTGGTTTGGTCTATTCAGACAGGTTCATGTTTGAAAAAAGAAAAACAAAAGATATTGTATAAAGCTAACATATTTTCTCTCCTTTCATTTACCTTTCCCACCAGCACCTTTACTCTCTGTACCTGCTTTTAGACTTTCTCTCTCTCTGTCTCTCTCTCTCTCACACACACACACACACACATTGATCATGATCTAGTCAACGTTTTTGACTAAAGGGCGATAGGCTCTAACTTTCTCACATTCACACTTATTATTTAGATGGAGATTTAAAAAACGCTGTCCTGGAGCATAAAGTTTAAGGTGGACGTATTGTCCTGAATTATATCTCAGTGATATACTGTAGATATAGTTATACTGTAGATATAGTATGTATGCCTCAGCTCAGACTGCAGTCAAGACCTCCATCTAGTGGAAGGTTTTGTTAACTGCATGATTTGCAGTAGACCTGAAAAATACATTTGACTTCATTGATTGATATGTGGTCAGCTCATAGAAATCCATTTTATTTCTATAGGTCAGCTACTGTAAAGACAAACGTAATAGATAATATTTCCATATACTTTATTTTTCAACCAATTTTTTATTCAAGAATTTGACTCTGTAGCAACCACTGTCGATTTACTGTGGTTAAACGTTCATCTCTTCTCATCTCATGTTTTTATATATTACACTTTAGAAAGTGACAACTCGCTCAGGTAGGTGGCTATTTTTTCTAATGTTAATACAGTAGAGTTAATCAAGTCTCACTCTGCCCTTTACAGCAAATCAGCACCATATACTTGTTTATTTGAACCAGATAGCCACTTTGACAAAGACGTCTATTGTTAACAATTTCTACTGACACAACTTCCTTGTTCCACCCACTGGTTGACTTGTTACTGTAGTAAATACCAACTACAGCAGATAGCAGGTTCAAAGTTCAGTTTGAACTGTAAAAACAGGTCATGCAGAATCAGACTGTAAGAAAACAAAAGTATAACACATCGACACACACACACACACACACACACACACACATATATATATATATATATATATATATATATGTTATCAATATATTGGACCAAGCCTGACATTTCACATCCGTTAGTATCTCTTATTTGATGCAAAGAATGGCTATGATTTTAATACTTAATTGATAGTATGCAAACACTAACATTAAATGTGACTGGTAAAGTAAGCTTGGTTTTTTTTCTCCTTTTTTTCTAGAAATGTGATCTTTGTTTCATTTGTTACCTTCTGTTTATCATTTATAGTTTGTATCAATACAATATCTCAATAAATTCATTGAACAGTGTTTTAGGCTTAAAGCAAATAGACATGCAGATGTAAACATTGTGCATGCAGTCTAAACCTCTAAAAGCCACACACATTCATTTGAGTTTATTGGAAAGGAACTATAAAGCCATAACACACGTCATCTATTTACAGACGGGGTGGGGTTAAAGTACACATGTTTTTATCAGGCTATTTTATTCCAGACTTTGACCATGCAGTGACTCCGACACACTTGCCAAAGGTAGGACGTTTTAGATTAAAGACTTATTCTTGGCTTAATTTGTCATCATGCCATTAATGTAATCAAAGTATTGCCAGTTTCTAGATTGAAAGTCAAATTGCTATCTTCTCCTGCAATATTTTTCATATATCTCTGTGGGTTTTGTAGCACTGATCAGTTCCTTATAACACAAGAAATGAGGTTGACGTCTGTTGTTGTGAATATTATGAACCCGCATATGGAACAGCAAATGTGATTTATGAATAAACAAAATAATGCATGCCAGAATTTACATGACAATGAAATAAAATGTATCAAAAACAGAACATGGAACATCTGTTAGCAAGTGGCTAAGGTTTAATCTGGGTCCAATCACAGCAATGTACCTTGTGCTTCCACATAGTTAATCTCCTGAAAATCAATTTGGTCCTAACTTTCCTATTATTATTAACTAATGATCAACTTTGTTTTATTTGAGTCAATGATAACATGTTTAATCACAATCTTCAGTTTAAAAAACACCATTGTGTTCACTTAAAGTCTGAACCATTTGAGCGATTACACTGCCTGCCAGTGTTTTGAGAGATATTTTAGATATAATTGTTCTGACATACTTTACAGTTGACTTATTTTAATTTACAGAACTGCAGAATGATTCCCATGAAGGACAGACTCCTCTTGAAACCTCAGCTCAGTGTCTTCAGTGCATTGGTCCTTCTTTTACACTCTGGTGGAGGTAAATTAAGCACAAACATATGGTAAATCATGATTGGACTTTAGATATATCAAAAAACATACCGTAACATAATGGTCATTAAAGGCTAGACAACTACAACAAACACACTAGGCTATACAATATATTTTACATCCCAATAAATAATATATAATAATATATATATTTTCTAACCTTAAATAGTAATTTTGGAGCCTAAAATTAACTCTCTGCCACAAGACGCTCCCTTTTTGTCAGCTCAATTTAACTGTAATGTCCGCTGAAACGACCGGCAGCTCAGAGTGCCCTGTACCTGGCTCAGAGTCACATTTTGTCGGCTAAATTTAACTGTAGAGACAGCTAAGCTCGTCGTCACCAGACCATGGGTGTCCATAAATTTTTGTACAATATCATACAAACCTGTCATGGGTATGCATTGAATAATATGTAGGAGTTGCATAATGAACAGATGTTCTTTTTCCTTAGGTCAGTCTCAGGTGATGGTTACATCTCAGCCAATAATCGCACAGGTTGGTGATGACATAACTTTGCCATGCCACCTAGAAACTGCCGTGGATGCTACTGACCTGACTGTGGAGTGGGCGAGACCTGATCTAGAACCCAGATTTGTATATTTGAGACGAGACGGCGTGGAGCTTCAGCTTGAGGAGCATCCATTGTACATGGGGAGAACTTCACTGTCCACCAACAAACTAAAGTGTGGAGACATTTCACTTAAACTCTCCAAAGTAAAACTCTCTGATACAGGAACCTACAAATGCCTTGTTCCAAAATCTGGTACAGAATTTGTTGTTGAACTTACTGTAGGTAAGTTGGCATGAATCTATTGTGCACTTAAAGTGGCTATATTTAACTTTTAGTTTGTGTTGACTATAGCGGTCGCTTTGCACAAAAGCGGTAGTGTTAACTGCCAGCTGTATTCCTGAGTTACTGTTACTGGAGCGTCATAGAGAATATGAATATTTTGCTCGGACAGAAAATCATAATAAGAGGATATGTTAAAGATGCATCGTTGCATTTCACGTGTTGCATACGGTAACTTAGCCTGGATGCATCCTTAGCTAAACTGGGTATCACTGTCAATGTGTTACAGGCCAAAGCATTAAGAATTTGTTGTAGCAAACAATGTATAAAATAACTTAGATTAATATAGCGCATTTCATGAAATCCACGGACGCTTTACAAAAGTACAGGGGGAAGAGTGAAAAGAAAATTGCAGGCCAACACAACACAAACACTAACTGAAAATAAATAAAAACGAGCGCTAAATGGAAGAGGGACGTAATTTAATCCAGGCTGCTAGCGTACAACCACATTGCGCATTGTAAAGTTATTTTATAAATGAAAGAAACATAGTAGGTACCTGAAGGTCAATTCGTGAATGTTTTTGGAACATTGACAATCCCGTAAGTGTCTCCATCTGTTAAAATCCCGACCAACTGTGATTCATGTTATCGCCCATTGTCACTTTCCCTTTTAGCTTTTAGTTGTTCTTCGATTAATTTTCTTCTTTTCTGTGATGGTCCTGTCCCAGTTTCAGCTCTAACTACACCAGACAACTTCTAAAATAAAACTAAAATACAATTAGGCCTAAATAAAGACATCTCCTGCTACCTTTTACCTGGCTGGATACAATAACACAGGCAAAATCTGTGACCTGTCAGAATGTGTGCTCTGTAGCGCCGTCTACCAACATTTTTTTGCGTGATTTCTCGGTAAAAATCGGACCGGGCAAATGCATAGATAAAATTGAAAAGCATCCTTTTTACTGTTAGTCTAGTTTGCTGTTATAGGTCACTTATGATCATCAGATGAAAAATGACAGTTTCAGCAACATTTAAAATCTAATATCATAAGTCATAAGTGACAGTCATAACAGTCAGATACTAAATATAAGAAACTAATGTAAGAACATTTGGGCTACTTAATCTTATGTATACCTAAGGAGGAATGAGGACAAGAAAAAGGAAATGGGTAATCTTGATGTTTTTAAGCTCTCCCACATTAGTTGGCAGACCTGCTGGATCAGTAAACACACACTAAATCTGATGCTGGCAAATATTTTGGTACTGTTCATGGGCTGACCAGAAGGGCACCCACAGGGAGATTTGGGTTGAACAAAGAAGGATTTGGGCTAGTCAGAATAGATAATTGGATGGACTAAAACAGAGGTACTTGGGACAAACCAATGGGCAATTGGAATGACCATGGGAGGGCATTTAGGCCAACCAGGGGACATTTGAGCTGAGCAGAATGGCATTTAGGCTGACCAAAGGCACACAAAGACAAACAGAGGTGACCAGAAGGACATCTGGATTGACAGTCCTGGCAGTTGAACTGACAAGAAGATTGCTTGGGATGACCAAAGGCACATTTGGGCTGAGCAAAGAGTTAGGATGTCATTGTAGAGCACTTGAGCTTACTTTAGGGAAACATTAGGCATTACTAATCAGCTGTGACAACTTTATATTCAAACTATTTCCACTTTTTTAGGTTCTTTCTCCTCACCTGACATAAAGATATCCAAAGTCAGCAATGGAGTTGTTCTACAGTGTGTGTCTAAAGGCTGGTATCCACAACCTGAGCTGTTGTGGCTGGACAGTGAGGGAAAACTCCTCTCTGCTGGACCTACAGAGACAGTCAGAGGTCCTGATGATCTCTATACTGTCAGCATCAGAGTGACTGTGGAGAAGAGACACAGCAACAGCTTCACCTGTAGAGTCCAGCAGAAGAACACCAACCAGACCAGAGAGACAACTATCCATCTTCCAGGTAGAAATACACATTGATGCTATTACTTTGTCAGAGACAGTACTGTTCTATTTACACATCTATTGTGTTCATTTTAGATTATTTTTTCATGGACCAGTCTAATTCTGCTGTTCGCATCACCATCTGCTTGGCTGTCTGCTTCATGTCTGTAATGGCAGTCTTTGTTTTGTGGAAATGTGGACAACACCAAATCGGTAAGTTAAAAATGAATTTTTCTTCTTTACAAATCTGAAGTTACGCTCACATTTCTTTGATGGCTATTTTTACATTAATTACATTTAGAGTGAACGGCTAAAAAGGGCAGAGAACCACCCGACAGGATCTTAGCCATAGCGTCATCCATTGCAATCATGGAACATTCAACTTGGTGGCTGTTATCCCACTCATAACATACTCATTTGAAAATAATAATTTTACTCTAAAGTTTTTCCACACTTTTCTGCCAGTCAGAGTCTAGAAATATAACTGGTCACGGTATGATGATCAATAGAAAATATATACATTAATTAAGTAATATAAAAACATGTCATTTGACTAGATTTTCTACCAAATGTTTGTGTCACATTTGGGAATTAAATGCTAGAGAGGTTTAAACGTCAAACTGCACACCCATCTCTTCTGTTCACATAGAAACCACAAACGGCAGCACAGAACTTCAGCATCTGACGGAAGGAGATAAAATGATTCAGTTGGACATGAAAGAGGAAAAACTTGATGAGGAGTTACAGAAGAAAGAGGGTGATTTGAAACATGTACAACAGGTGATTACAATATTGACGAACCAGAAGAAAGATCTGGAGAATCAGAGACAGAAACTCAACTCACTACTGGATGAGGACAAGACACGGATAGAGAAGAACAACAACAAGCTGAAGGAGATCCCAAAAACAGACAAAAGTAAAAAAATGGAAAAGCGTGTAAAGACCAGAAAGGATCTGGACAGGAGAAAGACAGAACATGATGAACTGTTATGGAACACGGGAAAGTTACAGGAGACAGCAGAGCAGATGATTACTATGACAACAGAAAGGAAAGAGAAACTAGAGAGAGATAAGAAGAAAATAAATGAACACCTGAAAGAGATAGAGAGACAGAGAGAAGAGACCAAACTTCAGTTAGAGCAGCAAGAGAGAGAAGAGGAAAAAGTAATCCATCCTCCAATGATGATAAATGAAAAATGATATATTCATATTAGATCCACAGTGTTGACATCAATCGGATCATTCCAAACCAGATGTGACCACAGTGAACTTTGGTCACTCTATTCTTTGCTCACTTCCTCCAGGTCAAGTCACTAAAGTCACATTTGACATCATGAAAATGAACGTAGCAGGTTGCTGCATTAACTTGAATTTCACTTCAAGTGTCTTTGTTTTATAGAAATATTTTTTTCTCATCATTGTCTTGCATAATGTTGCATTTTTTAATAGATTTTACTATAATATTCTTTTGGTGTATTTGCTGTAAAATTCATGTTAGGCTATATTCATATTCATTGAGATAAATAATGGTTTGTACAGAATGTGATTAAATAATCCTGAAAATGTATGATAGATTATATCAGCATCACCAATTATTTTATTAATAGTTAAAGGTTAAATACAAATTTATAGTAGGCATATTTTAATTTAATTTCACCCAGATTTGATGTTTTGTCCCAACTGTCGCAACAGTAATTCCACAATCAGCCCAACAGCAGTTTCTCCTAACATTGATGTTTACAATTGCTTATGCTCTTTCCTAAAGTACCTTATTGGAGTGATGCCAAACACTGCAAGGCATGAGAATTTATTTCCTACTTTACAGGTATCCAAGCTTTTATAAATACAGTTACTATTTTAATGAAAGTTTATCAAAACTAAACTAAAATAATTAAATGATTGCCTCTTGAATGTAAAATTAAAGGGGTAAAAGAGTGGGATCTAAGGTTGCATTGCTTCCTTATATTTGATTTAAGCCATTGAACAAACAAATGATGCCGTGTTGTTGTAGAGAGAATGGTGGGAAATCTGTGAGTGAAAGGAAGCTGAAATACTTTACTCACTGGTGTTAAAGTGCAACGTTTGCCAAAGAGTCATGTTTCAAATTGAAAGCAAAATCAAATGTACTGATTTGTCACTCTGCATAAGCATAAAAAGATGACCAGCAGGAGGGTAAAGATAACAAACCTGTCTTTAATACTGTGCATATATATCACAAATGTCAAAGTCTGGAAATACAGACGTTAAGTTTTCGCGCAATCATTACACTTATTAATGTCCTCGTTATCTGTCCAAACTTTAATACTGTTTCTGACAAAGCCTGCATGAAGACAACTGTCTTTGCCTATTAGACTTTCGTCTTCAAATTGTATCTCAGGGTGGGGGATACCCCTAGTTGATGCTGTGATTTTGGCAAGGTGTTAATCACAAACTGCTGTAAACATAAATACTGCGGTGACCCCCGTGAGTAATGCTGCATGATGGCACTGCTGGCCCTGCAGGAGGACTAACCCCCAATGGAAGAATAAGGAGAGAAACTTCAGGGACCATGACGATGACTGGCTAATATGTCGATGTAGATTCACTAAAGCTGAGCTCTTGGATCTATGTACTGAATTGGGTCGAGTAGAGAGGGCAACACACCGGAACCGTGCCATCCCGGTCCATCTACAGGTCCTCTCCACTCTGGGAGAAACCGGCTGTTTCCAGAGGGAAATGTCAGACAGTTAAGTGTTTTATATAAATATCATATATAATCTTCAACTTTATCACTAAGGCTTGTTTGGATATAATATATAGTTTGGTTATTTAATAGGTCTAGTATATCGAAGTTGTCCCCAAGTGCCAGAATGCCTGCCGATTTGAAAGGTATTATTAATATAGGTAGCCTATACACCAGGTCTACCTACACTGTGCGAGAACAGGCCGAAATTATAATTCAATTTGCAGCGATTTCCGAGCATCTGAGAAGTTTTTTGCCTTTTCCCCGCCAGTCGTCATGATTCAGCATAAAGAACAACTGCCAAGCCATTAACATACTGGTCAGCATTCATGAGGTGCCGTGCATTGACTATTTGGTGATAAAAGGCGGATTCACGTACGCATGATTGTGGGTAATCTGTGATTTATAAAGGGAACATTACTTACAGATGTGCGTACGCACGATTGAAAAATCAGATTTTTTTTTTTGCCATACGCCATTTTTGGTTTTTGGGCCAAGCACAGTTCTATAAATGAGACCCTTGCTGTTTACCCCAGAATCCATTTCTCTTGTCTTCAGATGAAGAAATTACATACAAAAATGTATAAACACAATAAATTTGAATGTAACATTATTTTGTAACTCTCTCTACTCTCATCGTCCCTCAATCTCCCTCCTGCAGAAACAACAACTGGGTGGACTAAACAAAAAGGCAGGTGATGCAGTAACACAGCCGATGGTTTAACAGGAGCAAATGTGAATATTTAGAATGACTCAATTCTGTCCTTATACTTATACTTAATACTTCCCATTATACAAGACACAGTTTACCTTTACACTGCTGTTTGTTGTTTCTACAGAGGCTCTTCTACAGATCTACAGGTTCTCATGTGGTTTGTGTCTGAGAAGCTCAAATTATCAGCAGCATATGTACAGTCCAAAATAAAACACAGACCAACACATAATGAGAAAACAGACAGCCTGCCTTTTGAAAATACTCATCATCATAACCTCTGTGGTTTGTAACCTTTTTTGTGTGAGAAAGTCTCTGCAAATACAAACATGTAAACAAGAGAGTTTGACACCGTTAACCCAACTTCAACAAAGGTCAAAATAAAAAAACAAGATGAAAATGAAATTTAAAAGAAATCTTGGTGATGCTTTTTAAAATGCATCTTTCCTGAGTTGGTGGATTTCCTAGACTCAGAGGATGGGATGGTCTCGGCTCCATTACGTTGATGTCCAAACTACCGTTTACCTTTACACATGAGTATCAGTTATTTATGTTTGACTGAGTTTCCCAGAGTGAAGCAGTCCCACCAGCAGAAGCAGCAGAGTCACCATCACTATGGTGAACACAGTCCTTAAGATGAGGAGGACATAAATGAAGTGATCCGAGAAGAGACAGGTGTCTCTGTGAGGTGCTGCAAACACAAGAGAACATGATAATCGTCACACTGCAGCCATGCTAATTTAGCTATTTTAGTTTTAAAAACGATGCAAAGTTTTACCTCTGACAGCCAGCCAGCTCTCTGCTGATTCTCCAGCTCCAGAGATGATGCACATGTAGAGTCCTTCATCAGACTTGGAAACAGTGTGGATGGTCATCTCTCCTGTAGAGCTGCTCCTGATGTGGCGGCCATCTTTATAGAAATCAGCTGGGATGTTGGAAGAACTAGTCTTCTTCCTGCAGCTCAGAGTCACGTTATTTCCTTCTTTCACAGGAAGGACAGGACTCTCCAGGATCACTGAACCAGCTGGAAAACAAAGGTTTGATAGCTTTTTCTGAAAATTGAATGAAATACACTGAATACATTATGTCATGTGGTTTGTGTCTGAGGAGCTGAAATTATCAGCAGCATCGGTATTAAAATTAACACAGACCACATACTGTGAAAACCCACATCTGGCCTTTTAGAAATACTCCATGCATCATTACCACTGTTTTTTTTGTAACCTTTTCTGTGTGAGAAAGTCTTACAGCCAATACTGATTCCTTATATTGATATCTGGCTATCTTACATTGCAATTATTAATGTTACTAATTTCCAGGATAGTCTGTATGGGCCATTTATCAGTTATGTTAATACATGAGTTTCAGTTATTTCTGTGTGACTGAGTTTCCCACCTGCAGCGGCATGATTAATGTCACCAAATCAATATTTGACACAAATGTCTCCACCTTCTGTTCCTGAGTTAAGATGTTGTCCCAGACCTTTGACCTTTTTTGATATGAAATGTCATCGCTTCACCTTTTTATCCTGTTAGACATCTGTATTAAATGTTGTCATAAGTATATGAATTCTTGAATTATGGCCTAACACTTGTTTTATGAGGTCACAGTGGCCTTGAACTTTGATCTTTGACCACTAAATTGGATCTGGGCCATTTTCAGCCCCAACAAAACGTAGCAACACATTTAAAAGAAATCTAAAACTGACACAGCCAATAAACAAGAGAAAACTATTTTTAAGCGGGTGCTTAACAAAGTGAACAATTGATAGCCCTGCAGATAATCAATCTATTCTAAAGTTATGTACTCTGACTTTAAACATGAATATCTCACCTCTGACAGCCAGCCAGCTCTCTGGTGATTCTCCAACTCCAGAGATTCTGCACTTGTAGAGTCCTTCAAAAGACTTGGAAACACTGTGGATGGTCATGATTCCTGTAGAACTCTTCTCCATGAGGTGACCATCTTTAAAGAATTGAGTGGTGAGATTGGTGAACGTCTGCTTCTGTCTGCAGCTCAGAGTCACAGCTTCCCCCTCCATCACAGGAAGGACAGGACTCTCCAGGATCACAGAGCCAGCTAAACAACATATGTTTGAAAAGAAATCTGCTAATTACACAGTTTGAAAGCCTATGCATGGAACAACGCTGGCCAATATAGTAGATGTTTCCTGGTTATTACTACTTTAAAAATATATTGAGCAGAGAACTGATATGTGCACGGTCTAAAACGTGATGACTTTGCGTACTTAGTATTTACTACTGCTTAGTATTTGCATACCAGTGACTGTGATGTTGACAGTGTTGCTTTTCTTTACTGCCATTTCACACCAGTATTCTCCACTGTCAGACGCTGGAAAGGCATTATTAATTTTGCAGGGTTCCATCGAAGTCGACCAGGTAGAAGAACATGTTTTAATAACTCCTTCAATCTTCCTCATCACTCTCCATCCAGTCAGTCCCTCCAGTCCCTCACAGCTGACAACTATGGACTCATATTCAAAGTGCTGCTGTCTGTTTGGAACAACCTGAGGAAAAGATGCATCTAAGAGAGAGACACAAAGAATGAGATTATTAAAGCAACATTTTTTCAATGAAATGTGGCCTCTTTCAACAAAATTATTGGAAATTTGCATCAACATCGCCACAAAGAGCCCTATGACTCTTCAAATGTTTTGGAATTCATCCTCAAATGAAAATCTTGGCTCATGAAGTACAACGTGACAGAATAAATGTATGTTTGTACTAGTTAATTACGGTATGTTATTTGAATACATAATAGTTTTAAGTTATTATAACTTGGGATACAGAATATGAGATATGTAAAGCCTATTTGGGATGTTGTTAAAACTACATCAAATACACATATTAAAGTTTGATTGATAAACTGCTACTTACCAGCTTTTTGAGAATAATTGAAGTCAACTTGTGCGACCAGCAGCAACAACATAGTCATCACTGCAGAGACCAGAGAGCCGTTACTGTATTAGTTGTACGTTGAACATATATAACACAAGTATTACATGTTAATGTAATATTTGCTCAGTTATCAGTGAGCCGATTACAAATCTCCAAATTACCTGTGCTTAAATCTGCCATCTTAAATTCTAAATATATCACTGTATTTTGGATCATTCACATCAATTTTCCCGTAAAGAAACTATTCATCTGACCATGTTATTTTACAATAATTGTCTCAATATATTTTTGTGGACATGACACAGTCTCAGTACTCACACATTCTGATGCAGAGAGATGTAACCTCCATGTTGTCTTGCTGTTGCAGTCTGATGTTCAGTCAGTCACACTGAATTATAAATATCATGTAAGTCAGACCCTCCTCTTCCTGCCTGGTTCTCTTCTGGTGAGGAAACAGCAGGTTTGAGGTTTCCGACAGACAGAGCTGCTGACTTTTTTAAGCGTCACCACCTACAAACACTATCAGGACATTTTATTGGACATCTTGTTATTTTTAGGACTGTAATAAAAAAAAAATCATACTGATACTACCAATAACCCATAATAATAATAATTAACATAATTATTTAATATTCCCATTTGAATTGGTTTGGTCTATCCGGACAGGTTCATGTTTAAAAGGTACTTTAATTTAAAAAATAAAAAATAAACATATTGTATAAAGCTAACATATTTTCTCTCCTCTCATTTACCTTTTCCCCCAGCACCTTTACTATCTGCTTTTACACTTTTTTGTGTTTGTCTCTCTGTCTCTGTCTCACATCCACACACACACTGATCATAATCTAGTCAACTTTTTTGACTAAAAAATAGGCTTATTATTTAGATTAAGAATTAAAAAACGCTCTCTTGGAGCATAACGTTTAATGAGCACGTATTGTCCTGAATGGTATCTCTGTGTTATACTGTAGATATAGTTATACTGTAGATATAGTATGTATGACTCAGCTCAGACTGCAGCCAGGACATCCATCTAGTGGAAGGTTTTGTTAACTGCATGATTTGCAGTAGACCTGAAAAATTTGACTTCATTGATTGATATGTGGTCAGCTCATAGAAATCCATTTTATTTCTATAGGTCAGCTACTGTAAAGACAAATGTTATAGATCATATTTCCATGTATTTTATTTTTAAACCAATTTTTTATTCAAGAATTTGACTCTCTAGCGACCACTGTTAGTTTACTGTGGTTAAACGTTCATCTCTTCTCATCTCATGTTTTTATATATTACACTTTAGAAAGTGACACAACTGGCTCAGGTAGGCGGCTATTTTTTCTAATGTTAATCAATTCTCACTCTACCCGATTCAGATTCAGATAACTTTATTAGTCCTCAAGGGGCAATTCAGTTTTACAGCCAACCCATCCATTAAGGGTTAAACTAACTTAAAGTGCATTAAAAAGTGCATTAGCACACAATCTGTATAATTTTATAAATAATAAATCATAAATAAAAATAAAATAAACAATAGACAATAAATAGTACTGCAGCAGTCATACATCCTCCTGTATACAGAAGCTTCTTGCTCTCTCCCGTAACATCCACACGTTTACACATGACCCAACCCAATCGTTACACCCTCCCACTCACTCACACACCTGCTAGTGACGGAACAGAGCAACGGAGTGCAAGAACCAGTTTGATATAGTTATGTGATTTCATTTAACAGTCTTGTATGTTGTTCATTTAACAGTCTTATAGCAGAGGGAATGAATGAGTTGGCATAGCGGTTGGTTTTCCGTATTGGCACATAGTACCTCCGACCTGACTGCATAACAAATTCATTAATGAGTATATGATCAGGTTGGCAGCAAATCAGCACCATACATGTTTATATGAACCAGATAGCCACTTTGACAAAGATATCTTTTGTTATTATTCACTATTTCTACTGTATTTTATATATCTGCCAACTACAGCAGATAGCAGGTTCAAACTTCAGTTTGAACTATTGAAACAGGTCATGCAGAAACAAACTGTAAGGGTGCCTGGGTAGCTTACCTGGTAGAGCAGGCGCCAATATATAGAGGTTTACTCCTTGAGGCAGTGACTGGGGGTTTGACTCTGCCCTGCGGCCCTTTGCTGCATATCATACCCCCTCTCTCCCCTTTCATGTCTTCAGCTGTCCTATATAAAGAAATGCCTACAATGTCCAAAAAATTATCTTTAAAAAAAAAAAAAAAAAAAGGAAAAAAGAAACGAAAACGAAAAACGAAAGTATAACACATGGACACACACACATTTGTTATCAATATATTGGACCAAACACACACACACATACACATTTGTTATCAATATATTGGACCAAGCCTGACATTTCTTATCAGTTAGTATCTCTTATGTGATTTGAAGAATGGCTTGATTTTATTTAATACTTAGTTGATAGTATGCAAACACTAACATTAAATGTGACTGGTAAAGTAAGCTTTTTTTTTTTTTTTTTTTTTCTTTTTTTCTAGAAATTTGATCTTGTATTCATTTGTAATATTCTGTTCATCATTTACAGTTTGTGTCAATACAATATCTCAATAAATTCATTGAACAGTGTTTTAGGCTTAAAGCAAATAGACATGCAGATGTAAACATTGTGCATGCAGTCTAAACCTCTAAAAGCCACACACATTCATTTGAGTTTTTTGGAAAGGAATTATAAAGCCATAACACACGTCATTTATTTACAGACGGGGTGGGGTTAAAGTACACATGGTTTTTATCAGGCTATTTTATTCCAGACTTTGACTGTGCAGTGACTCTGACACACTTGCCAAAGGTAGGACATTTTAGATTAAAGACTTATTCTTGGCTTAATTTTTCATCATGCCATTAATGTAATCAAAGTATTGCCAGTTTCTAGATTGAAAGTCAAATTGCTATCTTCTCCTGCAATCTTTTTCATATATCTTCGTGGGCTTTGTACCACTGATCAGTTGCTTATAACACAAGAAATGAGGTTGACGTCAGTTATGAATATTAAGATCCCGCATATGGAACAGAAAATGGGATTTATGAAAAAACAAAATAATGCATGACTGTATAATGAATACAATGAGCCAGAATTTACATGAGAATGAAATAAAATTTATCAAAAACAGAACATGGAACATCTGTTAGCAAGTGGCTAAGGTTTAATCTGGGTCCAATCACAGCAATGTACCTTGTGCTTCCACATAGTTAATCTCCTGAAAATCAATTTGGTCCTAACTTTCCTATTATTATTAACTACAATGAACAACTTTGTTTTATTTGAGTCAATGATAACATGTTTAATCACAATCTTCAGTTTAAAAACCACCATTGTGTTCACTTAAAGTCTGAAACATTTGAGCGATTACACTGCCTACAGTTATATCAGACTTCTCGGAGTGATTCAGAGTGTTTTGAGAGATAGTTTAGATTTAATTGGTCTGACATACTTTACAGTTGACTTATTTTAATTTTCAGAACTGCAGAATGATTCCCATGAAGGACAGACTCCTCTTGAAACCTCGGCTCAGTGTCTTCAGTGCATTGGTCCTTCTAATGCACTCTGGTGGAGGTAAATTAAGCACAAACATATGGTGAATCATGATTAGACTTTAGATATATGAACAAAAACATACCGTAACATAATGGTCATTAAAGGCTAGGCAACTACAAATAACACACTATACAATACATTTTACAACCCAATAAAACACCAATGCACTTGGTGGTTTTACTGCCATAGCCTTAATTGGTTTGAAATGACCAGAAACTAATGGTTATGATACCTACAAGAAATAGCCATACAATGGCTGGGTCATAAACCACAGGCTTTCAACCTGGGGAGGGAAGTTCATGTCTTGGGGCAAGTATGATATTTTAACCCAAGAAAGTGTTTTGATCCAAACCACCATCTTTTTTCTAACCTTAAATAGTCATTTTGGAGCCTAAAATTAACTCTCTGCCACAAGCTATGCTAACTTTTTGTCAGCTTAACTTAACTGTAATGTCCGCTGAAACAACAGACAGCTCACTGTGCCCTATACCTGGCTTTTTCTCAGCTAAATTTAACTGTAGAGACAGCTAAGCTCAACTAGCATTTTGAACGGTCGTCATGTGACCAGTTGGTGGTCTACTAATTTCGTAGGATATCTTATGAATGGGTGTCCATAAGTTTTTGTACAATATCATACAAACCTGTCATGGGTATGCATTGAATGTAGGAGTTGGAAAATAAACAGATGTTTTTTTTTTGTTTTTTTTTGTTTAGGTCAGTCTCAGGTGATCAGTACATCTCAGCCAATAGTGGCAAAGGTTGGTGATGACATAACTTTGCCATGCCACCTGGAAACTGCTGTGGATGCTACTGACCTGACTGTGGAGTGGGCGAGACTTGACCTAGAGCCCAGATTTGTCTATTTGAGACGAGACGGCATGGAGCTTCAGCTTGAGGAGCATCCATTGTACATGGGGAGAACATCACTGTCCACCAACAAACTAAAGTGTGGAGACATTTCACTTAAACTCTCCAAAGTAAAACTCTCTGATGCAGGAACCTACAAATGCCTTGTTCCAAAATCTGGTACAGAACATGTTGTCGAGCTTACTGTAGGTAAGTTGGCATGAATCCATTGTGCACTTAAAGTGGCTATATTTAACTTTCAGTTTGTGTTGATTCTAGCGGTTGCTTTGCACAAAAGCGGTAGTGTTATTGCCAACTGTATTCCTGAGTTAGCGTTACCGAGGGGGTCATAGAGAATATGGATATTTAGCTCAGACAGAAAATCATTCATTTACAATAAGATAATATGTTACAGATGCATCGTTGCATTTCACGTATTGCATACAGTAACTCAACCCGGGTGCATCCTTAGCTAAACTGGGTATCACTGTCAATGTGTTACGAGCCAAAGCATTAAGAATTTGTTGTAGCAAACAATGTATATCATAACTTAGATTATTATAGCGCATTTCATGAAACCCACAGACGCTTTACACAACTACAGGGGGGAAAGTGAAAAGAAAATTGCAGGCCAACACAAACACTAACTGAAAATAAATAGAAACCGGGTGCTAAATGGAAGGGAGAGATAATTTAATCCAGGCTGGTAGCATACAACCACATTGAGCATTGTAAAGTTATTTCATGAATGAAAGAAACATATGTGTATATGTAATCCCGTAAGTGTCCCCATGTGTTAAAGTCCCGACCAACTGTGATTTGCGTTATCACTTTCCCTTTTAGCTTTTAGTTGTTCTTTGATTAATTTCCTTCTTTTCTGTGCTGGTCCTGCCCCAGTTTCAGCTATAACTACAGCAGATAACTTCTAAAATAAAATTAAAATACAATTAGGCATATATAAAGACATCTCCTGCTAACTTTTACCTGGCTGGATACAATAACGCAGGCTTTTCCAGTAACACGCTGAAATCTGTGACCTGTCAGAATGTGTGCTCTGTAGTGCAGTCTACCGGCCTAAATTCTTTTGTGTGACTTCTCGGGAAAAGTCGGACTGGGCAAAGGCAATAATAAAATTGAAAACCGTCCTTTTCACTGTTAGTCTCGTTTGCTGTTAAAGGTCATTTATGATTATCAGATGAAAAATTACACAGTTACAGAAACATTTAAAAGTTACATATAGCAACTTTAAAAATCTAAAATCATTCTGGAATGTATAGCCTAAAAGCATCAGTCATAACAGTCAGATACTAAATATGAGAAACAAATGTAAGAACATTTGGGCTACTTTTCTTATCTACCTAAGGAGGAATGAGGACAAGAACAGGAAATGGATATTTTTAAGCTCTCACATATTAGTTGGCAGACCTGCTGGATCAATAAACACACTAAATCGTATGCTGGCAGATATTTTGGTACTCTTTATGGGCTGACCGGAAGGGTACCCACAGGGATATTTGGGTTGAATAAAAAAGCATTTGGGCTAGTCAGAATGGATAATTGGATGGACTAAAACAGAGGTACTTGGGACAAACACATGGGCACTTGGAATGACCATGGGAGGGCATTTAGGCCAACCAGGAGACATTTGAGCTGAGCAGAATGGCATTTAGGCTGACCAAAGCGCACAAAGACAAACAGAGGGGACCAGAAGGACATTTAGATTGACAGTACTGGCAATTGCACTGACAAGAAGATTGTTTGGGATGACCAAAGGGACACTTGAGACACATGACAGGATAAAAAAGGCATTTTGGACCACCAAAAGGGCATTTGGGCTGAGCAAAGAGTTAGGGTGTCATTATAGAGCACTTGGGCTGTTACTTTAGGGAAACATTAGGCATTACTAATCAGCTGTGACAACTTTATATTCAAACTATTTCCACTGTTTAAGGTTCTGTCTCCTCACCTGAGATAAAGATATCCAAAGTCAGCAATGGAGTTGTTCTACAGTGTGAGTCTAAAGGCTGGTATCCAGAGCCTGAGGTGTTGTGGCTGGACGGTGAGGGAAACCTCCTCTCTGCTGGACCTTCAGAGACAGTCAGAGGTCCTGATGATCTCTATACTGTCAGCAGCAGAGTGACTGTGGATAAGAGACACAGCAACAGCTTCACCTGTAGAGTCCAGCAGAAGGACACCAACCAGACCAGAGAAACAACTATCCATCTTCCAGGTAGAAAAACACATTGATTGTATTACTTTGTCAGAGAGAGTATGGTTGTATTTACACATCTATTGTGTTAATTTTAGATGATTTCTTCATGGAGCAGTCTAATTCTGGTGTTCGCATCACCATCTGCTTGGCTGTCTGCTTCATGTTTGTCATGGCAGTCTTTATTTTGTGGAAATGTGGACAACACCAAATCAGTAAGTTAAAACTTCATTTTTCTTCTTTACAAATCTGAAGTTACTCTCACATTTCTTTGATGGCTATTTTCAAAATAAATTACATTTAGAGTGAACGGCTGAGAACCACCCGACGGGATTTTAGTCATAGCGTCATTCGTTGCAATTATGGAACATCCAACTTGTTGGCTGTTATCCCATACTCATTTAAAATTAATAAGAGTCTAGAAATATAACTGGTCACAGTATTATGATCAATAGAAAATATATACATTAAGTAATATTTCTGTTTAAAAAAAAAACATGTAATTTGACTAGAATTTCCACCAAATGTTTGTGTCACATTTGGGAATTAAATGCTAGATAATTGTGCAAGAGGTTTAAATGTCAAACTAAACACCCATCTCTTCTGTTCACATAGAAACCACAAACGGCAGCACAGAACGTCAGCATCTGATGGAGGGAGATAAAATGTTTCAGTTGGACATGAAAGAGGAAAAACATGAGTTAAAGAATGAGTGCGATTTGAAACATGTACAACAGATGATTGAAATATTTATGAACCAGAAGAAAGATCTGGAGAACCAGAGAGAGAAACTCAACTCACTACTGCATGAGGACAGGACACAGATAGAGGAGAACAACAAGAAGCTGAAGAAGATCCCCAAATTAGACCCAGATAAAAAAATGGAAAAGCGTGTAAAGACCAGAAAGGATCTGGACAGGAGAAACAAAGAACATGATGAACTGTTACGCAACACAGGGAAGTTACAGGAGACAGCAGAGCAGATGATTACTATAATGACAGAAAGGAAAGAGAAACTAGAGAGAGATAAGCAGAAAATAAATGAACACCTGAAAGAGATAGAGAGACAGAGAGAAGAGACTCAGAAGAAACTTCAGTTTGAGCAGCAAGAAAGAGAAGAAAAAAATAATCCATCCTCCAATGATGATAAATGAAAAATTATGTATTCATATTAGATCTATAGTGTTGTCAATCTACCGGATCATTCCAAACCAGATGTGACCACAGTGAACTTTGGTCAGTCTATTCTTTGCTCACTTCCTCCAGGTCAAGTCACTAAAGAACCAGTCACATTTGACATCATGAGTGTCTTTGTTTCATAGAAATTATTTTTTTCTCATCATTGTCTTGCATAATGTTGCATTTTTTAATAGATTGTACTATAATATTCTTTAGCTGTATTTGCTGTAAAATTCATGTTAGGTTGTACTTCACTCACATAAATAATACTTTGTACAAAATGTGTGATTACATAATCCTGAAAATGTATGATAGATTATATCAGCATCACCAATTGTTTTATTAATAGTTTAAATAAAAATTTATAGTAGGCATATTTTAATTTAATTTCACCCAGATTTGATATTTTGTCCCAATTTACTGATTGTTCTGTTGTGTTTACTTCAGGTTAGACAGTAACAGGCATCCCACAATCAGCCCAACAGCAGTTTCTCCTAACACTCCTAAAACCCAAAAGTTTTTTTTTTTCTTGCAGTTATTGATGTTTCATAGCTTAGAAATACAGATGTGTTTTTATAACTGTACATGACCCCTTTCTTACAAGAAATAAATGAACATTTTCTATTCCATCTAATGAAGGCTGTCACATTTGTTTGTGTTGCTCAAAGTTGTACTGAAATGTTATTGCAGATAAAACTCTGCAACAACCAGAAGACATGTTGACAGAGATTTGGTCCTTTATCTGAAGTAATACAAAGTTAAAAAACATAAAAATTAGATGGATGAGATTGCAGGAGGTGATAAATTAATACCGCAGCAATGACTGTTTCTTAATTGTAATTAATCTACTCACACAAGATGGATAAAAGTATCTGATGTTTACAATTGCTTATGCTCCCTGCTAAAGTACCTTATTGGAGTGATGCCAAACACTGCAAGGCATGATCATTTATTTACTACTTTACAGGTATCCAAGCTTTTATACTTTAATTTATCAAACCTAAACTAAAAAAAAAAAATATTGCCTCTTGAATATAAAAAAGGGGTAAAAGAGTGGGATCTAAGGTTGCACTGCTTCCTTAAGTTTGATTTAAGCCGGTGAACAAACAAATGATGCCCTGTTGTTGTGAGTGCAAAGAAGCTGAAAAATTTTACTCACTGGTGTAAAAGTGCAACATTTGCCAAAAAAACCTGTCTCAAATTGTACCCAATGGGCCGGGCCTGGTTCGGACAGCTATTTAGAAATGATGTTCGGGTTTGGGTCGGGTTCAGTCATATCAGCGCGATAAGGCATTTGTTTTAAAATGGTGCTGCGGCTCCTTTAAGAGAGCTGAGTGCATTGTGTGTGGAAAGTGGGCAGAAGAGTAATAGAGAAAAAGGAAGCAGACGTGTAGATGCAACCGGAGCACAGTTGGTGGAATAAGTTTAAGTTTTGTACACAGTGTGCACGGTGTCCGAAATAAACCCCAGACTGAAAGCCAAGTTCATTCATTTGCTCACTACACAGTAAATTTTGAAGTGTTAAAGTAACACTTAATGAGTTAGATTTAACACTATTCCTGAGTGTATTTGGTCCCACCCTGAATTAGTGTTAAAGTGACTCTTTTCATAGTGTTAACATTTTAGAGTTAAATTAACTCTAAATAGAGTAAAAATGTAACACTCTCTTACACTAAAGGTTAAATAACACTGGAGAGTGTAAATATTACCCTTGGAAGAGTTAATCATTTACTCTTCTACAATAACAAATAAACTCTGATTGAGTTTGATTCCAGTCCAGTTTAACACTGCATGGAGTTAATAAAAGTTGACACTCAAGGGTAAAATAACTGATAAGTGTTGATGTTACACACTATTGTGTTGATAATTGACTATCTTGCAGTGAAAAACAAGCTCAAATAGAATCAAATTCTAACAGTATTTATACACTTTTTTAGTGTCAAATTACACCAAATACACTATTAAGTGTGTAAAAATCACAACTTACCACAAAATAATGCATTTCACATGTTTTATTATCAGCTCAACTATGTCAGGCTAAAATATAAAGAATACAAATCCCTTTTTAAAACATTGACCTTAGGTCTCCATAAAATTGCATAAGGGAACAACATACAAGGAGGAATCTGTCTTTCCATACTTCATTTGAACATCAAAAGGTTTAAAGCAACACAGTTCATTAATGTTGATCACCATTTGAACCCTGTCTGGATGCACCTTAAAGGCATAGTAATGGTGATCAAAACACATTGTTTCCATCAGTTTTCCATAGAGCAATACAAAGTCATCTTTCACAGCAATAATTTTGATTTTACAAAATACAGGCATCTCAAATGCTACTTCAGTACAGATAATAAAGTCAGGGCAGTACTCCGTACCATGATAAAAGTTAATCTTACCACCTTAAGTTAATCTTTCCTTGCCAAAGGACTCTCGATACATTGCCATACAACTTTGGTGTGAAGAAGTAAATTTTGAAGTGTCCGCAGCTCAAGGGCAGATAAGCGGCGCGGAATCCACCGCTTGCTGCGACCGCTCGATGCTCCTCGTTACTCGCTTAAGGTGCAAGTTTTAAGAGTTATACAAAGATCTACGCAGAAGTCAAGGGAATCAGATTAGAAAAAGAGCTTTAATGTGCACGAAAGAAAATCAACACACAATAAAGCCCGAGCAAGGTCCGGACAAAGCTTGCTAAAGATTCCTTTGTCTAACTTCACTTTATATCGTCCAAAAAGAGAGATCCTCCCCCTGAAAAATGCTCCAATGATCACCTTCAGAACATGCGTGTAAAGCTTCAATTTTGCTGATCTTGCATTTTGAATGTTTACGCTTAAGGCGTATTTGGTGTGAACTATACACCGAATGGACTATCCGCAGCTAGCGCGGCTGCTTCAGTGGTATATCATCGTGGCTATTAGCAACTGTATCGCAGCAGATTTTCTTTGGATGACTGCAGCTACACAGCAACTGAAGCCTGTATGAGGGGGGAGAGTCTATGTGTAGGAGTGAAGAAGGCAGCCGCTGGAAGCATTAAGACCAGAGAAAGTCTATGACTCCCACCAGGCAGACACATTGACATCACATTGATACACGTTGTATATGTCCCCATAATTCAATTAAAAAACAGATTTATTATATTTTTGCCACAAGAGGTGCTTTTTGGCTAATGTTTTTGTTACATTTTTATAGCTTTTTAATTGCTTCTTTTAAAAAATTATGTTTAGCTTCATAACGCATGCACCAGAACTGGGCCGATGTTTTTTATATTACGAGGGTAATGAATCATGAAGTGATGCTTTGGTAAGATATTGATGGCAGGAAACAACTGCTTGAAGAGCTGATGATGATCAATGATTAGATGTTTGAGGTAAATGGTCATGCCTTCTGTAAGGACTGGTGAAAATACAATGTTAACAATGTGTACAAGCAAAAGTAGAAGATGCCAGTGCTGGTCATCTGACTATTAAATCACCAAATAGCAAAGGCATATTATGTAATAAGCATCAAGACTGTATAGCATTCAACCCCAAATCATTACTTCCATCAAACAACTTTACTCTGGGTGGACAGTTTCGCTGCTGATTGTAACCATAGTCAAAAGCATGTATTCTACCAGCCAGTTGTTCAGCATTTAGGAAATTTTCCTTAATGTACTGCAGGACAAGTTTGACTTCAAACTGAGCAACTCCTTCTAAAATATCGTGCATTATATCTACAGAAAAATTGTTGGCTGTATTAAAATACTGTAGTGAATTCAACAGACAAATGCGTTTGACACCATATATATGAGGTAGTGTAGGATCTGTTTGTAAAGTTTGACAGTGCAGTTTTTGCATCTCGATAGTTCGTAGTACAACTTCTGGATCCTCTTCACAGAACACAGTTTGAACAAAACAACAAACAATCTCTCAAGGAGACAGAAACGACAACAATACCGTGCCCCAAATGACTCCACAAAGCCAAACAAACCATGCAACCCAAGATTATCACCAGTGACCTGAACTATGGTACCGTGAATCACATCTTTCAATCTGGGAACTTTAAGTCCCTCTGTTTCGAGTACTTTAAGATCACTGACAAGTGGCTCAAGTATCAAATTAAAACCATAATGCTTGATGTCCTGTGCATGGAAAAGTGCACACAAATGAATATTTATCAATGATGAATTAAATATTGGGGGAAAATTCCTTAATGTAAAATATATAGCACCTAATTTGTGTATACCCTTTTTAGACCCCAAGGGGTTTGCTGTTTCAAAGTCGTCATAAAATAGCTGTATCTGTAAGGCATCTTTTTCTATAGAGAATAAGGGACTTTTTTTTTTAAATAGGCAGCATCTCTCAAGTCTGCATACACACCTTCCTTGGGCATGTGCCTGGGCTTGAACATGTCTGCAAGTTCTGGGTTTTGAAAAATTGCCTTTAGTGTTTCTAAAATAGGAATATATGCAAACGTGTCAGTTACAACGACCTGATCGTATGTCCCACTTGTTTTGTTTCTCCTGGTGTCAAATCTTGTGCCAAGCACCTTTTCAACAGGTTATATGATTCCCCATTTCTCTTTGAAGTGTTTATTTAGTTTAGCTTCTGAATTTAAGGGTGTGAAGGGGTTTTCCAACTTTTCCAAAGATTGTTCTATTCTGTTCTTATTTTCTGTGTCCTGTGGAGATAAGCACTGCAAAGCTGCATCTTTAGCTTGACTATGAATCTCAAAAAACACTTCTTCCATGGAGGAAACAAAACTATTTGCAGTAGATTGACTTAATCCAGCTGCTATTAGTTGTGCAACAGCAGAGGCACACATATCTGGAGTGCTCCTGTTGGACTTTTTCAACAGATTAGATGTGGCTACCTCGTGTTCATTAACTGTCCGGGACGTTGTAGCTGTCTCCTCTACATTAATGGTCACTGCCTCTCCAATGCTGCTTAAATAAACATCATGGTCAACCTGTTGGTCAATATACTCAGTGTGATTTCTGTTTAAATGTTTCCTAAAACCGGAAAACGTACGAAATACACAGCTACATCCAGTCTGAGCACATTTAAGCCTGAGATTTTTTTCCAGGTAAGTAACCGTGAACTAATCGTAAATGCCTAACCAGCATATTTGAACTAGATAACTCAGCCTGACAAACAAAACACTTCATGTTCGAGGAGAAACTTCAAGCACTAATGAAGTAACCTCACCCTGACTTCAGCAACACAAGGACTCTCCTTGACCTTGCCAGCATCGATGTTGTACACCATGGTTTGGACGAAAGTGTACATGTTGTGGAGCATGGTGTTGTAGGATGTGCCAAACACAAAATGTGCCTTAAATAGTTCGTCAAAAGCAACAAGAGAAGAGGTTGACCTGCAAGGTATGGCATTTTTGTTGAGAATGATGAACAACTGGTGGATTGCATTCTTCTTAACTCCAACAGCCAGGAGATAGGGCTGAGAGTAGGGATGGCATTGAGATGCTCTTGAATGTTTGTTCCAGTCTGCGAAGACAAAAAAAAAAAAATTAATGGCCAAGTAGTTGTAGAATATGCAGAAAGAACCAATACACTATTAGTATTGAATATGAATATTGAATGATTACTTGTACCCTAATATTAGGTGTTCATACCACAAATTAGAAAAAATATTTTATTTTTTTTTTTTCTCGTCTGACAGTTGGTCCTCCAGACATGTCTTCACCAGATGATCCTTTGGCTGATTCTACACAACACGGGAAAAAGTCAATCAAGTCACAAGTTTTAGTAGCCTGGCTAACTTTTAAAGGAGGTACTACACTGTAAAACAAACTAAATTATATGACTGTGCTGTGATGAAACACATCAATGCTGGTGTTAATATTGACATTATTTCTTCACAATTTATGAAAATCTGCAGTTTGTGGGTTGAAAATGTATCAAAATGCCATCTACTGCTTTAAATGATCCTAAAGTTTGCAAGGCCAGTTTATCACTCACACCAGTCAGTGTCGAGGCAACACCCCCTAAAGTCACAGTCCTTTTGTAGGTCTCTGATGCATTTTTTATTTTTTTTTTTCTAAGGAGGGAGGGAGCTAGCAGAATTGAAGGAAGCAATTACACATTATATTATCTGACTGAAAAACATTGTTCAACAAATGCAATTATTGAACTAGCAACTGTTTTGTTCCATACATTTTCCAGTATTACCTCCAAATGATGACCGCCTGTCTTTAGCGGTGCCTCTCTGAATAGTTTTAATCCTCCAGGCCAAGTACCCAGTTCCACTCTCGCCATCATAATAATGCTCCTTGAAGGATGAAAGGATAACAAAAACGGATACTTCATTGAAAACAACATGGTCTGGTAGGATTCAAAAACTTCCAATAGCCTTTAACATTACAACTATTATTTTGTGCAACTCACATAGCCATTCTTAGAGAATGGGTCACTGAGGTACGGGAATAAGGTCACTATTCCTTTGGCATACATTTCTTTCACCTGTCTGGGTGGAGATGTACTGCAACATTGAAGAAGAAAGGATTGTGCAGTCATATTCACTTAGATTCGGATTTAGATTTACAGATTGAGAACACAATGACTATTTTATCAAATTACCCATTCTTTTCTGTCATGTCAGCTGCCAGCATGTTCACCATTTTACGTCTCGTTTCATCCGTCAAGGACTTGGTTCGGCTGTATTCATTTATTATACGTTCCCCACCAGGTTTGTTGGTAAGAACTGATTCCACCAACTTAAATCAACATGCATAACAATTCAGCATGTTATATCCACTGCAAATAAACTGGAAATAAACTAATATGATGTCAAAGGATGTCCCGATCCAATCTCAAAGATTGCAAGTGCTACAAAGTCCAATGAAAAAGCCAATAATGGTAAGAAACTCCCTCCAGACAGCGACAATAACTTTAATGTACTCGAAGTGTGTACTGTATTAATAAATAAATAAAAATATCTGATCAGGACTCGATATCAGCAGATACCTATAAAGTTAATCGGATAGGGCGCTTACAAAAACTTGATCGGGACATCCCTAATCATGACTGAAACCATGTAATTTACAATGTATATTAATGTAATTTTAATTCTGAGAACTGATTCAAGAACAGAATTTAAAATGTTATAATTGTCTTACTTGCTTGGCTTCTGTATCCAGCCTCTGGCGTTTTCTGGAGGGGCTATCTGAAATGATGACTGTATCCTCAGAGTCCAAGGTGTCAAGGGATAATGGTTGGGACTGCTCAGAAGAGGCCACCATGGAGACAGATTCGTACCATGATTTGAGAAGCAGAAAGAAGAAAAAATGATATATATAGTTCCCTCATAATCTAAGACACTTATTTAATTGACACCATGACCTCCATAAAACAAAGAAATAACGTATCCATTAATTAATTGAAACAAACCTGAGCATATTTGATGGTTAGCACCCCAGTTGAGGGATCCTTTATAATATCCTCAAAAACATCATCATCCAATTAGGTCCCTGAACTGTCAACAACTTTCACACCTTCTGTTACAGCTGGGACACCAAACTTTGCAAATGCTAGAAAAAAAAACAGGGATAAAAGCTTGTATAAACAAATATAAATCATTATTTATATAATAATTTCACAGTGTACAACTACCTTACCCTATAAAATAGGTTTAAACAAACTACAACAAAAAGGCTTTTTGTAGTATCATAACTATATCTTAAGCAATGCATCCACAATTAAAGAGTAGTTACAAAGGGCATCACAGAAAACATTTAGACATACAAAAATGGACCCGTTCCAAAAACCTGAGAACTTAAAATGTCCCATCATTTTAGGAATATTCCAGTATATCAATTTTAAACAGCTAAATTCAGACAGTTATTAATAACATTGTCAAATTCTTACCTGTAGTCAAAAACTCAACTTTCAGATTTGGCTCAGTTATTCTGACAAATTTTTGGACATCTCCAAGTTTAGCTTTAAGCAGCATGCTCCCTGCAAATAGTATCAGTAAAATTTCTCACTGTTAAAAAGTTGGTCTTATTGTAGCAGTATTTCCTCAAATAAAAACAGGTCACTATTTAACATACATAAGAATCTCACGCATTTCAACAGAACAGCCCAGAAGCAAGGCCAACTTGAGGTGAATCATATTCAGAATACTTGAGTATGAGAAAAAGTATTGTTTCAAGCTACCAAAGTGCTGAGAAATAATCAGAACTTTTGCAGAAATGGCCAGTTAAATTGAATGTTACTGTCAAACACATTAAAAAGGATAACTACTGCAATTGTTGGGTCTTTGTATATTACAGAGTGTGGTCTAGACCTACTCTATCTGGAAAGTGTCTTGAGATAACTCCTGTTATGATTTGATACTATAAATACAATTGAATTGAATTGAATGTTAGCTAAACATTATACCATAAGTGTGTGCTAAGATACAGCTTAAGTATTTTAACAGTATGCTGCTGTTTTGAAAACCGAAAGTTATTTTGTATAATAGAGGAAAAAAATAACGTTACACTGCTTAAGCAGTGTCCAAGGTTAATGTCTACCCGCCGTTAACATAATAAATCCATGCTACCCGCACATAGTTAGCTAGTCAAGCTAACATAAAATGTAGCTAACGTTAGCTAGTTTAGCCAACTCCCCTTAGTCTTTGTTATGTTCCTGTAATATTTGAACGTTAACGAGAAGGACACAATCCCCCCTCCACGTTGTATTAACATAATTTACAATAAATCTGGCTGACATTGTCTAGTTTAAACGTTATGTTCGCGAGTTAATGTTAATTAACGTTAGCTTAATACTGCTGGCACATGGACTGGACACGAAGTCGGTCACAACATGTTAACATTAGCCTATTTAAAATTTGACATTTGAAGATATAAAACCAGCTAGAGTGCACAGTTAGCAACGATACAAAGTAATTATTAAATGTTGCTTCTGTAGAAATGCCAAATAATGTGTGTATAGTCACTTAGGAGAAACTTACCGCAGTCGTTCCACATGAAGAAAATGGCGCCGTGAAAATGTGTGGTCCGTTTGAGACGAGTCGTAGGTGGGTGGAGCTTTCCAGAGTACGTCTGACACTGCGTCTTTTAACTAAGTACTTTTTCACCAACACTGGGCGGTATCTTACTCCAGCTGTTGTTGTAATAACTCTGTAAGAGTCCATGTACTTTGACACTGCATATTTTACACTATGGAATTTACTGTGTAGAAACAAGATTTTAACCCCAACGTTTTTCATTTTATAACGTCGGCCCTGGAGGTAATGAGTCTCCCCTGGTTTTCTGACCACGGTCGGAAACAAAGCAAGCAGGAAAGGTTAACACATTGAACATTTCAACAGCTTATTAACGTGCGCTTGTTGCCCCGTGTGCGCTGATGCGCTCATCTGTTGACATTTCCGAATGTCTTAATAAAAGCGGGCTTTCCACACAAACAAACGTACGTGTCATTAGTATGAGAAAAAAATTAGATTTTAATTGTGTCGGGCTCGGTTCGGGCTCAGACAGAAATATCTTAATGCCTATCGGGCTCGGGTCGGGTTCGGTTACTGCTCTGTCAGACGCGGGCCGGGCTCAGACAGAAAAATGCAGCCCGATCCGCACTCTCTGTACCTACATTGTTTTGGTTTCCCATCCACTCTTGTCCTGCTGCTACTAACACACTGCTGTACAGGTTTGTGCCCCCCGTATGTCATTTAAATGTCCATCTTTTAACCTCACCCACAATCTTTTCCTAACCCTAAGTGGCTTTACCCTGCATGTTCCTAAATGACACCAAGGGGTTCTGGAACCAGAGTGTTAAAATGTGACTCCAAGGGTCCTGACCAAGTGAATATTTGACGATTTTATTTCATGTCTTTAACTGACTGTGCAGTAAGTGTGAATAAATAATCCTGAAGAATTTATGATATATTATATCAGTATTTACTGAGTTGTTCTGTTTCCTTCAGCTTAGAGTAAATAACACCTTTTGGTGGTAAAATCAGCTCAAAGATTAAATAGGGAGAAAAGTCTGCTGATCTGCCACACAGTCACTCGATCAGAGTCAGAATAAGAAACGTCAGTAACATGGAATGTGCCTTGGTGGTTGGTACTTAATAAACAAACATATTGAATATTGATATAAAATAAACAATAAATACAGAAACAAATATAGACAAAATAGATGTTTAGAAAAAAGAAAGAAAATAGAGGCTGAATGGATTGAGTGCATACTGTGCAAAAAATATATCTAATATGTGCAATGGGCATATGTATATTCCAGGATGTAGGTTAATGCAAAGTTTAGTGACTAGGGGTGTAGAGGTCAGCCGAGTTTCCTCCCAATACTTCCAAATCAACGGAAAATAAAATCATTACAGTTTCAGTTGCTGATAATGTTTTAGCTGAAAAATGCAATTGAGATATGTTGTTGATATACAGATTGGTTTTGTCTTTTTTCTAATAGCTCAATATGTGGCCTTTTTATGTTTTGTGATGTTTTGATAAATAACTTTTGCCTCTTGGGTTAAATTTTGTATTTTTCATCTTTTTATTAATGAGTCAATGTCATGTCTTTACTGAGACACTAACTGAATATGTTGTATGTGTGTGCGGCAATAAATAAACCATATTTTGTTAAGAAATTAATGAATAAACCTTTATTGTGAATACTGTGCAGAACATAAACCTTTCTTCAAGGCATCATAGCTACCAATGTCGTTTCATTATTAAAAAAAATACCCAGTAAAATACAATAAACTGCAGACCCTGAAAAATTTTGCAAAATGAATCAATTCATCCTGGAGGATGATGGTGTTTGCTGGACTCAGCTGAGCTGTGATGAAAATGTTAACAGAGGAAAAGGGCATCCCAGCTAAATGCCCACAATTCATAAAATTTGATAGATTGGCTGGAATACAAACACCGCAAACAGAAAAATTAAAAACATGCAGAAATGTATACACGTCTTACTCTTATTTATTGACTTTTACCTTCCATAGGCACAGCTAGGACAAATACTGTATGTCTGTGATACACCAAGAGGCAAATAGAGAAAGCTATTGTACTGAAAGAAACTTTACTATGTCAGAAAAAAAGTGTTGAACCAGCCACCATAGACCAAAGGACCAGGGAGGGTCATGTATGAGTGGGAGACGTCTTGAAAAACAAAACTGAAGCCTAACTCATGATATGGTACGAAAACTTTTGCACAACAATTTCTATGATATTTTATGAAATTACAGGGACTGGTCACATGACAGTTAAGTTTAGTGGTCTTTACCATTAAATTTAGCTGAGAAAAGAATGATTTTAAACCTAGTACGGAGCAGCTTTAACTGTTTAATCGACAAAAGGTCATGCAGCAAAAACAGTTATGTTTAGGCACCAAATGACTAGTTAACATTAGAAAAAAGATTGTGCTTTGCTTTAAAAAACGGTCCTCTTAACTAGTACTCCCTACACAGGAACAATGGTTTCCTGGGTGAACGTTTTTTTTGTTTTCCGCTTAACATCTTCCGGGACATGAACGCCACTTCCATGCCTTAAAGCCGTGTGTTTTTTTTTATTAAAGGTACTTTATTGTCACATACACATACATGTAGCAGAATTCATCTCTCTGCATTTAACCCATCCCTCAAGGGAGCAATGGGCAGCCATTTACAGCGCCCAGGGACCAACTCCAGATCTGAGCCAGTGCCTTGATCAAGGGCACTGGCTGGAGAACCTAGTCTATGTTTTTTGATGGTGGGGGAAACCAGAGCACCCAAAGGAAACCCACTCAAACATGGGAAGAGCAGACAAACTCCACACAGAAAGGCCCCGAAAGACCTGGATTCAAACCCAGAACCTTCTTGCTGTGCTAACCATTGGGCCCAACATCCACCTGACTTTCCCCCTATGTGGAGCTTACATTTTGAAGCTATATGTATCAATGGTTCATGAGAACAGCTTTCTACAAACTGTCTCTTTTGTGTGGTTTGTGTCTAAGAAGCTTAAATTATCACTAGCATCAGTAGTATCTGAAATTAAATGTAGTATAAGATATAACGCAGGCCTTTTTAAAATAGTAAAGCGCTCATCTGTGGTTACTGAACGTTATCTGCTTTTGACAGTCTGATAATAACCACACCAAGTGGTAACAGAACTGTGAAACCTTTTCTAGTCCATCTAATGAAGGCTGCTACATTTGTTTGTGTTGCTGAAAGTTGTACTAAAATGTTTGCCGCTAAACTGTTTAACAAACAGCCTAAAAAGCACATGAGATGACTTGTTTCTTAATTGTACTTTTCTAATCTCCTCACATAGGATGGAGAGATTGAAGTATGTACATAAAATACTTTATCTTATTGACCAAAGTCATTTATTAAACTCTGTACTCTGTATTCTCTGTTGTTTACTTTGTTTGTTCCGTCTGGCAGTTACCTTCACATTTACAGTTAGAGGGAATCGGTTGCTTCTGTGTGACTGAGTTTCCCAGAGTGCAGCAGTCCCACCAGCAGCAGCAGCAGAGCCACCATTAAAATGGTGAGAACAGTCCTTAAGATGAGGTAAATATGACAGGAGCAATGTGGGGAGGGATGAGTCTCAATGTGAAGCGCTGTGAAGACACAAAAAACAAGTGTTTCAATGCATTATGTGCTTGTTAAGTACATAAGGTGAGGCGAATTCATTTATATAGCATCTTATAGAGATCTTGTTGAATCAGTGACTTCTTTTAAAACACTTTTTAAAACGCACTTTTATAGACTTGCTTTTATGTGATGTCACGTTTTTATTGTCATTGTCCTTTTACCATAAAACCTGTTAATTTCATTTTATCGTTTTTTCTGTCCTTTAAAGCTGCCCCATCTTTACTTTTTCACTATTAAAATGATGTGTACATATGGGTATGTGTATTGATTTATATGTGCTTTTGTTTCCTCTGTAAAAGCACTTTGTGAACTATTGTTTTTAAATGTGCTATACTAATGAATGTATTATTAATACTATCATCATACACAGAGGCCATTTAAAGTGTTTCACATGCAAAACAGCAACACACTGAGATAAACACAAGTATGCCATTTTATAATGGTGCAAAGAAGTTTAAGACCAAACAAATAAAATACCCATAAACTATACACTGACACTAACTTAGTTTTTAAAACAGCTACAGTTGGGTCATGTCTTAGTTCCATGGGGAGCAGATCCCATTAGTGGGCAGCATAATGGCTAAAACCCATTTCACCACGCTTGGATTTAACACTGGGCACAACTGAGTAGTTATTAACCCCTGTTATTTCTCACCTCTGACAGCCAGCCAGCTCTGCGGTGACTCTCCAAACTCAGAGATGCTGCACTTGTAAAGTCCTTCGTTAGATTTAGAAACAGCACGGATGGTCATCTCTCCTGTGGAGCTGGTGCCGATGGGGAGGTCATCTTTATAGAACTCTGCTATGAGGGCTGAGGAGGACATGTGGCTTCTACAGCGCAGAGTCACAGCGTCTCCCTCCATCACAGGGAGAGCAGGACTCTCCAGGATCACACCCCCAGCTAAAAAAACAGGATTAAATAACTAAATGTATCAGTTTTAATAGAACTGGTCTATCCACAAACTGACAATTAGTCATTAAACAGCAACAAAGTTAAAGTGCAGTGTGGATGTATAAGCACAGGAATACACTGAGTAAAATGTTTGAATAAAGTATTTCAAACACACCATTAGAAGATGCTTTACAGTAACAAAAGAGCTACAATAAGTAAAGAAACAAACCTGGATTTAGCCGAGAATAAGTCATGTTATTTACGTACACCAATCATAGGTGTATGTTGTATTTTTACTGCATATTTTATTATTTTAATGTCAATTTTATATATATATATGATGATGATGGAGGTTTAAAGGACAATAGTAACGTGTTTTGGATGTTTAGGCCCCTTTACTTTTATTAAGTTAATGATTGATATTGACATGATTATATTACCTCCTGTTTGGGTAAGTGGAATGGAGACCCTAGAAACCCTAGACAGGTGCTATTATTATTTACTACAAACTACGTATTCGTAATTTATTGCTGATAATCTTCCACATCTGGAAAATGGCAATGGAATTTACTTTCACAAACGCTTAGTTCAACTTTACTGCATCTCAGGAATTTTGCAAAATTAAATATACATATTGTGGGGATAATGGGTTATCAATAAATACTTTTTATGAATAAATATGTCCATTACTGGTGATAGTGATGTTGACAGTGTTGCTTCTCTCTTCTCCAGTCTCACACCAGTACTCTCCACTGTCTGTTGAATAAACGGGTTTGATGGCGCAGACGGATGCTGGTGTTGTCACCCAGGTACTGACACACTCGCTGACCTTTCCCGTTCCCTTGATCATTCTCATGACAGTCCACCCAGTCGTGGTGTTAAAACCCTCACAGTTAATAGAGATGGAGCTGTATTCAAAGAGCTGCAGTTTGGTTGGAACAATCACAGCTTCTAAAATGGAGATACAGAGGATGGATTATATTAACTCGTAATAATCTAATAATATTTTTGCCAGATAGTCTCACCCTTTGCATAAAAAATGTTAGTTACAATAATAAAGCTGCATGAATAAACTTTTGCTTGGAAATTAAGAGGGCCATGTTATAATACATTAAAACGCACATATTTTTTGTGTCAGTATACATTGCATGACTGGTACTTACCACTTTCCTGAGAATAATAAAGGTTAACTTGTGCAACCAGCAGCATCAACACATTCATCACTGGAGGCATGAAAGAAGAGAACTGAGTATCAGACAGAGATGTTTATATTCATAGTATCATGTCTGTAAGTAAATATAATAATTATCCATTCTATCAACGTATTATGAACTTTTTTAGTAATAAATAACTTTTTACAGCCATTTACAATTGTTGTCGCTAAATGTCACATGAAGATGGACTCCGTACTCACACAGTCTGATGCAGAGAGCTGTGGCCTCCATGCTGTCTTGCTGCTGATTGTCTAAACATCAGACTGAAATCAGCTGAAAATTAATGTAGGTGAGAACCTCCCCTTCCTGTGTAACCAACGGGTGATTTTGACACAAAAGTAAGCTCCTGCTGAACTTAGGGTGATCCAGTGTTAATATGTGTTAATATCTGCTCTTAAATCCCTGTTATGAAAACCCCTCTTTTGACCATAACAGCGGAGTATTACATTTTCTGTTTGTACATACATATTACAAGATATGGAATCTGGCTGCAGGGATTTGCTCCCATTTGGCCACCAGAGCACTACTGATATCCAACCAAAGACTATAAAAAGTAATGGACAAAGCTTCAGAGCTTCCAGGTCTGTACCCCCTGGAAGGTGGTTCAGAGTCTGACTAACAGTACCTTAAAGTGTGCTATCTTGAAAAATGAGGACCGCTTCTGCTTATTCATCTTTTGGCCTAAAGTCAGCGCACTAACTTCAAACCACAACTTCTGGTTTCATAAGATAAGTGTGCATCTGGAGATATACTAAGCCACAGGGTTCAGTCTGGCGACAAGGTTTTACAATGTAAGCATAATAAGAAAAATACAATTACACAGTAGGGCATTCTTAACTAAAGACAAAAATTCAACACAACAATGGGAAATGTAGGCTCCCGAGGGAAGGACACATGCTCGGGACTAAAAAATCTGGATATGTTGGCCTCTGCTGCTTTGACTTGACCGATCTGTCTCTTTAAGGAAGATTGTAGGATGTTAACCGGTTTAAGTTATATATTGTGATTTTTTTAACTATATAACTCTAAATCTGTGGGGCTTTTTTATTTTATCAGATAGAATGCAGATAGACGGATAAGGGGGAGAAACAGAGAGGGGTTACATGCAGCGAAGGGCCAAGGATCGGATTTAAGCCCAGTCGGCTGCATAAAGGTCACCGCTAAAAATGCGTTTTGGTGTGAAAGGTGATATGAAGTGCAACATACTTTTACGTGCCATAATACAGGTCAGTTGCTTGTGTTTTCTAATTATATCAATGGTTCAATACGTATATGTGAAGTTTTTACAAGCTGCTGATATTAAATTAACATGTCAGGACTTGACCACATTGAGTGTACTTAAAAGCTGCAGCAGTTCTGTTCTTATAAACAGCATCTTGAGACATGAGGACAGACAGAGCAGATAGAACAATGTGGCTGTCAGGCGCTTAACCCTTGTGTCGTCTTCGGGTCAAATTTGACCCGTTTTTAAAGTTTCTTTATCAGAAATATGGGTTTCTTTCAACCAAATTAACCAAAAATAGCATGGGTGGTTTCCAATGAAGTTCTTCGCAAGTAAAATTAATGATCACTGCTTTCATAGAATTTTGGGTGTTTTATTTAATTTTATTGCATTTTTGTTCTTCCCGGGTCAATTTTGACCCGGTGGTGCAATGGGGCACTTTTGCGCTCAACAGCAGATGAACACACACACACACACGTACATGAATGCACATGCGGAGACACACAAACACCCCCCCACAAACGCACACATTCATACAAACAGCAGCTGAGAACTACCCACATGGAAATGCACCCAAACACACGGACAACAAACGTGCACATGTACACGGGTGTGCGCGCACATGCATTCACACACACACACACAAACACAACATACTGAAATTGGGCAATGGATCATTATGATTTTCAGGAGATGAACACACACACGAGTGCACATGCTTGTGTGCGCACACACACACACATACAGTACACACAGACACACACACACACAGTAGCTGAGACCTGCAAAAGATTACACTATTGTGCTTTTCATCACATGAACGCACGCACACAAACACACACACACGCCCACACACCCGTTGCAGTGGATCACACTACTGTTCTTTTCAGCAGATGAACACGCACACACACACACATGTACACATGCAGACGTGCACATGCACACCCACACAAACACACAACACACACTCAGAAACAGCTGAGACCTGCAATATATCACACTATTGAGCTGTCCTGACATAAAAATGTACACAGACACATGCACACACACACAATACAAACATACAGACACAACTTCAAACTACAGTTTTGTAAACTTGTTGTTATAACACCTTTGATGTGTCTTTTCCTAAAAAGGGGCCAAGTTAACTTTCCGTAAATTATTTTTTTCCTTTTTGGTAGCTCTCCTTTGTTTGTGAATACAATTGCATTTGTTAATTTTAACCTGGAAATATAATAATTGTCACATACCAGCCATTAATCCAAACACAACTTTCTCAATATCTCAGATCTCAACTGATTTTACTCAGAAGGTAGGTATAATTTTATGTAAATGAGGTCTGTTGACCATAAATAGAACAGAATAAGTGTAAAACTAGTTGAGATGAATTGGAATGAAGTTGAATAAAAGTGGTAACACAGATTTGAGTGATTAATTATAATTGCCTATGCTTTAGAAACACGCAAAGCAGATCAGGTCACTTTTTGCCCAGGAAGACACCAGGTGCGATTATTGGCTGCCATTCAAAATAATAAAATGGTTTCAAAACCATATCCTGACTAATCACTACCATATACCAGTCAGTGATTATCCACAAACATAGGTTCATCTGATCTTAACTATTATGAAAAGAATTCCTAATTTATGCTTATTTTACCCCTAAAATTAGGTATTATTTCATGTAAATGAAGTTTATTCACCATAAATTCCAAAAATAAGTGTAAAACTAGTGGTAATGAGTTGGAATGAAGTTGTTAAGAAGGTGTAAAATAGAATTGGGTGATAATTCATACTTTATGCTTTATTAATAGCCAAAACAGACCGGGTCAATTTTGACCCAGGAGGACAAGTGGGATTATTGGATGCCATTAAAAAAATTTAAATAGTTTCAAAACAGTATTTTCACTAAACTTTGACTTATACTTGTCCGTGATAACCCATCAACATATGTTCCAATTGATCTCAACTGTTAGTCAAAATAATTCATAATTTCAGCTTTTTTTAACTCAGAAATTAGGTACAATTTGATATAAATGTGTTTTTTTGACCATATATAAAAACAATAAGTGTAAAATTAGTGGTAATATGTTGGAAAGAAGTTATTAAGAAGATGTAACACAGAATTGGGTGATAATTTATACTTCATGCTTTATAAACTGGCAAAACCGACCGGGTCAATTTTGACCCGGGAGGACAATTAGTGCAAGGTCGACGGGAGGAAAACACATGGGTTAAAAAAGGCATCCTGATGCTACGAGAGAGCTTAGAACCAAATCAGTCCATTTTTAGAAATACTTTGAAAAGTCATGCAGCTGTGCTCAATCAATCATTTTATACAACCTTATGGATGTTTTATTCTTTATTATGAGTATACACAACACTGCAACTAATGTTATCAAAAGTATAACATTTGAAACAATGTCCACACATAATACATATCAAACATTTAAGTCAAAATATTACGGACTTAAACCAGAGTAACTGTGTCCCAGTCAGGGATCTCTGCTCTCAGTGACCTGGGGGATACATCGACAATCATAGTAAAAGGATTACAGAAGGGGATATACTACACTCACTTAAAATCTTTTTGGTTTCATAGAAAATTGTCAGTTTAATGTAGACTTCTCTACTTCTCTCAATGTTAGTCTGAATCTTACCTAATCGATCGTACAATAGAAGGCATAGTCATCTGTAGTACATTGCTTGCTACCTGTTAAGGGAGTGTTGATGACTGGTGTTGCTGTGAAGCTGGATACTCCTGCTTCTGCTTTGGAAGCAAGTTAAATGATTCAGGCAAATCATTTTTTTTTATTCTTTCATCTAATTTAAAACTCTGTGGTTGCTATGCTAGTTTCACCACAGAGGAGATGAGTAGCAGAAAATTGACCATGCACTGAGGGAAAAAAGTCCCCCACACAGTCATCTGTGTTAAGCAATAAAGCTTGACGTGAACACAAAGTAGAGGTAACGCAAACTTTACAGCACTAGGCAGAAACCAAGTGGGTGTACATCAAGGTAGAGAGCGTTTTTTTTTCAAGAGTTCTACGTGTAGTGTACATGTGTCTTGGCTGAAAGGAGCCTCCCCCATCATAGTTCATTAACCACTAATGCTGCTAGAGAATTGAGGTCCATACCTTTTTCTGTCTATGATTTTATCACATGGTTTGACGCCTACGTCACTCGCTCCAAATAGAAATACACCTGCAAGACTGACCTTTTAAAATGTTTGACTAATGTTTTAGTTCAGTACTTTTTTGTGCAAAGATGTACAGGGTGGTAATTTAATAGTTTAAAAGCAGCATTCTGTGTAGAGTACCTGTATGACTGACGTTTGTTGTGATGAGAGAATACATTGCCCTTTGTGGATGAACTACACTGGTCAGTCCAGACAGTCAGGCATTAGAGGTATAGAAGTGACAGATATGTCCAAACAATAAAGATGTTTGCTTACGATGCACATCAGCCCATTTCCTTTTAATCAAGTGAAACCTTATAATTTTAAGATGCAAATTAAACATCAATCAGAACTAAATAATTTACTTTTCTTTCTACAAAATGATTACAAAATGTAACATTTAAGAAAAGTTTAGTTCTTTTAGTCCCAAAACACAAAATGTAATGTAAATTAAATGTAATATTTTGTCTTAATGAGGGCATTAAGCAATTATCGTGTTGCAGTGTATACTTGTAGCCGCTAGGGGGTTTGGTGGAGGTCATCAGGTAAGTGTCAAGGATGACATTATCTTCCTTTGAGAATATCAGGATATTAAGAGCAAATAGACAAAATGACACTATAAAAGGTACAATAATGTCACACTTAGCTCCAGAAGCAGACACAGAGGCAGTTGTTAGGAATTAGCACAAAAAGGTTTATTTATCAATTAAGAAACCATGTGCAAGGATTGGGTCCTGTAGAAGGGGGTGGACACATTGAGGGAGCAGGGCAAATACTGTTCCAAAAACACTGGAAAAAGCAGGTGAGATGAGTATCCTCTCAAGAGAGTGGCAACCTGAGGCACAAGCAAAAATAGATATCAGTAAGGTAATTTGACAGCAATTTAAGACAAAAAATAGATACAAAACTGGGTTGGCTGCATGTGTACGAAAAAGGTGAACTGACAATCTGGTGCAAACTGAGTGAAGAGCTGGGGTTTATCACTGTAGGGGTTGACTTATGGGATCCACTTCATACGCCATGCCGGAAACAAACACACAGACGCAGATCATTTTTAATATAATATTTTGTGATTATATACAATTTCATTTTTTTCTGATCACTGTTTTACAAAGCGTTTTGTAATTGTGATGACTGTTTTTTAGTCTTTGGTGAGAATTTCTTCACTGAACACAACATGTCCTCATGTGCCAGAAATATATTTTTCTGAGTGAATGAGTAATAATGTTACTGTATACTCATTTCTATTTTTACCAGTGTTACAGAACCTCCCCATGTAAATGCTCTGAAGTTACTGATTTTGTTTTAGCACCTTCACATTTCTGTATGAGTGTTATTGCAACTCAATGTCTTGAATTATAGTTAGAAGTGGACATGCATGTTGGGTTTTCCATTGTGAGAATTTAAATAAAGCATTTTTTTCATGTATTTTTAGTGTATCAAAGCAAAATAGATTGATCCATGCTGCATTCATCCAATGATTGATGAAGAATGACTCAACAATATTGGGTGTTGCACTGCATGAAACATGTTAATACTGTTTCCACAGCCTGTAAATAACTGAGGATTTAATTTGTTCTTACAATGTTAGGCCATCCTGCACACACTATGTAACCGAGCTTTAACAGAGCCTCTCCTCCATCCTTCAGTCAGTATTCAGTGTTTTGGCTCTCGGCGACCTGGAAGAGACCCAGAATATACAAAGACAACAAAATAAAATGTTATGATACAACACATTATCCTATCTTTTGTGTAATATTATTTTTTTTGTCATGGCTAGTATTGTGTTTATGTATAAATGTACTTTGTATCATTGTACGAAGCATGTTTGCTTTATGTGATGGCTTTAAATAAGGGTTTGATCAATCTTAAATTTGGCTCTCAACAACCTAATTAAATATTAATATAAAAAAAAATATATATTTTTAAAGATGTTTTGCTGATGATAGCGATTTTTATATTTCTATTACTCCCAATGTTGTATACAATCTTGTTTATGAAAGAACTTTAGTCCCCAGTCATAATAAGGGTAATCTTTTCATTTTCTTTCCATTAAGGAAGTGAGTTTTCTCTGAATAGCCAAAACGTCCACTATTGCATAACACTTTCTAAGACATCATACTATTCCAATAAAAGATGCATGTGAACACATTTCACTCGTGATATCTGTACTTTATTTGGTCTTTGTAAGAACGACTTAAGCTACCCAAACATGACCAGCCGTTAAACTGCTCTGTGCTGGCTGTGCCATGGAGACAACTTGGAGGAAGCGCTACCCTTGGCTTGGATAAAGTCTCTGCGATATGTATTTGGACCTACAGTACATTGTGGTTTAACCGCTGATCTGTAAGCAGCTTTATGCTCAACATGAATTAACAAATCACACAAATCAAGTACTATAAAATTAAAATTATATTAAGTCAAAGAAATACCTCTTTTAGTTCTGTGTTCTGGGACATTAGCATATATTTGACAGTGTGGTTCAGCTACATTGGCCTGTTCACAAACTGGAAAAAATAAAAATTACAATAATAAATTTATATTTTAACATAAGTAGTTTGAATAGTGGTAAAACAGATGTATACATTTAAACTTATATATTTAAACTTATAATATTTTAAATATTTACAGATGAAGTGATTTAATTAACCCTTTTGTCTTAAGTGATAGCCTCAGTTGGAAATACTACAATACTGACTGACTGATATTAAACAGAGTATAAGATAGGATATTAGGTTTATTACTATAATAACGTACTATTAATTATTGCCTAAATGTATTTCTATGACAATAATATACTATATAAATGCTTTGTGTTGTGATGTTTGATACTTACCTGGGTCTGATCCTGTTGTTGGCATCTCAGAGGAAAAGCAACAACTACATGGAAAAGGAAAATGGAGGTATAGGCAAAATCTGAGAACTAATAGTAAAGTTTTTTCATCATTACATGTTCAATGACCTCCAAGGAAGCTTTGTAAATAAAAACTTTTTTTGTGCATTGTCATTGTTGGAAATTGTAAAGCTCAGCTGACTGGAGATTTTTCCTAATTCATTGGAAACTGGCAGGGATACTGCATTTGTCACCTATGCATACCGTTTTACCGTTACAGCTGTAGCTTTGTGTAACATTTAACCAAACCTATTGCAACTCTGTAACGTCAATATTGGACAATTCTTGATAATGTGCAGTTAACATTTTTTTTAAATTATCAGTATCTACACTAATGAAAGACTGTTTATGGCAAGTTAAATATAGTGGCACAGAACTAAAACCTTTGGGTAAGGTAGGGTATGGTTACATTTAGGCCACTAGTACACTATATGTTTTCTGTACTTTTATGCTGTCTTCTGTTTTCTTCTTTAGTAAGCCATTTTATATGACAGAAAGAATACTTTCTATTTTGTTCCACAGAAAAAAAAAAATTCTGTACCTCTATGTTTCCGACAGCAAAGTAGTCCCACCACCGACAGCAACACTGCCACACACAAAAAAGAGGAGATAACCGGTAAAAGGATTGAGAGCTGAATGGAGCCAGGGTATGGAGGATGTGGAGAAGACTCTTGTCCACCTTGAGGTGTTGTCTCTACAGGTGTGGGAGTAACATGTGCTGTAACCCCATGACAAAAGATAGCAGTCTGTGAGTACATGTATAATGTTTCAGTTCATCAGAATTCTTACTACAAAGACAAAAACAATACTAGGTCAAAATTTGTCAAGATATGAAAGTAGTAGTAGTAGTACTGAATTTTTGTGTGTCTAAAACATTTTTTTCTCTCTAAGCGACAGGTACTGGTGACTGCAATCTAACTTTGGGATGACAATGTTAGTCTTTGGTCAACAATGAATTAAATTGACAACTATCAGATGGGTTACTACAAAACATTGATATCTGCGTTGTGTATTATAAGCTGTAATGGGAATTGCAACCTCAAGAATCAACTTGCAACTTTTAAGCTCTGCAATTCTTATTTCTTATATATCATACATATAGCAAGAATATTAAAATTAATGTAGTATAAAAGTTGGATCATTTTCTTACTGATGATATTTACAGTTTATATTAATAATATATTTACTGTTATGTCTCACCTGTGACAGCCAGCCTACTCTCTGGTGATGCTCTTCGAAATCCACTGATTTTGCACTTGTAAAGTCCTTCATTGGACTTGGAAACATTGTGAATGGTTATCTGGCTTGTGTATCCAGTCTCACTGAAGTGTCCATCTTTGTAGAAATCGGCTGCAAGGCTGTCGGATGTCACCTTTTTTCTACAGCGCAGAGTGATAGTCTGTTGTTCCATCACAGGGACAGCAGGACTCTCCAGGATCACATCACCAGCTGAACAACATGAAATTACTGTTATCAATCATGTAGTAAGGCCAGTAAGGTAAGTGTACACTGAACCATGAGGGTCCACTTAATGAGACATTTCTGCTTGGCAGCCAGGTGACCCCTATATCAGACTTTAATATGGATACACAAATTATGCTTAAAGTTCTTAAAGTGCATCAACTTATCTAAAATGAAGTTTGAGAAATACATTCTTAACTCATGCTCCACTTTGTTTTTTTTTAGCTTTTAGCCACATTTTGCCATTTTTGAACAATAGAAATATTTCTCAAGATAGTGTCTGCTAAACTTACCAGTAACCGTGATGTTAACGCTGTTGCTTCTCTCTCCCTCTCCATTTTCACACCAGTATTCTCCACTGTGTGATTCAAAGGCTACTTTAATGTTCAAGAACCCTTTCGATGTAGCCCATCGAGTAGTATTCAAGGGAATCTTTTTCATCACTCTCCATTCCGTTGGACCATGAAACCCCTCACAATAAAATGAGATGGATTCATATTCAAAGAACTGCAGTCTGTTTGGATCAATACGAGAAAAAAACTGCATCTTTGACAGAGGAAAAAAAAAGGAAAGAATAAAGTAAGAGATATCTTCCCAAATATAATATACACTCTCAGTGCAGTAATGTAAAGCTGTAAAATACAATATATCTCACATCTGAAGTTCCAGAAAGACAAAAAATATGCAAATAACATGTTCAAAGATTATACAAATGTATGTTTATTTTTATACCAAACCTCAACTCACCAGCTTTCTGAATATAGTAACTGCTCTGAGCTTGAGCAGTGAGCAGCAACAGTCCATTCACCACTGTTCAGACAAAGGATAGCAGTGTATTAGAAATAGATGTCTTAAGGTACAATAACTCAGAGCTACTGTCAACACATGACAGAAACATTAGACATGTAAAAAACCTAAAATATAATCAGGCAATGCAGCAACAACATGTACCACTACTGTGCATTGTCAGCTGCTCTGATTAAGTATTGTTAGTTGGAATGGTAAATAGTGTGTAAAAGTGTGTCTACATGTTTTTCACAGAACTAAAATAAAAAATATAAATTGATGAGACTTAAAAAATAGGACAATAACCCTAACTGTAATATGTATTACTCAGATAGACTACACAACCATAGAGCCCAGAAATACAGTTATTAGTTTGAATTGATTTGAGAGTAAAACTGAAGACAGTCTCAGTACTCACGCAGTCTGATGCATAGTGCTGTGACTTCCATGTTCCCTCGCTGCTGACTGTCAGAGCATCAGACTGAAAACCAGCTAAATATGACCTAAGGTGAAGTTTTAGTACTTCCTTTTCCTGTGCAGAGTAGAGGCTACATCAGTTTATAGCATTATAACCATCGTTGACGTCTAAGTCACTCTGGGGGTTAAACATATTTTTAATTCAGGTGGTCAACTGTCAGAGCTAGTGTTTAAAAATGTAAACCACAAAATCTGGTAAATGCATGGGAATTTATGTATTGGAATTCAGTATAACAAATTATTTTAAAGGGGCACACCAGTTTACAGTAACTTATTAAAGTGCTCATATTATGTTCATTTTCAGGTTCATAGTTATATTTAGAGTTTATCAGAATAGATTAATTTTCCAAAAACACTATATATTTTGTTATTCTGCACATTGCTGCAGCTCCTCTTTTCATCCTGTGTGTTGAGCTCTCTGTTGTAGCTACAGAGTGAGGCATCACACTTTTATTCCATCTTTGTTGGGAGTCGCACATGCGCAGTAGCTAGGTAAGGACTACTAGCCAGTCAGAAGCAGAGTATGAGGGCATGCCATGCTAGCAGCTAGACGAGCATTATAACATGTTTTATTGACGCACATTTATCTCTGAATTAAAGGCTGGACTACAATAGACCTGTTTGGAGCAGTTTGTGAACAGGGTTTTATGTTGGACATTGTAAGTCCCTTTAGGGTGGACTTTGGGATTTTTTACTTTGAAAGCCTATTACATGCACAACAAAGATATATAACACAAAGGAAAGGGAAAACGCCAAAAAGCATAATATGAGCATTTTAAGATCAATTTACTCATGCTTAGACCAACAACACAAATATGAAAACGCACATATACTGTCTCTTCTGGCTGTGGAGGAGCACTGTCAAGTCTGAGAAGATACCCCTGATGAGGTCATAGTGATGTCATCAGAAATGAAGGATAAAATGTGTGACCAGAGGTTGAAAACCCCTTAAATGATGATGATGGTTCCGAGTAATTTCACCCTAGGGTCCTTTGCACCATGACCTCGAGCCAAACACCCCCCCCCAGAAGCTTTTTTTTCACCTGGGTCGAACATTGGGAGAGTTAGCGTTATCAGCTGAATAGCTTAGTGCGGGCGCTAATGGATCCAACTGTGTATTTTGTAAGTTACCGCACTAATAATGCCCAAAATGATACCAAAACTCTACTGTAGTACAAATAGGTTATGTACTCATAAAACAATGAATTGGAAAGTTTGTAAGTACACCAGGAGTTTATTTAAATAACAATTGCCTGTTGGCTTCTGCTTTCTGCTGCTACTGGCGGTAAGACGAGTGCTTAGGGACATCTACAAATTACAACACCGAAAAGAGAAACAAAAAAATATTCATTAATTTAACTTATTTTTTAAAAGTAAGTGCTGTAGTACAACTAGCAGGAGAGAAGTTATAATTGAGGTAAGTTTGGAGACATTAACTTATTTAATCATTAAATTAATAAATATGTTTGTTGTATTTCTTTTCGGTGTTGTAATTTGTAGACACTCGTCTTACTGCTGGTAACACTGCATGAAAAGTGGGATTATGTCATTAGCAATGAACAATGTTATGTAAAAAAGATACACAAAATAATTCATTTCAACAATTAGTTTTACAGGCTTACAGGCCACAACAACTGCATATTCAGAAAACACCTCCAAATTCAGCAAAAGACATGGAAACGCCACCACAACAACTGCATATTCAGAAAACACCTCCAAATTCAGAAAACACATACAAACGCCACAACAACTACATATTCAAAAACTACATATTCAGAAAACACATCCAAACGCAAATTCATATTCAGAAAACACCTACAAACACCAAAACAACAACTACAACTATTCAGAAAACAACAAATTCAGAAAACAATTTTCACATCACGTGCGTTGCAAATATTCACAGCACGAGTAAATAGGGAAACGAACTGCAAGCTGCAAAGACGATAACGGAAATGTTTCCAGGGGGGCCATAATCAGTGACGGACCCGCATCCATCCGGTTGTCTTCTTGCTATCTGCCGTTTCTCATTGTCAAGGATCCTTCAGAGGGCTAGGTCAGACTCCTCCTGAGCATTCGGACAACATGTACATTGATTGGAACAGGCTAGCAAGTGCACGTCATTTCGTACTTGCGTCATTGAAAGTGTTTCGCCACCTTCACCTTCCACTTCCGCGCTGCATTTCAAAACACTGGACGACATGGATGTGGAACTGTGAACTGTGCTGTTCGATGTTTTTGTTGAAATGAATATGAATCAGCGTCAGTCTGCTTGCAGGAGGAGAATATTCTGTCGGCAAAAGGTAGGTAACGTTACCGACACTGATAGATAGGCTTTAATGTAAGCAATAGTCGTTTTCTCTTATTTATCCCATGTCAGTAAAATAAAAAAAAAAAATTGTGAGAGTTCATGTTTGCAATTGCATTAATCTTAATTACATTATCCTTATAGTAGAAGTATACATTAGGTCCTAGCTTACTAAATGTATGTAACATTAGCCCATTGTCCAGTAGCTTCTAGCTTTCAAACAAATGCAGTGCAAAATATGATCAGCATCTACAAGGTAAACACTACCAGCTAATGAGCTACCACAGGCAGTATGATATGCAGTAAACTGCAAATGAGAAAGGTTAATTAGTACTAAACACACAAGCTACAAGGCTACAACCAACATATGAAAATTCATAACACCATTGATAAACACCCACTAACGCAGTAAAGGTAGCTAGGTGTAAGTGTGTTAAATGGTCAACAGTTATCAGTTAAGACCACTACACAGTATGCTTAAATATATTTGTGATACAATTCTAATCTTACCAGGACAGGTTGTATAACTACTGGACTAACCAAAAGCTTTCTCCTTCTGTCTGCAGTCTTGAAGCAACCCCATCATCAGCTGCTTAGTCTGGTCGCCGCTTCATGTTGAATATACTTGTGTACAGTATATAGTAATGTTTGAATAAATGTTATAATAAAGATACACGTTTCGTTTGTCTTTTTAGAGCTTATATACCTTACAAGTTATTGAGTTATATATACATATATACATACATATATATATATACATATATATATATATACACACATATATACATATATATATATACACATATATATATATATACACACATATACATATACACACACATATACATATACACATATATATACATATACACACATATATACATATATATACATATACACACATATATATACATATACACATATATATACATACACACATATATATATATATATATCACTTTATTGTTATAATAATAATGTCCCAGGTTGACCAATAGCCTAACCTGTGACAGACCTGTCAACCAATCACGAGAGATTTTTCTTGTTTAAAAGTAGTGGTTTCAGCCAATAGTGATTGAGGAAATTCCAGCCAGGTCAGACGTTCTCTGGCCAGGCGCCTATTCATATTCTAATTAGATCCATGGTTCGTTTCCGACAATGTGTCACAGACGAACGTGATGTTCGCAGCCTGTAAATTGACGATAACTTCCGAAAATTAGGGGGATTTCAGGGCGTTTACGGGCATTTACGGGACGGAAATCCCACTTTTCATGCAGTGTAATTTACCTTTACAATCAGAGATCATTAAAAAAGAATGGAATACGATTTACCAAACACCAATACACCCTCTTATACCTCTTGTATTGTTTTGTGATTTTGATCAAGTTGAGTTTGGTGTGAGTTTGTAATTCATTAATTCAACATGTATTAAGCATGGACAAGTAAACATTTGTCTGGCAAATTATGAATAAAACATTCAAATAAAGTAGGGGAGGAAACTGTATTGTCAGCTTTGCAACAGCTGGTTCCTTTTTTAACCAGGAGAGGGCATCTAACACCTTTTATCCACCAAAATGGCATTTACAGTCTTGATCTGCACTGCTGATAATGTTTACTGATATAATTTTCCCTATGCAGTGAACAGTGTATAAACCATTTTAACATTTTCAATCCTGTCTGTGTTCAATTTCACACACTTTACATCATGCAACACTACATACCAAAAAAAATCTTTATACTCACAAAGACACAAATATGTAACATGAGGCTGAAAGCAAAAGGAGAAAGATTGGAAACAGCTGATTAAAACAGTAATGGAACAAAGAGAGGAACTGCAAAACCAGAAAGATCAACTTGACCATCAAAAGGAGGACTAAGAAAAACATTAAAGATATTGAGAACATGCAGTCAGTGGAGAAGATGGCAGAAAGTGGCTGGTAATACAATATAATAGAAAACAAGGAGATCTAAAACTTCATGACAAGTGACAACACAGTCTGTTGAACAGCAGTCAAGAACTACTTTGATGAATCAAAAATTTAGAATACATTTGTTTCTAAATTGATTCCATTATTTCTTTTTTAACTTAAATTGTTCATTTGTTCTATTCTTTCATTTCAGAGTACAATAAGACATTGAACTGCATGAATTTCAATAAAAACCTGGAAAAATTGGGGTGTTTTAAAAGTTTTGACCGGTAGTGTATATTTATATCTTTCTTGTTTACCAGCAATGAGACAAATATGAGTAAAATATCGCCACGTTAGGAGTCAACATATGAATACAAATTATGAAAATTGTCAAGCTGTTTTGATAAAAGCATATTTTGTCTTGTAGGCAATGTACGTGGATAGCATGTACTGTAATATTGTGATTAAAAAAAAGGTGTTCCAACTTGTCTGGATTACTTACAACCCCCTCTGTTATTGTTGGAACACACTGTGGTACCATACCCTCATGAGCATCATATTCATCGTATTGTACTGCAGAAAGTAGTGTGTTGCTATAAAACTGGCAGGAAAAAGGCATTTAACAATGGAAGAGAGACAGATCATCACAACACTTAAGAATGTTGGTCTTTCCTACAGAGAAATGGCGAAGAAAGTCAAGGTGTCAGTGAGTACAGTATTCTTCACCATCAAAAGGCACTTAGAAACTGGGGGAAACTGTGACAGCAAGAGGTCTGGCAGACCCAAAGCCACAACAGAATCAGAAGACAAGTTTCTGAGAGTCAACAGCTTGGTGATAGGCGGCTCACAGGACAACAGCTTCAAGCAGTCAAACATTTTGAATACATTTTGGTTTATAAATTGATTCCATGATTTATTTTTTCATGTCAGAGTACAATAACACATTGAACTGCATGAATTTTAATAAAAACCTGGAAAAATTGGGGTGTTCTAAACTTTTGACCAGTTGTGTGTGTGTGTGTGTGTGTGTGTGTGTGTGTGTATATATATATATATATATATATACATATATATATACACACACAATATTCAAGTTCTTTTTTTTAAATCACAATATTACAGTACATGCTATCCACGTACATTGCCTACAAGACAAAATATTCACAAACTAATTGCTTTTATCAAAACAGCTTGACAATTTTCATAATTTGTATTCATATGTTGACTCCTAACATGTGGCGATATTTTACTCATATTTGTCTCATTGCTGATAAACAAGAAAGATAAATATACACTACCGGTCAAAAGTTTAGAACACCCCAATTTTTCCAGGTTTTTATTAAAATTCATGCAGTTCAATGTGTTATTGTACTCTGACATGAAAAAATAAATCATGGAATCAATTTGTATAAACCAAAATGTATTCAAAATGTTTGACTGCTTGAAGCTGTTGTCCTGTGAGCCGCCTATCACCAAGCTGTTGACTCTCAGAAACTTGTCTTCTGATTCTGTTGTGGCTTTGGGTCTGCCAGACCTCTTCCTGTCAGAGTTTCCCCCAGTTTCTAAGTGCCTTTTGATGGTGAAAGAATACTGTACTCACTGACACCTTGACTTTCTTCGCCATTTCTCTGTAGGAAAGACCAACATTCTTAAGTGTTGTGATGATCTGTCTCTCTTCGATTGTTAAATGCCTTTTTCCTGCCAGTTTTATAGCAACACACTACTTTCTGCAGTACAATACGATGAATATGATGCTCACGAGGGTATGGTACCACAGTGTGTTCCAATAACAGAGGGGTTTGTAAGTAATCCAGACAAGTTGGAACACCTGTGGGAATTGGTAGGACCAACTTTCAAAGCTTGATCAACCTCCATTGCTGCAGAACAGCTTTACATTGTTAACCCATTTGTTCCCTGAAAAAGGCCTTTTTGTAAAATTCTGAAATGTACATAATTTTTCAGTTTTGGTAACTTTACTTTTTTGACTTGAACTCCTAAAATTTCAATAAAAAACTAGAAAATTTGGGTTGTTCTAAAACTTTTGACCAGTACACATATTACATACAGTATATATAAAAGTTTGTCTTCTTGTAATGTATTAAATATATTGTATGTATTAACATTTTGTCTTATTTACGGGTGTGAATTTTATACATAAATATAAATTTACTATTTCTCATGCTGAATGTCCAGAAACAGAATGAACTTGAAACTCTTTCACTCTGGAACTATTTTTTATTCTACATTAGTGGAAATAACATCACACATAGCAGGTTATTAATCTCATTAATACATTATTGAAGTTACCATTTACAGTTTGTCTTTTCTGCAAGAAGTTTAGCAGGTCTGTACAGCTTAGCTATATTTAAGAGATCAAAGATTCAACAGTTGGTAGCATCAAAACCACGGTACGTGACCCAATTTCTCTCGATGAGCTGCTGTTGCTAAAACAAACCCACAGCCTTTTTTTTACTGAGCTGTAGAGACGCTGTGGTTTTTCTGCACAGGGTTTGTCAGGGTTCAACACTCATAAATAGAATGAAATTGTAAAGAGATGGTGTGGTTTAAAAACCCTAAAAATATCGACCTGCTTTCACCCTGAGAAACTTCATCTCATGATATACAGTGGTCACAGCAAATGACAGATCTATTGATACTGATATTTTCAGACTTTCCAAACTGAAGAGGATTGCATAACACCACATTCATATCATGTGAGAGGGATGGTAGTAAATCACCTAAATGTGGAACTCATTACATTTCAGTTTAATGGCCTGTGACAAAAGACTTTAGCTAATTTTGATCAATGTCTATTCATATATGACTTTGATGTTGACATGAACACTATTTAAAAGTCAGAAAACGTTAATTGATGCACCTTTGATAAGACATGAATGTTGCACGTGCACATAAATAGATCTGTCACGCAGTGTGTCTGCTTCAGGTCAAACTGATATAACAGCATCATGTTGATTGTTGACCACAGTAGCTCTGTTCTGAAAAACAGCGTCTTCAGACATGTGAACAGACATATGGAACAATGTGGTTTAACTGTCACACACTAATAAACCCCAAACTCTACAAATAGACCCTGATGCTGCACATTAGCAGAAGCTCTTAGATGAAGGTTGATAATCATTCAAATGTCAGTCCAGATACTTAAAACTGCCAATATCCAGACATAAATAAATAATTCCAATAATGAATTCCAGTTGCAATGTTGCTTTAGCTGTTAAGCCATCTTGTCTTTACTGAGTTTCAATATACAACATAAACTGTACTGTGCTTATCTATGTTTTCTACATTCCATCTTTTCATCTCATAACCCTAACATCACACTGTCACTGTCTCTAATCTTGTTCTAAAAGTAATAATAGTACAACATATTCCTCTTAATTAACCAAGGACTGTCCTAGCTGACACAAAGTCATCCGGGGCTAAATGAGTACCACATTTTTGTCAACTCTCACTCACTCTGACTTTGTTGCATTCAGTCGGTGATGTTCAGTCTATTGATGTCTCATGGTTTGTTCATAGTTATAATCTTCCATTGAGCAGTCACTCCATTTGACACTCAAAAACATTGGAGATGCTAAAAATGTGGTCTTTGTTTCCTCTTCTTTGGCTGGCTTCTCTGTGCTTGATTGTCAAACATCAATTGGATTGCAAAGTGAATTTTGCACTGGATATTATTATAGAATCATTATAGTTCCACTAATGTACTACACCAGTCCTGGAAATTGTAACATACTTTTTCTCCTTACACATGTAAAATAGCAAACGTAAAGTACCAGTTTTAAGCCTCTCCCTAGAAATGTGTTTTTGTTCTCAGTCACCTGTGAGACAGAACAAGGTTATGTGTATAGCATCTTTCAAGCAGATATAATTCAGTAATAAGCCAGTACAAAAAATTGGATATTAATGCACATATTAAGTATAAATGATCAAATTGAAATACTAAAAACAATAAAATAGATAAATGCAATAAAACATTACACAGTCCAATATATGAATTCTCCTTGTAGCTTTGGTTTGGTCTCTACCAACTTTAACATCTAAATGTAGATAAAGATAATCGCTAACTTTGTCTTCCTACCATTTGGTGCTGGGTAGTTAGCATCCATGCAACTTGTCTTTTTTCTGGAAATGTCTGACCACAGTTTTAAGTATAGGAGGTTGGTAAGGGCTGAGACCTCACAATTGAATCAATTAATTAAATAAAAAAAATGTACCTGTAATCACGAACTTGATAATCTAGGTAATATTATCTGGCATATTCATAATTTTCTCTGCTCTGATGCTGACTGCCAGGCTAATATCTGTCTATGTATTACTATACAAGGACAACTGTCAATTTAATAATGCTTTTTCGGTTGAAATTGGCCTTATTTGGCAAACAATACCAATCATGTCAGCTGATCCTCCTAAATAAATAGTACCCCCAAATGATCTACCATTCTCTGGCTTTCCTGCTTGTTTCTACCTCTAATAATATAATGAGAGAAAGAAAGAAATGCTTTAAACCACAATTACACTCACCTTTACTGGATTGTAGAATAGACAACATTGGTGTCTGTTGAATTAGGATTGGTACCTGCTGACAAGGTTTGTCGTGCTGAGTAACTGGCTACTTTTTCTGCTTTGGATACAAAGTTGAGAACAAAAATCTAAAGATTAGCTCTATGAGATAAATATGTTTTATTGTCATTCTATTTTATCTCATGCATATGTGAGCAGGTAAAGTGAGAATTATTTTGTACATTATTTTGTTTTTGTATATTTTTAACTGTATTTTGCAGCGGCCATATGTATTTACTTGTTTGCAAGTCTTTTTGTAGCTATCCTTTTTTGCATGGTTTGTTTTATTGTGATGATTTGGGCTTTTGCATGCTTTTATTTTGACTTTATATTTGTTGTGTTTTTATGTAATTGTAGTTTGACGTAAACTTGACCTTGTCTCACTCCTGATGCCAAATTAGCACTGTTGTGAGCCACCTGTGGCTAAGTGAACAGACCATTTAGGTGGCAATCAGAGCAAGAGAAGCAGAAATACAGGAGAGGACAGCAACAGAGGGGTTGCAAAGATGGGGGCATGAGTAATGTATGAGCCTACCTCCCATGGAACACCTTGGGGTGACGGATTCCACATGGAAAGAGGATAGAGAGGCTCAGTTGGGCCTACATCCTGGAGAACGCAGGCCATAAAACAGTTCCTAGCAGAACCATACCCCTCATGCCAGCAGCCCATCATCCAGGGTGTGACTGAACAGAGAGAACACAAGGAGCCCACAGCAGAGAGACACAAGCAGCAAAAGTAGAAGCAGTAGAGGCAACAGCAGCACTATCAACATGAGGCACTGTAAAGCAAAGCCAAAAGAACAGACATCACCGACTGCTAGTGGCAAAAATTGGGAGGTTAAAACATCTCCCCTTCATAGTCCCTTTGACCACCGGCATTTGTGCTATGTAGTTACATGCTAACTTATCCTAAGTGTAAGTTAAAAAAGGATGGTTGAGTGGCCCTGAGTTTTTTCTACTGCAGTCTTTGCCGGAGAAGAAGAGCAACGTTCCTGAGCAAAGGAGGCCAGCCAAAAAGCACCAAAATCCCTTTTAGCCTTGTCATTTTACTTGTTGCTGCATTGTTTTAATAAATATGGATTTGTTTTAGCTGTGTTCCGACTGTCTTGACTATTTTAAATCAGTTTGAGGTAATAAACCTAGGTGGCTTGTCAGATGTGTTTAAAAAAAACAGAACTTTGGGCACCCCTGCCCCTTAGTTTTTTTTTTTTAATCTGACATGTCGGGTGCCACCTAGGTTTATTACCTCAAACTAATTTTAAATGTTCTGTACTATTTCTACTGTACCATCATCATTCATAGCTCAGACTGTATTATATTTAATAATTTGTAGATGATTACAGACCTAATTTTTTTTCCAACATTAATTTAACAAATTATTTATTTACCTGTTTTACCTAAATAAAGGCATTATTGTATTACGTGATTCTCAAAATGTTGACTAATTACTTTTAAAATGCATAGGCTGTTGCTTCATCATCTTGCAACATTCTTGTGCCCAAAAGGAAGTAAACACATACGATATAATATAATACGTAATGCATAACAAGTATTTTACCTCTTTTCTTCCGATATTTTGTAACAAAAGCATATGTCACGTTTTCTCGATTAGCAACACTCGTCTCCACAGAGACTAAAATAAAAACGAAACAAATGTATACTTGTATATTATTCTGCAAGTGTCTGCTAAGTCAGTGTATTAATATAATAGTATAATAAATAACAATGCATGTTTTGTAGACTCACCTGAGTCTGTTACAATGCTTTATATTTGTCGTAGTTTTCAAAATAAACATTTCCTTTTTTAAATCAGTTAGAGGTAAAAAACCTAGGTGGCTTGGTTGGCCCATTTTAAAAATCAGAACTTTGCTGCCCCTAGTCTCTTTTCACACGTCTGACATGTTGGGTGCCACAGGGCTCAGTTGTTGGGCCTGTTTTGCTTTCTGTACTATTTCCACATCACCATCATTTATTATTATTATTATTATTTTATTTATTTATATACAGCTTTATCATCTTATAGCTCTGATTGTATTATATTTAGTAAGTTGTAGATGATTACAGACCTATTTTTTAAAATTAATTTAACAAATAATGTATTTACTTGTTTTACCTAAATAAAGGCATTATTGTATTACGTGATTCTCAAAATGCAGACCATATTTACTTTTAAAATGCGTAGGCTGTTGTTTCACCTTCTTGCAACATTGTTGTGCCCAAAACAAAGTAAACACATATGATGTAAAATAATATAATATGTACTGCATAATAAGTATTTTACCCTTTCTGCCAAGTCAGTATATTAGTATAGTAGTATAAAAATATATGTTTTGTAGACTCACCTGGGTCTGTTCCTGGCATTTCTGAAGAAAAGCAGCCCACTACAATACAGAAACATAATTGAGTCAAACAATTGTGGAAAAAGTGCTTAGAACAATAGAGGACAAAGCCCCTTCTATTACCATTAGACTTTAATTCGGAAGAAATGTGAACGGTAGTGAACAGGGAAAAGCGAATTATTTGTTGATCCCGTTTGAATTGAGCCATGAATTACACATATGTTCATCAGTTTAAAAGAATACTTGGTTTATTGTCAAATTGTTGAAGACTGAAAAAAAAATTATTAGAAAGACTACATATTTCTAAGTTGCATGGATGACGTCTCTCTGAAGACACGTCTGTGTGTATCGCACCGGGACGTAACGTTACCTACACCTGCAGAGGATCGTTCTTTTGCTTATCTGCTGATAAAACTTCACTGGATAAAACAGCAGGTAAGATAATGTTACATGTGTTGTGGAAAAGAGCTAAGATAGCTCGCTATGGAGCAAGCTGAGCATCAAGAAAGGTGATGTAAATTGCGCCAGATAAGAGATGTATTTCACTGATCGGTTTCACGCAAAACTTTGTGAAAAAAAGTGGTCATACAACAAACCTACAATAAACTGAGACTTTCTTCTGTTGAATTCTTTTTTTAAATTGACGTAAATTATATTTGTAAACCATGGCTCAATTCAAACAGGATCAAAAAATGATCTGTCTCTCCATCACTACCATGTAAATTTTTTTCTGAATTCAGGTCCCATGAGGTCCTTCGGAAGGGGAGGGACTTTGCCTCTATAGGCTCAAGAACATGTGGACTAGGCCTGTATGTTCATGAAAATTGGGCAATTAAGTAAATATATCAAAGGTTTGTAATGAATGAATAATATGTAATAATAGGCATAGTCACCATGGCAGAACTGTATTACAGAAACTACATACATTAAAAAAATATTTTCACCTCTTTTTTTCTGACAGTGATATTGTCCGATCACCAAGAGCAGTACAGCCACACAGAAAATGTTGAAGACAACTGATAAAAGGATTGAGAGATCAGGGAAGCCGTTGGTTGAAGAAGTGTCTGGACTCTCTGGACTCTCTTGAATCTCTTTAGATGATTTAGTAATACGTTCTGTAAATTGACAAGATGGTGTGGATATAAAAAGAGCACTTTTACATCATCATTTTGTATTCTAGGAGTTCTTCAGAGGATTGAACACACCATGTAATGCCCACTTCAGACCAAAATATCAACATTGGATGGGAAAACTTTCCTAATTTAAAAAGCAAAGGTCTCATTTATAAAACTGTGCATAGGATCATTACTAAAAGTGATTTATAAAACCGTGCATACGCACATCTGTAAGCATGATCCCTTTATAAATCAGATTACTCACAAGTGTGCGAACGTGAATCAGCCTATTATCCCGCCCGGTACACGCTAGTGCTGTAATCGGGCTTTTAAAGTTAGGCCCAACAAGGCCCAAGCCCGACAGAAGTAGTCAATGCAAAGCAGCTCATGAATGCTGAACAGTATGTTAATGACCCTTGCATGCAATTGTTCTTTTGTTACGGCGAATCATGAAGACTGACGGGGAAAAGCCAAAAACTCAGTTGCTCTGAAAATTGCTGCAAATTGAATTTTAATTTTGGCCTGTTCTCGCACAGTGTAGGGAAACCTGATCTACTGACTACCTATATTAATATCTTCTAAAACGGCAGGCATTATGGCACTGGAGAATGGCAGCAATCTACCAGACCTATAAGATAAGATTCAACAGAACTATATATTATATCCAAACAAGCCTTAGTTATAAAGTTGAAGAATATATATGATATTTATATAAAACACTTGGCTGTCTGCCATTTCCCGTTGGAAACAGCCGGTTACCCCCAGAGTGGGGAGGACCTGTATTTGGCCCGGTTCTGGCGCATTGCCCTCTTTACTGGACCCAACTCAGTAGATAGATCATAGACTCATAGATCCAAGAGCACAGCTTTACAGAATTTAAATCGCCATATTAATCGTCATCACCGTGGTCCCTGAAGTCTCTTTCTATCCTGATTCTTCCATGCAGCATCATGCACAGGGGTCACCATAGTATTTATATGTTTAGAACAATTTGTGATTGTTAACGCCTTGCCAAAATCACAGCATAAACTAGTGGTATCCCCCACCCCGAGTTACAATTAGAAGACGAAAGTGTAACAGGTAAACACACTTGTCTTTATGCAGGTTTTGTCATGAACAGTATTAAAGTTCAGACCGATAACGAGGACATTAAGGGTAATAATTGTGCAAGAGCTTAACGGCTGTATTTCCAGACTTTGACATTTGATAATTATTGCGCAGTATTAAAGAAAGATATTTAGTTATTTACACTGTGATCTACAGTTATCTAATGGTAGGGTACTTTATGCTATCCTGTATTCCATACAGTGAGACAGTGCCAATTAAACATAAAGAGCAAATTTTTATTTAAGATTTGAGTTGTTTTTTTAAAAGGTGTTTATGGATCAATTATTAGTGCCCTATATTTATATCATGGGATCCATATTGGATACCAACGTCAGATGACTCTACAGTGTAACCCTATGGGGCGGATATGCTATCTTGAAATAAATTGCTTATTTTCACCTTAAACAGGCATATACATGTTATCAACGTTTGTCAATATGTACAAAGCCCTTACGGAAATATTCCAGTGTATATTTACCTTCTATACCGTAAATGGGACTAAAATGCCCATGTAGTGAGTGACCACGTCGCCTAATTAGTCTCTTGGCAGTGTTTGCTTTTCTAATGTCCGCTAGCATACAGGCCAACTATAGCTAGCTTTGTGTGTAACGTAACAAAAACCCACCCATCTCAGAGGAGCAAAGCTTAATATTTCATTCAATAAAATTATGGTACAAAAGGAGCACTAACACCACAGGTCTTATGTTGACAACGTGGATGCAGATATAGGAAACTCTGAAGGGAGTCGTAATATTTAGCTACCTAACGACTAACGCAAACATCGGCATAGCTGTCTAAACTTGTGAAAAGCCAAACAACATCCCGTCCAAGCTGTGTTTCATTTTCCCTCCAATATTATTATGAAGATAATAAAGACACCTGGACTCGGTGGAGACCAAAAGCCATAGCTATGACTGTGGCAAGATCACAAGCATTTAGGTACATGGAGTGCTAGCAAAAAAGCCAACGCTAGCATAAGGCTAACTTCAAACTTCATTCATTTCTTTAGCAGGGTTAGAGCTTTTTTCAGCAGTGTACACATTAACGATGATTTTACTATATTTGTCCTATGTAATTTGAGAGATATTGAAGAGAAAAATTGACATTTACCTCACAATAATGAACAGCTCCCATACTTTTTGCCTTTTTGCTTCATGGGGGGACTTGTGCAATCTTTTGCTGCTTCCCTGTCTTTCATTGCAGCCAAACGCACAACAGTTGGGCATTTTTTCAGTGATTTATGTCATATATTTATTAAATTTTTCCAATATTCCCTGCACTATATCAATGGGAACCAGATGCATGTTGGTATCAAACATGGAGTCTATGAAATACGTGACCACCTCAGAACCAATCGCAGAATGGTATGCTCAGAACACTATTCCCTAGTTGGCCACACTCTCTAAATATAGGGCACTAGCAATTATCATTCAGTATAAGCGCAAATAGCTCTGCTGGATTTAGTCTTCATGATAAAGTGGATAATATGGAGTGAAAAAACTGCATGAGGCATTAACAATTGAAAATATTACATTTACTTTCTGCAGTCTGACTTCAGTTCACTGCCTCACCATCTGCGTCGCCAATTCCCATTGTCTCCAAAGTGTGCTGTACGCATGGATCAGAGTTTTCGTGGAGGACCGTACATTCTCCCGTCAAGTTTGTTTTTTATACATCACAACCTTTGCGTGGGAAGTGGTGTACGCCCATTTTTAGCCCCGTTTTTTGCATACGCCACGTTTATAAATGAGACCCCTGGTTACTAGAAAATGTACTGACCACATGCATGCTCCCTAGGAGATGAATACTTTTTATTAGAATCAACTAATGTTCTCTCCCCTCCATTAAAGGGAAAAAATACTATAAGCATGTCTATAACCATACTAGCAGCATTGGGGAAGTACTAAGGCAGGGGCTCTGAGCTAAATGCTATGGTAAGCATCTTAGTTTGGTGATTAAGCATGCTGACCTATGCTAAGTGGCACTAAACACAGAAAAGACTGAGTGGACTGTCATTATCTCTGTAGGTATTTAGTTATGAACTCAAGAACTAGATATTTAAAATGTTGACCCAATTATGACACCAGAAAAAATGCTAAAGGATCACTAAAGTGATTAAATGTAAAAGGTAAATTGACTGTATTTTTATTGCGCTTTTCTAGTCTTAATGACTACTCAAAACACTTTCAAATAGTTCAGGCAACATTCAGACACATTCAAACTCTGTGTCCGAGGCTGCCATACAAGGTGCTAGCTGCTCATCAGATAAACATTCATTCACATTTACACACTGATGGCACAGCGTCAGGGGCAATTTGGGGTTTAATGTCTTTCCCAAGCACAGTTCAAGTTCTGTTCAAGGTTTCTACCATGAAATGGGAGGTTTTTCCTTGCCCCCGTTGCTCAGGGGGTAATTTTGGTTTTCTGTAAATTAATGAGTTGACTGTATGGTCCAGACCTGCTCTATATGAATAGTGTCATGAGATAGAACTTATGTTGTGATTTTGCGCTATATAGATGATTTACTTGTAATTTACTGTTACTTTTTAATACAAACTTGGTTTTTCAACAAATGGAAAGTTTTGTTTAATTTGAAATAATATCTCACCTCTAACAGACAGCCAGCTCTCTGGTGATTCTCCATGTCCAGATATGCTGCACTTGTAGATTCCTTGATGAGATTTAGAAACATTGTTGATGATGAAGTTTCCTTTATATCCAGTGCCAGTGAGGACGCCATCTTTAGAGAAATCAGCTGGGAGGTTGGAGGCAGCCATCTTGTTTTTGCAGGACAAACTCACACTTTCTTCCTCCATCACAGGAACTGCGGGACTCTCCAGGACCACTTCACTAGCTTAACATAAAGAAACATTCATAGAATTTTTCCTAAAAATGTTCTCAGTTGATTAAGGTGCGCCCCAAAGTGACTGTGTTGCAGAAAAGAAAAACTGATGTTTGTACGTGTTAGATACCAAATTTATAGTATTTGGCCCACATTGAGATTGCAAATAGAATTCTGTAGAAAGTTATTGCCATATTTCATAGACCAAAAGTTGAAGACACATTCAAATGCCAATATTTCAATGCTTATGCATCTGGCATGATATGTAAGTATTTATTATATTGTTAAGTTGCAAACTAGTTCCATACGGAAGAGTTTGGTTCTAGCATTTAAAAACTAAAATCTATATCTAAAATCTTTTTTTTTTAGTTAGTGGATAAATACCAGTGATGGTAATGTTGACGCTGTTGCTTCTTTCTCCCTCTTTATTTTCACACCAGTATTCTCCACTGTCTGATGTAAAGGCAGGTTTAATGGTAATGGTTCCTGTTGTTTCCCATTGGGTAGTATTTGTTGAAACTTCTTTCAAATTCTTCATCACTCTCCATTCAGATGAGTAATCCAACTCACAATCTACAGAGATGGATTCATATTCAAAGAACTGCAGTTTGTTGGGAGCAATATGAGGAAAAGCTGCATCTGTGACAGAGAGAAAGAGAGTTACAGAAGAAGTATTTTACCAAACCTGTTACTTAAAAAATTATTCATAATTAAAATTAGTTGATACACTTATGCCTTCTAAGCAGGCAAAAAAGGTATTTTTTAATTGAATTTTTCTGCTTAAAAAAGAATGAAGCAATCATATTATGCAACGTACAGGCAAAGAAGTTGCCAATTTATTATTAAAATTAAACAATTGTAAGAATGTCTTTGTTTATAAATGCTAACTGCTACTTACCAGCTTTCTTAGCATAGCAGTTCTGAACAGCAAGTAGCAGCCACACATCCATCACTAGAAATACAAATATTAGAGCTTAATACCAGCTAGCGATTGTATGTTTCTTCAAAAGCTAAATACTTATAATAATTGGAGGAACACTGTTTTATAACATCCTTCATTTAAGTGCTTTGATGCCTAACTTCTGTACTCTTGTGATTTGTTTACTCATGAAAATAGTCAGCTATACCTTACGGTAGTTTTAAAACATCACAACAGGTGTGTATTGACTTAGCATTTTTATTGATTTAACTAATATATCTATAGCTATATATCAAGTTCTGATATAACCAAAAATCTAACCTCTCTAATATCAAGCTATTTTCTTGTTCAATAATAAACATGTATCTGCTTGGTTGTCCATCTCTTTACGTGAATAGACTTGACTTGAAGTTGAGATTTTTGCATAGGACTCTGGATGGTTCTAAATTTCTTTACGTCCAACATTAAATTTCATTAATAAAATAGGCCTGTAATACTTTATTATGTTATATGATAATATTGTTCAATTAGTTTTTAATCGCCAAGAAAGCAAATTAATTGCTTCACAGCTTTTAGATCTAGTAATTTTAATGATAAATAAAATGCAGTTATAATATGTAATAATAATAAAACTTATTTGGAGGCACCTTTCAAAGAAATTTACATACATTATAAGTTATAGTGAGTAATAGAGTCCAGATTGGGCCGAATTTTTCTGTCCGAGGCCGGCCCGCGTCCGACAGTTAAAATCTCATTTTTTTTCCTCATACTAATGACACATGTAGGCTACGTTTGTTTGTGTGGAAAGCCCGCTTTTGTTAAGCAACTGTAGGAAGGCATTCGGAAATGTCAACAGATGAGCTCATCAGCGCACACGGGGCAACAAGCGCACATTAATAAGCTGTTGCCTTATCGCGCTGATGTGACTGAGCCCAACCCCGACCATAATTTCTAAATATCTGTCCGAACCCGGCCCGGCCCGTCGGGTACCGTCGGGACCTGTCAGCCTCGGGTCGGGTATCCATGCCTTAGTGAGTAAGCCAGTTTAAAAAGCTGTGACTATACTTATATCAAAACAACTGAAAAACATATTTTAGATTTTAAATGTATCTATTTGTCTTACTTGTATTTGATTTTATGTTATTTTACATGTTATATATATATATATATATATATATATATATATATATATATATATATATATATATAGATAATAGATATAACATGATATAACATTTAACTATTATATTATATTACTCACACAGTGTGAAGCAGAGAGCTGTAACCTCCATGATGTATTGCTGCTGACTGACTATATCTGAACAAAATACATCTAAAGCTAAGACCCTCCCCTTCATGTTGAGTTTCTAGAAAAGTTTCCATAGCACATACAATATTTTTCAGAAAGTTTCTAATTGATCTGAAAGACAACAAAGGATGTTACTGACTAAGCTGCTGTATGGGCAGAGAAAGACCTCTAAAAATAGTTTATTAACTCAGACTCAATCGATATATTCTATAAACTTTTCACAAACACACACCAAAGTCAAGCAACTTAAAAGCAAAAGATTAAATATATAAATACTGTAGATTGTTAAAAACAATCCATAAAATACAGATAAATACATAAAGTAGACTAAAACCAACTAATTAAATCAATTATAAAACCAACTAAAACAAACAGACTGCAAATCTGATAAATCACTACAGCTAAGACTATTAAGAGCTTAATAAACCAATAAAAGGACCTTCAAATCTAACACTGACTAATATCCTGAAAAGTTAACCATGTCAGAATATCACATCTATAAATTGCAGAGATACTGAACTTTAAGATAATGATCCCTGAAGGTCTGCTCTGCTGAAGATCTAACATCACTCAGTAACCCTGAATGACTGTCAATGTTTATGATATGATGTGTTGACCTACAAGGCAACATTGCTTTCACAACTGACATAGTTGCTGCAGTTTTGTATGGTATGTACTTGCAATCAGTGATTGAAACACATTCAGTTGCTCAAGAGCATGATCAATTAGTCCAATTCTGCCCTCTGCAGTAAATCAACTGCCTGTCACCCGTGAAACATTTCCTTCCTCTCAATTGCCCCAAGATGAAGAAAAATGTTACTCAACCTTTTATATTAGTGCAGTGAATGTAGTTGCTTACAATTTTCTTTATCAGTTGTAACCCACATTTCCTATACTTAAGTTCACTCATTAAAAACTGTTCGCACAGTTTTTATCAAAATGAACAACCGTTATTCTATCTGTTAATTTTCAATCCTAAATCCACCAGTGCAACCAAAACAGTTGATACACACACATTGCAGGATCAACTCTTTTACCACAGCACTGATAATATTTGTCTTCTAACAGTAATACTTTGTCACGCAACACACAAACACAGCACATAGCTGGGGAACTGTGACCCCGCCCATCCGACCACCCGCCCGCACACGCACACACACAGTTGCCAGAACTCATCTGATAACCACCAGTTACAGTGAGAGTATTTTATTCTTATAAAAGGAATTCCCTGGTTTGAAGCCAAATTAATGACTCAGAGACAAGCAGGTTAGGTCAAAAACAATAAGAGGTAAAACAAGGCAGACAGATCCAAACTGGAAACATATCCCAAAAGGGGTTATGCAGAAGGGAAGTCCAAAGGTCAGGCAGGTGATCATACAGGCTAAGGCTGGTGGGCGAAACAAAAGGCTAGAAAGCTATGGCATGAGTACACTGAATATACTGCAGGGCTTATAGGGTAAAGAGAGAACAGGTGGGGGTTGGGGTTAAGGTCAGGTGACTGTAATGGCGGGAAAGAGAAGAGAATGAATGACTAGAAGCTGACTTAAGTTGTGACTGGTCGATTACTGCACTCTTTGGTGCGTGTTACAGGTATGTGGGAATCTTTTTTTAAATAATTATTGTTTATAATCTTTAGTATTTATTTGGAAGGTTTTTGTTCAAGGACTTTATTTCTACTTCAAAAGCTAATGTGTTGATCTTTCAATCAACACATTCATCAAAAATGTTCATACGATGTTAATGCTATATGTGGCTGTACCTATATGTCTGTTCCGTTTTATCATTTCAGATGATTTCGTCCTGCAAAGATCTTCTTCTGCCATTGTTGACTTTCTTTATCTTTGCAGGGCTTTTTTTGACACGTTCATATGGATATGTAATATTCAGTGAGTCACAAATTACATGTATCATATTCATCCCTTTGATATAGTTTTTAGATTACTGGGATCCAACAATACATTTTATTTGCTGTTCTGTTTGATCATATCAGATATTATGAGGTCCCTGTCAAGATCTGTTCCTGTGACTGTCGGTGTCAGCATCATTGCAGTAACTACCTCTGCTATGTGGATATGGAAACGTCAAGGAACCAGTAAGTTAAGAATTAACTTTATTATTTGCCTCCTTCTCAATACCTATAGACTTTAGTGATCTTCTGTTTTGATAATTCCATCATAATGTACATTTCCACAGTACAAGTCCATTATTTCATTGGCAGACATGTCATCAAACTCACAATTCCTTTACTTTCCTGGTAAGCTTGTATTGCAAAACATTTGCAAGAAGTGTTAACATTCATTGACAGTAGCTTTACAGTATTTTTTTTAAATGGCAATGCTGAAACTATTAGAATTATGAAATAAATTATTTTTGTTAAAGAGAAATTCAGAGCAGCACAGTCATGAGTATCATACAACTGTTGTACTGAAATGTAAATTTTACTTGGGCCCCTATAGCAAATCATTTTTAATCATATACCGATTTCTTTTCTCTTATTTAATGTTCAACTTGCTCTTAAGCAAAGAAAATCAAATCTTTGGATGAAGACATTGCTAATCTGGAGGAAGGATTACACAACATAGAAAACAGCCTTGCAGATGTTAAGATGATGAACCTGGGGTTCGATATTACCCTAAATATACTAGAGAACCAAAGTGAGCAATTCAAACTGCAAATGGAAGACAACCAAACAGAGGTGAAGAACATCAAGGAGAAGCTTCAGTCCCCAGAGCAAGAGGAAGATTTAAGAGAAAAGCAAAGCTTACTCAATGTTCAGTGGAAACTGGAAAAGAGAAAGGAAGAACTGGAGAAGCTGCAATTGGATACAGATAAAGTTTTGCAGAGAACAGAAGCAGAATGTTCGATTATATTAAAAGGGAGGGAAAAGAAATTTATTTTAGGAAATATTTATGTATTTGTATTTAGGAAATTAAAAAAAAATTAATGTTCTAATCTGGTGTCTTAAGAATATGGTATAAAATGTGACTTTGAAGTACTTAAGCATATGTTTTTTTAATAAAGTTTCTTAAAATGTTGCTTCTTTCACTTTGCCTAGATTAATTAGTTTTGGCATAATTTAACAGTTTATATATATATATATATATATATATATATATATATATATATATGCTACATTTTGACAAGTGGTAAGTCCTTTTTTAAAGTGGTCAGGTGAGCTCTGACCTCAAGATATCTGAATGAAAAAGGGTTCTATGTATTCTCCCCTTTACAGATATACCAATTTTCTGCTTTCACATCCAGTTTTTCTCATGCAGTTTAAATGTGTTATTTTAGCCTATTCTAAAATGGTGTGTTTTTAGGGTTAAGAGTTTGAGTTGTATTCCACTGAGGTCTGATTTTCTTAACTATTACACTGCAATGTACTTGTTATACTTCATCTTTGATGGCAAGATTTTGTATTATTTAATTCTCAATGATTTTTGCAAAATTACACTTTCAGAATACTTTTTTATTTGATTATACAACTACATTCCTTCTGCTTTCAGAAGACCAGGATTTGTCGAAAGATGCACAGGAAATCAAAGAAATCCTATTTAATATGGATTTTTGTCATTGCTCTGTTAACATTCTGTTGTGGAGGTAATGTATTTTGCACAGGCATTATTTACTATACATTTAAGCGTTTCATTTCAAAGATTTGCAAAAAGATCAAGCAATTGTCACTGTATTACTAAATTAGTAAAATGAATCCGACCCAAAATTGTACCCTCTATTTAGTATAACCTGCTTAAGTCTACAGAGATTGCAACCATTACCTTTAACAATTGGACAGACAATTACTTAAACCCCCTGCAGTATGGCGCAAATAGTACGCACAAAAACCGCCGCAGTTCTCATACAGCTGCTCATATTTGCAGAATAGTCATGCAGAAGGCCAAATACACAGCCAGCTACACAAACACTTACACAATTTCACACATGATCAAAGTAATGTAGTCATACCTGTATTAACTTTCAACAACACTAATATATGCCTATCTAAAAAAGCCACTGGCATGTTGTATGGTTTGGTGGACTGGTTGAAATAGATTGACACACATGACCTGTGGTAAGCTAAACTTTTTGCTGAACTGTGAAAATGTCTTACTGCTACTAGATATGTGAGTGCAGATTTACACATCAAGCTGATGCCATTTTGTTAACACCTGGGATTGTAGTAGATGATTGTTTAATTTTATAAGTGTTAAATATTTTCCTGTAAACAAATTGCAGAATGTTGACTGTGTGCGCTTTGTCTGAATATATTTGCCTCAGGATTGGTGATAAGATCCTCAAACACAGATGAAGATCAGGACATACAGCATGCAGAAGGAGGTAACAGTTCTGCTTCTTTTTACTGTTTGTATAAAGTGTGTTCATTTTAATTTGAACATTTGTATTTAAACAGCCTGTTAGTGTTAAAATACAATAATAAATACTACCAAGCATTTAACTCTACATTTATGTCTATGGCAACTAATATTTATTTGGGTCTTCAAATATTCATATATTTTTGCTAAGGTCTACTTTAGAGCTGGCCCTGGCTTTAAATGCTCCGTTTATCGGTGTTTTAAGTCCCCAACATCTCCTTCCAGGCAGTGCTGCATGAAAGGCATTAGGATTAGGCAATGGCTATGGTTAGGGTTAAGGTTAGGATTAGTTAACGGTCACAGCGTTGCCTGGAAGGAGATGTTGGGGGCTTAAAACACCATTGAGCTGTTTGTCTGTTGTCTCTTTTGTTTCAGGTGATTCAGGCAAGACTTCCTTCACACTTCCTTGTATCGGCAGTATTGGAGTTGGTGGTGTGGTTATTGGTGTTGTTATTGTTGGTGGGAATATTTACTGTTTTATCTGGATAAAGAACAGTAAGTAACACATTTGTATTCATTCATTATCTCATCATAAGTGGTAATATGAGGTCTAATGAAATGGTTTTTTTTTTAAATCTGACATTTCTGTCTTTTTCAGAAAATGAAAAACAACGCGATGATGTGGTATTTGTAATTACTACATCAGCAGAACTGAAGAAGCAACTGGAGACCCTACAAAATCAAATAAGTCAGCTGTCGGAGGAAGTTAGAAAAGAGTACAAGTCTGTAGGGCAGTTACTATCAGCTGACAAACAAATGGAGGAAGAGCTATTAAACATTAATTTCCCAATAAAGGAGTATGAGGAAAAAAAAAAGAAAGGCTATTAAGTAGTCAAAGGCTACTGGGGAAGTGGATGGATATCTTAGAGAAACTGCAAATAGAAAGTATTGCAAATTCCAAAAGAGCTGACTAGTAGAATGACCAAAACATAATTGACTAAATGAAAGACTAAAACCACAACTGCAAGACAGGAATACAACAACCTGTCCCCTTTATTAACAATTGTTTTAGATACTGTTGCTTTAACTTTCAAGTCTAACACAGCTCATTGGCAGATTTACCACTACTAGTTTAGTCAGCTGAAATGACAAATGTCATTGGCAGATTTTATTATCTGGATTGGTAATTAATTAAGCCAACCTTAGTTTCATGAGTTGGTTAATAATCATTTAATATTTTCAGTTGACATATTTTAAAATCAGAACCCCATGAAAGGGGACTTTTCCAAACTTTTTCCACATGATAGGCTTTTTTGAGTGTTTATTAAATGAAAGCCATTTTGGTACTCTAGTGACAATAATTTTAGGGATACTGTGAATATTAAGTATTGGGACAACTAATGAAACTACAGTAAACCTCCTAGTAAACCTATAGCCCCTGTTCCACTAGCTTCTGTAACTCAATTTAATTTTCTTTTCATTGGTCTTTCTGAAATAATGAAGCATGAGCCTGATTTTCTTTCCATATTCTAAGACAAATTTGCTCAACTACACTCACAACACTCGCTATTGAAACCTTGATCATTTTAGCAAAGTTTAACAATTAGTTTGTAAGAACAGAAAAACAAGCTAATGCTTGGTGAATAACATAAGGTTTACGACATCATTCAATACACTAATAGTTGTTTTGTAGTAGGATTGTTTCTCCACCCAGACTTTATCCTGCCAGTCTCGAGATTGAATATTGTGTGATAGTATAAATCTCCAGAACAGCACTAACATTTCACCCACCAGTCAATGGTAAAGAGGTATAAAGGAAATAAGGGGAAAGTACAAGTATGACATGCAAAAAGAGTCTCTGGCTGTAGTCAGACCAGCAATGTTTTGGTTAAGTGGAAACCTTTGGCTAACTGGACGCTCCATATGACTGTTTTCAGCTATAATTGTGGTTAAAGGTAATTTGAGTTTTAGTTGCAGTTAAATAAAAATAGAATGTAAATAACTAAACCAAAACTAAACTGTTTTTCCAGTGTCAAGATGACAGGCTTAACGACTCATCCATCTGCCCTACCATCTATCAGTTCTGCACCTAGTATCTGTCAGTGTACACTGCATTCAACGACTGTGTTTTGATTTTATGTGAGGTAGAATTTTGTTTGTACCCATTATTGATTGTTTGCATTCTATATAAAACACCTTGCAATCAACTTTTTTTTCTTTTTTGATGATTTCCTCATATAGAGAATTAATTTACAAAATGAAAAATAAACTGACTAACAATCTAACAAAATTGATGTACCTTACTCATTGCTTTTTTTCCTCCACAAATATGTCAAAATTAAGGTCAGTTACTATTAAATAAACTAGCCAATTAATAAAACTGTTGTGTGGATGGATGTTTTATTTCATTGGGGTTCAAGTATGAAATATAAAATGTACATTTGACCACCTCAGCTAATACTTTAAGGGAGTTGCTTTAGACTTAAGTAGGTTAGTTCCTAAATAGATACGAATCATAAAAAAATATATATTTATATATATGTACTAGTGCAGTGCCCGTATGAAGCGCATGCCTTTTTGGATGGGCCCCGATCCCAACTTTATTGTATAAATTCTCACAAACGTGATAGAAAATTCTGTTATGAAGTGCTTGGTTCCAAATATTGCTGCTTGCAGCGTTGTCGGGTGATGTGCCCATTTGAAATGTTCAAGAATCACTCATCGGATGGCAAATTGTTGAGGGTACTGCATTTATAAAACGCCTTTCTACATTACAGGACAAAAAGCTTTACAATTTGCCTCTCCTTCACCCATTTGCACCCTGATGGTGGCAGAGCTGGCCCACTTCATGACGCGCCTGTAGGAGTGCTGCTGCAAAACAGTTGGCATCAAGAAAACACGACCCTAACACAACATACGCGCTTATTTAACATTTTATTTGAATATTGTTCATGCAGTGTAACAGCTGGTATCCAACACATAAAAAGGGAATACACCGTTTTATTAGCGTTGGGGTCAAAGTACACAAGTACACAATTTTATTACAGGACTTTGGCCGTAGGCTACTGTTCCATTTATCATAAGTAAACTGACATGGAGACTGTAACAGGTATGTGCACTTACTTAACTTTTCATTCTAAGAAATTCATCATTGCCTATTTTAGATAAAAGCAATTTGTATTTTATACAGTTTATAAATTATGTTTTTGCACTAGCAACATTACTGCCCAATACTCTCTTGGCTTTATGAGTTTGGCTGTTTGTCTTTAAGTTTGCTGGCTTTTATGTTCATGAAGTTTGCATTTATTCATGGATTACAGTATGTTTGTTTCTCATAGTATTTTGCTAACTGCAACATGAAGAAAGATATTGTGTCCGCTTTTAAAAGTACATTAAACGTAATAATAATGGATACTGCAACCACCAAGAAAAAGGTTGAAAGTTATATAAAATAAACTTCTTCATGCACTATTATTAGCCCATGAAGAGTACTCAAAGTTCCTACAGGGAGATATTTTTTTTAACTGAAGGCCTAATCATTAAAGTGTAATCTTTGACACGTCACTTCAGCCATTTTGATTTATATAAACGGATATAAAATTGAAGCAACTGATACAAATGGCCGATGAGTAGGTCTCCTGTTACATGATTTATGTTGATTACAAATGGTGTTCATTATCCTCATACATCATCATTTTCTTTGTGGTTTATAAAGTTTGAGTTATATGAATGAATACACCTTTTTAAATCCTTTTTATTTTATTGTAAAAAAAAAAAAAATGTTGCCTTAATGCATGGGCTTACCGGGGCTTAAGCCCAGAGGCCTATGAAGACGAAGGGGCCTAAAATGAGCCAATGAAGAAAGAAAAAAAAAAAATCACATTGATTTTTAATTTGTCAAATTTTATTTCCATCACTTAAGGCCAGTGATAGCAAGGGCAAGAATGGGCTCAGTCCGCCCAATCAAAATAGAAAAAATAGCATAAAAAATTACAAGTGTTGTTTCTGGGTAGGCAGCCTAAAGCCCACCTCAAAAGTTGCACGCTGCCCACTTCTCCTCGTGTTTAGGCTTGTTTATGTGGTTCAGGCACAAACACACACAGCTCTGACAGACCTGTCCATCACTCTGTCTCCTGTTTAAAAATAAAGACAAGCAGCACAGCTTCTTTAGTCTGTGTAGCAGCTTCTGTTGATTATAATGAAGGTGCTCTGCTGTGCATGTTGTGGCAGAAGTGTTGCGATGCGTGCATGCTTCATGTATTTCTGCTGTAGTTTCGGATTTCCTCCGATGCAGAGCAGCCGCTTCCCTAAACGCTGTCTCATTCAGAGACCCAAACGGGGCTCTGTGTATGTCAGACGGTCTGGATATTATCATACAGCAAAGGAATAATGTAATACATAGCAGACTAGGGAAAGTGGATTTTTTTCATTAAATATTTTGACTATCAAGTTATGACTTTATACTCCTAATATTATGACTTTATTATTATTTGCTTTATTTCAGACACGTAAAAAATGGTCCATATCACAAAAAAGAACAAATTATTACTCAAAATATCACAACTCTTTCTCCCAAATGAAACTAATAAATGTATAGATAAACATGGATATTACATATTTTGGTAGCACTTTATAATAACTATCCATAATTCATCATTTATTAAGCATTAGTTAACTATTAGTTAATGTTTTGTTTATTATTAATTATTCATACATAGTTCATCATGAGTAAAGTATTTGTTCACACAATTATAAATGGTTTGTTCATAGTAAATAAGCCTGTTAATGGTTTGTTCATCATTATTAATTAATTGTTCTTACATAATTCATCATCAGTAAAGCATTTATCTACATAGTTATAAATGGTGTGTTCATAGTAAATAATCCTATCTTGAAAAAGATGTTTGTAAGTACATGATGTATACTTAATAATGAAACAACCATTTGAAAATGAAATAATTTTCCCATTATAAACCAGTTACTAACTATTGCTAAATGCTTTGATCATCATTTGTAAAGCATTGCTCCTATGTTAATTCTCATGAATGAAGCATTTGTATACACACTCATAAATGGTTTGTTCATAGTAAATAAGGCTCTTGGAAGTTATGTTCATAAATAGAAGTTTGACACTTTCTAAGTATTGCAAAAACCGTTAGTAAATTAAATAATTTTCCCTTTATAAACTATCTAAAAACTAGTAGTAATTTATTTGTTTATCATTTGTAAAGCATAGTTCCTACATTCATTCTAATCAGTAAAGCATTTGTAAATGCAGTTAGGTAAATGGTTGGTCCATAGTAAGTAAGCCCATGTAAAAGGTTTCAGTATATTTTTTAATAATTCCTACATGATGCATTAACCATTTGTAAATTAATTAACTTTACCATTATCAACTAGGTACTCAGGAATGTAAAAGGTTGTTTAAAACTAGGAAGTTAATGATTAACAGACTATACCTACATTTGTTCATGTCTTAAATAAAATGTTATGATTTAGAAAAAGGCCTAAACTAATAGCTGGGGTGTTAACACATCTGTTACAAATACTTACCAATAATGTAATCCATGATTAACTCATGATTTACTACTGGTTAGTTAAGTATACTGTGTGAGTCCATCTAAAGTGAGCACTTTCTATGCTTTACAAAGCATTTATAAATGAGTTCCAAAGGCTAACAGAACCTGGACACACATGTATTCTATTTGGACGTGGCTTCAGAAATATGCCTACGGATAGTTAGTGTTAATGCATCTTTAACAAGCACTTACCAACACATCAATCCATGATTAACTCATGAGTTACTACTGATTAGTTGATTACATGATGTGAGCCCATCTAAAGTGAGGACTTGCTATGCTTTACAGAGCATTTATAAATTAGTTGCAAAGGCTAGCCGATACAACAGAGACACAAGTAAAAAAAGTATTTGTAACCCTTATTATAATGTAGTAAGAATGTACATTTATGAAATAGCTCGTAGTAGTGTTATGTAGTTGATATCAATGTGAATTTGGACCAGAACCAGAAGAAAACTAGATTGTTAAGAGCCAGAGAATTGAACATCAATAAAGAGACTAGGAAACCAAGATAAAGTTTGAGAAGTGTATTAATATACACAGAAACATGGCATACACATATACAGATAAAACACAGGTATGAAAAATAACTAAAATAAAGTGCGCTCATAAAATAAACCATTTTGAGTTCTATGAGCTCAATTGTTCTTTGATGAATCCAGGGCAATCCGTATAAGTTCTGAGTCTTGATCCTGTAGCTCGCCACCCAGCCCACTGAACTGGTAATCTATAACCCCTGGAAGACTCTGGGATCTGAAGAACCAATATCCCTCTCTGGACCAGACCTCCCGTGCGTAGCGCTTCTCTAATCTCCACCACCTGTAGAGAAGGCCAAATCAGTTCTCTCAATTACTATTCAGTAAATAAAATCAATTGCTTAGGCTACAATGAAAATTAAATGAGGTGATATTTCAGTTAACCCATACCAAAATATCTAAATCTCTATTCAGTTGTACAACCGTTCTTAAATTTCTTCTCTTAAGTGTCAAAAGTATATAAATCCCATTCAGGTATCAAAAGTACATTCATATTAATAGGTAACCTTTATACAAAAAATACATTTCTATTTCAAGTTTTATGGAACCTACCTTAGTAACATTAACACTATTACTTAATTAACTTACCTCTTCTATTGTACAGCACTTTGTGATTTTATCTGTGAAAAGCGCTTTATAAATAAATTTTACTTACTTACTAACTTAAGCTACGGTGTTGTAATTTAGAGAAATTAAGACATGCATGCTTATTTATCCCTCCCTGCACAGGTAACAGTAGAAAGAATGCACTAAAAATTAGCCTCTTTGAGTTACTTCTCCATAAACTCCAGTTAAACAATTAAACACACAACTTGTACTAACATTCATTCAGCAAAATACCCACAGCTAGCAATAGTGTTGACAAGCAAGATTACTTTCCATAACCAATAGCTAGAATCATTAGCCTTTTCACAGGCAATATGCAGTACTCCGCTAGCCTTTTGTGGTTAATTATCCTATTAGCATATGAATACAGCATCTTAGCTAACCCGTTAGCTTTGCACTATTAGCAATAGACAGTATTAGCACCGTTCTCTTAATACATCCATGATTAGCACCGATTAGCATGGATGCTAGCGAAGTCAAGGCATAGCTAGTGTTAAGGAATGACTCACCATTTTAATGGAATTCACTGCCTTTAACTCCGTGACGACAGTGGATTCAGACACAGCTCTCTTTCGTTCTATTCACAACAAAGCATAGCCAGTTTTAGATAAGATTTAATTCACTTAATGTCGTTCTTTTTCTCTTACCGAGTGAATAACAACAGCCTTATACGACGTTCCGATGCAGCGCCTAAAGGGACGTGAGGAGACGTAAACAGAGCTCAACAAACAAGCCTAGCTGATAGCTGACTGGTCAACTCACAGACCCAAGTTCACCCATTGGCTTATTTACAAGCCCATCAAAGCTAACAATAATGACACCCCTATATTATTTTATTTTGAGACATTCGTTTTGTTTTCCAAGTTATTAAAATATGGTCAAAAATATTTGTAAGAGATATGGGAGAAAATAGTGAAAAATTATTTAACTTTCACTTAGCTTTGATGGGCTTGTAAATAAGCCAATGGGTAAACTCGGGTCCGTGAGCTGACCAATCAGCTATCAACTAGGCTACGTCAGATCTCTAGATTTACGTCTCCTCACGTCCCTTTTGGCGCTACATCGGAACGTAGGCAGCAGTTATTCACTCGGTAAGAGAAAAAGAACAACATTTATTGAATTAAATCCTATCTAATACTGGCTATGCTTTGTTGTGAATAGAACGAAAGAGAGCTGTCTGAATCCACTGTCGCCACGGAGTTAAAGGCAGTGAATTCCATTAAAATGGTGAGTCATTCCTTAACACTAGCTTTGCCTTGAGTTTGCTAGCATCCATGCTAATCTGTGCTAATCATGGATGTATTAACAGAACGGTGCTAATACTGTCTATTGCTAATAGTGCAAAGCTAACGGGTTAGCTAAGATGCTGTATTCATATGCTAATAGGATAATTAACCACAAAAGCCTAGCGGAGTACTGCATATTGCCTGTGAAAAGGCTAATGATTCTATCTATTGGTTATGGAAAGTAATGTTGCTTTTCAACACTATTGCTATCTATGGGTATTTTGTTGAATGAATGTTAGTACAAGTTGTGTGTTTAATTGTTTAACTGGAGTTTATGGAGAAGTAACTCAAAGAGGCTAATTTTTAGTGCATTCTTTCTACTGATACCTGTGCAGGGAGGGATAAATAAGCATGCATGTCTTAGTTTCTCTAAATTACAACACTGTAGCTTAAGTTAATAGTGTTAATGTTACTAAGGTCGGTTCCATAAAACTTGAATTAGAAATGTATTTTTTGTTGTATAAAGGTTACCTATTAATATGAATGTAATTTTGATACCTGAATGGGATTTATATACTTTTGACACTTAAGAGAAGAAATTTAAGAACGGTTGTACAACTGAATAGAGATTTAGATATTTCAGTATGGGTTAACTGAAATATCACCTCATTTTATTTTCATTGTAGCCTAAGCAATTGATTTTATTATTGAATAGTAATTGAGAGAACTGATTTGGCCTTCTCTACAGGTGGTGGAGATTAGAGAAGCGCTACGCACGGGAGGTCTGGTCCAGAGAGGGATATTGGTTCTTCAGATCCCAGAGTCTTCCAGGGGTTATAGATTCCCAGTTCAGTGGGCTGAGTGGTGAGCTACAGGATCAAGACTCAGAACTTATACGGATTGCCCTGGATTCCTTCTTCATGGTGGTACAACAAACAGAAATCAAACTCATATGGGCCCCAACATTGAACATCTCTGAACTCTTGTAATCAAAGAACAATTGAGCTCATAGAACTGAAAATGGCTTATTTTATGAGCGCACTTTATTATTTTAGTTGTTATTTTTCATACCTGTGTTTTATCTGTATATGTGTATGCCATGTTTCTGTGTATATTAATACACTTCTCAAACTTTATCTTGGTTTCCTAGTTTCTATTGATTCTCTGGCTCTTAACAATCTAGTTTTCTTCTGGTTCTGGTCCAAATTCACATTGATATCAACTACATAACACTACTACGAGCTATTTCATAAATGTACATTCTTACTACATCATAATAAGGGTTACAAATACTTTTTTTACTTGTCTCTGTTGTATCTGCTAGCCTTTGCAACTCATTTATAAATGCTTTGTAAAGCATAGCAAGTCCTCACTTTAGATGGGCTCACATCATGTAGTCAATTAATCAGTAGTAACTCATGAGTTAATCATGGATTGATGTGTTGGTAAGTGCTTGTTAAAGATGCATTAACACTATCCGTAGGCATATTTCTGAAGCCACGTCCAAATAGGATACATGTGTGTGTCCAGGTTCTGTTAGCCTTTGGAACTCATTTATAAATGCTTTGTAAAGCATAGAAAGTGCTCACTTTAGATGGGCTCACACAGTATACTTAACTAACCAGTAGTAAATCATGAGTTAATCATGGATTACATTATTGGTAAGTATTTGTAACAGATGTATTAACACCCCAGCTATTAGTTTAGGCCTTTTTCTAAATCATAACATTTTATTTAAGACATGAACAAATGTAGGTCTAGATAGTCTGTTAATCATTAACTTCCTAGTTTTAAACAACCTTTTACGTTCCTGAGTACCTAGTTAATAATGGTAAAGTTACTTAATTTACAAATGGTTAATGCACCATGTAGGAATTATTAAAAAACATACTGATAAACCTTTTACATGGGCTTACTTACTATGGACCAACCATTTACCTAACTGCATTTACAAATGCTTTACTGATTAGAATGAATGTAGGAACTATGCTTTACAAATGATAAATTACTACTAGTTTGTAGATAGTTTATAAAGGGAAAATTATTTAATTTACTAATGGTTTTTGCAATACTTAGAAAGTGTCAAACTTCTATTTATGAACATAACTTCCGAGAGCCTTATTTACTATGAACAAACCATTTATGAGTGTGTATACAAATGCTTGATTCATGAGAATTAACATAGGAGCAGTGCTTTACAAATGATGAACAAAGCATTTAGCAATAGTTAGTAACTGGTTTATAATGGGAAAATTATTTCATTTCCAAATGGTTATTTCATTATTAAGTATAAATCATTTACTTACAAACATTTTTCAAGATAGGATTATTTACTATGAACAAACCATTTATAACCATGAATAAATGCTTTACTGATGATGAATAATGTAAGAACAATTAATAATGAACAAACCATTAACTAATAGGCTTATTTAATATGAACAAACCATTTATAATTGTGTAAACAAATACTTTACTCATGATGAACTATGTATGAACAAACCATTAACTAATAGTTAACTAATGCTTAATGATGAATTATGGATAGTTATTATAAAGTGCTACCCATATTTTTAGTATTTATAGTGTGAGTTTGGGGAAGGGGGGCCTAACGGCAGGCCAGGTCAAAAAACTTAGTTGGGGAATGTGTATTGATTGGTTCATTATGATAATTTTGATCATATAATCATCACCTGTTTTTTTCCCCACTCTTAAAATGTATTTTCAGAACTCCAGGATGATTAACCTGTTTCATAAAGCTTTGGCTTTCCAGCACATTGTTGTCATCCTCCTAACACCCTCCTGTGGAGGTAACATACATACTAACAAATTAGTCGTGCATGTCTGAATTATCACAAACATGCAGCATTACACTGGATCTAAATAAACTAGACTAAATACTGTATATTTGTTTTGTATTTATGAATGTATACAAGCATATAATACATTCTGAGCTATCTTTCTTATTCAATTAGGTTAATTGATTTTTCAATATAGGATTGTACATACTAACCAGAAAGTGTTTCTCCAAGAAAGGAGGAAATCTGGATTTAAAAATGTACCCATTTCCTTTCAGGTCAGTCTCAGGTTGGTGGTCCGTCTTCCCTAAAAGTGGCATTAGTTGGTGATGACATCATCTTGCCCTGTCACCTGGAACCAGCGGCAGATGCTGTTTCAATGATCCTGGAGTGGGGGAGGCCTGACCTGCAACCCAGATTTGTACACGTGTGGCATGAAGGTCAAAACCATCTTGTTAACCAAAACCCATCCTATAAAGGAAGAACATCGCTGTCCACTGACAAACTGAAGCACGGAGACCTTTCACTAACACTGTCGAAAGTAAGACTCTCCGATAGTGGAACATACAGATGCCTCATTCCAAAACAGAGCAAAGAATCCACTGTGCAACTTCTTGTTGGTGAGTATGCATTCCAGTTATTGGATTTACTTTAAAAACTCAAATGGCAAATGTGTTCACAGGTAAATTGACAATGTGACAGCATGCGTTGGTGAGTAATGCAATCAGAGTTTTTACTTTATCTTGCCAACTGATTTTTGCAGTGGAACTAAACCTTTAAAGTGCCCCTGCTGATTGAAATGTCATTTTGTTACTGATGTTGAAGTCAGGCTCTTTAAAACATGTTTATTTTGTCACCAGGTTCTGTCTCCTCACCTGTCATAGCAGGGATTAACATAAGCAGCACTGCAGCAGTTCTACAGTGTGAGTCTAAAGGCTGGTATCCAGAACCTGAGGTGTTGTGGCTGGACGGTGAGGGAAACCTCCTCCCTGCTGGACCTACAGAGACAGTCAGAGGTCCTGATGATCTCTATGCTGTCAGCAGCAGCGTGACTGTGGAGAAGAGACACAGCAACAGCTTCACCTGTAGAGCCCAGCAGAAAAACACCAGCCAGACCAGAGAGACAGAAATCCGTATGATTTTCTTCTTTCTTTATTTCAATTTGTCTTTTTTTACTTTTAGAGGTTTTAAATATTTGCCATTGTGTTCTAGGATTTATCATCTCAGATGAATGCTCCGAGGCTTCATCAAGTTCTGCGATTCGTATCAGCATTACCTTGGCTGCTGTCTTTATATGTACTCTGGCAGTTGTTTTAATTGTATGGAAATGGCAACAAAACAAAACCAGTGAGTCAGAAATGTATTCTAAAATGTAAAGATACTGTAGGATACACATTTGCCTTTGTATCTGTTCAGTTTAAAATGTTTTCCATAAATAACAACTGAGTTTAAGTTTAATATACTTTTTTGCCTCTATATTTACACAGAGATCAATAGGTACCCAGCGGATGACACCGAAGCAACCGGACATAGAGAGCAGCTTATGACCAAAGAGAAAACGGAAAAACTTGATGAAGAACTACAGAAGAAAGAAGAACTGAAAGACTTACAAGTGGAAGTTAATGTGTTAAAGAAACAGATTAAGGAACAGGATGAACTGGTATTTCAAGCGTTACAGGAACTTAGAGAAAAACTTCATCATCAAAAGCTTGACGTGGATAAAGACATAAATGAAACTGAGATGAATGTTAAGGAACTGGATAGAGAACCAAAACAGGACAAAGCACAGGCATATTTTCAACTGAAAAAACATTTATAGAGTTCAAATCTAAAGTGCGCCAGAGAAAAGAAGAACATGAACAACTTTTACTGGACACCGATAAACTGCTGCGGCAAATAAGGTTAAACATGGAGAACCACAAGGAATAAATAAGATTAAGTGGAGGAGATGAAGAAACAGTGTTGAGGTGTGAAAGGAAACTCCAACTTCAGTTAGAAAGAGACAACTATCATTTAATTCAGTCAGTAGTATAATTAAATAAAGTTCAAACAAAAGAATATGAATCTGCTATCACATTAATCTTTTCAAACACTCAATAACATTCTAAGTCAATAACATTTGATGTTGTCGATAATTTAGAATTTAGATGAAAGTGATAGGAGATTCCAATACTTATCTTTTAATTCTTTAATTAAAGATTTATGAATTAAATGATTGTCTCTATAAAATATCAGGCATCCAGTATGTCAGGTTTTGTTATACAATTATAATCAAGTAATGCAACAAGAGAAGTTACTTAGTGATGATTTCAACTTTATGATTTGTCTCTTTACTATAACTGTGTGAATAAATGAGAATTTCTTATGTAAATTGTAAAGTTATTTGTTGTGTCCTGAAAGAAATTGGAGCAGTGTTTAAAAATTGAGAACATGAGAAACAAACACCCATCTAGATAACTCCACAATATCAATAACAAAGGTTTTAAATTTATAACAAATGGATTTATACATATCAGCTACTGTAGATGTAACTGTTTAACAGTACATCAAGTCACATCATAGACACATCTTCCCGGAGTCTGAGGTTATCAGGTCCGATGGTTTTAGTGGTCACCCACACTAATTTTAAAAACAGGGGTTCTTTTCAGGCAGTGGCAACCAGGCTGTGGAATGCACTGCCGCTCCCTACATTGTTCAAATGTTTATTCTTTTAAAAAGCAGTTGAAGACTTGGACTTGGCTATGCAAACAGACTTTTAGTTAGACAAGGACTTTTAATTTTTTTATGGATGTCTGATTTCATGTACCTATGTTTTCTTGTATTCTTTTTTTATACTTTATTTTCAACCACACAACCAACCAGACAAAACAGCAACCGAAAAAAAGTACAAAAACAGAGAAAACAAAAACAGAACAAAAACAATACAACAGAACAAAAACACAGGTGGAGAGCCACCAGGACAACGGAGTACAAGTTCAAAATCTGCTCATATCAAGGGTTTAGTATAGCAGCAAACACACCAATCCATCATCTAGGTCTCATCAAGCAAAACCAAAAATCAATTCTTCAAAAACATGGGAGCAGTGCAGACCTCCAATTTTTGCTGCAAGCATGCCTAATAATTTTCTTTTTTTATGGGGAGGAAGGGCCTCCGTACTGTCAGGGCAACCAAAAATACCCAGATTGTTTGGAAAGACAGTTAAATATTTCACTCCAGAAGCTATTTAAAACTGGACAGGTCCAGAATAGGTGTGAAAATGATCCCTCTGAGATAACACATCTGTCACACAGGAGGGAAACATTCAAAAATCTTGTTAGTGTAGCAGTAGGTGTTTAACTCTTTTGGCCAATCACTGCCGCAGGGCCCCCTTTAAATACGGGTAGTAGTCCTCCTGACTGTCCTCTTGCTTGTTGGTGACAGAAGTGCATCATACTTCGGGTCGCTCACTCCGTGTGTCGTTCTGCTGCGCTACAGATCTTCGGTTGGCGGGCCAGTCCTCCACCCTGCCGTTCAACGCATTCAAAAAGCGGATGTCACCGATAGTTGCTGTGCTGTTTGCACGCTTTGAGCTGCCTCCTTCGGGTTGACACAAACGCTGCTTGATCGGAACCGGGCTGGTTCAGCTGGAGATCGTCTTCAGCCGCATAGCGTTTTAACCACTGGACTGATGTTTTACCTTGAAGTGTATGTTCTGAATATTGTACCAGCAACGTAAAAAGATTGCTGCACGCCCGTCCTGCCTTCGTGGCCACTGGGCAACTATGTCACTGTCATATGGTCAAATGTGTGAGCCACCTGTTTTATGTGGACCAGTGTTTTAAAACTTTTGAATGTAGAGGAAAGGGTTGGCTCCCTATATTATAATTTGGTTGATTAAGTTGTTTCTTTTCCCTTTTGTATTGTTTTCATTTTAGTTGAAAGTTGCATTTACATTTTGTTTGGTTTACTCTTCATTAGTGAGTTTGGTGTTCTACCTAAACATTTGAATTTCTTTGGTGAAGTTCTCATTGTATTCTAATTATAATTCATATTCTTTTTTTGATTTATTGAAGTGTTTTTTTTTTCACATTTCTGTTCTGGATTAATTAGGTAAATCTATTATCTACATAAAAGATCACCAATACAACACAGCCCTCTTTCCCACCAATCCAGAAACACTCAATCCATCAGGGCTGGCTTGAACAAGTGATTGTATGTTATAGGGCTTCGTTTATGGACATAGCACTGTCCCTTCTTTGACAGTGGATGAGAGGAAAGTGCTTCAGCTGGCAGTGGGTGTCACCTTGGTCATCGGGGTAAAAAAACTGGCAATCCAAATTTAAAAGGGCATTTTTCTGGCATTGTGCTCACAAAATCAACTCAATTCAAGTCGGAGACTGACGTTACCCCAAGCAGAGAACTACATAAGTTACATGACTGCCCAATCATTAAAATATTGTTGAACCAATATTGATTTGTCAATTGATCTTAATTGAATCACAATCTATTATACACTATTATACAATAATTTGTGATTCCTTTTCCATAAATTTCTGTACTTATTTATTTTTCCAAAGCTTCTCCAGGCCTGCAAATTGCTATTTTCAAATGCCACAACTTTTCCAGATTTTTCATGACCGTACAAACCCTGCTCATGATATGCTCATACTGTAAGGCCTTAAAAGGAACACGCCCACTTATTGTGAATTTAGCTTATTCACCGTAACCCCCAGAGTGAGACAAGTCGATACATACCCTTCTCATCTCCATGCGTGCTGTAACGCTGTCTGACGGCTCCAGCATTAGCTTAGCCCAGCACAGATCCTGCAGGTAACTGGTTCCAACTAGCCTACTGCTCCCAATTGTGACAAAAGTGACAAAATAACGCCAACATGTTCCTGTTTACATGTTGTGATTTGTCGAGTCACAGTGTGTACAATAAACAACGACACAGCCATCTTCTATCTGTAAACAAACCGGGAACTATATTCTCAGACAGGCTTGCTGCGAGCATATCACTCCGCCCAAGTACTATATTCTTCCGCCTGAGAATATAGTTCCCGGTTTGTTTACGGTTAGAAGACGGCTGTGTCTTATGTTACGTTGTTTTTTGTACACGCTGTGACTCTATAAATCATAACATGTAAATAGGAACATGTTGGCGTTATTTTGTCACTTATTTGGAGCAGTAGGATTACTGGAACCATTCACCTGCCTATTCTGTGATGGGCTGATGCCGCTGGAGCCGTCAGACAGCTTTACAGCACGCATGGAGATGAGAAGGGTATGTATCGACTTGTCTTACTCTGGGGGTTACGGTGAATAAGCTAAATTCCCAATAAGTCGGCGTGTTACTTTAATATATTTTACAATTTTAAGTACTTAGATCAGTTAAGAGTGAACTAGTATTATCAGAAACATTTGCAGGAATTTATTCTACTTACTGAAGAGAAACCTCTACATGCTGCCTCTCATTCATATTTTTCAAAAGTATAGAAAGATACAATTGGATTATTTTCATTCGTGTTTAAATTAAATTCCAAACAGTTACAATTCACAATAGATTCCGTTTACACCCTCATAACACTGAAGCCATTCGTGTTTAAATTAAATTCCAAATGGGTACAATTCACAATAGATTCCAATTACACCCTCATAACACTGAAGCAACGCCATGTATGCAAGAACTCCTTTGTTTGAATAAAAAAAAATGAGCCCATCATTATCGATTGTAATTTATATCAAACAAATTTGGGATTAGTTGGACGAATTGTACCAGACTAAAAGGAATCACCAGGTTTTTAATGTTTAATGTCTCAGTTTCTCTTATGGGCTGCTTAGTCATCCGTAGCAGAAATTTCCAAAACATGTTTCTTTTACAATGTCTGTAAAGAAGTTGAAAGATAAACCTTTATCGTGATTGTTAATACCTTCAACTTCAGTGTATTTTAAATATTTTAGTAATTACTAGGGGTGTGACAAGACACTCAGCACATGAGATTAGATTCATGAGAACGAGAAAAGATTTAAACATTTTAAAAGCAAAGTTACATGATAATTATGACTAGAAAAAAAGTATTTTCTATTGAAAGTCAAAGAATGAAAAATGAACTGTAAAAGCTTTTGCCACAAACTCAAATGGCTTCTATCCTGTATAACTAACCTCTTCAGACCTAATAACTACTGCGCCCCTGTCTCCGCCATCCCTCCAACCTATTAAATCAAATAATTATTAATTTCTTACACTATAACTTTTATTCTTGTATTTTAATCTTATTGTTTTTAGCCTGTTCTATTTTCATGACTGTTTGATTGCTCCTTAATGTTTTGTGTAAATCACTTTAAAATGCCTTATTTCTAAAAAGGCACTATAGAAATAACGTTCCCTTGGCTTGCCCAAAAGCCTATCAGTCAGTCACCGAGGCATATGAATGCTTTTGTCTTGTGCCAGTCAGTCACCAGGGCAATGTGTAGGAAGTGTAACATTAACTGCACGTCAATCTTGCCATTATATTATTTGCAGCAAAGGGTGTCTGTCAAGTTTTAAATAGTGTAACCACACTTGTGACTGCTTTACTGTGACTTTAACAAACTACAGAGGCAATGCAACGTTCGCTCCATCTCCACCGCACCTCTGCATTTGTGTCGGAGCTGAGCCTCGCTCTCTGCATGTATTTAATGAAAACCATTCACTCCATTCACTACCAGTAAGTGTTGCATCCACAAGGCATTGCAGAAAGTGTTGAAAACTGCTAAGTGCATTCATGGAGGACCTACACATCCAGTGGTGTAGAAAAACAAAAGGATTATCGTTAGACGGTACCGTAGCATCCGGTTCTTTTGCTGAAATTCATCCTCCCTTATGTTTCAAACATTCCATGTAAGGCAATACTGTAAAAGAAAAACTAGGTTTAATGTTGTGACTTGTTAATTGGAAACACAATAGGTTTTGTGCAATAGCCATGAATCAGGGCTGGACAATGTTAAACTACCTCACACTCACCCAGTTCTTTCATTTTACTACCTCTACAAAAGTGTCAGAAATTCAACATTGTAAGAATACATTTGCTAATGCCCCTTTTAGTCCATGACACACCACATATCCCTTAATTACCAAAGAAAATACAAGACAACAACTTGCATGAAAATATTTTGTATTAAAAGCCAGGTTCACTACAAGCATAATTAACTGAAATCAGAAAAAATGAACAAAGATTTGTAGTACACCAGGTCATCTACACAGATCAGTTAAAAGACATTTTTCTTTCTCAATACAAAATGTAATTTAAGTGATTATCAAAGTACATTGTTGAGTAGGGCAGGGTATCAAATATTGTGAAATTATGTTGGTATGAACTGATATTGGAAAAGTAACTGCCTTATTTTATTGCTCTACAGTAATAGCCAATAATGCAATGAAAAAATATATTTGGTGGTTTCCATAATTAGTTTATCATAAAAGTGTTAAAGGGCTTGAGAATATGATAACACCTATATTTCTTTAAGTCCTATAAGTATAAGACAAACATTCAACATGCATCAGATGACCATTTAACAACAGCTCCTTTTTCATAGCTTTTTTTCCCCATGCACATCATGGATGTCATTAACCAGTTCTTCCATAGAACCAACTTGACATTGCACAGTACTTTGAAGATCTCCTGAGGCTTGCACCTGAGCTTTAACACTGGCGCATGTCTAGCATTTGCCTTTTTTTCCAATTGGAATGTGTAGTGACAGTCACGGGAGGGCCAGCATTTATGGTCTGTGAGAATTGCTGTTAAAGTCTGAATTAACAGTCTACATGTGCTCCATGGGTCCAGGACAATGTAGAAATTCTGGAGGCTGTTCTTTTCCTGAAACACAAGAGATAGGCTAAGTTGGGCTGGTTTCCATATGGGAAGTCTTCATGGTTCTCCCCACTTTAGAAAGAGAGAGCAAAATAATCACAAGAATTCCAATTTGATTGTGTCTGACTTCAAGTGCATATTTTTTTTTCATGTGCACAAGCCTGTCTGAAGAAAAAAATAAAAATAAATTTGCATCATATTGGCACCTTGCCATCTCAAAAATGAGTGTCAGCCCATGAAAACCTTATATCACTTGAAATGCAAAATGAAACAAGTTTTTTAAAATTAAGATACTAGAATACTAATAACATACAGTACCTTTATAAACTTCATTAGGTGGTCAGCAGCATCCTCTGGCTCATTTTTTCCCTTTGATGTTGAATGTTGAGGTAACAGGTAAAGAAGCAAAATGATGGCAGCCACCTCAGAGCCTGTACTACAGAAAGATCATTAACATAATTACTTTCACTTAAAAAGGACCACTGTTTTTTTCATGTTTAAGCAATTCATTACAAATAACATACATCGCAGTTTATTTACCATATCACATTTTGGGATTTCGGATTGATTCTTTTATAAATTGTTCCTACTTTAAAGGCAACCATTGGTTGCGACTGTTTACAGTATGGTATGACAATCACAATCCAGAGACATGAAACGTGTTGTGCAACCTGTCAAAGTCAATGAATGGTCTTAATCCAGGTAACATTTTCTCTTTTTTTTTTTTTTTTTTTTTAAGAGGATGACTACTCCTTTGGAGGATAAAGGAGGTAATGAGACCCCACTAAAAGATGGCCACAAACTTAAATGAAATGCGGCCATGGAGAAGGGACGTCACTCGAGGACAGCTTAGGGACTTAAGAGAGCAGCAGCTTAGGAACTGGGGAGTGTTGCAGCTCAGTAACTTGTGACTGCTGCAGGCAATGGGCGAAGCACGACTGGATTGCATCAAGGGGGCCACAAACCCCTAAGAAGACTGGCAGGATGATCAGACGGACAGGGCACCACTAGAGGACAATCAACTTACATTTACATAGCACCTTTCATGAAACCCTGGGACAATTTTTTTTGGGTTACGGTTGTGTTGATCATTTGATGTGAGGCTGGAAAGAGGGCGGAGTCCAGGATTACACCACGGTTGCAGACCTCAAGAGGATGGGCAGATGAGCCCATCAATCCAGGATGGGATTTCAAAGCTTCTTGAGTAGCAACTTGGGAGCTATGAACAAGAGCTCCATGAGAGTTAAAACCACTGTTCAGTTTGAGTAGGTTGGTTGACATCTAGGCATTTGATGTTATGCAGACTGTTTACCAGGCAGTGAGTGTGTGTGAGAGAGACAGAGTGAGTGAGTGTGAGAGACGGAGTGAGTGTGTGGGACAGAGTGAGTGTGTGGGACAGAGTGAGTGAGTGAGATGGAAAGTGAGTGTGTGCGACAGAGAGTGAGTGTGTGCGACAGCGTGAGGGAGTATGTGAGACAGAGTGAGTGTCTGAGATAGTGAGTGAGTGTGTGAGACCGAGTGAGTGTGTGTGTGAGTCAGAGCTAGTGTGTGAGTTAGAGTGAGTGTGTTTGTGTGACAGAGAGTGGTGAGTGAATGTGTGTGTGAGAGAGACAGAGTGAGTGTGTGTGAGACCGAGTGAGTGTGTGTGTGACAGAGTGAGTGTGTGTGACAGAGTGAGTGTGTGTGACAGAGTGAGTGTGGGAAAGACAGTGAGTGAGTGTGTGAGACACAGTGAATGAAACAGAATGAGTGAGTGTGTGAGCGAGTGTGTGTGAGACAAATAGTGGGTGAGGGAGTGTGTGAGTGAGACAGAGTTAGTGTGTGTGAAACAGTGAGTGAGTGTGTGAAAGAGTGAATGAGTGTGTATGTGAGACAGAGTGAATGAGTGAGTGAGACAGAGTGAGTGAGTCAGAGTGTGTGCAACAATGATTGAGTGAGTGAGTCAGAAAGTGAGTGGGTGTGTGAGTGCAACAGAGAGAGTGAGTGTGACAGAGTGAGTGAGGCAGGGTGAGTGAGTGTGTGAGACAGTGAGTGAGTGTGAGACAGAGTGAGTCTGTGTATGCGACAGAGTGAGTGGGTTAGACAGACAGATAGTGGGTGAGTGAGTGTGTGAGTTAGACAGAGTGAGTGAGGCAGAGTGTCTGCGACAAAGTGTGCGACAGAGATTGAGTGAGTCAGAAAGTGAGTGAGTGTGTGTGTGTGACAGAGAGTGAATGTGTGAGTCTGTGACAGAGTGAGTGTGACAGTGTGTGTGACAGAGAGAGAGAGTGAGTGTGTGAGATAGTGTGAGGGAGTAAGACAGAGACAGAGTGAGTGTGTGAGACAGAGTGAGGGAGTGTGTGTGAGACAGAGAGTGAGACAGTGTGTGGGACAGAGTGAGTGTGTGAGACAGTGAGTGAGCCAGAGAGTGGTGAGTGAGTGTGTGTGTGAGAGAGACAGAGTGAATGAGTGTGTGTGAGACAGAGTGAGTGTGTGTGGGAAAGACAGTGAGTGAGTTTGTGAGACAGAGTGAATGAAACAGAATGAGTGAGTGAGTGAGCGTGTGTGAGTGAGTGTGTGAGGGAGTGTGTGAGTGAGACAGAGTGAGTGTGTGTGAAACAGAGTGAATGAGTGTGTTAGAGAGTGCGTGAGTGTGTATGTGAGACAGAGAGTGAGTGTGTGCGACAGAGTGAGGGAGTATGTGAGACAGAGTGAGTGTGTGAGATAGTGAGTGAGTGTGTGAGACAGAGTGAGTGACTGTGTTTGAGTCTGAGACAGAGTGAGTGTGTGAGACAGAGTGAGGGAGTGTGTGAGACAGAATGTGGTGAGTGAGTGTGTGTGTGTGTGTGTGTGTGAGAGAGAGACAGAGTGAGTGTGTGTGGGAAAGACAGTGAGTGAGTGTGTGAGGGAGTGTGTGTGAAACAGAGTGAGTGAGTGTGTGAGAGAGTGAATGAGTGAGTGAGACAGAGTGAGTGAGTCAGTGTGTGCAACAATGATTGAGTGAGAGAGTGAGTGTGAGACAGTGAGTGAGACAGAGTGTGTGGGACCGAGAAGTGAGTGTGTGAGACAGTGAGTGAGACAGACAGAGTGGGTGCGACAGAGAATGAGTGAGTGAGTCAAAAAGTGAGTGGGTGAGTGAGTGCGACAGAGAGAGTGAGTGTGACAGAGAGTGAGGCAGGGTGAGTGGAGTGAGTGAGTGTGTGAGACAGTGAGTGAGTGTGTGAGACAGAGTGAGTGATTGAGTGTGTGAGATAGTGAGTCGATGTATGCGACAGAGAGTGAGTGTGTGAGACAGAGTGAGGGAGTGTGTGTGAAACGAGAGTGAGACAGTGTGTGGGACAAAGTGAGCGTTTGAGACAGTGAGTGAGCCAGAGAGTGGTGAGTGAGAGAGACAGAGTGAGTGTGTGTGGGAAAGACAGTGCGTGAGTTTGTGAGACAGAGTGAATGAAACAGAATGAGTGAGTGAGTGAGTGAGGAGTGAGTGAGTGTGTGAGACAAATAGTGGGTGAGTGAGACAGAGTGAGTATGTGTGAAACAGAGTGAGTGTGTGCGACAGAGTGAGGGAGTGTGACAGAGTGAGTGTGGGAAAGACAGTGAGTGAGTGTGTGAGACACAGTGAATGAAACAGAATGAGTGAGTGTGTGAGCGAGTGTGTGTGAGACAAATAGTCGGTGAGGGAGTGTGTGAGTGAGACAGAGTGAGTGTGTGTGAAACAGTGAGTGAGTGTGTGAAAGAGTGAATGAGTGTGTATGTGAGACAGAGAGTGAATGAGTGAGTGAGACAGAGTGAGTGAGTCAGAGTGTGTGCAACAATGATTGAGTGAGAGAGTGAGTGTGTGAGACAGTGAGTGAGTGAGACAGAGTGGGTGCGACAGAGAATGAGTGAGTGAGTCAGAAAGTGAGTGGGTGTGTGAGTGCAACAGAGAGAGTGAGTGTGACAGAGTGAGTGAGGCAGGGTGAGTGAGTGTGTGAGACAGAGTGAGTGAGTGTGAGACAGAGTGAGTCTGACAGTGTATGCGACAGAGTGAGTGGGGTGAGACAGACAGATGAGTGAGTCAGAGTGAGTGAGTGTGAGTTAGGCAGTGTGTGAGGCAGTGTCTGTGAGTCTGGGAGACAGAGTGGAGTGTGACAGAGAGTGAGCGTGTGAGAGAGTGAAATGTGTGTGAGTTAGAGTGAGGAGTGAGACAGAGTGAGTGAGGTGACAGAGAGGAGTGAGAGAGTGAGAGAGACAGAGAGTGAGACAGAGACAGAGTGAGTGTGAGACAGTGTGAGAGGAGTGGGACAGACAGAGTGTGAGACAGACAGAGTGAGAGAGTGAGTGTGTGAGACAGTGAGTGAGACAGTGTGCGGGACAGAGTGAGTGTGTGAGACAGTGAGTGAGACAGTGTGAGTGAGTGAGACAGAGTGTGTGTGTGAGACAGGTGGATGAGACAGAGTGTGTGAAACAGACAGAGTGAGGAGAAGAGACAGAGAGTGAGTGTGTGAGTGGAGTGTGAGACAGAAAGTGAGTGTGTGCGACAGAGTGAGGGAGTGTGTGAGACAGAGTGAGTGTGTGAGACAGAGGAGGAGTGTGTGAGACAGAGTGAGTGAGTGAATGAGTCTGAGACTGAGTGTGAGTGTGAGACAGAGAGGGGAGTGAGTGAGACAGACAGTGAGTGTGTGTGAAAAGACAGAGGAGAGTGTGTGAGAGTGAGAGTGAGTGTGAGAGAGAAAGTGAGACAGAGTGAGTGAATGACAGAGAGAGAGAGTGTGAGTGTGAGAGAGAGTGAGTGTGTGCGACAGAGTGAAGGAGTATGTGAGACAGAGTGAGTGACTGTGTTTGATACTGAGACAGAGAGTGAGTGTGTGAGACAGAGTGATTGAGTGAGTGTGTGAGACAGAGTGAGTGAGTGCGACAGAGAGAGAGAGGCAGGGTGAGTGAGTGTGTGAGACAGAGTGAGTGAGTGTGAGTGATTGAGTGTGTGAGACAGAGTGAGTGTGAGTGAGGCAGAGTGAGTGAGTGAGAGAGTGAGTGAGACTGAGTGAGTGAGACAGAGAGAGGAGTGAGAGAGAGTGTGAGACAGAGTGAGTGAGACAGAGAGTGAGTGAGTGTGACAGACAGTGTGGGTGTGACAGAGTGAGTGAGTGAGACAGACAGAGTGAGTGTGTGAGAGTGAGTGAGTGTGTGACAGAGAGACAGAGAGTGAGTGGGAGTGTGTGAGATAGACAGAGTGAGTGGAGAGTGTGTGAGACAGACTGAATGAGTGTTTGAGACAGAGTGAGTGAGTGAGACTGAGTGAGTGAGTGTTTGTGAGAGACAGAGTGAGTGAGTGTGAGACAGAGTGAGTTAGAGTGAGTGTGTGACAGAGTGAGTGTGTGCGACAGAGTGAGGGAGTATGTGAGACATAGTGAATGAGTGTGTGACAGAGTGAGTGAGAGTGAGACAGAGAGTGAGTGAATGAGTGTGTGCGACAGAGTGAGTGTGTCAGACAGAGTGAGTGATTGTGTGAGACAGAGTGAATGAGACAGAGTGAGAGTATGCGACAGAGTGAGTGGGTGAGTCAGACAGATAGTGGTTGAGTGAGTGAGACAGAGTGAGTGTGACAGAGTGAGTGTTTGTGAGAGCCAGAGTGAGTGAGTGTGTGAGAGTGAGTGTTTGCGAGAGAGAGTGAGACAGAAAATGAGTGTGTGCGACAGAGTGAGGGAGTATGTGAGACAGAGTGAGTGAGTGTGTGAGATAGAGAGTGAGTGTGTGAGACAGAGTGAGTGAATGAGTGAGACAGAGTGAGTGAGTGTGTGAGACAGAGTGAGTGAGTTAGAGTGAGTGTGCAACAGAGAGTGAGTTAGACAGAAAGTGAGTGTGTGCGACAGACTGAGGGAGTATGTGAGACAGAGTGAGTGAGTTCGTGAGATAGTGACTGTTTGAGACTGAAACAGAGAGTGAATGTGTGTGAGACGGAGTGAGTGAAAACAGTGTGGGACAGAGTGAGTGTGTGAGACAGTGAGTGAGTCAGAGAGTGGTGAGTGAGTGTGTGTGAGAGAGGCAGAGTGAGTGAGTGTGTGAGACAGAGTGAGTTAGTGTGTGAGACAGAGTGAGTGTGTGAGTGAGTTAGAGTGAGTGTGCGACAGAGAGTGAGTGAGACAGAAAGTGAGTGTGTGCGACAGAGTGAGTGAGTGTGTGAGATAGAGAGTGAGTGAGTGTGAGACAGAGAGTGAGTGAATGAGTGTGTGCGACAGAGTGAGTGTCAGACAGAGTGAGTGAATGAGTGAGACAGAGAGAGTGAGTGTGTGAGACAGGAGTGAGTGAGTGTGAGAGACAGAGTGAGTGAGTGTGAGACAGAGTGAGTGAGTTAGAGTGAGTGTGCAACAGAGAGTGAGTGAGTGAGACAGAAAGTGAGTGTGTGCGATAGAGAGTGAGTGAGTGTGAGACAGTGAGTGAGTGTGTGAGAGAGTGACTGTGTTTGAGACTGAGACAGAGAGTGAGTGTGTGAGAGAGTGAGGTGAGGAGAGACAGAGTGAGTGAGTGAGACTGAGACAGAGTGAAAGTGAGAGGGAGTGAGGAGTGTGTGAGTGAGAGAGAGTAAGTGAGAGAGTGTGTGAGACAGAGAGTGAGTGAGACAGTGAAAGTGAGTGAGTGAGACAGAGAGTGAGTAGTGTGAGTGAGACAGAGTGAGAGAGACAGAGTGAGGAGTGTGTGAGATAGAGAGTAAGTGTGTGAGACACAGTGAGTGAGTGTGTGAGAGACAGTGAGTGAGTGTGTGAGACAGAGTGAGTGAGTGAGAGTGAGTGTGTGACAGAGAGTGAGTGTGTGCAACAGAGAGACTGAGTGTGTGAGACAGAGTGAGTGTGAGTGAGTGAGAGAGTGAGGAGGAGTGTGTGAGATTGAGTGAGTGAGAGTGAGTGAAACAGTGAGTGTTTGGGTGAGAATGACAGAGGAGTGTGTGAGGGAGAGTGAGTGAGACAGAGAGCGAGTGTGAGAGAGAGAGAGATTGAGTGAGACAGAGTGAGTGTGTGAGTGAGACAGAGTGAGAGAGTGAGTGTGAGAGAGTGAGTGAGACAGAGTGAGTGTGAGACAGAGTGAGTGAGTGTGAGAGAGTGAGTGTGTGAGACAGAGTGAGTGAGACAGAGTAAGTGAGGCAGAGAAGAGTGTGAGACAGAGAGGAGAGTGAGACAGAGATTGAGTGAGAGTGAGACAAGTGAGTGTGTGAGACAGAGGCAGTGAGTGAGTGAGAGACAGAGAGTGAGTGAGACAGAGAGAGGAGTGAGAGTGAGTGAGTGAGACAGTGAGTGTGACAAAGAGTGTGTGTGTGAGAGAGACAGAGAGTGAGACAGAGAGAGAGTGAGTGCTGACAGTGAGTGTGAGAGAGAGTGAGTGTGTGAGACAGAGAGGTGTGTGAGACAGAGTGAGTGAGTGAGTGTGAGAGACAGAGTGTGAGAGACAGAGTGTGAGAGACAGAGTGAGTGAGTGTGAGAGACAGAGTGAGTGTGTGAGACAGAGTGAGTGTGTGAGTGAGTTAAGAATGAATGTGTGACAGAGAGAGAGTGTGTGCGACAGAGTGAGTGAGACAGAGAGTGAGTGAGTGTTTGTGAGAGAGAGAGAGTGAGTGAGACAGAAAGTGAGTGAGTGTGTGTGTGAGTTAGAGTGAGTGAGTGTGACAGAGTGTGACAGAAAGTGAGTGTGTGTGACAGAGTGAGGGAGTATGTGACAGAGTGAGTGAGTGAGAGACAGAGTGAGTGAGACAGAGTGAGTGAGTGAGAGAGAGAGAATGAGTGTGTGAGACAGAGAGTGAGTGTGTGAGTGAGTTAGAGTGAGTGTGTGACAAAGAGTGAGTGTGTGAGATAGAGAGTGAGTGAGTGTGAGACAGTGAGTGAGTGTCTGAGACAGTGTGACTGTTTGAGACAGAGACAGAGAGTGAGTGTGTGAAACAGAGTGACTGCTTGAGACCGAGACAGAGAGTGAGTGTGTGAGACAGAGAGTGTGTGAGTGTGTGCGACAGAGTGAGTGAGTGTGCGCGACAGAGTGAGTGTGCGACAGAGTGAGTGAGACAGTGAGTGAGTGAATGAGTGAGTGAGACAGTGAGTGAGTGAATGAGTGAGTGAGACAGAGAGTGAGTGAGTGAGTGAGACAGAGTGTGTGCGACAGAGATTGAGTGAGTGTGTGCAACAGAGAGTGAATGTGCGACAGAGTGAGAGTGAGTGAGTGTTTGAGACGTGAGGTAGTGTGTGCAACAGAGTGAGTGTGTGAGACAGAGTGAGGCAGAGAGTGTGTGCAACAGAGATTGAGTGAGTGAGACAGAGTGAGTGAGTGTGTGAGACAGGAAGTGAGTGTGCGACAGAGTGAGTGAGACAGTGAGTGAATGAATGAGTGAGTGAGACAGTGAGTGAGACAGAGAGTATGTGCAACAGAGATTGAGTAAGTGTGCAACAGAGAGTGAATGTGTGAGACAGAGAGTGAGTGTGTGAGACAGAGTGAGTGAGTGTGTGAGACAGAGTGTGAGTGTGTGAGACAGAGTGAGGCAGAGAGTGTGTGCAACAGAGATTGAGTGAGTGAGACAGAGTGAGTGAGAGAGTGAGTGAGTGAGACAGAGAGTGAGTGAGTGAGTGTGTGAGACAGTAAGTGAGCGTGCAACAGAGTGAGTGAGACAGTGAGTGAGTGAATGAGTGAGTGAGAGAGTGAGTGAGACAGTGAGTGAGTGAGATAGAGAGTGTGTGCGACAGAGATTGAGTGAGTGTGTGCAACAGAGAGTGAATGTGCGACAGAGTGAGTGAGTGTTTAAGACAGAGTGGGTGAGGTAGTGTGTGAGTGAGACAGTGTGTGAGAGTGTGAAAGACAGAGTGAGTGTTTGTGAGACAGAGTGAGTGTGTGAGACAGAGTGAATGAAACAGTGTGCGAGTGTGTTAGTGAGCGTGTGAGACTGAGTGAGTGAGTGTGCGCGACAGAGTGAGTAAATCAGAGAGTGTGTGCGACAGAGATTGACTGAGTGAGACAGAGTGAGTGAGAGAGTGAGTGAGTGTGTGTGTGAGACAGAGTGATTGAGTGTGTGGGACAGTGTGTGAGCCAGAGAGTGAGTGAGTGTGTGTGAGACAGAGTGAGTGAATGTGTGAGACAGATTGAGTGTGTGAGAAAGAGTGAGTGTGTGAGACAGAGTGAATGAAACAGTGAGTGAGTGTGTGTGAGTGAGACAGAGTGACTGTGTGTGCGACAGAGTGAGACAGAGTGAGTGAGACAATGAGTGAGTGTGTGAGATAGAGTGAGTGAGCGTGCGCAACAGAGAGTGAGTGAGATCGAGTGTGTGCGACAGAGATTGAGTGAGACAGAGGTTAGTGAGTGAGTGTGTGCGACAGAGTGAGTGAGACAGAGTGTGTGGGACAGAGTGAGTGTGTGAGACAGAGTGAGTGAGTGTGTGAGTGAGCGACTGTGTGTGAGACAGAGTGAGTGAGTGTGAGACAGAGTGAATTAAGCAGTGAGTGAGTGAGTGTGTGTGTGTGAGACAGAGTGAGGGAGTGTGTGCGACAGATAAAGGTACTTTGTCACATAAACATACATGTAGCGAAATTCATTCTCTGCATTAAACCCATTCCTCAAGGGAGCAGTGGGCAGCTAATCACAGCGCCCGGGGACCAACTCCATATCTGAGCCAGTGCCTTGATCAAGGGCACTGACTGGAGAAACTATAACATGTTTTTGTTGGTGGGGGAAACCTGAGCACCCGGAGGAAACCCACGCAAACATGGAGAGAACATGCAAACTCCACACAGAAAGGCCTGGAACGACCTGGATTCGAACCCAGAACCTTCTTGCTGTGAGGCCAAAGTGCTAACCATTGGGCATGCTGCCTACAAGAATGAGTGAGTGACAGAGTGAGTGAGTGTGTGAGACAGAGAGTGAGTGTGAGACAGAGAGTGAGTCAGAGTCAGTGTGCATGAGATAGCCTTAGTGTGCAAGGTGGTGGCAAAATAAAAGATATACAGTCACATATGTCAACTACAGGCAATAAAAACAGCTTATTTTGAGAGATGGAGCAAAACAACTCTGGACTTCTAGTCCACCTCAGCATCGACAGCTAATATTTGCATAACTGTGTGCTTACCAGAACATTCAATGCTTAACAAAGCAACATGATCATTTAACAATACTATTTGAGGTAGTAAAACCAAAATCAAAAGTTTACTTCTTTGCATCCCACGAACAACTGACCTTACAAGTTCTTAAAAGACACTTAAAAACAAGGAACAGTAACTCCATGACGAATATGTAGCCAAGATAACGGATGGCACTTTTGAGTAATGTAAAAAACAGCTATTAGGACTGCCTAGTAGGGATGGCTATTTTTCCAAGGTGTAAATCTCTTAGTGAAGATACTTTTTCCCAGTGGCGGAGAAAGTTCATCTCTGACTGACCCAGTTGGTGGTCACTGAGTCTGTATTTAGTCAGGATTCGTCTCTTCTTCGGATCTCTGACAGTGTGAAATTTTTTTTAAATATTCCATATTTTAAAGCATCAATCTGATGCATTTTGAGATGCATTTTTTGCCAACCAACAGCGTAATATTTCAATATGCACTCAAAACAGTTAAAGTTCTTCTGACATTACACAATAATAAGTCAAAATGTTTTTAAAATAAAAAGTTTTGGATCAATTTGTACTTCTTCCAACCATATGTTAAATTAAGAGTGTGGATTTACATATTGCAATAACATAGTCCTACAATTAATCATTGTGAAAACTAAACTTTACTACTTTGGCCAGGTCCATCAAAAAAAGCTGTTGTCTTTTCATAAAGCTAGACGTCTAAACTATGGGTCAAGGCCGTAATGTTTTAATACCTGCCATGCTGATCCCAAACAGACAGCTTTGTCAAGGCAATTTGGGCTTCAGATAGCTACAGTGAATGTGCACACACGTATTCTTTGTATCACGGTCGGTCAGTAAAGGAACAGTTGTAGTGGTAGCGGTCGTTGCCGGTAACGTACTTGTATGACAGAGTGCACGGACCAAAGCTGTGTGACTTTCTTACCGCTGCTGCCGACTTTTTATTTATTTTTTAATTTATTCTAAAATGTTCATATGCCAGAATTTCGGCACGAGGCCAGATTACTTTCAACCCTGTGTTAGAGCTGCGTTCCTCTTATATGATTGGTATGTGAAATCAATTGACTCGAAAATATTTTTTTTTTTTCGTCACCACCGCACGCCGGAGATCCGGCACAATGCCGGAATACTTTAAGCCCTGGCAATATTAATCATCTCCTTGGGGACAGGGCGTTGAGAATCCTCCTCTGTAACCACCAAGTGTTAACCTCCTACGTTCATTCCTTTCACTGCCTCACTCTCTTCATTTGGCTAATGACACAACAAAGTAATAGATTGCAAATCAGCATTAATTCCTCAACACATGAAAATTCAAGATGCATAGCAAACTTGGGTATGAAAATGTCTGATGCAAACTAATGTAAACCTATGTAAAGGAAGAAATTCAAATACATTATAATTTCAAATTAATTGAGCAAGGAATCCCGTCACTGCAACTTTGAACAATTCACTTGCTCTCCATTTAAGCAGATATCTTTCCACATCTGGATTCTTATTACAAGACATATTTTCTAAATATCCTATAACTTCAGGATCACGACTTCGTTTGGATCAAAAGATTGAGATTAGCAAGTGATATGAATTCCAGAGTGGCATTGATTTATCACATACCTTACAAATCTTGAAGAATTAGGAGGAATCCTCTTTCTGGAAATGGGCCAGGCCAAGGAGAACAACTGCTCTCTTCTGTTGATTTGAGTTCTGGGCAACAGAAGAGGGATACAGACCCGAAAATTGTATTTATTAAACAAAAACAGACTCAAACAAAGCTGCCAAGTCCTTTCTACTCTCTCCCCTTCTCATGAAGCTCTTTTAACTCGGCCTCCCCTAATCTGACCCTACCACCTGCACAAGTGATTATAGTGTGAGCTAACCTGAGCAAGCAACATTAACACTTTGATTCTGAAGACATAATTACAATTAGATCAGTTACTGTTGGCATTACTATATTTGTCAGCAATTACTATATTTATACATATATGTGCACCCAAAACAACAGGCACCCCAAATATAAAAACCTAATTCATTGCAGAACTATCTTACCTGTTGTTCTACACCTTAGAAGTGCACTTAGGCAGGAGCTAACAGGCACACAACTTAACTGCAAACACTATCCATGATTAAGCTGGTGAGCAGCAGATCTAGCCCCTACATTACAAGAAGAACCATAGCAAAATACTATTAACCCATAAACCAAACAGGCCTATGTCAAATGATAAAGTAGCAAATAAACTAAAACATTACACTAAAATTAAGGATTATTTTGATACAAAAAATTGTTAATTTTACGAACATAGGCTAGTGACAAGGGAGAAAGGCAGCCTTTTCAAAGTGAAAAAAACTTGATTTGAGAAGGACATGTCACAGCGGCCATGATAAAGTAAAATCATAATTTAGAACACATTCTGGAAGGATAAGAAGGGACACCTCAGAATGAATCTGGGTTAGTTCTCCTGCCAGTTCTCAAAGTTCAAGACCTGCTGTGCGATCGACCACATGGAAGCAGCTAATCTTTGGACTTAAATATTCAACTCAAGAGAGAGTAACGAACATGCCACCATCGCAGAGAGAGGATCTCCTATCACTTACGGCCGACACAGGTGTGTCTGGCAAAAGGAGGATTAACCATCCCCATCCGACCTAACGATTACAATTGGATCTCAAGGAGCATTCTTTCGTTCACCCTGTCAACAGTGACAGTAATGGATAAGAGACTTTGCGGACTTTTGGAATCAAGTCTGGAGTTTCATCAGGAATCCAGCAGTGCGGCAGGCTAGGAAGTACTGACGAGCACATCCCTTCCCTCTCGCTCACAACTAAGATTTGACATTCCACCTCCCTGCTACGAGCCTTTACATCTGGGGTTTGGTTTTAAAATTATTTTAATTATAAATGATAGGTTGAAGTAATTATTTTATGATATATTCAAACAATACTGAGAATCAGATGCAATGTGCTAATACTGTTCTAAATCTTGCAATAAAAAGCTACCATTGAAGTTAAAGAGCATTTTGTGGACATTGGATTCATGACCTCACCAGACAATGAACTTTAAGGAGTGCGTGTATAACATCAAGATCTGGTTCCAATAGTTTGCTCCAGCCCTAGAAAACAAACGGACCTCTGGGACTCACTGTACGAGCCACTAAAGCCAATCCTAGTAATTACCAAGTGCACAGATCATTGAGAGGAGAGCTGCCGTTAAGGTGCGTGACTGGTACGGTACCTGACTCTGGGGCCATTCGGTCGGGTGCAGTGCTAGTGTAGCTAGGGTAGATTAGACAGTTAGAAGCTAGGAGAGTCTCCTCGCCACCAGCTTAAATAGTCCCTTAACCTAGTAGGGTAATACCCATAGGTAAGAGAGGCTCGGACCCTTTAAACGGGGAGCTGATCCAGTACCTCCTTAAGGGGGTAAATCGGGGATCTAACAGTCTCACAATAACATTGGGTATATAAGAATATCACCACATGTACTATGTATGATCATGCACGCTCGGACAAGGCTTGTTTCAAGATGAAATGATATTGCGCGGCAGCAATGTTGTACAGAGATAGAAGTGGCACAAAAAAATGAGAGAGAGAAAGAAAGAGAGAAAGCTATTTAAATATGATTCATCTGTTTTACTTTAGTGTTTGTAGACTTAATCTATTAGGTTGCAATCTAGAGCAAAGCAGCAAAGAATTTCACCATTTATACGGTGTATGATTGTGTATGAGAGGACAAACTAGATTTAAGATGAAACATTATGGCACGGCACCCATGTTGTAGACAGAGACGTGGCACACGGACCATGATAGACAGATTGATTGGTAAAAAGAGGGTAAGTAGGCGCAGCAGCCAACGAAAAACAACTCTCTAAAGTAAAATGAAAATGGCACTTACCATTCATAGAGCTTTCTGAAAATGAATAGTTATTGCACAGCTTACTGATCCAAGCCTATAACGGCCATGATAGAGATATAATTTATCAGTAATTCACCTGCCGTACATCAGTCATACTGATGTCGAGATTCTACATCAACTATGTTTTTTACAACATGTACAGTTTATATTGATATATTGATTACTCAATGGTGATATAGTATTAATATTTTTTGGGAAATCAAAACTACTCATTGAAAATCTATGATCATATTGTTCATTGTTTCACTAATTATTTTGTATACCCAATTCATCTTACTACATTTAGGTTGCATTATAAAGGAAGACACAAAAATGTCACTATATCTTGCACTATGAATGAATGTGTATGTGAAAAAACTATTGACTTGAAAAGGGCATGGCACAGAAGCACAGTTGTACAGAAAGCTAAAAGTAACCAGCAGCCCAAATAACAGTGATATAGATAGGTACTAGCATGGCTGACACCAGACCCTTCTCAGTTGTAACAGAGTGTCTGGGATAGGTTCCCAGTTCATTTCCAAAGGGGCGTCACCGACGCTGCGCTTTGGTAGCCGTCATATTGAATGTAAACAAAAAGATGCTCGCCGTTGCAGCGCTATCATCATCGAGTAAGCCCGCCTCAACGGTTGTGATCGGTGTAAACCCCGCCACAGCGGTTGTGATTGGTGCTTCGATTTTGGGGACATTGGAAATGGGTTTGAATGAGCTCTTCGCCAGACTGACTTACAGAGCAAATCTCAAATTTGCAATGAGTTCATCATGGTTTACACAAGCTAGGTAAGCACGGCAGAGAACAAGAAACACAAAGTAGAATTAAGAAAATGAAGTCGCATCTTACCTTTGTAGATCCTCCAACTCCGCTGTCTGTTACAAATGCAATCAATTTAAGTAACGACACAATGGAACTAACGAATAGCCAATCAGCGATATAGGCAGTACTGACAGCGTTGTCAAGCGTTGTAAAGAGGTACAAAATGCACAAATGGTACGGCTCCAGACTGGCTTATATCTTACTTTGTTTTTTATCTTACTCCGCTCTTAAAACCCCGAAAACCAGTATGTTTGCTTATAGATTCTTATTCGCTTAATGAATAATCAGGCAAAACCTCTTAATAACTTAAGAAAAAAGAAATGCCCCTGCCATACATATACCATTGTAAATGGTTCAGTTTAATCCAACTATGATTAATTTGTTTTACTTTTGTGTTTGTAAACTTAATTTATCTATTTTTAGGTTACAATCTATAGCAAAAAAGCTGGTAAGAATTTCACCATTTGTACTGTATATGATTGTGTATGCCAGGAAAAAGTAGATTGAAGATGAAACATGGCACGGCGGCCATGTTGTAGATAAAGAGAAGTGGCACACGGGCCATGATAGAGAGATAGATTGATCGAAAACAAAGTGAAAGGAAGGCGCGGCAGCCAACGAAAAACAACTTTGTCTAAAATGAAATGAAAATGGCACTTACCATTCGTAGATCTTTCTGAAAAGGAAAAATTACACAGCTACTGATCCAAGCCTATTACATAGATATTCGGGGCTCGGCGGCCATGATAGAGAGATATAATTTATTAATTCCCCTGCCATACATCAGTGTCATACTGAGGTCAGCTATTCTACATAGACTATTGTGTACAGTTTATATTGACACCTTTGAACTCAATGGTTATATATTATTTATATTTTTTGAGAAATCATAACTCACTGAAAATAAATTTTATTAATTCTTTCACTAATTATCTTGTAAACCCAATTCATAATACTACATTTAGGTTGCAATATAGAGGAAGCCACAACAATGTCACTGTATCTTTTACTATGAATGAATGTGTATGTGAAAAACTGTATTGGCTTTAAAAGGGCATGGCACAGCAGCAGAGTTGTACTGACAGCTAAAAGTAACCAGCAGCCATAATAACAGTGAAACAGGTAGGCACGGCGGCAAACAGAAACAACAGTATAAAAAAATGAAGTCGCATCTTACCTTTGTAGATCCTCCGACTCCGCTGTCTGTTACAAATGCAATCGATTTAAGTAATGACGCAATGGGACTAACGAATAGCAAATCAGCGATATAGGCAGTACTAACCGCGTTGTCAAGCGCTGTAAAGAGGTACAAAATGCACAAATGGTACGGCTCCAGACTGGCTTATATCTTACTTTGTTTTTTATCTTACTCCGCTCTTAAAACCCCGTCAAAACCAGTATGTTTGCATGGCTACGCATCGTCGTTCACTTAGACTTTAGATTCACGCAGAAATGTTATTTGCTTAATGACTTTATAATCAGGCAAAAAAGTAGTCTCTTAATGACTTAAGAAAAATGAAATCCCCCTGCCATACATATACCATTGTAAATGGTTCGGTTTAATCCAACTATGATTAATTTGTTTTACTTTAGTGTTTGTAAACTTAATTTATCTATTGTTAGGTTGCAATCTATAGCAAAAAAGCTGGTAAGAATTTCACCATTTGTACTGTATATGATTGTGTATGCCAGGAAAAAGTAGATTGAAGATGAAACATGGCACGGCAGCCATGTTGTAGATAAAGAGATGTGGCACACGGGCCATGATAGAGAGAGAGATTGATCGAAAACAAAGCGAAAGGAAGGCGCGGCAGCCAACCAAAAACACAACTTTGTCTAAAATTAAATGAAAATGGCACTTACCATTCGTAGATCTTTCTGAAAAGGAAAAGGTATTACACAGCTACTGATCCCAGCCTATTACATAGATATTCGGGGCTCGGCGGCCATGATAGAGAGATATAATTTATCATTAATTCCCTTGCCATACATCAGTGTCATACTGATGTCAGCTATTCTACATAGACTATTGTGTACAGTTTATATTGACACCTTTGAACTCAATGGTTATATATTATTTATATTTTTTGAGAAATCATAACTCACTGAAAAAAAATTTGATTAATTCTTTCACTAATTATCTTGTAAACCAAATTCATAATACTACATTTAGGTTGCAATATAGAGGAAGCCACAACAATGTCACTGTATCTTTTACTATGAATGAATGTGTATGTGAAAAACTGTATTGGCTTTAAAAGGGCATGGCACAGCAGCAGAGTTGTACTGACAGCTAAAAGTAACCAGCAGCCATAATAACAGTGAAACAGGTAGGCACGGCGGCAAACCAGAAACAACAGTATAAAAAAATGAAGTCGCATCTTACCTTTGTAGATCCTCCGACTCCGCTGTCTTTTACAAATGCAATCGATTTAAGTAACGACGCAATGGGACTAACGAATAGCCAATCAGCGATATAGGCAGTACTAACAGCGTTGTCAAGCATTGTAAAGAGGTACAAAATGCACAAATGGTACGGCTCCAGACTGGCTTATATCTTACTTTGTTTTTTATCTTACTCCGCTCTTAAAACCCCGTCAAAACCAGTATGTTTGCATGGCTGCGCATCGTCGTTCACTTATACTTTAGATTCACGCAGAAACGTTATTCGCTTAATGACTTTATAATCAGGCAGAAAGGTAGTCTCTTAATAACTTAAGAAAAATGAAATCCCCCTGCCATACATATACCATTTTAAATGGTTCGGTTTAATCCAACTATGATTAATTTGTTTTACTTTAGTGTCTGTAAACTTAATTTATCTATTGTTAGGTTGCAATCTATAGCAAAAAAGCTGGTAAGAATTTCACCATTTGCACTGTATATGATTGTGTATGCCAGGAAAAAGTAGATTGAAGATGAAACATGGCACGGCGGCCCTGTTGTAGATAAAGAGACGTGGCACACGGGCCATGATAGAGAGAGAGATTGATCGAAAACAAAGCGAAAGGAAGGCGCGGCAGCCAACCAAAAACACAACTTTGTCTAAAATTAAATGAAAATGGCACTTACCATTCGTAGATCTTTCTGAAAAGGAAAAGGTATTACACAGCTACTGATCCCAGCCTATTACATAGATATTCGGGGCTCGGCGGCCATGATAGAGAGATATAATTTATCATTAATTCCCCTGCCATACATCAGTGTCATACTGAGGTCAGCTATTCTACATAGACTATTGTGTACAGTTTATATTGACACCTTTGAACTCAATGGTTATATATTTATATTTTTTGAGAAATAACTCACTGAAAATAAATTTGATTAATACTTTCACTAATTATCTTGTGAACCCAATTCATAATACTACATTTAGGTTGCAATATAGAGGAAGCCACAACAATGTCACTGTATCTTTTACTATGAATGAATGTGTATGTGAAAAACTGTATTGGCTTTAAAAGGGCATGGCACAGCAGCAGAGTTGTACTGACAGCTAAAAGTAACCAGCAGCCATAATAACAGTGAAACAGGTAGGCACGGCGGCAAACCAGAAACAGTATAAAAAAATGAAGTTGCATCTTGCCTTTGTAGATCCTCCGACTCCGCTGTCTTTTACAAATGCAATCGATTTAAGTAACGACGCAATGGGACTAACGAATAGCCAATCAGCGATATAGGCAGTACTAACAGCTTTGTCAAGCATTGTAAAGAGGTACAAAATGCACAAATGGTACGGCTCCAGACTGGCTTATATCTTACTTTGTTTTTTATCTTAATCCGCTCTTAAAACCCCGTCAAAACCAGTATGTTTGCATGGCTACGCATCGTCGTTCACTTAGACTTTAGATTCATGCAGAAACGTTATTCGCTTAATGACTTTATAATCAGGCAGAAAGGTAGTCTCTTAATAACTTAAGAAAAATGAAATCCCCCTGCCATACATATGCCATTGTAAATGGTTCGGTTTAATCCAACTATGATTAATTTGTTTTACTTTAGTGTCTGTAAACTTAATTTATCTATTGTTAGGTTGCAATCTATAGCAAAAAAGCTGGTAAGAATTTCACCATTTGTACTGTATATGATTGTGTATGCCAGGAAAAAGTAGATTGAAGATGAAACATGGCACGGCGGCCATGTTGTAGATAAAGAGACGTGGCACACGGGCCATGATAGAGAGATAGATTGATCGAAAACAAAGCGAAAGGAAGGCGCGGCAGCAAACCAAAAACACAACTTTGTCTAAAATTAAATGAAAATGGCACTTACCATTCGTAGATCTTTCTGAAAAGGAAAAGTTATTACACAGCTACTGATCCAAGCCTATTACATAGATATTCGGGGCTCGGCGGCCATGATAGAGAGATATAATTTATCATTAATTCCCTTGCCATACATCAGTGTCATACTGATGTCAGCTATTCTACATAGACTATTGTGTACAGTTTATATTGACACCTTTGAACTCAATGGTTATATATTATTTATATTTTTTGAGAAATCATAACTCACTGAAAATAAATTTGATTAATTCTTTCACTAATTATCTTGTAAACCAAATTCATAATACTACATTTAGGTTGCAATATAGAGGAAGCCACAACAATGTCACTGTATCTTTTACTATGAATGAATGTGTATGTGAAAAACTGTATTGGCTTTAAAAGGGCATGGCACAGCAGCAGAGTTGTACTGACAGCTAAAAGTAACCAGCAGCCATAATAACAGTGAAACAGGTAGGCACGGCGGCAAACCAGAAACAACAGTATAAAAAAATGAAGTCGCATCTTACCTTTGTAGATCATCCGACTCCGCTGTCTTTTACAAATGCAATCGATTTAAGTAACGACGCAATGGGACTAACGAATAGCCAATCAGCGATATAGGCAGTACTAACAGCGTTGTCAAGCATTGTAAAGAGGTACAAAATGCACAAATGGTACGGCTCCAGACTGGCTTATATCTTACTTTGTTTTTTATCTTACTCCGCTCTTAAAACCCCGTCAAAACCAGTATGTTTGCATGGCTACGCATCGTCGTTCACTTAGACTTTAGATTCATGCAGAAACGTTATTCGCTTAATGACTTTATAATCAGGCAGAAAGGTAGTCTCTTAATAACTTAAGAAAAATGAAATCCCCCTGCCATACATATGCCATTGTAAATGGTTCGGTTTAATCCAACTATGATTAATTTGTTTTACTTTAGTGTCTGTAAACTTAATTTATCTATTGTTAGGTTGCAATCTATAGCAAAAAAGCTGGTAAGAATTTCACCACTTGCACTGTATATGATTGTGTATGCCAGGAAAAAGTAGATTGAAGATGAAACATGGCACGGCGGCCATGTTGTAGATAAAGAGACGTGGCACACGGGCCATGATAGAGAGATAGATTGATCGAAAACAAAGCGAAAGGAAGGCGCGGCAGCCAACCAAAAACACAACTTTGTCTAAAATGAAATGAAAATGGCACTTACCATTCGTAGATCTTTCTGAAAAGGAAAAGTTATTACACAGCTACTGATCCAAGCCTATTACATAGATATTCGGGGCTCGGCGGCCATGATAGAGAGATATAATTTATCATTAATTCCCCTGCCATACATCAGTGTCATACTGAGGTCAGCTATTCTACATAGACTATTGTGTACAGTTTATATTGACACCTTTGAACTCAATGGTTATATATTATTTATATTTTTTGAGAAATCATAACTCACTGAAAATAAATTTGATTAATTCTTTCACTAATTATCTTGCAAACCCAATTCATAATACTACATTTAGGTTGCAATATAGAGGAAGCCACAACAATGTCACTGTGTCTTTTACTATGAATGAATGTGTATGTGAAAAACTGTATTGGCTTTAAAAGGGCATGGCACAGCAGCAGAGTTGTACTGACAGCTAAAAGTAACCAGCAGCCATAATAACAGTGATACAGGTAGGCACGGCGGCAAACCAGAAACAACAGTATAAAAAAATGAAGTCGCATCTTACCTTTGTAGATCCTCCGACTCCGCTGTCTGTTACAAATGCAATCGATTTAAGTAACGACGCAATGGGACTAACGAATAGCCAATCAGCGATATAGGCAGTACTAACAGCGTTGTCAAGCGTTGTAAAGAGGTACAAAATGCACAAATGGTACGGCTCCAGTCTGGCTTATGTCTTACTTTGTTTTTTATCTTACTCCGCTCTTAAAACCCCATCAAAACCAGTATGTTTGCATGGCTACGCATCGTCGTTCACTTAGACTTTAGATTCACGCAGAAACGTTATTCGCTTAATGACTTTATAATCAGGCAGAAACGTAGTCTCTTAATAACTTAAGAAAAATGAAATCCCCCTGCCATACATATACCATTGTAAATGGTTCGGTTTAATCCAACTATGATTAATTTGTTTTACTTTAGTGTTTGTAAACTTAATTTATCTATTGTTAGGTTGCAATCTATAGCAAAAAAGCTGGTAAGAATTTCACCATTTGTACTGTATATGATTGTGTATGCCAGGAAAAAGTAGATTGAAGATGAAACATGGCACGGCAGCCATGTTGTAGATAAAGAGACGTGGCACACGGGCCATGATAGAGAGAGAGATTGATCGAAAACAAAGCGAAAGGAAGGCGCGGCAGCCAACCAAAAACACAACTTTCTCTAAAATGAAATGAAAATGGCACTTACCATTCGTAGATCTTTCTGAAAAGGAAAAGTTATTACACAGCTACTGATCCAAGCCTATTACATAGATATTCGGGGCTCGGCGGCCATGATAGAGAGATATAATTTATCATTAATTCCCCTGCCATACATCAGTGTCATACTAATGTCAGCTATTCTACATAGACTATCATGCACAGTTTATATTGATTCATATTATCCATTTTAAACTCACTTATGTACTTTTAATATTTTTTATGGAAATCATAACTACTACTTAAAACTCATTTTCATTGTTATTCATAGTTTCTCTTTAATTCTTTTGTAAACCCAATTCATCTTTCTATTGTTAAGTTACATTCTGGAGGAAGTCACCCAAAAATGTCACTATATGATGTACTGTGAATATGTGACAACATTTTTTGATTTGAGCAGAACATGGCAGAGTAACCAAGTTGTTCAGACAGAAAGAAGTAACCAGTGGCTATAATAAGAGCGATATAGGTAGGCATGGTGGCCAACCAGAAATCCAACGTAGAATAAATCTTTTGTTGCATTCTGGAGAAATGGTACCAGACAACTGCAGATTGGAACAGATAAACAAGTCACTTGTGAACATGTGTCAAATACTACTGCTTTTCAGCAGCAACCTCTGAGGAGACCAGTCCACAAACAATATGTGGGTGATTGGTGCTCCTCATAGACGGACATCATTTTCAAACTTGACAATGATTATATAGTCGCTGTAAAGGTTACAGCCAATGCTTAATTCAACATGATCGAAAGCAACGGATAGACATGTTTATTTAGAAATTGTTTTGAATTTAAACAGCAATATAGATGCATAACTGTCAGTAAATAACCATCAAGCATTTAGCCAATCCATAGTGTTTTCAACCCGCGCACAGGGGGTTGGACTGCAGAGTCTGGCCAAGGTATTCCGAATGAAAACGACTGTCAGCCATCTTGAAGCTTTGCTATACAGGCTCTCTGTTTTCAGCAGCAAACAATTATGTGCATTCAAACTACCGTACCGCAACCGGGATACATTGGTACAGATCGGAGAATATGCAGAAAACGTTATTACAGACGGAATAATCGGCACACTCCTAAAGAAGCGAAGCAGGTTTATTCTGGGATTTGAGGTCTTTCATCCATATAAGCCAAAAACAAATTTTCTGGCTTTTCTCTGCCTTTTCACATTTCTACTACATAAGTGACCCAATTTAAAGATATAGTCAGCTTTCCAGCAGTGAAATATTCCTTGAAACAGCCTGCACAAGCATCTACTCAGTAGATCCACATCCAGCCACAGCCATTACTAGCACAAACCCAATACAACTTCTTCACAGACCCAGGTGAAGTACAGGCAGCCTCAGCCAGTACTTGCACAACCAGAGTTGAACAGCCAACATCAGATACAAGCGGTCCAGGCCCTAAAAGGGACTCACTAAATGTTGTACGATTGTGCATGTGAAAATAAAACCTGATTTCATTTGAGATCGACTGATATTGCACAGTGACCATGACAGAGAAATAATGAAATAGTTAAGTGGGCGCAGCGGCCAATAAAAATGAATAGAAGAAGGCTGTCACTTTTGGTGTGTGTAAGTCAACAGGGAAATTATGCAGATAAGTTAAGATTTGAATTGAATTATTGATGACAACTTATTCGCAGGTACTGGTAGGCATGCAGCAAGCAGACTGGAACAGATGCAGGTACTGGTACATGTGGCTTGAAACAGAGGCATGAAACAATGTAGAATAGCAACTTGGACAAACAGAGTGAAATGAAGTGAACCGGTATATATATCCAGCTGGGCTCATTAGGCAAAATGGGAAGCAGGTGGGTGGGGAAGGCAGGCTGCTGTAGGGTTAATGACGGAAATTGGAAACAGGTGAGAAGGTGGGCGGGGAAGGTCTGATAGAAATGGTTTGAGGAAGTGGGATGTGGCTAGAGGGAGGTACAGAGAAGCAGTGTCGGAAAATGTACTAATTTGCTTACTCTGGCACATTTACATGAGAGTGAAAAATAAATAAAAATACAACTTCACAGGGTAATCTGTTTCAGCACCATTCAGTGCCCCTATGTGTGTGTGTGTGTGTATGTGTTGGTTTTGTGACAGGTGGTGAATTAAAGTATGTGAGTATTATATGCCAAAGAAGACTTGTATCCATATTTGCAAATTTACTCTGCAGCTTTCTTTTAAATACTTTCTAAATAACTCTGTGTGGTCCTCTATCTTACATATCAAGGAACACTATTCCCTATGCTATCATGACCACAGCTCTTTAAACAGTGTTTTTTAATAGTAGATCAAGTTAAAAAAGAAAGAATTATACCTCTTAAACCACCATTTTTTCATGTGTTCATTTGCTACTTATCCCCTAGTTTTTCCTTCTTTTTCTTCATTTCAGAGATATTTCATTTTAATCTGAAGACACTTGATACTTTGGGATAGCACATGTTTGAGAGAATGCTACTATTCCACATTGTCATTTTCTTTCAGTCTCTGTATTAATGAGCTCCTTATATTAAAATATCAATTCATTTAAAATGTGTCACCAGTGGCAAAGTAACTGATTACCAGAAAGAATCACAAAAAAAATAAAGAAAAGGTCTGGAAAATGGGTTAAAAGAGAAGCTTGTGATAGGTGGCTGATTTACTGCAGAGGGCAGAGTGGGACTGATGATTGAGTTCAGTACAGTATGTAAACATTGAAAACTGTCATCAATCGCAAACATCAGAGAAGCTCAATGTATTTTTACTACAAAAGGCAGAAAGAGTCAGACCATACAGTATATGATGTCCCAAAACTCACCTAGCGGTTGGAGAAAAAAAGTTAGCTTGTTTAGCTTAGCGGTTCTTCAAAGAGATTCCTAAACCTGCATTCAATCAAGCCTAAATAATTCCCCAGATGATAACGGCATGGCCATGAATATTTAACCCTCCTGTTGTCCTTGAGTCAAATTTGACCCTTTTTCTAAGTTTCTATTGCAGAAATTTGGGTTTCTTTTGACCAAATTTCCCAAAAATAACTGACGCTGGCTAAAGGCCTATATGTAACACAGATTTGGGTAATCATCCATACTTTATGCTTTACAAACAGGCAAACCAGAGGTGGACAGCAGGTAAGTATGTAGATATAAATGTAAATATTGTCCAAAAAATGCAGAAATTGTCAGAAAAAAACATCAAAAAATGAAGTCAAAAGTGCTAAAAAAGTGCCAATAAAGTGCCAATAAAGTGCCAATAAAGTGCCAATAAAGTACTGAAATTGTCAAAATGTATTTGTTGTAATATCAAAAACGAAGAACCAACCACCTGTTGCCTCCATCATCAGAAATACCATGCACAGTTAGAAAAAGTTCTGCTGTTATTCAGTCAGTCAGTCAGTCCGGTTTCAGACAGTCAGAAGCAAGAAAACATTGAGGTGATATCCCTCTGCAAGACTGCTCGTTAACTTTTTTGCCACTCAATCTAAAACCATAATTTTTCTCAACCACCTGTTTGAGGGTTCAGACTTGGTTATAAGGTTCAGGTCAGGAGCTAGGGGATGCATTTTGTCAATGAGGGTCATCTTGTGTTTTCTGTTCACCAGTTACTTCATTGGCATTCCTGTTATAAGCTCTAAAAATCCAGTTCTCTGGGGTCACCTTTTGAGGTTGTACTTTTCTTTCTTGTTTTAAAGTGAGAGCAGCTACGTATGTCAGAAACCTCAAACCTGCTGTTTTCTCAGCAGCAAAGGAAAAAGGAAGAGGAAGGTCTAGCTTGCATAATAATTTAAATGCAGTCAATGTTCTGACACTCAGCGGCAAGACAACATGGAGGTTACATCTCTCTGCATCAGACTGTATATATAGACTGTGTCCACAGAAATATACTGAGACAATCATTGTCAAATAACAACGGCAAATATGAACAGCTGTCTTGTCTCTCCAGTGATGACTGTTTTGTTGAGTTCAATTATTCTCAAAAAGCTGGTAAGTAGCAGTTTGATAGTCTAACAAATTCTAATATGTGATGTATATTTGGCTTCGTAACAAGTTACATCTTAAACTTTAAACTTCTATGCTGTAGCTTTCTAAATGTTTCTTATGTTACCTTATGAAATTAATACAGTTAATAAAGCAAAGGATACATACATTTATTATTTCATGTTTAAACATAAGTTAAAAGTTTTGTTTAAGGACTTCCAAATATTTTTTTTATACAATTAATAATGTAATGCTTGTTCAAATTCAACTCCATTAGAGAGAACTGTGTGCACATTTAAGAAATGTTTGTGTTGTAAAAAATCTGTTTTAAAGTTGCTCTAAAATTTGCTGTTAATTTGGAAATTCAGCAACATTTACAACTTTTGTCAAAAAATATAAAGACCTATAATATGCATGTCTGTTTTTTTGTAACACACGTAAACTATTTTGAAATCCAAAAGATTTTGTTGGAATAAAAGATGTTAGCTTTAATAATCTCATTCTTTGTGTCTCTCTCTTAGATGAATCTTTACCTCAGGTTGTTCCAAACAGACAGCAGTACTTTGAATATGAGTCCATAGTTGTCAGCTGTGAGGGACTGGAGGGACTGACTGGATGGAGAGTGATGAGGAAGACTCAAGGAATTATTAAAACATGTTCTTCTACCTGGTCGACATCGACAGGACCCTGCAAAATTAATAATGCCTTTCCAGCGTCTGACAGTGGAGAATACTGGTGTGAAATGGCAGTAAAGAAAAGCAACACTGTCAACATCACATTCACTGGTATGCAAATACATAAAACACTAAATACACAAAGTCATAACATTTTAGTCTGATTTATTGATTTATTTGTTATGTATTGGGACAGCTGACCTAATATACTCAATAAGATATTACTTACTGGCCATCTTTGTTCCATGCATAGGCTTTCAAACAGAGTAATTAGCATCTTTTTTCAAACATATGTTGTTTAGCTGGCTCTGTGATCCTGGAGAGTCCTGTCCTTCCTGTGATGAGGGGGAAGCTGTGAAGCAGACGTCCACCAATCTCACCACTCAATTCTTTAAAGGAACACGCCGACTTATTGGGAATTTAGCTTATTCACTGTAACCCCCAGAGTAAGACAAGTCGATACATACCCTTCTCATCTCCGTGCGTGCTGTAACGCTGTCTGACGGCTCCAGCATTAGCTTAGCCCAGCACAGATCCTGCAGGTAACTGGTTCCAACTAGCCTACTGCTCCCAATTGTGACAAAAGTGACAAAATAACGCCAACATGTTACTATTTACATGTTGTGATTTGTAGAGTCACAGCGTGTACAAAAAACAACGTAACATGAGACACAGCCGTCTTCTAACTGTAAACAAACTGGGAACTATATTCTCAGACAGGCTTGCTGCGAGCATATCACTCCGCCCAAGTACTATATTCTTCCGCTTGAGAAGGGACCATGTCTTAAATCTTCACATAGTTATTTTACTGGTGGTGTTTGTCCTCCTTCTCTCAGCACCCTGTTTTGAAGGTAACATGTACACACATTAGTAACAGCTAAATGAATGCAAAAGTGCATGTAATAATTTCAGTTTAAAATGTAACATAAGCTGAAACATACTGTAAGTTTACAATTCTGCGAGGAAAGATGTCACTGTTTTAGATTAACTTTGTCTGGAAAGCACAAGCTACCTGGTATTTGTATGAACACACTTAACTAACTGATGTCACATGCAAATTTTAACAGTAATCTTTAACGGCACATTATATTATTATCTACCCGCCTTTTACTAAGCAGCAGTCTAAAGTCCAAGGCCACTGAGCTTTTAGAGATCCTCAGAAAGGATTTTAGTCACAGAAATTGCAAAAACCACAACACATTGCTTGAGTTAAAACAGATCGGTATCTACCTTAGGTCTGATGCATGTAGCTGGTCCGTCTCAGCCAACATTGGCAAAAGTTGGTGATGAAGTCATTTTACCGTGCCAGCTGGAACCTGCCACAAAAGCTTCAGGCATGACCGTAGAGTGGGCGAGACCTGACCTGAACCCAAGATTTGTTTACGTGTGGCGTGACGGTGTGGAACTGGAAAGTAAAACACATCCGTCATACAAAAGAACAACTAAAGTGTTCCCTGAACAGAAGCTCGGAGACGTTTCCCTGAATCTCTCCAAAGTGAAACTTTCTGATGGGGGAACATATAAATGCTTCATTCCAGGACATGGTGACTCGTTAATTCAGCTTCTTGTTGGTAGGAACACGTTTTATATTCATCCATCAAATTATCAAAGTTATCTGTTTTTGTTTTAATTCTTGCAGTACTAGTAAGATATATTTGAGTGTCTCAATGAAATGAGTCTTTATATACTGGTGGGATACTACCTTAAATAAATTGAATCTGAGCCTGAAAAAGTAAGGGAGACAAAAAAAGTGCTGCATGAAAATTAATATTCAAATAATATTCCTTTTTACATGCAGCCGTAAAAACAAGGTTTTTCCACTGGTGGTGGACGTGCAAACCCAGCCTCCCTCGAGTCCTTCAACCAGCTTCTTGAAAAGGTCGGCTTTGTGTCGTTTGAGCCTATTCAAAAACCTGTTGATATCCAAGTCTTTCATAATGTTTAAATGTAGCTATGTTTCACCTTTTTTTCTTTTAGCCATGCATCTGTACCGCAGCTTTGCAAAGTTATGGTTGGTTTGTGTACAACAACCATAGAAATGCACAGTGCTGACCATAAGCTGTAAACAGGCAAGAGGCCACAAACTGTCACAAACTGTAGCAAACTGCAGTAAAAACCCTGACTGAGACGCATATTCTAAATGCACTGTATGCATGTCAAAAAATCCTTGATGACTTGAAACTCAAATAATACCAGCGTAGCCCACGTCTTAATCGGAAAATGTTAAATTCTCAAAAAGGCCTTATACGACCTTTCCAGACGTAATATGCTGTGATCATAGTGGTATATTTGTGAGCATATAAAGGTAGTCAATAATTCTGTATGTATGTATGCTTGTTCCATTTAAATTGTTCTCCTCTCTATTTTTAAGGTGCTGTTAACTCACTTTTCATAGTGAGTATTAACATATCCTCTAGTGGAGTTATTCTACAGTGTGAGTCTGAAGGCTGGTATCCAGAGCCTGAGGTGTTGTGGCTGGACGGTGAGGGAAACCTCCTCTCTGCTGGACCTCCAGAGACAGTCAGAGGTCCTGATGATCTCTATACTGTCAGCAGCAGAGTGACTGTGGAGAAGAGACACAGCAACAGCTTCACCTGTAGAGTCCAACAGAAGAACATCAACCAGACCAGAGAAACACACATTCAGATTGCAGGTTCAAATATGAAAGGGCTGAAGCCCCCATTACCAAACCCCTTTACAGAAAAAAAACATTTAGCTATACTTACATCTTTACGAGTTGTGGGTCTGTTAATGTAAAGTTTGTCCTTAGGTTGGTGCTAGAGGAAAGTATTAAGAGAAATAACTGTGCTCAAAGAGGGTGGCTCATTCATTGCAATGTAAGTTGCTCACTGGAAGCCGTTAACAAGAAAATGAATCAGGCTTTCTCGAGAGTATTCCGATAATAATAAAAGACTTCAATTGTAACAGGCCGAAATTGGGGCATACACATGCTCAATACATTTCATGGCAGTCTGCCTATTAGGTTATGAGATATAACACCAGATGGTGACAAAAGAGAAAAGGTCAAAGGGTCACCAAAGTCACTGAGATTTATCCTCCTGGGGACCATGAATATCCACACCAGATTTTACAATAGTCGTCAAGATTTTCTTACTTACCTTGCATGGCAGCTGGATGCTCTTGATATCACGAGATCACACAAGAAACGCATATCACATCATATCACACAAGAATCCATCTTGTCAAGCTTCAAGTTATGCGTTTGTTTCCAGGATCCAGTGAGGAGCTACTGGTAGACAGGACTATGGTTTAGGTGTGTGAAGGCTACCACGGTTTGTTAAAAACAACAATGAAGTGATAGATGATTTATCCTATCATCTGCCAGGTATTTTTTGAAAGTGCCTGCCCTTTGCAGTAACCGTTTCCAATGACTTAGATTGTTCTGTGTAACAAACCATCTGGCACGTCAGGTTAGAGATATCCTGCTCTGGATGAAGGTACTGGATGGACAAACTAACAGGACTTTGTTAGCAGCTAATCACATAAATATTTTCTAATTTAATGAAATTCTCACTTTGATAGATTGAAAGAACTGATGTGCAGTTTGACATACGTGGTTTTATCATTTCAGCTGATTTCTTCACGGTGCCACCAAGTTCATCTGTTCGTGTCAACATTGGTGTTATTGCTTTAGTTATTTTCATTTTGTGTAGTCTGGCAGTTGCCTTTGCTTGGTGGAAATGGAAAACATCAGTAAGTCATTAATCCATTTATTTCACATTTGCAACCCTGCATTTTTTCATGTTTCATAGTAGTTTAGAGAAAATGTGTCACAGTATTCCAAGTTTTCCAAGTTTAGTGAAAGGGCATGTAAGTACTGTTTAAAGCGCCCATATTATGCTCATTTTCAGGTTCATAACTGTATTTTAATGTTGTACCAGAATAGGTTTACATGGTTTAATTATCAAAAAACACCATATTTTTCTTGTACTGCACAGCTCTCTCTCACTGCTGCAGATCCTCTTTTCACCTGGTTTCTGTTTTAGCTACAGAGTGAGACCTCTTTTCATCTTCTTCTTCTGTACTATCTTTGATTGCACTGGCACATGCTCAGTAGCTCAGATGTAGATCATGTCAGCTAGCTAACTCTAGAGACAGTCAAAGAGAGCCTGTTTCTCCAACTTTGGTCAGTTACAAGGCAGGATTAGCTGGGAGACTTCTAAATGAGGGTGCACATGTAAGTAGTTCTTTTGTAGATTATGGTGAACTTGTGTGTGTTGTAGCAGTGCTTTGCTATTGAGAACGAAGTAGCATGCTAGCGTTAGCATTAGCATGCTAACGCTACGAGCTAACGGTTGTGGTTAGCCAGCTCATTTCGGACTGTGACGTCACAGTCCGAGCCGATTTTGAACAGCTCACTAGGAGACTGAAGGCAGGACACATTCAGAAACCAGATCTCACTCAAAACAGCATGGATGGATTTTTTTCAAAGTTTGTATGTGTGTGGAAGCACCAGAGACACAAAAGAACACCCCAAATACCAGAAAAAGTGTTTTTTTCATAATATGGGCACTTTAAGCTTTCTGAGCACGCCATGAAGTATAACTTTACTTAAATTTCTTTCCTGTGTGCACACAGAGACAAACCCTGTAACTCAAGTCTGTGATGGCACCGTCAAGAGGCAATGAAGGACAAGAACAGTTTGTTATTTACTAACAAATGTAGAGGTCATTGTTCAAGCAAGTACTACATTGAGGTACTTCTTCTATTGTAACTTATCATGCCTTACAAAAAGGCCATACATTTAATCCAAACAGGTGTAGATATTCTGTGGTTATTCTGCAGAGGCTTTGTCATGGTTAAATGTAGACACAGTCACAGGTAGTATATTGTAGACACTCTCAAACTACCCTGTATAGACTGTGTGGTTTCAAAACACAAAATTGCTTTACTTCACATTTGAGAGCTGTCATATTTATATATTCCCAGTGCATTACATACCTGCTTATAGACCTGCTTATTCAAACATAGTATCACACAGCTTCATCTATAAATGAGGAACATAAAGTACCTGTTTACTGAGTACATCAAATTTGCCATCGGCAGTCCTCACTGTAAAAGAAGTAACCTTATCTACTTTTGCCTTCTGTAGACAAAGTTAAGTGAAATGTATTGAAACATGAGAAATTATGAAATTTTGACATATAACAATACAAGGAGAGAACTCTTTTGGGCTCACAGAAATGTATTAATACATCTCCAGTATGTTTATAACACTGTAACAAAAAATAAAGCAGTCATTAAACCTTTTTATGTCTGTTACTTTCACATGTGGTTTGTGTCTGAGATGCTCAAGTTACAAAACTGCATCTGCTGAATAAAACCCAGTATATGTCAAATGAAAACTGAAAGCACACCTTTTAAAAAAAAAGTTCTTATGTCTGTCCATCACTTCTGTGGTTTGTAATATGTACTGCTTGTCTGCGAGTCAGTGACCACAGCCTGCACATGCATAACTATGAAGAATACCAATTCATTTATATTTACTTCTTTCTCTGATTCATTTATATTACTTCTTCTCATTACAAGTCATTGTTTGCTGCTCTTTACAGTATATTGGGTACTTTAAAATCAACGCACACATTACATTTATTTTAATTTAGCTGTCGTTTTTATTGAAAGCGACTTCCAACCTGTCCATAGTCCATTCAGCCATTAAGGTACAAACTCAGAACAGCAATAACCACATAGAAAAGGTACATTAGCTTCAACAAGCCACATTACAAAGTGCAACATGTAAGTTCAATCTTTTTTTTTTTTTTTAATAACCATCATCTTCTTAGCCCAGGTGCAGTCGGAGAAGATCTGTTTTTAACCTGTGGTGGAAGATATGTTCACTTTCAGCTGTCCTGATGTCAATGGGGAGTTTGTTCCACCATTTAGGAGACAGGACAGTAAACACACACTCTCTAAGTAAAAGTAAAATAACAGTATATTTGTGTCCCTCACTTCCTTATTTATGTGGGACATGTAGTGTGACTGAGTTTCCCACAGTTCAGCAGTCCTACCAGCAGCAGTAGCAACAGAGCCACCATCACTGCAGTTAAAACAATCCTTAAAGTGTCTTTGTGAAGCACTGCAAAGACAAAAGTATCTTCTGTAACATGATTTCAATATTAGCAGTTTCCCCAGGACTAAGCTCAATTTCTAATAGTTTGTCCTTTTGCAGATAAACATAAAATATTCAGCACAATTCACAATGTTAACTGTAATGTGGCGAAACTTCTGCATTTTATAGCATGAAAGTGTAATAAAGTCAATGATCTGAATGATTCAGCTATTCTTAAATTTACAGTCTGGAGAAATGACTTCAAATCTTAAATTGACTTTATACCAAGCATCAAAGGTAGGGCTTTTATTTTTGAAACATGTTTGTGTCTCACCTCTGACAGCCAGCCAGCTTTCTGCTGATTCTCCAACTCCAGAGATGTTACACTTGTAAAGTCCTTCGTGAGACTTGTAGACACTGTGGATTGTTATTTTACCCACAGAGCTGCTCCCAATGAAGAGGCCATCTTTAGAGAAGACAGCTGGAAGGTTGGCGGACGACGTATTGTTCCTGCAGCGCAGAGTCACAGCGTCTCCCTCCATCACAGGGAGAGCAGGACTCTCCAGGATCACAGAACCAGCTGAACAACAAGATTTTTATGAATGTTAAGTTAACTTGACAGTTTTGCTGTATGCATAAATAAGGAAAACTAAACACATTTTGTACAAGTACATAAAGAATACCAGTCACACATACAGATAGTTGACAAATTATTAGAAAACCCAATATAAGTGTAATTGCGCTGTAAGTGCTCTTTGGCATAGACTTGAAGTCTCTGCGGTCAACAGGAAGGATGAACACCATTACTGCAAAATATATCATCCCCTTTGGTGTTTTGATGATGGGAGTGGAGAGCGCCGTCTAACATGTCTCTCCAAAACCAAGTTATGATTTTACTTCAATTTGTTGCCAATTTGTACAAACAATCTGCTATTGTAAAACACAATTAAAATATTTTTTTCTACAGGAAGGCAGTTATAGAGATGAAATCGCACAGAGAGTGATCACCAACAGTAGTAAAAGGTGTGTGCGTGTCTGTGACTGTGCAAAATATAAAATTAAAATTGGAATCCCAGTTTTACGGTCCATAGTCAGGAGGCCAGCGTAGCCAGGAGCCGCTGCTCTTGAACACAGTGCAGCCCAGAGCTGTGACTGCTGTCTGTCCACACATGTCGGCAGGCAGCCGTGATGGCATCAGTATTGAGTTAAGACAGTTTCATAACTGGTTTAAAACGTATGATAGTCATGTTAAATAGTAGTTCAATTCTATGTTTTAGTACAGTTAGTCGGTTTTAACACCTGATGCAAACTGCACAAGAATACGTATGAAAAGTGTTACCACACTTTTGACCGCTTTTGTCGGCATTTCCCCGACTCCCTGAACAAGCTCCAGAGGCGGCGTCGTCCCGCTCCGTCTTTCTGCTGGGGCCCATTCACGAAACAGCGGCAGTTGAACTCCTACTCAATAATACTCTGCACTGTAAGTGATAAAACTCTGCAATGAGGTGGTTCGTTTAAACTACTACTGTATATTCAACACCACAGACGAGTTATTGTTCAATAGAATGAATTCCAAAATTGAAAACATTACACTTCATAACATTTTGTATTTATACGGTTGTATGGTTGAAATTATCCACAACAGGTTTCGGTACTGGGGACTTGGGGGACGATTGTTGTAGGTTGTGCCCATAAGTTGGAAAAATAGTGATGAAGACGCCCGGACACGGTTGCAACACGCTTATTGTTGCCATGTTACCATTTTTTCTGTCTCATTCAAATATGGTATGTGCCAAATTTGCTTAAAGTACACCTACCAGTGACAGTGATGTTGATAGTGTTGCTTCTCTCTCCTCCTTCAGCTTCACACCAGTATTCTCCACTGTCTGTTTCAAAGGCACTGGATATGGTGCAGGTCACTGTTGAGGTCACTGTGCTATTAGAACACGTCGGGATGTATTCCTTGATGTTCCTCACCCCTCTCCATTTAGCTGAGCCGGTAAACCCCTCACAGGTAAAAGAGAGCGACTCATATTCAAAGAACTGCAGTCTGGTTGGAATGATCGAAAGAAAAGCTGCATCTGAGACAGCAAAGAACAATGGAAAATAAATAAATAAAACATTTTTAAATATTTATACAATAGGCTAAATTAAAGAAAAGGCACATACACACACAACAAAAATGAAAAAGACCAATTGTTTTCAACTGGGAGAATCATAAAGTGAAATTATTTTCCTAGAACCAAATAATTGGTTATTGGAAGGGACTAAAATATAAAGATTTTTTTCTCTGACTTTTCCCACCTTTAAATGTCTTTATTATTCTTGTTAAAGGAAATAATAATTGTCATTGTATTTTTTCAGAGAATGGGTTACATTTTTTTAACTATTTGCCACTTACCGCCTTTCTTAACATAACTGTGGTGACCATGTGCAGCCAGCAGCAACAACACATTCAACACTGGATGGACAGAGTAAGAGAACTGTTTATGCTTTGTTTTAAAAAAACATTTTCTAATATTAAGTATGATATAATGACTGGTATAAAGAGATAAAAGTATTTCAGATGCTCTTGGATATTGATAGAGGTTATAAAATGGCTGAAAATCTGCGGAAGCCTAAAACCTTTATGTAATTTCATCAATTCATATCATCTCAAATGTCTAAAAAATGTCTTCACTAAATAGTTAATTAGTGAAACAGGACAAACAATGAAGTGAAAGTTACTTTCTACTCTAACTTAGCAAGAGGTTTCTCTAGGATGTACTATCTACACTCTACTTACTGCTACTAAGTATTGTTTAGATTTATCACATTCATTTGAAAAATTATTTTAATTGTGTCCCATTGCAGTTTTCTGATATATGACAAATTAACTGATGGAAAAGAAGACTACTTACACAGTCTGATGCAGAGAGATGTGACCTCCATGATGCCTTTCTGACGACTGTCTGAGCGTCAGACGGAAATACAGATAAATACAATGTAGGTCGTGACCTCTTCCTGTGTCGTTTATTCTATTGTTCATGTAATGACAGGTTTGAGCCATCAGTGGGGGACTCAAGCTGTCTGAGGGCCGATCGTCGGTGATATGCAGTTGAAGGTCACATGACCAGCTTCTCTATCACCTGCAGAGTGGTTAAATAGCCTGCAGATAATGTAAAGTGATAACAAAGTCAGCCAAGAGCCCGTCAAGCTAGCTGGCTTGCTAAGCTAGCTAGCTGGACACACTTGGGCTGACATGAACTTACCTTTTCTCTGTCCCCTGCTCATAGGTCGACGGTGGAATTTCAGAAATTTAGAAGATGAAATTGAAACAAAATCACAAAAGTTGACATTTTTAGTGTTTGGCGCAGAGTTAGGGCTTAAGTTGTTGTTCAAGTTGAACCCAGCCTTCAAAGTTGGACCCAGAGTTGAAATAGAAGGGAAATTGCGATTACAATTTTTAGTGTTTGTTGTTTGGAGCCAAGAAATGAAGCCGCACACACATTCATCACACACACACACACACACACACACACACACACACACACACACACACACACCTGAGTGACGTACCTCAGAGCATCCAAGTTCCATTTCGATCCCATGTCTCCACGTCACTGGTCGGAGTCCTTCACCACTGGACCATCTTCAGGGCCGATCAAGACCAACAACCAGAGGGAGAATGAAGTTCAGGCTGAAGCTGCAGAAACTTCACCTTCATCAACCTGCACAGAAAAACAGTTTACAGTCTTGGATAAATATCATCTTCTCTATTTGCTGCTGTCCTGACTGTTTTGTGCTCAGAAAGGGCTAATTTCCTTCTAAACCAGGATTACAGCAACAAGTAATTCAGTACTCAATGAAAGTGTAACAAAAAAATAAAAAACAGGAAGACACAACATGAAATGTGCAGCCCACTACTACTACTGTGCTACTGCTTATATCGCCAGTGAACACATTTGTCAGTAAGGTGCCATCTTACATGAGAACAATAAAAAAAAGCTAAAAGCTAAATTAAGTTCATTGACTTAAAGCCATGCAGCTAACGTTAGCATGCACAACATGCCTAGAGTAGCAATTTAAGCTAGTTAGCTGACTCTCTAAATGACTCTTTAAACATAAAAAAACATGGCCCCACTAAATGAGAATAAACTAAACTGAAATGCATATTGTGCTTTTCTCAGCTGCAAACAGCAAAAGAACAGTCTTTGATACATATTAGCTTCTGTTTGCTGCTGTCTGGATGCCTCGTGTTCAGACTGGGCTAACGTTAACCTTGAATCTCTCAGTGACGAAGACGCCCGGACACGGTTGCGACACGCTTATTGTTGCCATGTTATGATTTTAATTGTGTCCCATTCTGTGCGGTTTTCTAAAATATATGAAAAATTTAACTGACATAAAAGAAGACTACTTACACAGTCTGATGCAGAGAGATGTGACCTCCATGATGCCTTTCTGACGACTGTCTGAGCGTCGGACGAAAATACAGATCAATACAATGTAGGTGTGTGTTCATGAAATGACAGGTTTGAGCCATCAGTGGTGGACTCACGCTGTCCAACGGCCGATCGTTGGTTTAATTAAGGACTGCTGTAAAATTCTGTGATATATATCCCCTGCAGAGTGGTTAAACAGCCTGCAGATAACGTAAAATGATAACAAAATCAGCCAAAAGCCCATCAAGCTAGCTGGCTTGCTAAGCTAGCTAGCTGGACACACTTGGGCTGACATGAACTTACCTTTTTCTCTGTCCCCTGCTCATAGGTCGACGGTGGAAATTCAGAAATTTAGAAGATAAAATGGACACAAAATTTGGCGCAGAGTCAGGGCTTAAGTTGAAGTTGAAGTTTAGCCCAGCCTTCAAAGTTGAACCCAGAGTTGAAATAGAAGTGAAATTGTGATTCAAATTTTTTGTGTTTGTTGTTTGGAGCCAAGAAATGAAGCCGCACACACACATTCATCACACACACCTGAGTGACGTACCTCAGGGCATCCATGCTGCGGTTTGATCCCACGTCTCCACGTCACCGGTCGGAGTCCTTCACCACTAGACCACCTTCAGGGCCGATCAACACAAAGAACCAGAGGGAGAAAGAAGTTCAGGCTGAAGCTGCAGAAACTTCACCTTCATCAACCTGCAGAGAAAAACAGTTTACAGTCTTGGATAAGTTATTCAGTACTCAATGAAACTGTAAAAAACAATAAAATTATTTAGGAAGACACAACATGAAATGTGCAGCCCACTACTACTACTGTACTACTGCGTATATCGCCAGTGAACACATTTGTCTGTAATAAGAGATTCACCGATAGACCGGCCGGTGACCGGAATTGGCCGGTTTTCACATGCTCGGCCGTGACCGGCGACCGAAAGGTCAGTCTGACACATGCCGATTTCATGCAGGTCAACGCTACAATTAATTGACAACATAAGTTATAGGAGTTACAGTTCTCAAGGGCGCACGCACACACGGACACGACAGAACAGTCTCTATTTCCTTTCTCTCAACTTTTCCGCCGTGTGTCGCGCGTACCTGCTCGCGCTATTTCCGCACATGTCGGGAACCTCGTGAATTAACCTGCAACATGTCAGCTGTTTGGGGATTCTTCAGCGTGTGTGCAGAAGATAACGAGTTTGCAATATGCAACACCTGCAAGGAAAAAGTAGGGTGTGGAGGGAGGACACCAAAAACCCAAATCTAATTTTTTTGTTGGATATTGGATGTGAAAAGAAGGAATGGTTCTAACATTGCACTTTAGATGTGTGTGAATTTCCCACACCAGGAATAATTTATATAGTTATATTAACTCACTAAAAATCGGAAATCGGACTCAGCCACTGACTTAGGTAAAGCCATGCAGCTAGCATTAGCATGCACAAGGTGCACAGAATGCCTAGAGTAGCAATTTAAGCTAGATGTTAGCTGCTTTATTTTCTTACATAAATGACTCTCTAAACATAAAAAACGTGGCCCCACTAAATGAGAATAAACTAAATTGATATGCATATTGTGCTTTTCTCAGCTGCAAACACAGCAAAAGAACAGTCTTTGATACATATTAGCTTCTCTGTTTGCTGCTGTCTGGATGCCTCGTGTTCAGACCGGGCTAACGTTAACCTTAAATCTCTTCAGAGGAAGAATTAGCGCCAGTCGCTAACATAGCAAAGCCACTACTGCTATCTACAGGTGAATGATATGCATTAAGCTACTTAATGTAAGAGCAGGTCAGTTTTCTTCTGTTTCAAGTTCCATGAAGCATTTTAATAATAACCAGAGCAATAATGGCAGGGAGACAAAGGTACACAAACAAGCTAATACAATAGTAATTACGTTTTTTTTTTTTTCTTAACCACTAAAATATCCAGTGTGCCACATTTTACTATTTGTTGTGTAGTTAAAGCTTCTAGTAAAAACCAAACGGTGTCATTTAAAGTCAACATTTTACCTACTTACTTACCGATATGCTGGAGTTTCTTAAGAAAACTGCACATCTTATAAACTTCGCATCATTTAAAACTAGCGACAAAAGCTCTGAGCAGGTCATTTTCTTGCACTTCAAAATAAAAGCATGTCCTGTTAACACTGCCCACAGTAATACTCAATAATTACCATTTGCAAGATTATTATATTTCACACATTGACTCAAAATACTCAATAATTAAAAAGTATGGTTTACATTTTTCTTTAAAATATGTTTAAACTAAACAATGTGAGTTATTAGAATTGGTTTATATTGAAAGCCAGTACGTATGTAGCCTATGTATGTATGTATGTATGTATGTATGTATGTATGTATGTATGTATGTATGTATGTATGTATGCATGCATGTATGCACTGTGTTGTGTTCTTTTTTTAATCAGCAGATATTTTCTCCAAGACAAATTTCCTTTGAAATAATAAAAAATCTATCTTATCTTATCTCATCTTACAACGTTCACCTTAATTAAAAATGGATTCAAGTGTATATCAATTGTAAAAAATAAAATAAATTTAAAAAAAACACGTTACGACACAATAACAGACAGACAGATACTACCTACGCTTCATTGTGTACCTTTTAATTCAAATGTAAGCTACATTGATACAAATGATAGCATGGATTGATGTATATAGGGTTTTAATTGTTTATTGTAATTTCTTTTTTTTAACTGGGCAGACTCATACTGTCTGAGGTGCAATCACCCCTCAGAGTCCACAACAGCTGTACAGCTACACTATAAATAGACATTAAATAGGACCTATTTCTTTTAAGATGCAAATGCAAGGGGTTGCTCTACATTTGCTGTGTTCACACTAGATTTCAGGTTAACTAATGAGTAAATAAATGGATTACAATATATTAAAGGGTTTGGAATGGGTAAGGCAAGCAGGGGCTAAAACAAAAACAAAAACAGTACCAGCTTGTAGTGGGGCACCAATCCGTAGAAGGGCCCTCTATGGCTCTGTATCGTCCATAGAAGGCCCTGATTCATGTTTTCTTTCACATTGGGCCACTGTAGGGCACTTTATCATATTGTAAATACAGGCATCCAGGAGGCCACTTTTGCTCTTTTGCATTGTGTGGACCACAACAAATAAGTCACAGTGCAGATCATTTTACTTTAATGATACATCCATGTGTTTTGATAAAACATTATCCCAATATAAAATCTCTATTACCACTCTTTAATATTATACCCATTTTTTGATTTTTAAATATTTATAGTAATTTTGCAAGACAAAGCAGATGGCTAATGATGAAAAAGGAGAACCTGCACCATAACAAGTGTATTTAAAAGCAGCAGTGGTAGCTTTAGTACAGCTAGGTGGTTCAACTGCAAACCGGTACAATACAAAGTCTTGTCATTTTGGAGATGCTTCGAAAAGCCATTTATTGTTTATAGTATCACATTCTGCAAACAAGCATCAGAAAGTCACAGGTTCCATGTAAATTATTTTGTAAAATGTACTTTAGTAATACAAAACACACTTCAGATATTAACATAACCATACATGACATTATAAGACAAAGTACAAACATTATTTTGAAGTGACAGGTGAGGCTTTTTCTAATGCAGTCTATTGTTCCACATAGCTTAGTTTTCAAATACTTTTACATTTCTTTACTGAATTTATTACTAAAACTGACAATATTGTTACTAAGTTGCAGTTTGCTTTGCTTTAAGTTTTACAAATAGTGACAGATACAAATGTTTGATCCAGCAGAGAGATTACAACACAAAGAACAAATAGTTTTCCTTACTGACTGCGTACTCAACTAAATATATGTTGTTTTTAGAGAGAACCAACTGCATTACTAAATACAAAAAGTTAATTCAAGCAGTGTATTTGACGTCTCTAAACTTTCTTGTACATATAGCATGCTATAAGCAGTGCCTCCATCTCCTTTAGCAAGGTGTTTCTGCCTCTGTGATCTGTAAGACACACATAAACCACAGAATTAAATGATGTTTACGCACAAGACAGTACATTAAAGAGTAACTAAACCCAGGCTATAGGCTGTAGTGGCTACAGGCTACAGGCTATAGTGGCCAAACAGTGGAATCACAACTTCCGTGTGTGTCACGTGATGCCATGGCGAAAGAGACGTCTGTAAATCAGTGGATAATTTTTTTTTCAAGCGTCACCCCATGAAATGACTCATTTCAGATAGTTGCTTTAATGTTACATTGAGCATGAAGTTTCATTCTCTGTCTTTCTTGGCCTTATGTGTTGGTAATACAAAGGTCTGGCGCATTTGATTAAAAATGAATAAAAAGCCAGTGTTACTGTCAGTCCTACCTCCTCAGTCGTCTGGATGAAATCATATTCGGGCTCCTGATCTGTAACAGGTGGGTCGGTTACTGCCGACGGCGCTGCGGTCAATGTGAAGCTGAATACTCCTGGTTCTGGAAATATGAAAACAATTGAAATTGTCTTAGCCTTTGGTAAGATTTGTTCATCGTAGTAACCAATATTTTAAAACACTGACATGTTTTTTGTCATTGGCTCTGTCCCATTACTTGAATGTAACCCTAAGGAAAAGTGATGGTGTGTCAGTGTTGTCCAAAACAACCCATGTAACTGTTACAATAATGACCAGATCCAAACAGAATGTGTGGATAAATAATTAAAATAAAATAGTAACCATTTTGGAGACCTGGCAATGTATCATCACTGGTAAACGTGGAGTGAAAAGACAGAGGCAAAGGTTCGTCCTTATCTGAAAAAAGAGACACAAAGTTAGTAAGACATATTGCATTAAACTGTAGCATGGTAAACCTTCAAATAAACACAAGTTAGTTTTGACCTAATGTCAGAATGCTACTTTGGGCCTGTAGAGCACTGCAGGCTGCCCTTTTACCTTTTTCTGTCTGTGGTTCTTCGCTTTGGTTTGTGTGGAGGCTCAAATTATCAGCAGCATCTGCAGTGTCAAAACCATGACACATTTAGTCGATGTGACTTTGTGAAAAAAGAGGTTCTCATACATTTCTTGTCACAACCTCAAAGTAACATCTATCAAGTTACTGTTACTAATCTTTAAATGCAGACAGATGAATAGTTGATCACTTTACCTCAAAGTGCCTTTAATTACCTTTCTTTTTCTTCTTGTCTTTTTTGACAACGGCGTACAGGTCCTTGTTTGGATCACTCAACATTACCTCCAATAAGACTGAAACATGAAGGATGTTTATTATCATCCTTGGGCTGTTTCAGCAACATTATTTTGTAGAATAATTTAAGTGAGGTAAGTAGGCAGACATATATATGCAGGTATTCACAGAAAAAAATAGGCATTGCATCCAACATATGAACAAACATAGACATACAGTACAGACGGAGGTGGGGGGAGGTGTCCCAAACACCAGTAGGTATTCAGGAGTATGTAATAAGTGAGTTTTCCTTTTCCTGTGTTATGGTACATAGCCTACTATATACATAACTTCTTTATAAATAACTTCCAATTAGGGATGCCCTGATCCTGATCTAAGTCATTTAATACCTGCAAATAGGCCAATGTGGTACTTACTTTTACTTAAATTCTACAGCTGTAGCCCTCTAAATTCGGCCCACAATATTTTTCACAAGCTAATTCATCTAAATCTTGAAGGTCCTCGGAAATGCAAAAACACTCGACTACAGAGTGGTGTGTCTTTTACCTCATAAACAATTTGTGTCAGACACCGGCTGCAGAGAGCCTGAACACAAACCTGACAACAGCCAAGATTTATTGTGGCCTGTTATTTATTCACAAAAAGTTATTCACAAAATGAACATTAATTAACCACATCTGATATGTCCAGCATAACCAAGTCAATCAACACAATAACCAAACCTTTGATTTGTGTGTATTAAGTACACTTTTAGTACCAAGCTGTTTCTTCCAGTAAAGTAGTCCAATCACCAACAGCTCCAGGAACAATACGACAGCAACAACGGTCCAAAGCAGGATGTAGATATGGTGGGAGACCACCTCTTTGTCAGATGCTGGAAAGATGACAAAAAGGACTTTCTTGAACAAAATGATCTGTTTTTGTCAGACAATACAATATTGAAGATAATGCAGTTTGTGTTGGAAACGATCTGGTCACAACTTTCACATTGCAGCTTTATGCAATTAGTTTAAAGAAGGAATTCTTCTTAACCCCTTATCTTTTTACCTCTTAAGCATCTTTAAGACTGTTTAAATCAATGTATCCCACCCTATTTAACAGTATCATATATATTCTGTACCATTTGATCTAATGGAAACATTTTAAATGTCTTGTGCATCATTTTATACACATTTCCCTAAAAATTGCCTGATATATTTAGGGTTTAGAGCAAAGATCTTCAACAGGGGGTCTGGGACCCCTAGGGGGTCCCCAGATTATCTGCAGGGGGGCCTCCAAATTATTGTCAATTTTTGAAAGTTTTTTCAAAAATGAAAATGTCTTAACATGAATCCTACACATTATCAGCAAATATAAATCCCCACTGATGATAGGCTGACTGGCCTATAGGTAAGGTAGTCACTAAGGCCATCAATGGATACAGTTAATCCCTAAGGATTCACTGTGCCATTTGTACTATGTGTAAAATTAAAAGATGATCCACAAAATCCTGCCAACAATCATTATTTTAATAGCTTAGTATTCCATGCACTAAAATGGTGTGTAAAAAGGCTGGAGGCCACCGTACATGTTACTGTAGGCCCAGTTTAATATGCAACTTCATTCTATACAATATATATATACGGGGTCCCTGCTCCAACTCTCTTTCAGTTAAGGGGTCCTTGACTTAAAAAACATTGCAGACCCCTGGTTTAGAGCTTCCACGATTAGTTGATCAATGGGTTTTTGCAGCCCAAGTTCAACCGCGTCTAAAGACAAAATTGTTCATACCAGATTCTTGCCTGCCTGCTTATGCGCTTTGGGTTTACGTTGCATGCTCTGACTGTGTAGCTTTTGTCGAATACTATTATGCTCAACAACCTGGTAAACTTTAGTTTTACCTTACCTGTTCGGTCTGCGCGTTGTGTGTTTGAGTCCTCACTTTGTGTCACTGCGCCATCATACTTCTCTTCTAGAATTTAAAATAAAGTTCTGTGAGTTCAGTGTTTGGCTGCGTTAGATACATTTGTACTGACTCTAACACTTATGTAGAAATGCTGCTAAGACGAGCAGCTAGCTAACACCATCAGTGTTATCAGCCGGGGCTGCAGTAAAAATATACTCTCACTTCTGACAGTCAGCCTCCTCTCTGCTGATTCTCCAGCTCCAGAGATTCTGCACTGGTAGAGTCCTCCATCAGACTTGGAAACACTCTGGATGGTCATTTCTCCTGTAGAGCTGCTCCCAATGATAAGGCCATCTTTATAGAAATCAGCTGGGAGGTCAGAGGGAGCTTCCTTCGTTCGACAGCGCAGAGTAACAGCTTCTCTCTCAGTCACAGGAAGAGCAGGACTCTCCATGATCACATCAGCACCTAACCAACAGCATACAAACATGTCATGTTAGATACTAGCACATATTTAGTGATTTATTTTATTTTTTATATCTGCTTACCCTGTTCAGGGTTGCCTATGCCATCATGCATTGAATGCACCAGTCTACCACATGGCTAACAATAGCCCAATGAATCATTGAACAATGTAGCAGTTTGTTCATGTGTACAGTTAACTGAATGATATGTCTGAAAGGCTGAGAGCTATATATATATATTTCTTTTTTACATTTACCTCTGACAGCCAGCCGACTCTCTGGTGATTCTCCAGCTCCAGGGATGTTGCACTTGTAGCGGCCGTCATGAGACTTGAAAACACTTTCAATGGTCAGGTTTCCTGTAGGACTGCTCCCGATGTGGCGGCCATCTTTATAGAAATTGGTGATGAGACTGGAGAAGGAAGTCAACTTGGTTCTACAGCTCAGAGTCACATTGTCTCCCTCCATCACAGGAAGAGCAGGACTCTCCAGAATCACAGAACCAGCTGAACAGCATTACAGAATGTTTAGAAGCAGAATAAATGCTAAACTTTAGTGATGATATCTACACACAATCAACCTACCGGTGACAGTGACGTTGACAGTGTTGCTTCTCTTTCCTCCTCCAGCTTCACACCAGTATTCTCCACTGTCTGATTGAAAGACAAAGTCAATGGTGCAGGTCACTGTTGATGTTATTATGTCATTTGAACATTTTGGAATGAATTCCTTGATGGTTCTCACTCTGCACCCAGCTGAGACATTAAACCCCTCACAGGTGAAGTGGACAGACTCATATTCAAAGAGCTGCAGTCTGGTTGGAACAATACGAAAAGCTGCGTCTGAAACTGAAAAATGGAGAACACAATTAAGGAACAACTTGACAAATCTACAGCTAAAGAAGACACTTTCGATGCCTTAGATGCATTATAAGAACTGGCTATAGCATTAAAGGCAGAGCCCCGTTTATTTCTATCAGAGTTGCTCAGTAGCGCATGAAGCCATCATGGAGCCAAAAATTACCCGGATGATCGGCTGGGTTGGTGTTTAGGGTTTAGGGTTTGGAACAGGTAACTGCTACTTACCAGTTGTCTGAGGATAACCATGCTGAATATGGGCAACCAGCAACACCAACACATTCATCACTAGAGACACAAAAGAGGAGAGATATGTGAAAAGATACCTTTACTGTACGTAGAATTAATATTCAATCACTAAGTCATAAAATCGTTATCTTGTTAAAATGTTTTTGCAGCTGCACAACACTTTAAATGCTAAATATAACTAGTGTAAAGTTCAGATATTTTAAAATGGATTTAATCAAATGCCTTAAATTATTCACATTGACATATAGCTTCCATAAAGGATATCTGGCTCAAAAAGATAGACAATTGACAACCTGCTGTTGAACTACAGATGTTATAGATGTAATCGGTATCTTCATGGTTTGATTACTAGGGGTGGAGCTGATTTTAGTATTTGGCAGAGCACAAATAAGGGTTTAATAAATAATATTTATTTTGTGCAAATTTTGTTTATCGGGTTGAAAAGAAAATATAACTCAAAACTGTGCCTGCTTCTATGAAAAAAACATGTGGGAACCTGCAAAACATATTACATTGCGTCACTATTTTGTTTTGATTGGAGTTTTTTACCTAAACTTGCTGAGGTAGTTTATTATGTTACGTGTCTTTACTTGCAATGTGTGAAGAGGAGTTTGTTTGAGTGGGAAGAGGAGATTAACCTACGTAAGTTCTGTTGTTAGTTCACCTACACTTTGTTCTCACTGCTCAGTCAGCCTGTGTCACACAGTTGCACATTGAAAAAATAGAGCGTTATTTATAGCTATACTAGCAACGTTGCTATGCGACATTTACACATAAACCAATATAATTCATTATAGTTCATTAATATTGTATTATTTTGTATTATTTTATTGAAGAACACTAATACTAAAAAATCATATTCTAAAAATAATAATTGTGATAAAAACAAACGATTATTACACCTATTTCCACACTTATTTGAATACAAATACAGATAATGTTGGTGCCTCAACAAATACAGATCAAATACAAACACATAGGCTCTGTGCTCAAACCCAATTCCTAAAGAGGAACTTCTTTAATTCCACATGTATAGATGGATCCAGACATCACACAGAAATAGAGATATGTTGAACTTTTTTCAACATTTATCTCTAAAATGTTTGTGTTGCTATCCTTTCATTTCTATTTTGTGTACTGTTACTTGTAGAGCAACAAGAAATGGGGAAAACAGACAAATGTAGTACTCACACAGTGGGATGCAGAAAGCTGTAACCTCCATGGTGTCTTGCTGCTGACTGTCTGAGCAACAGGCTGATACAAAGCTAAATACAGCATAATGCAGTTGAGAACTTCCTCTTCCTGTGCACACGCTTTCTGGTGTTAAGCAGACTTCGGCTCTTGTTTTAAAAACACTTTGCTGAGGCAGATGTCCCCTAGAATAATACATATTAGATTTGCACAAAAGGGGCATAACTACTCACCTGTAGTGTGTTTAATACTTAAGTTCCCTTTGAGTTCAGTAGCACCCTGCAGCTAAATCAAATGGAGACATGTAACCAGCCAAGCAGTGGAAAGTAGGCTATTTAAAATCCTAATCGTAGGCCTCTAGGTGCATCAAAGTTTTTTAAGTTAACTTCTAGGACGGACTGATTTTCCCAACAAAATAACATGTTGCCCTGAGAATAATTTTACAGATGATATAGTCACTTCAAAGTAAACTCATTCTCATCAACAGGTTCGTATGAAATCATACAAAAAGTTAGGCACAACAATTTGTATGATAAACTACAAAATTACGTGTCTTGTGAAGACATGACAGTTAAGTTTAGCGGCATTTACATTTAAATTAAGCCGACAAAAGGTGGCTGTGAGCCTGGTACAGAGTACTGTCAGTAGATTTATTTTACAAAGAGTGATTACAGCACATATTCTTTCAATCCAATTCATTCAGTAGGTGTCAAGCTATCTCAGTCTGGACCAAAGTGGTAGGCCAGCAGACATTGCCATCCTTAGAGCCTTGCTGCAAAAAAAGCAGTTTGCTGATTGGATGATTAATACCAAAGTATAGAGGGAACTTTGCATATAAGTAGGTCAAGTTTCTTCCTGTTTGAACTTTTGCTGAACTCCATTTATCTGAGCTAGATGGGTGAACTTAAATAAGAAGTCCTTTGCTGCCCCCTGCAGACATTATATATCTCTCTCAGGTTGCCAAAACTACACAGAAACTGCCGCGATTGTTTCTGCTGTAGTATTTTAGTTACCTGGCAACTGGATCAAAGTTCAGCCTCTTATTTATATGTAACATATTAACTAAGAGACATTGAATGCAAGTGTGAAATCAGCTAAAGGCTACATCACAGAGCCAGTATCATTATTCAAAACTTACTGATTTGACAGGTAAATTTAGCAGATTGAAATGTTCTTGGTAGTGGGAAGTCAGTTGTAATTATGCAGTAATTATTTCAAGAGAATATTCAACTGCTGCCGCCGAAGAAACAGCATTGTTTTAGAGGCATTTCTATCCGGAAGATTATATCTGAGCACATGGAACAATTAATACGTCAACCTTTTTATTACTACAGGTAGAGTAGGATTTATTAGGCTGAGCAGAGGGCAGCACTCTAGCTGAGACTGAACAGTTGTTTGTTTGATATAAGGACTTTGACTGTGTGCAGCTCACTGACTGAGAAAGCGCAAAAGGTAAGACCTTCTTTTTAAATTAAACTCTTTCTGTTATGAATGGATTTTTAGTTTAGAGGAAATTGCAAGTTTTTTTTATATGAAAGCAAGTTTATTGTCACATATGGTCCCCATTTATATGCAACTCTTTTTTTCTAAAGCCCGGGCAGGCGGACTCATGCACTCAAAATTGTACAGAAAAACTCTTTTAAACAATAGCTTCTTATCTTCAAAGGAATTAAATAAATAATTGCTGTATAGGAAATACAGAACGGACCTAATCTCTGACTGTTTGAAAATATATCTTCATTTGATATTAAATGTTTATTTTGCCAGAATATAAAAAAAAAATCCACATGATATTTTTGTGAATTTAATTTGTGGTTCATTTCAATTCCCAGCTCTGCATGATGCCTCGCCAGACGGACAGACTGTCCTGTAAATCTCCACCCTTTGTTCGCACCATGTTGATTCTCCAATATGCTGTTGCCCTTCTTCTCCTGGCACACTCAAATGAAGGTAACGTACACATAAACATGATTATGAAAGGTCATTATTTTGGAATTGAGATGCAATACTCTGCACTACCCGTATGTACTAAATATGGTCGACAAAACATTAGAATCGTCCTCAATTAAATGTAGTCCAATACAAAACTGCCAGTAACTACGACCTCAGTAATAAACGTAGTGTCAACAAAAACTGAAGATTAGATTGATTTATAAATTGATTTAAATAATTTCGAACATGTAAAAAAAGACATACAAAAAATAATAATATTACACAAAATAGATTTCCGAAGTGGACACTTAATTATTAAATTGTTGTTCCAAAAATACTTAATCAGAGGACATTTGGATGTTAATGGATACCAACACTGCCTTTTCTTTTTGAACAAACTGGTACTTTAATTGTTGTAAATCAAATCCTTATTGTTGCTTCTGTCATTAAATATTGAATGCTTCAATACTTCAAACCCACCAGATTACTGGCTGTTTTAAAATTATTATTCACATGTTAAAGACATCCTGTTGAGTGTTCTGTATTGTACTGTATGCCAGCGGCATGGAATTAACTTATGAACTTACATTTTTGACAGTTATAGTTGCTATTAGGTCTGTGGCATTGTGTTTACAAAACTGGATTTTAGTTTTGAATGATTTGTATGGATACAAACAGTGCCTGAAATGGGTCAGTACTCACCAGTAGTACTAGCACTTTTAATAGTCCACAGTGAAGTACCCTTACTTACTTAATTACTTACTAATAGTTATTAATAGTATTATTAATAGGCTGATTTTTATACCAAAATAGGCTATATATCATGGTTTATTGGGAAGATTGCACTGGATACAACATTGCCTTTCTAGGGGCCGATACTTTGTGCCCACCAGATCACTGGCTGCGTCTTCCTAGGATTTACATTACAGATATGCTGTTGTGCTCAGTACTGTGCACCATGCTCTGGGTGTAACTGGTGCACAATGTTGCCATTTCAGCGGCACAGCCAGACATTTCTCAGAAGCCCAATTGTCAGCCACACACTCCCTGTGCAGATAAACTCAGTGGTCAAAGTGAAAGTGAAAATGTTTCTTGTTTGTTTGACTGATATGGTTTATTTGACTTTAGCAGGTCAGTTAGATAACGCGGTTATAATGGATAATGTCTGGGGTTATAGTAAGAGTTGATCATTAACTCGTGCCTGTGTGTCGCTGTGTCTGTTTTTAACCATCGCTTGAGGGATTGCAATCTCAGTGTGTTGGCCGGTTGGACTTACTCGCTTATGCCTGACACCACCTGAAGTATAGGCCGTCAATAAGGGATCTCCAGAGTTCTAAAAATCCTAATGCACTGTAATTTGATTTGGGGGGGGATCCCGCTAACCATCCTATCCAGTTGCTCTTTTATCTCCTTTTATAACACTTTTATTCCTGTAAAACGCTCTTTCCTCTCAGTGAACATCCCTGAATAAATAATAAAAATCTAACACTAACCCTTTGGGTACTATTTAAGGGGACCAGTGTTTTAACCCAAACCACAACGTTTAATATTTATTATCATTACTAGTCTTTTTGATGTCTAAACTTAACTGTCGTCACTCTATGATGGTGTAACAGCTGCTATGCTGTCACGTCTCACGTTAATTTAATAAGATATATAAGTTTTCACACAATATCATCTGAACCCAGTTAATGAGAATATGTTGACCTTCTTAACATCAACATGTTAACATTGTTACCACAGTAGGTATTGTAAAAAAACTGAATGTTTCTTTCTCAGGTCAGTCTCAGGCAATTGGTCAAACTCAGTCAATAGTGGCATTGGTCGGCAATAACATCACTTTGCCATGCCATGTGAAACCTGTCACGGATGCCGTTGACCAGATGCTGGAGTGGGCGAGACCTGACCTGAGCCCCAGATTTGTCCATGTGAGGCGCGCCAGTGACGACCGGCTGGTTGATCAGAATCCTTCCTACAAGGAAAGAACATCGGTGTCCATCGACAGACTGAAACAGGGAGACGCTTCACTGACCCTCTCCAGAGTGAAACTCTCTGATCAAGGAACATACATATGCTTCATTCCAGGGTTGAAAACAAATTCCAGTGTTCAGCTTGTTGTTGGTAAGTGAACATACTTCTTGATGGGAGTATCCTTAATTTAGAATTATACATTCAGTTAATCATCTAGGTAAGGTTTTTTTAATACTTTATTTTGAAGTTGTAGGGTATAGTACTTACAATTTAAAGAAACCGAACAGAAAGGTCAGGCCACTGAGGATAATTAATTACAAAGAAGAAGACAAAAAGAAAAATATGAGTTATTTATTTATGATCACTTTTACTTTTAAACAGCTGATGTCTAGTTTAATTAAATACCATGCTGTTTTGTGTTTTATCCCTCCAGATGATTCTGATTCTGATTCGACTGCTTCTATCATCATCGGTTTGGTTGTTGGCGTTCTGGTGATTCTCGTGGTTGCCCTTGCCGTGAGGAAATGGAGACAAAACAAAATCAGTAAGTCAGGGAACTGCTGTTACAACCCTTAGATGGTTATAGTGGCATAAAGGAAAGGTTTTACTACTGACTGTAAACATAATGGAAGAAGTGTTCAGCTCTGAAAGTGAAGCCAATGCGAAAGCTGCATTCTATCTAATTCAAAGTCAGTTTCTTTGGAAGTGTATGAGAAAATGACCCACTTTTCACTTGATTCATTACCTCAGTAAACATGTTCGTTTGGTAAATTTTGGTCCATTTCTTTTAAAATAGATGATAAAGCAGGGGATGCTTTAGGACCTGTCAATCAGGAGAGAGGCTTAGCAATGCTAACCATGCTAACAGTGTGAACATTAAAATTGCCGTAAACTGGCCAAATTGCCAAACTGCAGTCCACAAACCAATGAGTGATGTCACGGATGCTACGTGCAATTTTTTACACCTTTGTTCATTTTTACATAACATTTGATGTTTTTTTTGTCTTGGTAAAATTTAAATATATGTATTTATTTACATATTTAATATCCTCCTACAGCAGTGTTTGTTTTCAGCCATTCTAAAGCAAAATTTGTTGCAGCTTCTCATACCCTTGCTGTGCTTTTGCAGCAAATGTCTTTTCATATTAACATCTTTACACTATCACACACAAATGTATTATTCTGTGTAACTACGGTTTACTGTTTCTGCACACAGAGTCCAAGAAACAGCAGGAGGATGTAGAAACACAGCGAGGAGGACAGAAGAACTCTACCAGTAATGATTCAGAACAGCAGTGTCTGATAGAAAGAGAAACAGACAGTGAACAATCAAAAAAAGAAAGCCAGACAATTAATAATCAGAACACAATGGAAGACAAAAATAACCTTGCACGTTCAGGTGAAGGAACAAAACGTGCATATCAAACAGAGCAGGAAACTCACCAGGAGAAGACAGAAGGAGAAACTAGCAATATTCTCATCCAGGGACAGAAACTATGTGAAATTGCAGAGGAAGAGAGCAAATCAATAACTGTAGAAACAGCAACTCCAGGTACAGCAGAGGTAGAAACACAGAAAGAGAAAGCAGAGAGGACAAAGTCTGTAAATTCAGGAACAGCAACTCAGAGTCTGATGGATGGACATGGACAACAACAGCAGGTCAGGGGAGCAGCAGACGCAAATAATGATACTGAAAAGGAAGAAAAAGAAGAGGACATCCAATCTGCTAAAGACAAAGCATCAAGTCAGGGTCTTACTGACGACAAAAGACAACACAATGAACCAACAGCAGGAGGAGGGGCGACGAATGACTCAGACCAGACAGGAGGACAGACAGGGAGAAGTGAAGACCCTCCAGTTCCAGCAGAGAGAAAACAACAGCAGGTCAGAGCAGCAGGAGAACCAAGTAATGATACTAACATGGTTGAAAATAAAGACCAAACTCAAACTACAGAAAATGAAGCAGCAGCTCAGGGTCCAACTGACGACAAAACACAACCCAGTCATCCACCAGCAGGAGGAGGGAAGCAGAATGGTTCTGAATTGATATCGGGACAAAAAGACACTCCATACACAGCAGAGAGCAGACACAAAGTAGAGAATGGAGACGGGAGAGATGGAGGGGGGAACCCAACCCTTCTTCCTCCTGTTAAACCAGATCGTCTCTCTAAATCAGAACAGAAGGATTTGAACACGTTGGTCGGACAAGAAGCAAGTACTGATACTAAAACGGTCGAAAATAAAATACAAACCCAAACTAACGACGACAACGCAGCAGCTCAGGGTCCAACTGATGACACAACACAACACGGTGATCCACCAGCAGGAGAAGAGACAAATGTAACTGAAGGAAAAGACACCCCATGCCCAGCAGAGAGAAGACAAATAGTAAAGAATGGAGACGGGAATGATGGAGGGGGGAACCCAACCCTTTTTCCTCCTGTTAAACCAGATCGGCTCTCTAAAGCAGAACAACAGAATGATTTGAACAAAAAAAAATGAAGTCAACAAAACAGAATCTACAAATAATGAAGCAGCAGGTCCAACTGAGGGAGAAACACAACAATATGATGGACCAGCAGTAGGAGGGACAATGAATGACTTGGACCAGACAGGAGGAACGACAGGGAAGAATGACGACAATCCAGTTCCAGCAGAGGGAAAAAGACTGAAAGAACAACCAGAGGGAAGAGAAACGAGTCTGATGCAAGGAGATGGACACCAACAACTGGTAGGACAAGAAGCAAGTAATGATACTAAACCGGTAGAAAATAAAATACAATCCCAAACTAAGGGAAACGAAGCAGCAGCTCAGGGTCCAACTGATGACACAACACAACACGGTGATCCACCAGCAGGAGGAGAGACAAAGATAACTGAAGAAAAGGAGAAAACAGAATCTACAAATAACCAAGCAGCAGGTCCATCTGACGGAGGAACACAGAAAGAGCAACCAGAGAGGACAAAGTCTGTAAATACTGAAACAGCAACTCAGAGTCTGATGGATGGACATGGACGACAACAGCAGGTCAGGGCAGCAGCAGACGCAAATAATGATACTGAAAAGGAAAAAAAAGAAGAGGACATCAAATCTGCTAAAGACAAAGCATCAAGTCAGGGTCTTACTGACGACAAAAGACAACACAATGAACCAACAGCAGGAGGAGGGGCGACGAATGACTCAGACCAGACAGGAGGACAGACAGGGAGAAGTGACGACCCTCCAGTTCCAGCAGAGAGAAAACAACAGCAGGTCAGAGCAGCAGGAGAACCAAGTAATGATACTAACATGGTTGAAAATAAAGACCAAACTCAAACTACAGAAAATGAAGCAGCAGCTCAGGGTCCAACTGACGACAAAACACAACCCAGTGATCCACCAGCAGGAGGAGAGAAGCAGAATGATTCTGAATTGATAACTGTGTCCGCTCCATGCCCAGCAGAGAGAAGACAAGTAGTAAAGAATGTAGGTGGGAAAGATGGAGAGGGGAACCCAACACTTCTGTCTTCAGTTAAACCAGATCTGCTCCATAACACAGAAGAACAGAGAAAATTGGATCAGCCCCAAGCAGAAGTAGAGAGTGATGTGGCGAAAAAAGAAAGAGAGACAGATAAAACAGGACTTGATAAAACACGTGAAAAGCCGTCTGTTAAAGATCAGCCAGAGAAGCAGGAGAAGGGAGATGGAGATGGAGAGGAAGGAACATCATCTGCAAATAGCAAAAGAGAACATCATCCAGACGTTAACATGTGTCGGGAAGAGACACAAAACGGTGTGAATAAAGGAAAGAGAAGAAGAAAGAATCATTTTTAAAAAAGCAATTCAAAGCTGCAGAAAAGGAGACAGTACTGACAAATCTGGAGAAATAGATGAAAATCCTAGACAAGAGAAACAAAATTAGAAATGAAATGTAAAGAAAAGAGATAGAGAAGATCAATTTAAACTGCAGCTGGGGGAGGTATGTGACATAACATGACAGGAAGCTTCAGTTAGGGAAGACAGAGGTAGAAAAGATAGACCCTGAGACAGAGAAAGAAGCAGAGAAAGAAAAATAAATTACTTTTTCTGGATTCGTATATCTAAAAATGGAGAAAACAGACCTTTAGGACACAACAAGAAGCAGCAGGGAGAGAAGCTAAAAGACGCGGAAATCTAAAATCAAGAGAAGCTTTTTTACTTTGAGTTGACTTTAATCAGTTTCAACAATAGTTCCATCTTGCATTTCACATGACAATGATCTTTCTCTGTTTTACACATTCACATTCTAGGGTGTATAAAAGTATAGAATTTAGCTTTTTGTGCAATTTTGATTGATAAGAATTCACAAATCTTTATTGAAGGTTTTCTGACATGTGTCAGAGGTGTTTTTATTTCCTATTAAAACTATATGATGTGTTTTTATTTGCTTTGTCTACAGTGTATGTATGTGAATGGATCCACTTGCTATTAAAAGGACTCCCTTTAAAACATTAAAAATGTCTGCTTGGTTTGAGTTGTACTCAAAATGCTCCCATATTCCTTGAAAACAATTATTGAAGACTGGATTTCAGCTGAGGTGTGTAGGTGCATTAGGTTTTCTTTTACTTTTGGATGTTATAAAGTGTTATTGTCTGATTTCACTGTGAATAAAGATACTCCTGTTGCTGAGGTAAAAAAAGCTCTGACTGCACTCTTTCATTACCAGTTTTTGTAGGGTAACGATTCTTTCCGATTAACCCTTCAGTGAATCCTCATCATGTGCTGTATGTCCTTTATGAAACAAACACAAAGATCACAGTATGTCCAGCTTATATTGTGCAGTACTATAAATGTTTACACCAATAATTCCATCAAAGTTCAATGATTATGTAATAAATAATGCCCGACGAGCAGGAGCTGAGCCAGACGTTGTAAACATTTGGGCTAAGCCCATACCTAGGGTGGGCCTGGGGGTATGTCTCATTTACACCAGTAATATGCACTATTTTTCATGCCATTTGATAATAGAATATCTAAAAATTATTTGAGAAAAATAGAATCATTGCAAAGATCCTAATTCCAAGTGATAATTTCTGAAGTTTTGCAGGCCACTGAGCAGCTCCACTGGAGCAGTTGGGGTTGAGGGCTTTCTCAAGGGCATCTCAGTGGTGGTGATGAGGGGAGGGGACAAACGTTGCTCTTTCACTTTCCCCACCCAGATTTGATACTGCCAATCAGGTGATTGTAACTGCAACTTCCCAGTCTCAAGCTTGCTTCCTAACCTCTAGGCCACCACTTCCCTCATTTTATTATTTTCATTGTAGATTAATCTGTTGATTATATTCTTGACATCCTCAGATGTCTTTTTTTGTCCACAAATCAAAGATATTTAGTTGTCTGTCACAGAGTGAAGAAACTAGAAAATATTCATTTTTAACAAGCTGCAATCAGAGAAGTTTGCAGCCTAATGAGCACCAGAAGTACTCGACACAGGAAGAGGAAGTTCTCACCTACATCACACAGTCAATATGCTTCTCAGACAGTCAGCAGTAAGACACCATGGAGGTTACAACTTTCTGCGTCGCACTGTGTGAGTACTACATTTGTCTGTTTTCCCCATATCTTGTTGCTCTACAAGTAACAGTACACAACATAGAAATAAAAAGGATAGCAACATAAACATTTTAGAGATAAATGTTGAACATTTTAGCATATTTCTATTTTTGTGTGATCCATCTATACTGTGGAATTAAAGAAGTTCCTCTTTAGGAATTGGGTTTGAGCACAGAGCCTAGTGTTTGTATTTGATCTGTATTTGTTGAGACACCAACATTATCAGTATTTGTATTCAAATCAGTGTAGAAATAGGTGTAACAATCATGGTTATGTTTTTATTACAATTATTATTTTAGAATATTTTTTGTTAGTATAAGTATTCTTCAGTAAAAAATAATAGAATATTAATGACCTATAGTTAATTATATTGGTTTATGTGTAAATGTGGTACAGCAACATCGCTAGTATAGCTATGAATAGCGTTCTATTTCTTCAATGTGATATCTGCAAACCGTGTGACACAGGCTGACTGAGCAGTGAGCACAAAGTGTATGAAACTAACTACAGAGTTTATGTAGGCTAATCTCCTCTTCTCGCTCAAACACACTGCTCTTCACATATTGCAAGTAAAGACACGTAACATAATAAACTACCTCAGCAAGTTAAGGGTTCTTCAATAAAAAAAAGAATAGAATATTAATGATCTATAATAATAAGTTTCCACTAGTCATATTTAGCATTTAAAGTGTGCAGCTGCAAAAATGTCTTAACGAGATAGCGATTTTATATGACTTAGTGATTGAATATTCATTCTTCTAAATCTTTTCCCATATCTCTCCTCTTTTGTGTGTCTAGTGATGAATGCGTTGATGTTGCTGGTTGCCCATATTCAGCATGGTTATCCTCAGACTCCTGGTAAGTAGCAGTTACCTGTTCCCAACCCTAACCCTAAACCATAATCCCGCCGATCATCCAGGTAATTTTTGGCTCCATGATGGCTTCATGCGCTACTGAAAAATTCTGATAGAAATAAATGGGGCTTTAATGCTGTATCCAGTTCTTATAATACATCTAAGGTCTTGTTTAGCCGTAGATTCTTCAATTGTTTTTTGATTTTCCTCTTATTATAGAATGCACCTTGTATCTGTCTGGGAAACAAGTTCTTCCTTAATTGTGTTCTCCATTTTTTAGTTTCAGATTCAGCTTTTCGTATTGTTCCAACCAGACTGCAGCTCTTTGAATACGAGTCTGTCCACTTCACCTGTGAGGGGTTTAATTTCTCAGCTGGGTGCAGAGTGAGAACCATCAAGGAATTCATTCCAAAATGTTCAAATGACACAGTAACGTCAACAGTGACCTGCACCATTGACTTTGTCTTTCCATCAGACAGTGGAGAATACTGGTGTGAAGCTGGAGGAGGAAAGAGAAGCAACACTGTCAACGTCACTGTCACCGGTAGGTTGATTGTGTGTAGATATCATCAGTAAAGTTTAGCATTTATTCTGCTTCTAAACATTCTGTAATGCTGTTCAGCTGGTTCTGTGATTCTGGAGAGTCCTGCTCTTCCTGTGATGGAGGGAGACAATGTGACTCTGAGCTGTAGAACCAAGTTGACTTCCTTCTCCAGTCTCATCACCAATTTCTATAAAGATGGCCGCCTCATCGGGAGCAGTCCTACAGGAAACCTGACCATTGAAAGTGTTTTCATGTCTCATGACGGCCGCTACAAGTGCAACATCCCTGGAGCTGGAGAATCACCAGAGAGCTGGCTGGCTGTCAGAGGTAAATGTAAAAAAGAAATATATATATAGCTCTCAGCCTTTCAGACATATCATTCAGTTAACTGCACACATGAACAAACTGCTACATTGTTCAATGATTCAGTGGGCTATTGTTAGCCATGTGGTAGACTGGTGCATTCAATGCAATCACCTGCTCATCTTAACAGCATTTCTAGACAAGTGGCTGAGTCAGTACAAATTCATCTAATGCAGACAAACACTGAATTCACAGAATTTCATTTTAAATTCTAGAAGAGAATGGCTCTGTGACACAAAGTGAGGATTCAAACACACAACGCGCAGACAGAACAGGTAAGGTAAAACTAAAGTTTACCAGGTCGTTGATCATAATACTATTCAACAAAAGGTACACAGTCAGAGCAGGCAACCTAAACCCAAAGCAGGCAGGCAAGAATCTGGTATGAACAACTTTGTCTTTAGACGCGGTTGAACTAGGGCTGCAAAAACCCATTGATCAACTAATCGTGGAAGCTCTAAACCAGGGGTCTGCAATGTTTTTTAAGCCAAGGATCCCTTAACTGAAAGAGAGTTGGAGCAGGGACCCCGTACTACATCTATTGTATAAAATGAAGTTGCATATTAAACTGGGCCTACAATAACGTGTACTGAGGCCTAAAGCCTTTTTACATACCTTTGTAGTGCATGGAATACTAAACTATTAAAATAATGATTGTCGGCATGATTTTATGAATCATCTTTTAATGTTAAACACACATGTGGCACTGTGGATGGCCTTACTGACCTTACCTAGAGACATTTTTTTTTTTTTTTTAAAAAATTTAGAATGAAAAACAAAATGATGCACAATACATTTAAAATGTTTCCATTGGATCAAATGGTACAGAATATATAACAAACAGCGTTAGAAAACAATGTAAAGATAAAATGTTGCAAGTTTTGTGCAATTTTTCTGTTGCATATCTTTCATATTTACAACTGTTTGTTAATTGTTTAAACATCTAAATAGTTTTTTTTGTGTTTAAAAAATGTTTATTTAATTACATTTTGAGTTTCTAATATGTTGCAGCAAAAACCGCTTCTACCATCTCTCAATCACCTAATGAGGAGCCCATCTCCGATGACTCTGACCACCCTCATCTCCAATCACCTAATAACCCCCCTTGTGCCCTCATCCTGCTGTGGATCACTGTCACTGTTTTCATGGTGGCGTTGGTGCTGGTGGTGGGATTCCTTCATATTAGGAGACACAAAGGTACAGAAAAGTAACTACCTCAACATTAGCTGTATGCCAAAGATCCACATTAACAGGAAAGTAACTGTGTGAATCAATTCCATGAACTGAACATAACTTTATGTTGCCTTCAACAAGGTCAACCTATCAAATACTTTTGCTTTTCTATCAAACAGCTTCCTCAAAAACAACAGCAGCAGCATCACACTCAGGTGAGGTGTTGTAGTTCTTACATTTTCCTACTTTTCTTTTTTAAGACCGCCAAACTAAAAGTAAATCTGAACGCATAAAAACAATCTTTGGGTACTATATTCATGCAAAACATGTTTACCTGTCTACCTGCCAACCTTCTGCTTCTTTGCATAAAAAAAATCATTGATTTTTAGATTTTTCTACCAACATTTCCATGTTCAACATGTTTCAGTCTGTGGACAGGACACTGAAGACGATCCAGACGGTGTGACGTATGCAGTCGTCGTCAAAAAAAACGAACAGGACAAAGGTTTACTTACTTAATACGTTTTTTCTTTAATTTAACGTGATGTGAGTAACACAACAAGACTGTGATGAATAACTTATGCATTCATTATTGGTGAGTTATATAAGCACACATACACTCCCTACTTTGAGAGATAAAGTGTTACTTTAATGTCTGAGAAAAGTTGCTGTTCACATGTTGAATCTGTCAGTTGAGGTGCTGGTTAAGACGTGTTGCACAGCAGGACTGAGATGTGAATTATGTTGACATCCTGTGTCACATACACTGTGTTTGGTTTTAAGGTGATTTTTCCTTTGAAGTGGTAGCGGCAACCTTGTGGAAAGCTCTTCCTGTTAACGTATACATTCTGCAGTCTCGGTTGACGCTTTTAGAAAGCATCTGAAAACATACTTGTTTCAACTGGCTTTTGTCTAATGTTTGTAATTTGGGGTTTTATTCTTTTAATCCTCATTGGAACTGCATTTGTTGTTGCTTGTTTATTTTCTGGTTTGGATTTTAATGTATTTTAATCAAATGTCTTTTGTGTGAAGCACTTTGTGACTCTGTCTGTGAAAGGTGCTATATCAAATAAATTACTTACTTACTTACTTAGATGCTGGAGACGCCGCTGATAATGTGAACGTCTGCTTTGAGTCAAACCACACCAAACCACAGAGTGTAAGAGGTGAGAGACCTTTTGAACCCGTTCAGTCAGTCAATATGAGTATTTAGTATAACATGTTCTTTTAGGTTTATCAGACTGACTCTTACTTGCTGATGTTTCTCCTCTTCAGAAGAAGATGAGTTCTCTTCACAAGTAGTTTACTCTGCTGTGACCATACGTGAAACTCCACAAGCTCTCCAACGAGGTTTGTATTTCAGTTTTATTTTATTTGTCCCCAGCAAAGTAGGCTATCACCACTAATGGTCATGTACATTTACAATTAATTTAAAATATTTGCAGTGACTGTAAATAATTCACAGAAGATTTAAAAAAAAAAAAAAACTATGGATATAGTAGTGAGGCAAATAAATATTTTAGGAACATTAAAGGAACACGTCGACTTATTGAGACTTCAGCTCATTCACCGTATCCCCCAGAGTTAGATAAGTCCATATATACCCTTCTCATCTCTGTGCGTGTCGTAACTCTGTCTGGCGCACCCACCGCTAGCCTAGCTTAGCACAGATCCTGGAGGTAACCGGCTCCATCTAGCCTACTGCTCCCAATAAGTGACAAAATAACACCAACATGTTCCTATTTACATGTTGTGATTTGTATAGTCACAGCATGTACAAATAACAAGGTCACATGCGACACAGCCATCTTCTAACTGTATACATACTGGGAACTATATTCTCAGAAGGCAAAGCACTGCTACTTCTGCTACTTGGGCGGAGTGATTAGCCAACACTTGAAAAGCACTGTTGTTACTCTCTGCTCCTCACCACTGGGCTTATCAGATGCTGCGAGCAAATCACTCCGCCCAAGTAGCAGAAGTAGCACTTCTGAGAATATGTCTGTCAGAAGGCGAACTCTGGGGGAGTTCCCAATAAGTCAGCGTGTTCCTTTACCACAATGTAAGATCACATTTACTGGAATACTTTTTCATCATTGTATTTAGAAAAGGTAAAACACAAAGCACAAGTTAATGACACTCTAAAACCTACACCTTACGGCATCATTTACTGTAGAGGCTTTAATATTTAGTCCACCTCATGATACAAAAGTTATTTTAGATATATTAGTATTTTTTTAAGCTATCCTGTTGTGGGATTTAAAATGTTCAGATGAAAGTTAAGGGGCAGTCTTCAATACAAAAAAGGGATTACCTTGAAGAATTGTGAATATGAATAACTTTAGATCATTCTTTTAAAAAAACTAGATTATCAATTGGATCCAAATTGGTGAGTTTGTGTATAAAACCCTCCATGAGATTAAAAGCTTGCCTTAATCTTTTCTTGAAATATCTCGGAATAAATTCAGATTTTCATTCTAACTACACTAGACAGTCAAGCCACCTTCACCTCTAAACTCCACAAGGCGCAATCTGCGCTGCGTTTGGGTGCACGCAAAACCAGCGTGCAGTTGGACCACAACACACATGTGCCTGCTTGAATTCTAGAGTCATGTTCCCCTTGTAAATTCTCTGTAAAGTATTTAGGACCCATACTGTGGAACATTAATCAGCGCCCCGGTAAGTCCCTACCAGTGTTTAAAAGGCAATCCAAATACACAGTTTTTCCAGAATTGGCATTTGGGCAAGGTTTAGCCATTGTTCTTTTGTTTTAATTTTTATGGAGTAACTTGTTTATTTTAATATTTTTTTTAGATAAGTGAAATTCCTTATGTCCTAACATGAATTGATAATTGTACATGATTGTACTTGTTTCTCAATCTGAATCAGGATCCAGCTCCACAGCAGCCGAAACAGAGCAGGAATGTCTCTACTCAGCTGTCCTGATGGTAAGACTGACAGCAGCAGCTTCCTTTAATGTCACTAATTACTCTTCCTAATTGATCGTGAACTCACCACACTGTAGGTGCACGGCTTGTCTGCTAATCTAACTGGGAACTCAGACACTATGAGAAAACGGCTTCAGTGACGCTTGAGTTTTACCACAGATATAATCTTTGTGTACTCTGTCTTACAGGCCACAGACAGCGGAGACGCCTGACTGAAGAAGGGAGGAGAGCCTGCGTGCTGATGTGTGCAAGAGAAGAAATCCTGTTGTGTTTTACAGCTTTGTGTTTAACGTATTTGTGTCTTTCTGAAGTCTGTTATTTCATTTGACTACACCATGTATTCATATAATTTCACTTTCACTGAAAATGGCAAGTAAAAAAACATGTTATCCAATATTATCCTGTAGCTATACGTCAAACCTTTCGTATTTCCAAATGTTGCATTTGTATATATGTAATATAAGAAGTGTATAAATATACAAATGAAATAGCTATGTACTTGTGTACTTTGTGAAGCTTTAACCTTCAAACACTTTGTTTGTTGCTACCCCCCTTAAGTTACTGTTTTCGGTCAAATTTGACCAGACAGTTTTAACTGCTGTTATTTGAACATAAATGCCAATATAAATGTCAAAAAGTATTTTTAATAGAACATTTATTGTAAAAAAAACCTTATTAGAACATTAACATCTACAATGTTTGTGGGTGTGTGTGTGTGTGTGTTTCTGTGTGTGCGTTTCTGGGTGTGTGGGTGTGTGTGTTTCTGTGTGTGCATGCATGCATTTGTGTTCTAAAACATTGGTGGTTCACATGCGCAAGTGGCAACATGACAACATGAACTGACAACATGAAGTATGTGTGTGTGTGTGTGTGTGTGTGTGTGTGTGTGGGGGGGTGTGTGTGAGAGTGGGTGTGTGTGTGAGTGGGTGTACATGTGTGTGTAAGTGTGTGTATGTGTGTCCGTGGGTGTTTCTGTGTATGCGTGCATGCATGTATGTGCGAACATTGGTGGTTCACATGCACAAATGGCAAATTGCAGTCATGGTGCAGTGTCCCTTGCAAATGGAAGCTTTGCACCTGTGAATGGGTACACAAGCACAGGAAAGTTGTAGGAGTGTGTTTATAGAGATGTCTTTTATCTCCTTGATGAAAATTATACTCTTTCCCATTCATTTCCTATGTTGGTCATTTTTGACCGTAAACAAAAGTGTGACTAAGTCGAATCGATCTCTCTAAATTCAAAGAAAGTAGTCACAATGCATGTTATGTGTTCAAATGTCATTTGTGAAGGATATCATAAGGTTTTGAGGTAATCTGATGAAAAATGCCATATTTATGGTACAGGCAATGTGTAAATCGGTCATTTTTGACCGGAACAGAGTCAGAAGGTTAAACCCAGAATAAAAGATGGCAGAGTTTGTACATTAGATTGTACAAATACAGTAGTTACGGGTAGTACTCTTTCACAGTTTCAACTTTTGTTTTACCGTTTTCACAAATAGAGCAAGTTAGGCTGGATGATCTGGTCAGTCAGACAGTTTCATGTGACTCACAGTTAAAGTGTCTATTTTTTATATAAAGACAGTTAAACCACATTGATCTCTCTGCTGTGTTTTTAAAACACTCACCGTGGTCAACCACCAACATGATGCTGTTGCAGCAGTTTGACCTTATAAATGATATCTGTCTGTATTTCTATATAGATTGTCTTTTTTCCCTAGAGTGGTGCTAACAGCGCCACACCCCGAGGTGGAGCTTGTCTTAATACTTTCTAAATAAGATAAACATAAATGTGAAGTAACTAGGACAATACAAACAAATGTATCTGAAAACCTATGAACAAATATGCATGATATACTATGTTATATCCTATGGAATTGGTATCCTATGGAATTATGGCGACGGCTGGCCGGTTATGGGACAGTTAAGTGTAGCTGTCTTTACAGTTACATTTAGCCGAGAAAAGGGGGCTGGGAGCCGGGTACAGAGTACCTTTCAGCGTCTTTTGCAGTTGGGTTTAGCCGACAAAAATGACCTCCATGCAGCAACCACAGTTAAGTTTAGGCACCAAAACGAATAGTTAAGATTAGAAAAAAAGTTTGGGGTTAGGAATGACACTCCCGGGTCACAAACATGGGGATCTTTGCATTCTTATTCAACAGCAATCAATGCAGTGCATACAGTGATGAATATGTGGAATACATATGAATAACGAATAGCGCATTACCTTTCTTAACAAAATTATGTTGTTCACGAGAGCAGCCTGGACTTTTATGACGGTTGCTATTTTAATACAGATACAGACACAAGCAAATACAGTAAATCTGTCACCTCTGACAGTCAGCCAGCTCTCTGCTGCTGCAGTTTCTGCATCCATCACAGGAAGAGCAGGACTCTCTAGGATCACAGAACCAGCTGCAGGAAGGAATCATGTTCAATCTGTGATAAAACGTCATTGAAAAACATAATCTGATGGATTTAGGCAATGCCCTTTTATAGAGACTTAAATGTACCAGTAACAGTGATGTTGACACTTTTGCTTCTCCCTCCTCTTCCAGTCTGACACTAGTATTCTCCGCTATCTGATGGATAGGCATTTCTAATGGCCCAGATTGAGCCTGAATACATCCTCCACTTGGCAACACATGTGCTAAATTGTCCCCGGGCCTTTATCACCACTTCCCATCCAGCCAATCAGTTAAAACTTTCACAATTAAAAGAGATGGACTTGTATTGGAAGGGTTGCAGCCGGGATGGAACAATGTGAGAGAAAGCGGCATCTGAGACAGAGACAAAGAGAAAGACAGAGATGAGGCAAAATGTTTGACATCCATTGTGTTAGTTCTCAGAAACAACTGTCAAAACTTCTACTTACCATGTCTCTCCGCATAAGTTGCGTGAACTTGGACAATCAGCAGGATCAACACATTTGTTCCTGGAGAGAAAAGATCTGCTAGTATCTGTTTCTAAGAACTACCTGTGTTTGACCTTATTTGGCACATTTTTTGATAATCACACAAAATAGTGATCCAGTACTCATTCAGTGTGAAGCAGAGAGCTGTGACCTCCATGGTGTCTTGCTGCTGACTGTCTAAGAAGCACATTGACTGTGTGATGTAGGTGAGAACGTTCTCTTCCTGTGTTGAGTACTTCTGGTGCTAACTAGGCTCAAACTTCTCTGATTGCAGCTTGTTAAATATGAATATTTTGTAGTTTCTTCTCTCGGTGACAGTAAACTGAATATCTTTGAGTTGTGGACAAAACAAGACATTTGAGGACGTCATCTTGGGCTTTGGGAAACACAGAGCCACCTTTTTCACCATTTTCAACTAGTCGATTTATCAAGAATATAATGGACAGATTATTCTACAATGAAAAAAAAAATGAAACAAGAACTTCAGAAATTAACAGTTGGGGGAAAAACAGATTTTTAGATATTCTATTATCAAATGGCATCAAAAATAGTGCTGTAAATGAGGCCTACCCCCAGGCCCACCCTAGGTATGGGCTTAGCACAAATGTTTACAATGTCTGGCTCTGCCCCTGCTCGTCGGGCATTATTTATTACATAATCATTGAACTTTGATGGAATTATTGGTGTAAACATTTATAGCTGGACGGACTGTGATCTTTGGGTTCATTTCATAAAGGACATACAGCACAGTTGAGGATTCACTGAAGGGTTAATCGGAAAGAATCGTTACCCTAAAAAAACTGGTAATGAAAGAGTGCAGTCAGAGCTTTTTTTTTTTTTTTTTTAACTCAGCAACAGGAGTCTTGATTTACAGTAAAATCAGACGATAAAACTTTATTCAATAATTGTTTTCAAGGAAAACGGCAGCGTTTTTGAGTACAACTCAAACCAAGCAGACACTTTAAATGTTTTAAAGGGAGTCCTAATAATGAGTGGATCCATGCACATACATAGACTGTAGAAACAGCAAATAAAAATACATCATATAGTTTTAACAGCAAATCGAAATACAGAAAACATTCAATAAAGACTTGTGAATTCTTATTAATAAAAAGTGCACAAAAAGTAAAATTCTATACTTTTATACACCCTAACATGTGAATGTATGAACAGAGAAAGATCATTGTCATGTGAAATGCAAGATGGAACTATTGTTGATTAAACTGATTCAAGTCAACTCAAAGTTACTCTTGTGGCTGGGTTAGCTCAGTTGGTAGAGCAGGCACACATACTGTATATAGAGGTTTACTCCTTGATGCAGTGGCCCCGGGTTCAGCCCTTTGCTTCATGTTATTCCCCTTCTATCTCCTCTTTCATGTCTTCATCTGTCCTGTGGAACTAAAGGCCTAAACTGCCCAAAAAAAAAGAAGTTACTCTTCTTTGGAGTCTGATCAGTGTCAGTTTCTCAGTAAACTGGCAGCAGCAGTTGAATATTCTCCAGAAATAATTACTGCATAATTACATAACCATACTGCCTCTGTGCTGTAGCCTTTAGCTGATTTCAAACTTGCATTCAGTGTCTCCTAGTTAATATGTTACATATAAATAAAAGGCTGAACTTTGATCCAGTTGCCAGGTAACTTATAACCATAATTACTGTATAAAATACTACAGCAGCAAACACATCTGAATTCAATAAAACAGGAACAATGGCGGCAGTTGCTGTGTAGTTTTGGCAACCTGAGAGACCGATATAATGTCTGCAGGGGGCAGCAAAGGACTTCTTATTTATTTTCACACATCTATCTCAGATAAATGGAGCTCAGCAAAAGTTCAAACAGGAAGAAACCTAGGTCCTCCCTCTTTACTTTGGTGTGAACCATCCAATCAGAACTCCTTTTTTGAATAAAATTCAATTCTGAATGAATTGGATTGAAAGAATATGTGCTGTAATCACTCTTTGTAAAATAAATGTACTGACGATACTCTGTACCAGGCTCACAGACACCTTTTGTCGGCTTAGTTTAACTGTAAATGCCGCTAAACTTAACTGTCATGTGAACGGTCTTCACATGACCCATCATTTTGTAGGTTATCATACAAATTGTTCTGCCTAACTTTTTGTATGATTTCATACAAACCTGTTCATGAGAATGAATTCACGTTTAAGTGACTATATCATCGGTCAAATTATTCCCAGGGCACAAATTTATTTTTTGGGAAATCAGTCCATCTTAGAAGCTAACTTACAAAACTTTGATGCATCTGGAGGCCTTCGATTGGGATTTTAAATAGCCTACTTTCCACTGCTTGGCTGGTTAAATGTCTCCATTTGATTTAGCTGCAGGGTGCTACTGAACTCAAAGGAAACTGAAGTATTATGCGCACTACAAGTTAGTAGTTATGCCCCTTTTGCGAAAATCTTAGATCATGTATTGTTCTAGAGTACATCTGCCTCTGCGAAGGGTTTTTAAAACAAGAGCCAAAGTCTGCTTAACATCAAAAATCGTGTGCACAGGAAGAGGAAGTTCTCAACTGCATTATGCTGTACTTAGCTTTGTATCAGCCATCAGAAAATATTCATATTGAACAAGTTGCAATCAGAGAAGTTTGCATCCTAATGAGCACCAGAAGTACTCGACACAGGAAGAGGAAGTTCTCACCTACATCACACAGTCAATATGCTTCTCAGACAGTCAGCAGTAAGACACCATGGAGGTTACAACTTTCTGCATCCCACTGTGTGAGTACTACATTTGTCTGTTTTCCCCATTTCTTGTTGCTCTACAAGTAACAGAACACTAAATAGAAATAAAAAGGATAGCAACTTAAACATTTTAGAGATAAATGTTGAAAAAGGTTTAATAAAACAGAGCCTAGTATTTATATTTGATCTGTATTTGTTGAGGCACCAACATTATCTATATTTGTATTGAAATAAGTGTGGAAATAGGTGTAACAATCTTGGTTTTGTTTTTATTACAATTATTATTTTAGAATATCTTTTGTTAGTATAAGTGTTCTTCAATAAAAAAAGAATAGAATATTAATGAACTATAATGAATTATATTGGTTTATGTGTAAATGTGGCACAGCAACGTCGCTAGTATAGCTATAAATAACGCTCTATTTCTTCAATGTGATATCCGTGTTACACAGGCTGACTGAGCAGTGAGCACAAAGTGTATGAAACTAACTACAGAGCTTACCTAGGCTAATCTCTTCCTGCTCAAACAAACTTATTGCAAGTAAAGACACATAACATATTAAACTACCTCAGCAAGTTAAGGTCAAAAACTCCAATCAAAACAAAATAGTGGTGCAATGTAATATGTTTTGCAGTTTCCTAATGTTCCTAATAAAGGCACAGTTATGAGTTATATTTTCTTTTCAACCCAAAAAAAGTATTTGTACAAAATAAATATTATTTATTAAACCCTTATTTGTGCTCTGCCGAATACCAAAATCAGCTCCACCCCATCAATAACATCTGTAGTTCAACAGCAGGTTGTCAATTGTCTATATTTTTGAGCGAGATGTCCTTTATGGAAGCTATATGCCAATGTGAATAATTTAAGGCATTTTGATTAAATCCATACGTATTCTAAAATATTTCCACTAGTTATATTTAGCATTTAAAGTGTTGTGCAGCTGCAAATAAATTTTAACAAGATAGCAATTTTATATGACTTAGTGATTGAATATTAATTCTTTTCACATATCTCTCCTCTTTTGTGTCTCTAGTGATGAATGTGTTGGTGTTGCTGGTTGCCCATATTCAGCATGGTTATCCTCAGACAACTGGTAAGTAGCAGTTACCTGTTTCCAACCCTAACCCTAAACCCTAACCCTGCCGATCATCTGGGTAATTTTTGGCTCCATGATGGCTTCATGCGCTACTGAGTAACTCTGATAGAAATAAACGGGGCTCCGCCTTTAATTCTGTATCCAGTTCTTATAATACATCTATAGAATAGACAAAGTCTTCTTTAGCCGTAGATTCTTCAATTGTTTTTTGATTTCCCTCTTTTTATAGAATGCACCTTGTATCTGTCTGGGAACCAAGTTTTTCCTTAATTGTGTTTTCCATTTTTCAGTTTCAGACGCAGCTTTTCGTATCGTTCCAACCAGACTGCAGCTCTTTGAATACGAGTCTGTCCACTTCACCTGTGAGGGGTTTAATGTCTCAGCTGGGTGCAGAGTGAGAACCATCAAGGAATTCATTCCAAAATGTTCAAATGACATAATAACATCAACAGTGACCTGCACCATTGACTTTGCCTTTCAATCAGACAGTGGAGAATACTGGTGTGAAGCTGGAGGAGGAAAGAGAAGCAACACTGTCAACGTCACTGTCACCGGTAGGTTGATTGTGTGTAGATATCATCAGTAAAGTTTAGCATTTATTCTGCTTCTAAACATTCTGTAATGCTGTTCAGCTGGTTCTGTGATTCTGGAGAGTCCTGCTCTTCCTGTGATGGAGGGAGACAATGTGACTCTGAGCTGTAGAACCAAGTTGACTTCCTTCTCCAGTCTCATCACCAATTTCTATAAAGATGGCCGCCTCATCGGGAGCAGTCCTACAGGAAACCTGACCATTGAAAGTGTTTTCAAGTCTCATGACGGCCGCTACAAGTGCAACATCCCTGGAGCTGGAGAATCACCAGAGAGTCGGCTGGCTGTCAGAGGTAAATGTAAAAAAGAAATATATATATAACTCTCAGCCTTTCAGACATATTCAGTTAACTGCACACATGAACAAACTGCTACATTGCTTGATGATTCATTGGGGTATTGTTAGCCATGTGGTAGACTGGTGCATTCAATGCATGATGGCATAGGCAACCCTGAACAGGGTAAGCACATCAACAAGACAACAAAAAATAAACCACTAAATACATGCTAGTATCTAACATGAAATGTTTGTATGCTGTTGGTTAGGTGCTGATGTGATCATGGAGATTCCTGCTTTTCCTGTGACTGAGAGAGAAGCTGTGACTATCACCTGTGGGGATTTATATTTGCTAATGATGTTAATGTCATTGGCTGGTAAAAAAATGACTCCTGCCAATGAGCAATCTACTCCTTAAGTAGGGCAATCTGAGCATGTACCTTAGAGTTTATAAGGGATCTAAATAAACCCACACACTCATCACTTGAACACACTTTAAAATTATGTTTTTGTCCTCAAGCATCAAACAAATATCAACTGGCTGTCTTTGGTAAATGTAAAAAAGAAATGTATATAACTCTTAGCATTTCAGACATATCATTCGGTTAACTGCACACATGAACAAACTGCTACATTGTTCAATGATTCAATGGGCTATTGTTAGTCATTTTGTAGACTGGTGCATTCAATGCATGATGGCATAGGCAACCCTGATCAGGGTAAGCAGATATAAAAAAAAACTATAAACCACTAAATACGTGCTAGTATCTAGTATCTAACATGAAGTGTTTGTATGCTGTTGGTTAGGTGCTGATGTGATCATGGAGAGTCCTGCTCTTCCTGTGACTGAGAGAGAAGCTGTGACTCTGCGCTGTCGAACGAAGGAAGCTCCCTCTGACCTCCCAGCTGGTTTCTATAAAGATGGTCTTATCATCAGGAGCAGCTCTACAGGAGAGATGACCATCCAGATTGTTTCCAAGTCTGATGAAGGACTCTACAAGTGCAGAATCTCTGGAGCTGGAGAATCACCAGAGAGCTGGCTGGCTGTCAGAGGTAAAACTTTGCATTGTTTTTAAAACTAAAATATCTAAATTAGCATGCCTGCAGTGTGACGATTATCATGTTCTCTTGTGTTTGCAGCACCTCACAGAGAGACCTGTCTCTGCTCGGATCACTTCATTTATGTCCTCCTCATCTTAAGGACTGTGTTCACCATAGTGATGGTGGCTCTGCTGCTGCTGCTGGTGGGACTGCTGCACTCTGGGAAACTCAGAGTCAAACATAAATAACTGATACTCATGTGTAATGGTAGAGGTAGTTTGGACATCAACGGGATGGAGCCGAGAACATCCCATCCTCTGAGTCTAGGAAATCCACCAAAGATGCACTTTGCATTACCAAGATTTCTTTTACATTTAATTTTCATCTGTTTTTATTTTGACCTTTGTTTCAGTTGGGTTGAAGGTGTCAGACTCTCTTGTTTACATGTTCATATGTGCAGAGACTTTCTCACACAGAAAAGGTTACAAACCACAGAGGTTCTGATGCACGGAGTATTTTTAAAAGACGGGCTGTGTGTTTTCTCAGTATGTGTTGGTCTGTGTTTTATTTTAGACTCTACAGATGCTGCTGATAATTTTAGCTCCTCAGACACAAACCACATGAGAACCTGTAGATCTGTAGAAGAGGCGTTCAGGAGCCTCTGTAGAAACAACAAACAGCAGTGTAAAGAGTAAACTGTGTCTTGTATAATGGGAAGTATAAGGACAGAATTGAGTCAGTCTAAATATTCACATTTGCTCCTGTTAAACCATCGGCTGTGTTACTGCATCACCTGCCTTTTTGTTTAGTTGTTGGTTCAGCAGGAGGGAGATTGAGGGAGGATGAGAGAAGAGAGAGTTACAAAATAATGTAACATTAAAACCGATTGTGTTTATATATTTTTGTATATAATTTCTTCATCTGAAAACAAGAGTAATGGATTCTGGGGTAAACAGCAGGTCATTAAACTTCAATATTCAATGGAAAATAAGCTCAGAATGAAATAGCACAATGTGGTGTGAACACAAAACACAACGCTTTCAAACTGGAGAGCGGAGTTCACTTCATGACCTAAACAAAATACTTTCACCCAGGAAACGCTTGTTCGTTCCTCGGGTGTGTTTTAATCAAATCTAATCCTAACCCTAACCCTCCTCTCTGTGGGCCGGTCAGCCAAAGACCAAGTAGGTGAATGGCCACTGTTCACTTGAAAGACACACAAGTGGGCGAATGAAAAATTTCAAATTAAAAAAACAATACACAAGTGAACAGCGCCCTCGGTAGCAGGGGGGCTGTTTAGTCCCTTTTAGTTGGGGTTAGACAGTTGACTACCTTGTCTAATGGGTAAAATTTGCTGTTGGTGTTTTTATTCCTTGTATTTCACTGCTGTTTCTGACCGCGAGTAGCTGCAACTTGAGTTTATGACCCAGCTATGTCATAGTAGGTGTGTTGCTCATGACCCACAGAAGCGCTGTGTTGAGTGTGAAGTTTTTCGGACGAGTTTTCGAGGCAGCTGCAAGTAACAATACCATAAACCATTCAAACAGGCATTTTTTCAGTGGGTACTGTACTAGAGTAGATTAAATACAATAATAATGCATTTTGAAGTGGTGGTATTTGTGAAAAAAACATTTTGCATATTCAAATATTTACACTAGTTTCTGACCATCATCTCTTACAGTACCACTTCATTGTGTTTAAAAAAGCCTTCCAGTCCTAGCCAACTAAAAGTGGGCCTACAGTATATTTCAAATATGTAGAGGTGTTTTAGGTACTGCCTTTTTTTAGTTCTATAGGTTGAAATATAATATATAAATTAGTTCTACCTTTCAAAATGTAACGTGTCCCTTCTATACTGTGTTAAAGACCAAAAAACAAAGGATATTCCACCCGTTTTATTAGAGACGTTCATATGCTAATACTTGTTTAGCACATTAGTATCTGTTGTGCCCTTCCATAACATACATACAAGCTTCCACTGTTTTAGTTCCAGTTATAGATTTTTGTGGCTCAATAATCTAGCTCAAAGTTTACAAAGTGTGTGACATGCAGATGCATACCAATTCGTCTCATTTATGTTTTAAACATGAAACAATGCCTGTGGTGCAATAAAAATATGTTCATGCAATTAAAGGCAAAAAAATAAATAAATAAAGACATTAGTGCAGAAAGACTGTATAGCTAATGTTTTATTTCAACTTAAACTTTAATTTGAAACTATAGTACATTATAATGACTATGAAATTATTCGGAAATGCGAACATACTGTACATGTTTCTAGCTGCAGCCGGTCACCTCGTCTCAGAAACATATATTATATTATATTATCAGGCAATAAGAAGCAGACTTTGATCTCTGCTGTTAATGACTGATACTGGGTGCGTACTTTGTGTTCAAAGCTTAATATACATTACTTTTATATTCTAATCCAGCAAATGTTGTACATTTAATTATAAGATATCAAACTTATGCAAACAAAATACTTTTCTACATTAAACTTGGCAGATGATCCCTGCTTTTTCTTCTTTGTGCTTTGTTTGCAATCTTGCAATTGAAATGTACAGTAAGTAGATGTTTTGTACTGGAACAATCAAATCAAAACTGTAAACCTGCAAGTTGAAAATAACTATACCAATACATATTTTTATATATTACTTTAAACATGAGTAATATCCTTTATCCACCTGGCTGAAAGACACAATCTTGTTTCTAAACCTAGAGAAGATCAGGTTTGCTCTCAGTGGGGTTAGTGAGGGATTTCTAAAAAAGTGGCAGCCTTTTATTTCCTACAGTGTAAGAATCTGTTGTCCCCTTGAATAAGTTGGCTCATTGACAAAGTCCAGTAATGCTGTATGTGTGTGCGCGTGTATGTGTGTGTACAACAACCGTGAGATATATCCTGAGTCTGACCTAGATCATTGCTTTATTCTTGCTCTTATTTTTGTTCTTTATTTTGACATTTATTTATTGATTTTTCATCTGTTTAGTATTGATATTCTTACCATATAAGTTTGTGCTTACTTTTTGTCTTGTCTTTTGTTAGTTTTTATTTTATCATTTTTTGTGTAGCCTACTCATGGGGTGAATCGATGGGAAAGTGGGGAGAAAAAAAAATAATTGAAAAACTGTACAGACTTTAAACTTGTACCAATAAAAACTATATTTAAAAAAAAAAAAAAAAAAATGAGTAAGATCATTCCTCCATGGAAAAAGGGAAGTGTTAATGAGACTGCAAGGGGTGGGGTGGGGGGTGGGGACTGCCGTAACAATACAAAAAAAGACTGCAGTCATGTTAGTATTATTATTTTATTTTGAACAGCTGTATTTGTTGGAAACAGATGTTTTTGAATGTGACTATAGGTAAGTCTAACTGATGTACCTACATTTTGGCAACGCTTGAATATATTTGCAAGACAAACTTTTCAAACAATGGAGTAAAATAGAGTCCAGGGTACAAGCGGCCGAAATGGGTTTCCTCAGGAGGGTGGCTGGCGTCTCCCTTAGAGATAGGGTGAGAAGCTCAGTCATCCGTGAGGAGCTCGGAGTAGAGCCGCTGCTCCTTTGCGTCGAAAGGAGCCAGTTGAGGTGGTTCGGGCATCTGGTAAGGATGCCCCCTGGGCGCCTCCCTAGGGAGGTGTTCCAGGCACGTCCAGCTGGGAGGAGGCCTCGGGGAAGACCCAGGACTAGGTGGAGGGATTATATCTCCAACCTGGCCTGGGAACGACTCGGGATCCCCCAGTCGGAGCTGGTTAATGTTGCTCGGGAAAGGGAAGTTTGGGGTCCCCTGCTGGAGCTGCTCCCCCCGCGACCCGACACCGGATAAGCGGACGAAGATGGATGGATGGATGGACATCATTTTTTTGTATTGTCTTAGTCACTTCACATTTATGTTCATCTTATTTAGAAAGTATTAAGACAAGCTCCACCTCGGGGTGTAGCGCTGTTAGGACCACTCTAGGGAAAAAAGACAATCTATATAGAAATACAGACAGATATCATTTCTAAGGTTAAACTGCTGCAACAGCATCATGTTGGTGGTTGACCACGGTGACTGTTTTAAAAACAGCAGCAGTTAAATTAACAGCGTCTCCAGTCATGGGAACACAGCAGAGAGATCAATGTGGTTTAACTGTCACATTATGATAACAATAAACACTTTAACTGTGAGTCACGTAAAACTGTCTGACTGACCAGATCATCCAGCTGAACTTCCTCTATTTGTGAAAATAGTAAAAAATAAAGTTGTAAAATAGTGAACTAGTACTACCCTTAACTACTGTATATGTACAATCTAATGTACAAACTCTGCCATCTTTTATTCTGGGTTTAAAGCTTCACAAAGTGCACAAGTACATAGCTATATCATCAATCTATGATTCATGTTAAGACACAAGAAATATCATTCATTCCATTGTCATTTGTGTTGCGTTTTTTTTTTTTTTTATCTTAATGAAAAAGAAATTAAAATAAACAAGTTACTCCATCAAAATTATGACTAAACCTTACCGAAATGCCAATTCTCGAAAAAACTTTTTTTTTTATTACCTTTTAAACACTGGTAGGGACTGACTGGGGCGCTGATTAATGTTGTTCCACAGTATGGGTCCTACATACTTTACAGAGAATTTACAAGGGCCCTAGAATAATTATGATCCTAGAATTCAACCAGGCACACGTGTGCTTTTGTTCCATTGTCCACCATGCATCATACCACACCGGGAGTGTCTCAGAAGGAGAGCGTCTTAACTGCCCGACTCGCAGATTTCGTTGTTTTTTGCTTATTTTTCCTGGGTATTGGTGCTTCTACTATACCATAAAAGTAAGTAGTCTACATAGTTAAATGGATTCTTCCATTAAGTCCGTTTATGAACGACATCCAGAAAGATTTGTGTTGTTGAAATAGTGTAGTGATGTGATATTGATCAGGAATCTTCACAAGGTTTTTATTTTGAAAATGAATCGGATGTTCTAGTCGTTCCAACTCCCTGCCCGGCCTATTGAATGCCCCAAAAGAAATGCACATGCACCTTGTTTTCTAGTGTAGTTAGAATGAAACTCTGAATTTATTCGGAAAATATTTTAGGAAAAGATTAAGGGAAGCTTTTAATCTTATGGACGATTTTATACACAAACTCACAAATTTGGATCCAATTGATAATCTAGTTTTTTTAAGAAATATCTAAAGTTATCCATATTCACAGTTCTCCAAGGTAATCCTTTTTTTGTATTGAAGACTGTCCTGTACTTTCATCTGAACATTTTAAATCCCATAACTGGATAGCTTAAAAAATACTAATATATCTAAAATAACTTTTGTATAATGAGGTGGACTAAATGTTAAAGCCTCCACAGCCAATTATGCCGTAAAGTGTAGGTGTCATTAACTTGTGCTTTTCGTTTTACTTTTTCTAAATACAATGAAAAAGTATTCCGGTAAATGTGATCTTACTTTGTGTTAATGTTCCTAAAATATTTATTTGTCTCAGTACAATATCCAAAGTTTTGAAATCTTCTGTGATTTTTTTACAGTCACAACAAATATTTGAAATTAATTGTAAATGTACATCATTAGTGGTGATAGCCTACTTTGCTGGGGACAAATAACTGAAATACAAACCTCGCTGGAGAGCTTGTGGAGTTTCACGTATGGTCACAGCAGAGTAAACTACTTGTAAAGAGAACTCATCTTCTTCTGAAGGGAGAAACATCAGCAAGTAAGAGTCAGTCTGATAAACCTAAAAGAACATGTTATAAATACTCATATTGACAGACTTAAGGGGGTCAAAAGGCCTCTCACCTCTTTCACTCTGTGGTTTGCTGCTGTGGTTTGACTCAAGGCAGACGTTCACATTATCAGCAGCGTCTACAGAGTCTAAAACCAAACACAGTGTATGTGACACGCTGAGAGGATGTCAACATAATTCACATCTCAGTCCTGCTGTGCAACACGTCTTAACCAGCACCTCAACTGACAGCTTCAACATGTGAACAGTGACTTTGTCAGATGTTAAACTAACACTTTATCTTTCAAAGTAGGAATTGTATGTGTGCTTATATAACTCACCAATAATGAAGGCATAAGTTATTCATTACAGTCTTGTTGTGTTACTCACATCACGTTAAATTAAAGAAAAAACTTATTAAGTAAGTAAACCTTTGTCCCGTTCGTTTTTTTTGACGACGACTGCATACGTCACACCGTCTGGATCGTCTTCAGTGTCCTCTCCACAGACTGAAACATGTTGAACATGGAAATGTTGGTAGAAAAATCTAAAAAATCAATGATTTTTTCATGCAAAGAAGCAGAAGGTTGGCAGGTAGACAGGTAAACATGTTTTGCATGAATATAGTAACCAGAGATCCTTTTTATGCATTCAGATTTTATGATGATATTTAGTCTTAGTTCTACGGTCTTAAAAAATAAAAGTAGAAAAACATGTAATATCTACAACACCTCACCTGAGTGTGATGCTGTCTTTGAGGAAGCTGTTTTATAGAAAAGCAAAAGTAGTTGATAGGTTGAGCTTGTTGAAGGCAACATAAAGTTATGTTCAGTTCTTGGAATTGATTCACACAGTTACTTTCTTGTTAAAGTGGATCTTTGGCATACAGCTAATGTTGAGGTAGTTACTTTTCTGTACCTTTGCGTCTCCTAATATGAAGGAATCCCACCACCAGCAGCACCAACGCCACCATGAAAACAGTGACAGTGATCCACAGCAGGATGAGGGCACGAGGGGGGTCAAAGTCATCAGAGGCGTTTTTTGCTGCAACATATTAGAAAATTAAAATTAAATTAAATGCAATTTTTTAAACACAAGACACTTGAAAAACCTATTTAAATGTTTAAACAATTAACAAAAAGTTGTAAATATGAAATATATGCAACAGTCTAATTAATTAATATGTTACACTATTTTGTGAACCTAAAACTTTGGTAAACTCACTATTAAATTAGTAAATTAACTATTAAACCAATTGTGATGTAAAATATGTATCAGTTTGTATTCAAAAACTCTTGAAAGGCGAATTTAAGAAGATATTTAAAAATTGAGAAAAAGCCCTTAGACTTCTGAGGGTTAAAAGCATATCTAATGCTATTAGGGTGGTGTGTCTTCATACATTTTGTTTAATGAAGGTTTGAGGACCAAAACATAATGTTAAAGTGTGTTCAAGTGATGGACAGTATGTGGGTTTACTTGGATCCCTTCTAAACACTAAGGCACATGCTCAGATTTCTCTACATAAGGAGTAGAGTCATTTTTTAACAAGCCAATGATTACAATTTTAGCAAAACTGGCACTTGTCATAAGCATCAAACAACTGGAGATTTCATAAGTAAAGGTGGCATCACCATTTGTAATCTGCACCTGTCCTGCCCATACATGTGATATTGCAACATTTTATCTTTACGTTGTTTTGTAACGCTGTTTGTTCCAGTAACGCTGTTTGTTACAGTAACGCTGTTTGTTGCAGCAACGCTGTTTGTTCCACCTCTGACAGCCAGCCAGCTCTCTGGTGATTCTCCAGCTCCAGAGATGCTGCACTTGTAGAGTCCTTCATCAGACTTGGAAACATTCTTAATGGTCATCTCTTCTCCTGATCTGCTCTTCATGAGGCGGCCATCTTTATAGAAATCAGCTGGAAGGTTGGTGGATGATGTCTTGTTTCTGCAGCGCAGAGTCACAGTTTCTCCTTCCATCACAGGAAGGACAGGACTCTCCAGGATCACAGAACCAGCTGAACAGTAAAAATGAACACATGACACATGCTTTATGTACAAAACTCACAACTGGAGTTACTTACAATAGACAATAAAATCAAGAAAGCAATAATCTAAGTGTGACAGATAGCTCAACCTTCTGAAGTGTATAAGTACAAAATCTGGCTATAAAAAGATGATGAAATGTGTTATTTTAATATAATACCTTTAATTGACAATTACAGGTCCCAGACAAAGGGTCTCACACACACACACACACACACACACACACACACACACACACACACACACACACACACACACACACACACACACACACACACACACACACACACACACACACACACACACACACACACACACCATAGATTAGCAATAATTTAGTTATGTTTATAGACATTTTAGATTTCACCATAGACAGACTTTAGAAACTGTGGATGAGTCCTTGACCCAGTATATTTTTATATTTACCTTTGCATTTTTCACAATTCAGAATGTACTTACATATATATAAATACATTGAATGAAAAAAAGTTCAGTGACTCTAAACCTGATAATCTTCACCATGTTGATCTAACAACAATGAAATGAAATGAATGGACTCTTTTTAATCAAATTTTTTTTAGACTTGCTTTCATGTGATGTCTCTTTTTACTCCCCTTTTTATTGTCTCAATGTATTGTTCCGTTTTGATCCGTATCTTTTAGTGTTTTTCTTCTCTATTCTATGGATACTGACTATACGTTTATTTTGTCTTCTCATTACTTGTTTTGGGTTTTTCCGGCCCCACTGTTTAGCTGTCTGTTATTTTTACTGACCTCCTTTGCCTTGCTTGTCTGTCAAAGCACTTTGTAAACTTTGTTTTTATAGGTGCTATATAAATGAAGTTATTAACTGTTTTCAGATTAAGTGTCATACTGAATTTACATGAGAAAACTCAGACAACTACAAGTTCAAATAGGTATGTAGTGACTTTAGAAATACAATAAACGTACCAGTGACAGAGATGTTGACCGTGTTGCTTGTATCTCCTCCTTCAGTCTCACACCAGTATTCTCCACTGTCTGCTGGATAGACTCTATCAATGGTGCAGGTTGATCCTGTTGGGGTCTTTATATCACATTCTGGAACAAATTCCTCAGTGTTCCTGATCCCTCTTAATTTAGTTGAGCCATCAGACCCCCCACAGTCAAAAGAAACAGAGTCAAATTGAAAGAGCTGCAGTCTGTTTGGAGTGATACGAAGAAAAGCTGCATCTGAAACCAAGAAACATTTTGTAATGTCCAAAAAGAAACATTCAGAACTCAATAATATGATGTCATATGACATGAAGCAAAATCATTATACAGTAGGTGTCTACACCTTTTGACTTAGGTAAAACTAGAACTTTTTACAAGATACATTCAGGTATTTGCTCACAACATTAATAATCCTAAACCTTTCACAAAATACAATACTAACCAAACTGTAGGAATTTCAATTATACCATATCGCCAGACAGATTAGAAATTCCTTTAGATAGAGAAAATGATGCAAAAAACAAACTAAATTAAACAAAACAGAGTATCTTAAGGGTTTTCTTTGTCACTCACCACTTTTCTGTGTAAAACTGTTCAGCAGAATGAATCCAAGCATTACTAGATTGTTAGGGAGCAAAGTTGAATATCAGACAGATGGTTTGATATATAGGATGTAAAAATTAGAATAAAAGAAGAAAAGCTGAGAGTATGCACTCACACAGTCTGAAGCAGAGAGCTGTAACCTCCATGTTGTCTTGCTGCTGACTGAGTCTGAGTCATCAGACTAAAACACAACTCAAGTATGTAGACGACAACTTCCTCTTCCTGTGCAGTTTATTTCTGATATTGATGCAAAAGCTGAAGCTAGAGTCAATGTGGCTGGAACATACAGCAAAGTCTGACAGTCTTGAGTAAGACACTGAACACTGAATTGCTCCAGATGCTGTGCATCGGAGCACAAATGTGTGTGAATCTTTATCTGATGACACCTTGTATAGCAGCCTCGGCCACAGTATATGTGTGTTAATGGTGAATGGTTCATCTACTTTGACGCATTGAGTAGTCGTAGAAAATACAGTATAAATACAGTGCATTTACATTTAGTCACCCAATTAAAAAAGTGTCAACCAGCCCTACTGGTTGACACTTTTTTTTCTGCGCCCCTGCAGACTTGAGCAGTGCACCAACTTATAAACAGTCTGCATGTGGCATCTCCATGGTAAGCTGCCTTTACATTAGTTCCGTTATGTATTTATTTGAATCGCCTTCTTTTGAGTAAATTTGTTTTGGTATTACGTGTGAGACTGGCTGAACTGTGGAGAACTACTGTTATGCTGTGTTACTCATCAGGTAGTCTCGCTTTGCCAGACCCTCCTCCAAATCACGCTGGAGGAGGGTCTGCAAAAAAGATACAGTGATACAACAGATGTATTCAAGCATATGGTAAGTAATTAATAATCCAAAGGTAAAATCACAAAAACACTTAAGGTCATAAAAATTCATTCAGATTTAGCAATTTCATGATGCACCTTAATTATTAAAAAGTATCAGTACTGGCCCTGTATTTACTTGGTATCGGATCTATACCAAATATTGCAGTATCGCACACAACTACTCCACACAGCATTCAGGGATGGGAGGAAAACATGCTCTGGTTTATTGGCATTTCTTTAAACAATCGTCTTGGGCGGAGCTAAGCACCGGAGAAAAGCCATGTTGCCGCTGCAAAATAGGCTTGGAAGGAACTTGTTCTGGTGGAACGTATTTACGTTTAAAAGTTGTTTTAGTCGTGAAACAGAAAACTCAGATTGGACAGATAGTCTAGCTAGCTGTCTGGATTTACCCTGCAGAGATCTGAGGAGCAGTTAACCATAGTCCTCAGAAATCCACCGGAGATAGATAAAGACTACTCATCAGGTAATAAACGGCTGGTTGGAGCCCAAGATAAAAAGAGTACATGTTTTATTGATAGACAACGCACAAAGAGTACACAACCGCTATACAGGTGTAATGTATGTAAAATTGAAAAAGGCAGTACAAAGCAAAATAACAAAATTAAAATAAAACTACAGTCATTTTCTATTTTTGATGACAAAAACACAGGGAGTGTTTATTTTTTATTTTAATGTTGTGCAGATTGAAAACACTAACTGAATGAATCAATAATACACAATGTATTAACACACCACTTGAGCAAATATACTGTTAAGTTACTAATTTTCTTCACTGCTGCAGAAAAATACCGACCAGCTGACTATTTCCATGTGTCTGTTTGTGACGCATCCCTTGCAGCATGCACATTGACCACAGTGTTGCTACAGATAATGTAATGACCATTGAATGTTGCAATTTGCAGACACAAATCTCCAGCATAACAAAATTGACCTGTCTTTTAAATCTTTTCCTGCCCCCTGCAGTAAGATAGCAGATCTAACAGCTATCTCATGAACACCCATTTTCCTGAATTGCTAGACAAACAACAAAGAAGTCCTTATTGCTCCTGGGTTGTAATATATACCAGTAATCAGTTATCTAGCAACAGGCTCAAAGTTCAGATGTTAACAAAGACACTCAAAGTGAAACTGAGTGTTAGACAACCAAATGCTTTACTAATTAATATATTTTTAGGTTTACACATAGTGTTTTCTAAATCTGAAATTCAGTTTCCATTTCAAACACATTTTAATCTAAAAACTAATTCCTCTGTTTAACCTGATGGCTTTCTTGATAATGTGGTTGTAATAGTGACTTTCTTGGTGTTGTTCCACATTGAATACAATACAATATTTTACATGCGTAAACACTGAATACTTGGAAGTTTTAGGGGAAGATGAATGAACTGTTTCTACATACTGTAATTTGCACCTAAAAATACCTCATGCTGCACTCTGCGGTTGCTAAAAAGGGGAAGTTAGTCAGTAGCCTGTCAATGATTGATTGACTTTGGCCATTCAGTTGGATAAACTGACACATGAAGCAGCAGGTATGTCGCCTTCTGAATTTATTTTTGCCTATTTTAAGTGTTTTAACTAACTTCTGCTCCAAAAAAACAGTATGACTTTATCATCAATAAAAGTGGGTCTGCTTTCAGAGTTGTGGGCTTTGTAGTATTACTCTTAAACAGATATTTCAAAGCCTGTGTAATGTAGTGAAACCATCTATGAGTAATTGTGATATAATCATTTCAAATTTAATAAGCACTTCATTTTTCTTTCAATTCATTTGAACAGGAAGCTTGTTAACTTTGACGAAAATGGTTTTTGTTTTTTTTATAGGACTCATTAGACTTTTTATCATAGCAAGGGCTCTAATGAAGGCCAAACTATGGAACAAGTCAGGCTATATCAAAACAGTTAACACTTAAATTCATTAAGGAGCAGGCTTTTCGATGTTGGCAAGAAAATTGTAGTGTACCAAACAGATAGTATTGCATATGAACTGGATTATCTATGTTGCCAAAAGTGAAAGTTCAACTGCATTACATGGACACGTTGTTAGTTTTGACATTACCTTAGTAGTAATAAAATATACAAGTGAAAGTGTTTTCACGTATATACCAGACTGGCCATTCTCCTCTGATGACAGTCATCTACGATATTTTCTCTTGTTTGGACAATTTTCTGTAACCCCTAGAGATGGATGTCTGTGAAAATCCCACTAGATTAGTAGATTATTATGCTGGGTTTGTCCTGACCATGTCTAATATTAGTTATAATAATAATAATAATAATAATAATAATAATAATAATAATAATAATAATAATAATAATAATAATAATGCATTTCAATAATATAGTGCTTTGATAATACTCAAAGACACTTTACAGAGTTAAACAAGGAAACCACACACTAAAATATATAACACAACATTAATTAAACATTAAAAGTGTTCTTATGATGTGAGTTTTGATTGGTTAGTCAAACATGGGCAGATTGGTGCAGTCACAGATTTGTTTGGGGAGAGAGTTCGCGATCAAGGGGGCAGCTATGGAGAAGGCTCTGTCACTCCAGGTCCGGTGCTTGGTCCTGAGTGGAGAAGACAGTTGGTGGGCATGGGAGGAGTGGAGGCTGCAGAAAGGAGTGTGATTGTGGAGCAGGTCGGTGAGACAGGACTGTGCCTTGTAATGGAGGGCTTTGTGAGTGAGGAGAGGGACTTTGAATTGGATCCATTGTGATACAGGGAGCCAGTGGAGGTTCAGAAGGACAGGTGACGTGATCACAGGAATGTGAATGGGTGATTATACAAGCAGCAGAGTTTTGAATGTAATGGGGTTTATTATAAGAATTTGGATGATGTCCCAAACTAGCAGCCTGAAATCTCGTATTTTATCTGATTTTATATTTGTAATTGTTTTTAACTGCTCTTTAATGTTTAATTTCTTATACTGCACTGTAACTTTTATTCTCATATTTTATGTTTTTAATTTATTAATCGTTTTTAACTGCTCTTCTAATGTTTTATGTAAAGCACTTTGAATTGCCCTGTTGCTGAAATGTGCTATACAAATAAAGCTGCCTTGCCTTGCCTTGCATATAGTAATAATAGTAAAAATCAAAGGATTTTCCCAACCCAGTCTCACGTCAGTTCGTGATGGCATTACGAAATTAAATCTATTAGAACGTGATACCATTACGTTATTGTGAAGATTTACATGTTGGGGTCACGTTTTTTATACTAATGCATTTCAATGAGAAGCATCTTACGTAAGCACATCACGAAACTTTCTGCCACTCAGCTGCAGCAGAGAAGCTGGATACAGCTTTGATATTATTGGTATTTTTAGCCCAATAATCGCTGTTTTAATCAACATTTATTCACCAGATCTTATCACGGTTTATATGTATATTATTATACTATATTATATATTGTATGTTATCATGGTATGCATTTCTTTATTTTAATAATATTATTTCGGTCTTATTACTGGTGAAATATTACAGTAATAAGACAGAACAGTAGGCTACGATATGAGCCGAGCTGGGCACATTCAAAGCCGATGTCCCACGATGCAATGCAGGCATTCATTCACAGAATCAGACGGCGATCAGCGGGTCTATAACGCTTCAATGTACGTAAGGGATCATGTAGAGCGTTGTTATAGAGAATACAACAATGATGGGGTGATCAGGACCCCGAAGCCAATCTTCTTCTAGCGGATTGATTAACGTTGCTCAGTTTTGTTCCAGTAAGTTATGCATCCTAATAACATTTAAAAAAAATCAGCTGAAGACTGCGGAAGTGACGTCGTTATTACCGCTCGGCGGATAGAAAAGATACAAATACATAATATTCGTAATATTGATGTTTTTGTCTAACGTTGTATTTGAGGAGTTAAACAATAAAGACAGCATCAATAATAAAATAGTTTCATGTATTTGTCTCATGTACTGTGTTCTCGGCCGGCCGGCGGGCGGCATCAATCTGAAACGGAATGAAGCCCACTCACGGCAGACAGCAGAAAGAGGAGCCGAACACGTCCTCCCACCCACCCCGGAAGAACTACAAGTGCTCAAGCTTTGTAACAGATTCTGGGCCGCGTCTATAGTGGGAGTTATAGTTTCTAAATATATTGGTATATTTCTCATAAGTAGAAGTTGGTAGTGTAGAATTTTGTATACACCCTGGGGTATTTTGGGATGGGGAACACACTGGCGTCATCAGAATTTAAAAATAGAATCGTTAAATAGGTGAAAATAGTGCTTACAGTGGAAAAACTTTGGAGACCATATCTACATGATAGCTAATGTCCAGAGCTTTCTATAACAGCTGGTTTTATGTGTGTAGCATCTTCTGTTGCTAAATGAAAAGCCTTCAAACATGGACTGGGTTCAAAGTTCAGAGGTCAATATTTCAAAGCAGGAGTAATGTATCCTCTCCAGACTGACATATGTTACTCTCCAGGTTGAGACCTTTCCAACGATGTGTTTGCTATAGTCCTACGACAAGGTTTTAATTTTCACATATCATAGGGACCATTTTGCAAGTTATACTTTATTGTCCCCAGAGGGATATTTGCCTTGAGTTCAAATGCTTCACAAATAACACTTGACATATTGTTTTATCATACAGATGACATACAAATAAACAAAGTGATATGTAGTCAGATTGAAGCACATCACACAGCCACAATCTATTGCTCATCTTTCACAAACAGTGAGCAACACACAACCCTATATGCATCATATCATATTATAATAGATTTAATTTCGTAATGCCATCACAAACCGACGTGATACTGGGTTGGATTTTCCACACATGAAAGTAGAGTAATTCAAATGTGAAATAGATAAAGTCCTGAAAACCACAAAACTTGGTCAGGAATTACTTATTGACTGCACTAGTTATTTTGACAAACACGGATTCCAAAACATATATTTTCAAATAATGTATTACTTCTCTCTGTTGATTCTCAGAAATTTAAGATGCTTCCCCAGAAGAACGGACTTTCCACTCAATGTCTGCTCAGACCCCTCAGTGTTTTGGTTTTCTATCTTCTCCTAAAACACTCCTGTAGAGGTAACTCACACACAAATACAGACACAAGGTCAAAGTGAGGCCTCAAATAAGACATTAGGGGTTGAACTTCAGTTAAACACTTTTTCTTCATCAATGTCATCAATTTAGTTGAAGCACAAAGGGCAGAGCTAAAAAGCAAACAGTTTTTTAGTGACTTCTACATTCACATGTAAAACATTTCAACTTGTTGTCTAGAGATAATTATACTCCAGTACTTTCCGATACCGATACCAACATTTTATGCAGTATCGGAGGCTTTTCCAAAACTGGTATCAGTATCGGAATATCTCTACTAATTAACCCAACTAATTAAGTGCAGCTGATGCTGTTGGGAATGTCTTTAGTTCTTCAGGTATTTAGTAATATACTACTGGGCACAATTAAGTGTTGACCTTTATGACAATGTAGCTATAATATACACTACCGGTCATAAGTTTGAGAACACCCCAATGTTTTTAGTATTTTATTGAAATTTTAGCATTTCAAGTTCAATGAATAGCTTGAAATGGTACAAAGGTAAGTGATGAACTGCCTGAGGTTAAAGAAAAAGTAAGGTTACCCAAAACTGAAAAAATAATGTACATTTCATTATTTTACAAAAAGGCCTTTTTCAGGGAACAAGAAATGGGTTAACAACGTAAAGCTGTTTTGAAGCAATGGAGGTTGATCAAGCTTTGAAAGTTGGTGCTACCAATTCCCACAGGTTATCTGGATTACTTACAACCCCCTCTGTTTGTATAAAAGTATTGTTGGAACACACTGTGGTACCATACCCTCGTGAGCATTATTTGAACAGTATTGTACTGCAGAAAGTAGTGTGTTGCTATAAAAATGGTGGTGTCAATGAGTACAGTATTCTTCACCATCAACAGGCACTTAGAAACTGGAGGAAACTGACAGGAAGAGGTCTGGCAGACCCAAAGCCACAACAGAATCAGAAGACAAGTTTCTGAGAGTCAACAGATTGCGTGATAGGCGGCTCACAGGACAACAGCTGAGACTTGCTTATTACGACCACTATTAAGCTGTGCTTGAACACAGCTTAATAGTGGTCGTAATAAGCCAGTCTCAGTTTCAACTGTAAAGAGAAGACTTCGAGCTGCAGGTTTGATAGGAGGAGTTGCAGAAAGAAAGCCATTGCTAAGACGTCAGAATAAGAAAAAGAGGCTTGCCAAGAAACATCGTCAATGGACTACTGAAGACTGGAAGAAGGTGTTATGGACTGATGAATCAAAATTTGAAATCTTCAGTTCATCACGCAGGACTTTTGTACGCCGTCAAGTAGGCGAAATGATGTTTCCTCAGTGTGTGACATTAACTGTCAAACATGGAGGAGGAAGCGTGATGGTCTGGGGCTGTTTTGCTGGATCCAGGGTCGGTGATTTGTACAGAGTGAAAGGCACCCTGAACCAAAACGGCTACCACAGCATTTTGCAGCGCCATGCAGTACCCTCTGGTATGCGCCTAGTTGGTCAGGGGTTCATCCTACAGCAAGATAATGTCCCAAAACATAAGTCCAAGCTATGCCAGAACTACCTTAGCAAAAAAGAACAAGATGGTAAGCTTAAAAACATGGAGTGGCCAGCACAGTCACCAGACTTAAACCCCATTGAGCTGGTTTGGGATGAACCGGACAGAAAAGTGAAAGCAAAGCAACCTACAAGTGCCACACATTTATGGGAACTTCTGCAACAGATTTGGGAAGAACTTTCTGAAGAATATTTGATTTCCATTGTAGAAAGAATGCCACGAGTCAAAAATTGATGAGTCAAAAATTTAGAATACATTTTGGTTCATAAAGACATTGAACTGCATGAATTTCAATAAAAACCTGGAACAATTGAGGGGTTCTAAAACTTTTGACCAGTAGTATGTATATATCCAACAAACTTGAAAAACTGACATCAAAGATGCTTCAGATTAGATTCATGGGAGTATTACAGATTAATTCTTTTTTTTGTATATTTTTTAAATTCTGTGTGTATTGTAGTGAGTTGTCATAGTATGTGTATTTCCTTTTAAAAAATTTAAATAGTTTTTGAGTGTTTAAAAATGTGCTATATAAACTGCATTATTATTATTAATAATAATAATAATAATAATAATAATAATAATAAACTCTTTCATAATGCAGGAATTAATACATCATTTATCTATTCCTTTCCAGGTCAGTCTCAGTTAATTGGTCCTTCTCAGCCAATAGTAGCAACAGTTGGTGATGACGTCATTTTACCATGTAGCCTGGAACCGACAGAGGATGTTGCTGCCAAGACTTTGGAGTGGACGAGATCTGACTTGAATTCTATATTTGTCCTTGTGTGGCGTGGTGGTCAGGACTTCGTACAAACTAAACATCCATCTTTCAACGGACGGACATGGCTGTTTCCTGATGAGCTGAAACACGGAAACATTTCACTGAAACTGTCCAAAGTGAAAACTTCTGATGCGGGGACATACAAATGCTACATTCCAAAGCTGAATACAGAGTATTTTGTTGATCTTGTTGTTGGTGAGTTGACACATACAGTATTTACATAAGGCTGATAAGTGTAGACTAAGATAAAAAGCACAACCACAGTCATCATTTTATTGCTGACTACTGATTAAATCTTTCCTTTTTGCTCAACATCAGGTGCCGTTTCCTTGCCTGTCATGAGTTTAGCAGGAATTGATGAAGCCACCAGAGGAGTGGTTCTACAGTGTGAGTCTAAAGGCTGGTGTCCAGAGCCTGAGGTGTTGTGGCTGGACGGTGAGGGAAACCTCCTCTCTGCTGGACCTACAGAGACAGTCAGAGGTCCTGATGATCTCTATACTGTCAGCAGCAGAGTGACTGTGGAGAAGAGTCACAGCAACAGCTTCACCTGTAGAGTCCAACAGAAGGACACCAACCAGACCAGAGAGACAGAAATCCATGTTCCAGGTAAATATGATTTAATAGATGATAGCTATGGTCCAGTTTAAAATAAATATCATGTTATTCCAGCAGCTCATAACGACCGAGAATTACGTTTCCAACTCTCATGGCTATCATTAGACCAAACAAGAGTGAGGTGACAAAGTATAAGAGTCCAAATTCTGCATAGAGCTGGGTCAACAAACACAGGACCTTTACTCAGGGGATCGTGTCCTATGTGAAACTAAAAGTCAATTGTTTTTGGTAAAATGAACCGAGTTTTAGGGACTTAAGTCTGTAATGCTACACCGTCACGATACAGCCTCATTGTTGTAGTTTTACATGGTATATTTTACTCCAATCACTGATGTTTATCTAACTCTAACTAAGTGAATTTGCTGCCTAAACTAGTTTAATTTCACGTTTAATATGTGTTTAAAACTGTGGCCATTATGTTAAAATAGAACAGTCACATGACTACAGTTACATGATCAAACCGCCACTATGCGAGAGTAAATAGAACGGTCGTACATGCCGTTTTGCGATTCTTTGAAAATTGACCTTTAATGTTGTTTAGGTATGATAATGTCTTTTATGATTTCGATAATGTTTTTTATGATTTCAGATGATTTCTTTGAGATCCAGTCCAGTTCTTCTTCCATCATCACTGGCTTGGCTGTTAGTTTGTCTGTTTGCATCATCCTGTTTATTCTGTTACTCTTTTCTGTGTGGAAATGGAGACAAAACAAAACCAGTAAGTAGCAAATTAATTGCAGTGTTTTGTACATGTCAATGATTCTGATGTTTAGGGGAAATCAGTCAAATTTGGCTGTTTTATATTTCATTTTAGACTTTTTTTTAAACACAGACACGAAGCTAAGCCGCAGGGATGAAACTGATAAAGAAGAAAACAGAACTAATGATCCAGAAGAAGCCGAGGCTTTGACAGGAGAAAAGGTAAAGAAGATCAAACTTGTAAGTAAAGAAACAGGAAGGACTTTCAGGAAGAGAAAGAAACTAAAACAGGTAAAGTAAAGTTTGATCTGAGCTAGAAGGATAGAAACTTATTGCAGCAAGAAACAGGATCTGTGTTTCCAAAGGAAGTAAGAAGAGTACAAAAGCAGCTAAAACAGCTAACTTTAACTAGCTTACTTCAATCAATGTTGGGACATTCAGAGGTTTCAAGAGAAATGAGACAGAAGAGGAAGAGTTCAGACAGACAGTCAAATGAGGATGAGAACAAACATCAGAAGAGATTAGAATAACAGAAGAGAGAGATTAACCAGAAATACAGGGCAACATCTGATAAGAAAGATGTGGTCAACAGAAGAATTTGAAATTCTCAAAAGTTTTTATTTTGACAGTGATTCACTTTTGTTGCCCATACATTTTGAAATTGAGGGGGTTCAGTGTTTTCTATAGAATTTTTTTTTAATCTTCCAAATTATTTTGGTAGATACTCATGTTACATTAAAAACTTACATTTCTCAAATGCACTGAAGTTCAAATGCTGCAAAAATCAGACATAAGTTATGATCATGTTTCATTGTGTGGTATCTTCACTAATATGCCCTGATAAAATGATTTACATCTCTGTTCACATCTCTCCCTCTCTCTCTCTCTGCAGCTCAGGAGAAATACACTGATATTTGTTTAAAGTCACACTCTTTTTGCCATACATAGTGTAGACAGACACATCCAAACTTACAGTAGTGTGTGCAGGTCACTTACAAAAATCATTCCAAGACCACATCCACAGGGATTGGACCAAGTCCAGAATCAGATCAAATTGATTTAAACATCAAAACCAAACCAAACACAAAAACATTTAAAAATATGACACATTTTTTTTTATATTCCTGTTAATCAATTTGCAGCAGCTTTAACTGCTGCCTTTATTAGACTATTAAAATGAATATCTCTGTATTTAATTCACTTTGAACATCCTACTCATCCATGTTTCTCAAGACAGAAGTTTCTCAAGACATTACTGTTTAGAGAAATGTATAATGCTCCTGAGTAGACAGGGTTTAACCTTTAATTGGGTGTCTTTGTGTTGTATATTTACTGACATGCTTTAATAAAAGAACATATCTCTCTTTACCTCTTTCTCCTTTGTACCAGTTGGAGGAAAAAGCTGCCCTGTCTCTGGTAAGTAATCCTGAGAATAAATGGACTGTATTACTCTTAATGGTCAAACAAGAGAACTATGATTTTCTCTTACATGAGTTTCTGACTACAGCTTGTCATTAGATTTAGAATATGATCCTGTAGAATATAACATGTATGTTATTTTGCTGCTCTTCACATCTCTCTTCCACGTCTCAGTTTGGGTTGAAGATTTTTAACAAGCGGACAATCAAGGAAGAGCAGCAGAAGAGGGAGAAATATGTCCAGAAGCTTGAAGAGGAGAAGCAGAGAGAAGTACACACACACACACACACACACACACACACACACACACACTAGGCACGGTTAAACATAATGTGCCACTGTAAGTGGTGCAGGAGCAAAAAATGTATAAAAGTACATTTTAATACGTTTCATAACAAAGCATGAGATTTATGATCCTTACAATCAAAAACAGTTACTATAATAATATGTCATACATAACTATCAGTTCAGTCAGTGGTTAAAACCAGTTAAAGTACACTCAGGTTAGAAAATAAATCAAAGCACTGAGCTGGTGTTTCCCCATGTTTTACACAACTAGCCTACAGCATGCTACTCTGCTAATAGCCATGTTTTACACAACTAGCCCACAGCATGCTACTCTGCTTAAAGCCATGTTTTACCAACCAGCTAAAACGAAAGCTGTCGGTTTGTACTCTAACTGTTTATTAGTTTGCTACTAATCTTTGGGAACTTAGCTGCTGCCGGTGTTATGTGCCTTCTGGTTTTTCCACCTACTGGTTTCCGAGCCTGTCCAGATGCCGTGTAAACCTATCAACCTTCCCACGTCAACAGCTTCGCTACATATTCATAAACATTTTACTGGCCTTTGCATGTCGCAACTCAAATAAAAACTATACGCTACTGAACTGAAAATCTGAGCCCTACATTACTATAACATTGTAAAGCGGGAAAAATGTGTCTGAAAAGTAATTAGGATGATCCTTGTCGCGCTGGATTCAAACCCCCTCAGCAAAAATAAAAACATATGAGTCCACTTCATCATCCACCACACTATCACATTTATCACACCAGCTACCAGGACATGACTTTATTTTTTACTTTCCGTCAGTAGGCCATGAATCACTGTTTATGTGAGTACTCCGAAACAACAGGTTACCTTGATTTAGGCTTAAAAACATAACTATATCATGCACTCCAAGCTTCTGCTACACCTCTGAGTACAAGGATTCGTCATAAATTAAAGCAGGCAGCACACAGATTCTGAAACAATGGGTCTAAAACAACTGGTTACCCTGCGCTGGAAACGTGATCTCAAAGCTCTCAAACAGCTACAATAACAAGTTCCTTGGATTTATGAAACAAAGCAATAGCCTACAACTATTGTTTATAGTGGAATGTGTTTACGACGGAAGATAACTATTTGAAACCCCCCAATACAAAGTTCTGTTTAAGAAATTTGAAAATAGTTTGCGCCTGTTAGGTTTAAAAAAGTTAAAGCCAGGCTATGTTTGGAAAACAATGTTTAATGGGGCCTGCAGCTAAATTTAATCAAGTAACTACACTAATCAGCATTTGACTGCCTCACCCAAAACCTAGCTTCTAAAGAATTAATCAGGTCATGTCTGACATTTAGCATATGAAGAAGACTCATTGTCCCCACAGGAAAGGTAACTATTGTTTCTGGTTTTGGGGAGCCACTCCCTGCAGGGCCAGACGTGATTAGAACAAAGGAAATGCAAACTCTGTAAACTTGAACAGAATCGGCCCTACCAGGTGAAACGACCTTTGTCTGTGACCTGGAGTAAACCTGAAATCAGAGGTGTGTCTTTAACCTGGGACAGTTTCCATTCAGGGAAACACCCACAATTCCAAGGGATATAATTCTGATCCTGAGTAAGATTCGGGACTGCAAGCCTGGGACCCGACAAGGGAACAAGGTTCTGCAGTCCGCTGTTTACAGTGTATTTGTTTGTCATGTCACAGGACTGTTCTTCTGTGACTCCGCAAGGATGAAGCATGAGATCAGTCCGCCGTCAGCTGCAGTGTAACAATTGTCTTTTGACTGTCGTTTTCATGTTGTTTTATTAAACCTTTTGGTTAACTTTCAATTCCCCCAGCCTCTCCTCCTTCCTCCAGAAATCAGAACGAACACGTCTTTTAGAAAATTCTTAACACGCCCAACCTTTGAATTGTTTTCATTGTAGCCTATAGGCTCTATGTCACCTATGCACCCGGATATCAGAAGATCAGTTTTGAAATTGGTGTAAGATGAAAGGGGAACGTTGTTTTCCACACTCGTCTTAAGAGTGCACCGTTGCAAGTTGTTTCGAACCAATTCAGAACAAGCTGTGTTACGTGATTGCAACATAAATGAGGTTGGAATACGGTGTGTGATAATATAGTACCCTGACCGTAATATTGGCGAACATGGTATGGTTTAATGTCATAAAATGAAAAGCAGCAAATCCTTTATTGGGTTAAATATTTTGTCTTCGGTCATAATGGCATTGTATAACTTTGGAAACGTAGATGTAGGCATGTGAGCCATGTCAATAGAAATATCGCTTCTTTTCATAAATCCAAGGAACTTGTTATTGTAGCTGTTTGAGAGCTTCAAGATCACGTTTCCAGCGCAGGGTAACCAGTTGTTTTAGACCCATTGTTTCAGAATCCGTGTGCTGACTCTGAAAGAGGAGCTGGAGACCAAGAAGAAGGAGGTTCATCTTCACTTTAATAATAAAATACACTGTGTTCAGTTTAAAGTCACACTCTTTATACCATACATAGTGTAGACGCCTTCACACTTACAGTAGTGTGTGCAGGTCACTTACAAAAATCACACACACACACACACACACACACACACACACACACACAAAGCTCTGAAATGTACACATGCACAATAAGGCCCTATAAATTGCAGGATGGCATCCCAATAATAAAACTCCAATTAGAGAAATTCTGACAGACATATTTGGGATGAAAGCAGTTTCTCTGCTTAGAAATTCAACACCAATCACAGTAAGTAATTAATGTGACTACTAAAATATATCAAACCAGTTTATAATAACTCATTTTCATAAGTACGTTTTTGTTTTTGTTGAGTTGTTGAAGAGTCCAGAGTCTCCAGGGGCCTCATGTATAAACGTTGGTGTTTTTACATCAGGGGGTTAAAACTGCTTATTGTGTGTAATTTGGACTGACACAGACATGCATGTTGTTTGGTAACTGTGGCGCCGCCACTCTTCTCTTGATTTCCACTTCGACATTAGACCTTTTTTAAATTTCTTCCATAGTTTGGTGCATTCATCGCTCCGTCACCATTTGCCACTCTTTTATTTCTTATCCGAGATGACAAACCTCCAAACAGAACATGTTTTCCTTGACTCATCCTCCGCGGTCAGCACCTCAATCTCACAGTTGTTTCCATCTCAAGCGGGATTACCTGTTGTGATTGGACAAAGAATGACTCCAGGGGCGCATTTATAGTCATTTCCATATTAATTTAGGGGAGGAGGCAAGGTGGGGTCAGTGGCTCGTTCACCTACGCTCAATTTCACGTTGGTTGTGATGTATAAAGGTAAGGTGCACAGGACGTGGCGTAAGCCAGGTTTTATACATGTGAATATTTCTGTGCGTAGGTACTTTTCAAGTTTTGGGCGTATGCCATCTTCTGCGCAATCTTTTATACATGAGGCCCAAGGACCACATACAGAGTGTTACGTGCCGTGCCATCCCGGACGACCCACCAAAGGGATTCTTTTTGACAGACGGTGTGCAGCGTGTAAGGCTGCCGATCTTCTTTGCGTGAGCTGATGTTGCTGGAAGAGTTTAAAAACTGCGTACCTGAGTGTACTATTGTTTATTTAAATGAAACACAAAGAGAAGATGAATCACAACCAAACAAATAGAACACCACTGGCCCACTGGCTCTGGTAATCTGCAGACTTCTCTCTCTGTCCTCTGGCTTCCATTGCACATTCACTCTCCTTGTCTTCCTCTGCCAGCACCCCCACACTCTGGCTGGTACCTTTAACACCTTTTGCTGATAAGCACATCAGCTGCAGCTGCAGCTCAGGAGCATTATCACCAGCACACACCTGAAGGGAATCACACACACACACACACACACACACACACACACACACACACACAGAAACAACACAGCAAAACAAGACACGGCAAGTAACACAGAATATCAGGCTCTGGGACGCCTTACAAAGAAAACAGTTGGATGGATATTTCATGTTCATTTATGTCTGATTATGATTTACAAAGAATTGAAATCAACATCCTTCTGTCTCTCCTCTCAGGTAGATGAACTATCAGCTGAGGTGACGGAACTCAAAGAGGAGAAGCAGAAGAGTGAGAACAAGCTGCAAAAGCAACTGGGGGACGAGAGAAATAAGGTTCTTTTATTATGGATATTTTTTTTCATCTATTTGTTTTTAGTTTTGAATCTCCTGATTTCTGCTTTATTTTATCTTCAGCTTATCAAAATGTGTAACAACATAAACCTCACAAAGAGTCAAAGGATTTTAGGATTGTAAAACTAAATTGAAGTCAATGAGTTTAGTTGACTTTTTGCTTTACTTTGGCTTTACATTAAAAGTACATTTTAAAAGATGTTTCATAACAAACCATGAGATTTATGATCCTTACAATATAACAGTTACTATAATAATATGTCATACATAACTATCAGTTCAGTCAGTGGTTAAAACCAGTTAAGTAGGACACTCAGGTTAGAAAATAAATCAGAGCACTGAGCTGGTGTTTCCAGTATAAATGGGTAGACTGATTAGAGCTTTACTTAAAGTGGACATATTTTGCTTTTCCCTATTTTCTGTTATTCTGTCACATTCAGAGTTTCAAGAGAAATGAGACAGAAGAGGCCCAGTTCAGACAGACAGTCAAATGAGGATGAGAGCAAACATCAGAGGAGATTAGAATAACAGAAGAGAGAGATTAAACAGAAATACAGGGGGTGCCCAGATAGCTCATTTGGTAGATTGAGCGCCCATATATAGAGGTTTACTACTCGATGCAGCGGGCCCAGGTTCAACTCCGACCTGCAGACCTTTTCTGCATGTCATTCCCCCTTTCTTTCTCCCCTTTCATTTCTTCAGCTGTCCTGTCAATAAAGGCCTAAAATGCCCCCAAAAAAAAAAAAAAAGAAAAAGAAATACAGGGGCAATATCTGATAAGAAACGTGGTGTCAACAGAAGAATTTGAAATTATTTTGACAGTGACTAACTTTTGTTAATTTGCACTTTGACATTAGACCTTTTTTAAATTTATGCCATAGGTCAGTGCATTCACATGCGCTCAATTTAACGTTGATAGTGATGTATAAAGGTAAGGTGCGCAGGACCTGGAATACACCCGGTTTTATACATGTGAATATTTCTGTGCGTAGGTACTTTTCAAGTTTGGGGTGTATGCCATCTTCTGCACAATCTTTTATACATGAGGCCCAAGGACCTCATACAGAATATCAGGCTCTGGGACACATTATCAAGAAAACAGCTGGATGTATATTTCATGTGCATCTATGTCTGATTATGATTTACAAAGAATTGAAATCAACATCCATCTGTCTGTCCTCTCAGGTAAATCAACTATCAGCTGAGGTGAATACGCTCAAAGAGGAGAAGCAGAAGAGTGAGAAGGAGCGGCAGCAGCTGCAAAAGTTGCTGGAGGACAAGATAACAGAGGTTCTTTTATTATGGATATTGTTTTCATCTATTTGTTTTTAGTTTTGAATCTCCTGATTTCTGGTTTATTTTATATTCGGCTTATCAAAATGTGTAACAACATAAACCTCACAAAGAGTCAAAGGATTTTAGGATTGTAAAACTAAATTGAATTCACTGAGGTTCTTTGACTTTGGCTTACTTCTCATTGTTTTGGACCCCAAAGACCTCCACTATTGTGTGTAGACATAATATTAATAACCTATTTGCAAAATAATCAGTTTTTTATCCTTTAAATATATTTTCTTTTCTTCTGACCTCCAAATTTAAAGAAATGTATTTGAGTGGTAAAAACTAGACTGAATTCGATGCCTAAATCTCTGTTTAACCAATAGTTATCAAAGAAGAAGAAGGTGTACTTCATTAATCACTGTAAACTGCTGTTATTTTACACACAAACACACACACACACACACACACACACACACACACACACACACAAACACAAACACACAAAGCTCTGAAATAAACACATGCACAACTAGGCCCTATGATTTGCGGGATGGCATCCCAATAATAAAACTCCAATTAGAGAAATTCTGACAGACATATTTGGGATGAAAGCAGTTTCGCTGCTTAGAAAGTCAACACCATTCACAGTAAGTAATTAATGTGACTACTAAAACATATCAAAACCAGTTTATAATAACTATGTTTTTGAGTTGTTAAAGAGTCCAGAGTCTCCAGGGGCCTCATTCTAAACGTTGGCGTACGCACAAAAAACTTGTGTATGCTGGTTGTGACACACAGGGTGTGATTTATAAAAGGACCTCATACAGAGTATCAGGCTCTACGACACATTACAAGGAAAACATGCTGAATGTATATTTCATGTGCATCTATGTCTGATTATTGAAATCAACTTCCTTCTGTCTCTCCTCTCAGGTAAATCAACTATCAGCTGACGTGACGGAGCTCAAAGAGGAGAAGCAGAAGAGTGAGAACCAGCTGCAAAAGGAGCTGGGAGACGAGAGAAAAAAGGTTCTTTTATTATGGATATTTTTTTTCATCTATTTGTTTTTAGTTTTGAATCTCCTGATTTCTGGTTTATTTTATCTTCAGCTTATCAAAATGTGTAACAACATAAACCTCACAAAGAGTCAAAGGATTTTAGGATTGTAAAACTAAATGGAAGTCAATGAGTTTAGTTGATTTTGGCTTTAATTCTCGTTATTTGGGACCCCAAAGACCTCCACTGTTGTGTGTAAACACAATATTAATAGCCTATCTGCATCAGTTTTTTATCCTTTATATATATTGGCTTTTCTTCTGACCTCTAAATATAAAGAAAGGTATTTGAATGGTAAAAAATACACTGAATTAGATGTCTAAATCTCTGTTTAACCAATAGTTATCAAAGAAGAAGAAGGTACTTTATTAATCACTCTAGATCAGAAATTAATTTAGTTGTACCCTGCTTTTACACACACACACACACACACACACACACACACACACACACACACACACACACACACACACACACACACACACACACACACTGAAATGTACAAATGTACACATGCACAATAAGGCCCTATAAATTGCGGGATGGCATCCCAATAATAAAAGTCCAATTAGAGAAATTCTGACAGACATATTTGGGATGAAAGCAGTTTCTCTGCTTAGAAATTCAACACCAATCACAGTAAGTAATTAATGTGACTACTAAAATATATCAAACTAGTTTATAATAATTCATTTTCATAAGTACGTTTTTGAGTTGTTGAAGAGTCCAGAGTCTCCAGGGGCCTCATGTATAAACGTTGGTGTTTTTACATCAGGGGGTTAAAACTGCTTATTGTGTGTAATTTGGACTGACACAGACATGCATGTTGTTTGGTAACTGTGGTGCTGTCACTCTTCTCTTGATTTTTACTTCAACATTGGACCTTTTTTTAAATTTCTGCCATAGTTCGGTGCATTCATCGCTCCGTCACCATTTGCCACTCTTTTATTTCTTATCCAAGATGACAAACCTCCAAACAGAACATGTTTTCCTTAACTCAACCTCCACGATCAGCACCTCAATCTCACAGTTGGTGAAGTTTTTTCCGTCTGCAGCGGGATTTCCTGTTGTGATTGGACAAAGAATGATGTCAGGGCGCATTTACAATCATTTCCATATCAATTTATGGGAGGAGACAAAGGGGGGTCGGTAGCTCGTTCACGTGCGCTCAATTTCACGTTGATTGTGATGTATAAAGGTAAGGTGCGCAGGACGTGGCGTAAGCCAGGTTTTATACATGTGAATATTTCTGTGCATAGGCACTTTTCAAGTTTTGGGCGTACGCCATCTTCTAAGCAATCTTTTATACATGAGGCCCAAGGACCTCATACAGAGTATCAGGCTCTCTGAAAACATGCTGGATGTATATTTCATGTGCATCTATGTCTGATTATGATTTACAAAGAATTGAAAACAACATCCTTCTGTCTCTCCTCTCAGGTAAATCAACTATCAGCTGACGTGGGAGCTCAAAGAGGAGAAGCAGAAGAGTGAGAACAAGCTGCAAAAGGAGCTGGGAGACGAGAGAAAAAAAGGTTCTTTTTATTATGGATATTTTTTTCATCTATTTGTTTTTAGTTTTGAATCTCCTGATTTCTGGTTTATTTTATCTTCAGCTTATCAAAATGTGTAACAACATAAACCTCACAAAGAGTCAAAGGATTTTAGGATTGTAAAACTAAATGGAAGTCAATGAGTTTAGTTGATTTTGGCTTTAATTCTCGTTATTTGGGACCCCAAAGACCTCCACTGTTGTGTGTAAACACAATATTAATAGCCTATCTGCATCAGTTTTTATCCTTTATATATATTGGCTTTTCTTCTGACCTCTAAATATAAAGAAAGGTATTTGAATGGTAAAAATACACTGAATTAGATGTCTAAATCTCTGTTTAACCAATAGTTATCAAAGAAGAAGAAGGTACTTTATTAATCACTCTAGATCAGAAATTAATTTAGTTGTACCCTGCTTTTACACACACACACACACACACACATACACACACACACACACACACAGACATGCATGTTGTTTGGTAACTGTGGTGCTGCCACTCTTCTCTTGATTTTTACTTCAACATTGGACCTTTTTTTAAATTTCTGCCATAGTTCGGTGCATTCATCGCTCCGTCACCATTTGCCACTCTTTAATTTCTTATCCAAGATGACAAACCTCCAAACAGAACATGTTTTCCTTAACTCAACCTCCATGATCAGCACCTCAATCTCACAGTTGGTGAAGTTTTTTCCGTCTGCAGCGGGATTTCCTGTTGTGATTGGACAAAGAATGATGTCAGGGCGCATTTACAATCATTTCCATATCAATTTATGGGAGGAGACAAAGGGGGTCGGTAGCTCGTTCACGTGTGCTCAATTTCACGTTGATTGTGATGTATAAAGGTAAGGTGCGCAGGGGCGTGGCGTAAGCCAGGTTTTATACATGTGAATATTTCTGTGCATAGGCAGTTTTCAAGTTTTGGGCGTCGCCATCTTCTAAGCAATCTTTTATACATGAGGCCCAAGGACCTCATACAGAGTATCAGGCTCTACGAAAACATGCTGGATGTATATTTCATGTGCATCTATGTCTGATTATGATTTACAAAGAATTGAAAACAACATCCTTCTGTCTCTCCTCTCAGGTAAATCAACTATCAGCTGACGGACGGAGCTCAAAGAGGAGAAGCAGAAGAGTGAGAACAAGCTGCAAAAGGAGCTGGGAGACGAGAGAAAAAAAGGTTCTTTTTATTATGGATATTTTTTTCATCTATTTGTTTTTAGTTTTGAATCTCCTGATTTCTGGTTTATTTTATCTTCAGCTTATCAAAATGTGTAACAACATAAACCTCACAAAGAGTCAAAGGATTTTAGGATTGTAAAACTAAATGGAAGTCAATGAGTTTAGTTGATTTTGGCTTTAATTCTCGTTATTTGGGACCCCAAAGACCTCCACTGTTGTGTGTAAACACAATATTAATAGCCTATCTGCATCAGTTTTTTATCCTTTATATATATTGGCTTTTCTTCTGACCTCTAAATATAAAGAAAGGTATTTGAATGGTAAAAAATACACTGAATTAGATGTCTAAATCTCTGTTTAACCAATAGTTATCAAAGAAGAAGAAGGTACTTTATTAATCACTCTAGATCAGAAATTAATTTAGTTGTACCCTGCTTTTACACACACACACACACACACACATACACACACACACACACACACAGACATGCATGTTGTTTGGTAACTGTGGTGCTGCCACTCTTCTCTTGATTTTTACTTCAACATTGGACCTTTTTTTAAATTTCTGCCATAGTTCGGTGCATTCATCGCTCCGTCACCATTTGCCACTCTTTTATTTCTTATCCAAGATGACAAACCTCCAAACAGAACATGTTTTCCTTAACTCAACCTCCACGATCAGCACCTCAATCTCACAGTTGGTGAAGTTTTTTCCGTCTGCAGCGGGATTTCCTGTTGTGATTGGACAAAGAATGATGTCAGGGCGCATTTACAATCATTTCCATATCAATTTATGGGAGGAGACAAAGGGGGGTCGGTAGCTCGTTCACGTGTGCTCAATTTCACGTTGATTGTGATGTATAAAGGTAAGGTGCGCAGGACGTGGCGTAAGCCAGGTTTTATACATGTGAATATTTCTGTGCATAGGCAGTTTTCAAGTTTTGGGCGTACGCCATCTTCTAAGCAATCTTTTATACATGAGGCCCAAGGACCTCATACAGAGTATCAGGCTCTACGAAAACATGCTGGATGTATATTTCATGTGCATCTATGTCTGATTATGATTTACAAAGAATTGAAAACAACATCCTTCTGTCTCTCCTCTCAGGTAAATCAACTATCAGCTGACGTGACGGAGCTCAAAGAGGAGAAGCAGAAGAGTGAGAACAAGCTGCAAAAGGAGCTGGGAGACGAGAGAAAAAAGGTTCTTTTATTATGGATATTTTTTTTCATCTATTTGTTTTTAGTTTTGAATCTCCTGATTTCTGGTTTATTTTATCTTCAGCTTATCAAAATGTGTAACAACATAAACCTCACAAAGAGTCAAAGGATTTTAGGATTGTAAAACTAAATGGAAGTCAATGAGTTTAGTTGATTTTGGCTTTAATTCTCGTTATTTGGGACCCCAAAGACCTCCACTGTTGTGTGTAAACACAATATTAATAGCCTATCTGCATCAGTTTTTTATCCTTTATATATATTGGCTTTTCTTCTGACCTCTAAATATAAAGAAAGGTATTTGAATGGTAAAAAATACACTGAATTAGATGTCTAAATCTCTGTTTAACCAATAGTTATCAAAGAAGAAGAAGGTACTTTATTAATCACTCTAGATCAGAAATTAATTTAGTTGTACCCTGCTTTTACACACACACACACACACACACACACACACACACACACACACACACAGACATGCATGTTGTTTGGTAACTGTGGTGCTGCCACTCTTCTCTTGATTTTTACTTCAACATTGGACCTTTTTTTAAATTTCTGCCATAGTTCGGTGCATTCATCGCTCCGTCACCATTTGCCACTCTTTAATTTCTTATCCAAGATGACAAACCTCCAAACAGAACATGTTTTCCTTAACTCAACCTCCACGATCAGCACCTCAATCTCACAGTTGGTGAAGTTTTTTCCGTCTGCAGCGGGATTTCCTGTTGTGATTGGACAAAGAATGATGTCAGGGCGCATTTACAATCATTTCCATATCAATTTATGGGAGGAGACAAAGGGGGGTCGGTAGCTCGTTCACGTGTGCTCAATTTCACGTTGATTGTGATGTATAAAGGTAAGGTGCGCAGGACGTGGCGTAAGCCAGGTTTTATACATGTGAATATTTCTGTGCATAGGCAGTTTTCAAGTTTTGGGCGTACGCCATCTTCTAAGCAATCTTTTATACATGAGGCCCAAGGACCTCATACAGAGTATCAGGCTCTACGAAAACATGCTGGATGTATATTTCATGTGCATCTATGTCTGATTATGATTTACAAAGAATTGAAAACAACATCCTTCTGTCTCTCCTCTCAGGTAAATCAACTATCAGCTGACGTGACGGAGCTCAAAGAGGAGAAGCAGAAGAGTGAGAACAAGCTGCAAAAGGAGCTGGGAGACGAGAGAAAAAAGGTTCTTTTATTATGGATATTTTTTTTCATCTATTTGATTTTAGTTTTGAATCTCCTGATTTCTGGTTTATTTTATCTTCAGCTTATCAAAATGTGTAACAACATAAACCTCACAAAGAGTCAAAGGATTTTAGGAATGTAAAACTAAATGGAAGTCAATGAGTTTAGTTGATTTTGGCTTTAATTCTCGTTATTTGGGACCCCAAAGACCTCCACTGTTGTGTGTAAACACAATATTAATAGCCTATCTGCATCAGTTTTTTTATCCTTTATATATATTGGCTTTTCTTCTGACCTCTAAATATAAAGAAAGGTATTTGAATGGTAAAAAATACACTGAATTAGATGTCTAAATCTCTGTTTAACCAATAGTTATCAAAGAAGAAGAAGGTACTTTATTAATCACTCTAGATCAGAAATTAATTTAGTTGTACCCTGCTTTTACACACACACAAAACACACACACACACACACACACACACACACACACACACACACACACACACAAAGCTCTGAAATGTACATGCACAAAAAGGCCCTATAAATTAGTTCTGATGGCATCCCAATAATAAAAGTCCAATTAGAGAAATTCTGACAGACATATTTGGGATGAAAGCAGTTTCTCTGCTTAGAAATTCAACACCAATCACAGTAAGTAATTAATGTGACTACTAAAATATATCAAACTAGTTTATAATAATTCATTTTCATAAGTACGTTTTTGAGTTGTTGAAGAGTCCAGAGTTTCATGTATAAACGTTGGTGTTTTTACATCAACATTAAAACTGCTTTTTGTAATTTGGACTGACACAGACACATGCATGTTGTTTGGTAACTGTGGTGCTGCCACTCTTCTCTTGATTTTTACTTCAACATTGGACCTTTTTAAATTTCTGCCATAGTTCGGTGCATTCATCGCTCCGTCACCATTTGCCACTCTTTTATTTCTTATCCAAGATGACAAACCTCCAAACAGAACATGTTTTCCTTAACTCAACCTCCACGATCAGCACCTCAATCTCACAGTTGGTGAAGTTTTTTCCGTCTGCAGCGGGATTTCCTGTTGTGATTGGACAAAGAATGATGTCAGGGCGCATTTACAATCATTTCCATATCAATTTATGGGAGGAGACAAAGGGGGGTCGGTAGCTCGTTCACGTGCGCTCAATTTCACGTTGATTGTGATGTATAAAGGTAAGGTGCGCAGGACGTGGCGTAAGCCAGGTTTTATACATGTGAATATTTCTGTGCATAGGCACTTTTCAAGTTTTGGGCGTACGCCATCTTCTAAGCAATCTTTTATACATGAGGCCCAAGGACCTCATACAGAATATCAGGCTCTACGAAAACATGCTGGATGTATATTTCATGTGCATCTATGTCTGATTATGATTTACAAAGAATTGAAAACAACATCCTTCTGTCTCTCCTCTCAGGTAAATCAACTATCAGCTGACGTGACGGAGCTCAAAGAGGAGAAGCAGAAGAGTGAGAACAAGCTGCAAAAGGAGCTGGGAGACGAGAGAAAAAAGGTTCTTTTATTATGGATATTTTTTTTCATCTATTTGTTTTTAGTTTTGAATCTCCTGATTTCTAGTTAATTTTATCTTCAGCTTATCAAAATGTGTAACAACATAAACCTCACAAAGAGTCAAAGGATTTTAGGATTGTAAAACTAAATGGAAGTCAATGAGTTTAGTTGATTTTGGCTTTAATTCTCGTTATTTGGGACCCCAAAGACCTCCACTGTTGTGTGTAAACATAATATTAATAGCCTATCTGCATCAGTCTTTTATCCTTTATATATATTGGCTTTTCTTCTGACCTCTAAATATAAAGAAAGGTATTTGAGTGGTAAAAAATACACTGAATTAGATGTCTAAATCTCTGTTTAACCAATAGTTATCAAAGAAGAAGAAGGTGTACTTTATTAATCACAGTTATCGAGTGTCGTACAGTGTCATCAATGCAACTTCAGTATAACAAATGAACAGGTACTTGAAGAAAGGAAACATCAAAAAGATAGGTCTTTAGCTGCAGACCTGCAGTTTTCTGGGAGTTTGTTCCAGATATGTGGAGCATAAAAACTGAGCGCTGCTTCCCCCTGTTTAGTTCTGACTCTGGGGACAACAAGCAGACCTGTCCCAGATGACCTGAGAGGTCTGGATGGGTCATAGTGTAGTAGCAGATCAGAAATGTATTTTGGCCCTAAAACATTTAGTGATTTATAAACCAGCAAAAGTATTTTGAAATCTATGCTTTGAGGCACAGGAAGCCAGTGTAAAGACTTCAGAACTGGAGTGATGTGATTCTCTTTCTTGGTCTTAGTGAGAACTTGAGCAGCAGCGTTCTGAATCAGCTGCAGCTGTCTGAACAATGTATAAGAAATTAACCTGACCCGGTCCACCAAGCACTGGGCTGAATGAAGCAGCATCACAGCACTGTTTGGATCATAAACAGAATGTGGAAAAGTGGTAGGAGACTTGGCATAGCCTATACGTTTTAATGACTTCTTACAATTATGTTATGTAGAACATTGTCTATTTGTCTTAATTATGCACATAATTCTGTTACTGTATTTAGTATTTAATTATTTCATTCATGCGTGGTGCAGTGGATCCGTGTGCCCTGTCCCCTGCCGTGGAGACGCTGGCCTCACGTCCCTCTCCTCCTCCTGATTCAGGTCTCCCTCGCGCTGGAAACAGTTTCACCACTCTTCTCTTGATTTCCACTTTGACATTAGACTTTGTTTAAATTTCTGCCATAGTTCAGTGCATTCACCGCCCCATCACCATTTGCCACTCTTTTATTTCTTATCCGAGATGACAAACCTCCAGACACAACAGTTTTTCCTTTCCTCAACCTCCGCGATTTATAGTAATTTCCATATTAATCCATGGGAGGAGGCAAGGTGGGGTCGGTGGTTTGTTCACATGAGCTCAATTTCACGTTGATAGTGATCTATAAAGGTAAGGTGTGTAGGACCTGGTGTATGCCAGGTTTTATACATGTGAATATTTCTGTGCGTAGGCACTTTTCAAGTTTTGGGCGTACGCCATCTTCTGTGCAATCTTTTATACATGAGGCCCAAGGACCTCATACAGAATATCAGGCCCTGGGACACATTACATAGAAAACAGCTGGATGTATATTTCATGTGCATCTATGTCTGATTATGATTTACAAAGAATTGAAATCAACATCCTTCTGTCTCTCCTCTTAGATAAATGAACTATCAACTGAAGTGACGAAATTCAAAAAGGAGAAGGAGAAGAGTGAGAAGGAGTGGCAGCAGCTGCAAAATAACCTGAAGGACAAGGTAGAAGAGGTTCTTTTATTATGGATATTGTTTCCATCTCTTTGTTTTTAGTTTGGAGTCTCCTGATTTCTGATTCTTTTATCTTCAGCTTGAAAACATAAACCTCACCAAGAGTCAAAGCATTTTAGGATTTTAAAACTAAATTGAAGTCACTGAGTTTTGTTTACTTTGGATTTACTTCTCGTTGTTTGGGACACCAAAGACCTCCACTGTTGTGTGTGTGTGTGTGTGTGTGTGTGTGTGTGTGTGTGTGTGTGTGTGTGTGTGTGTAAACATAATCTTAATAGCCTATCTACAAAATTGTCCTTTTTTATCCTTTAAATATATTTTATTTTCTTCTGACGCTGTCCTCACTTCCCTCTCCTCCTCCTGATTCAGGTCTCCCTCGCGCTGGAAACAGTTTCACTTAGCCAATGGCATTACATCAGTCGGTTAAAACTGCTTATTGTCCATAATTTGGACTGACATGGACATGCATGTTGTTTGGTAACAACACTTTGACATTAGACCTTTTTTAAATTTCTGCCATAGTTCAGTGCACTCACTGACCCGTCACCAATTGCCACTCTTTTATTTCTTATCCAAGATGACAAACCTCCAAACAGAACATGTTTTCCTTGACACAACCTCCACAATCAGCACCTCAATCTCACATTCGGTGAAGTTTTTTTTCCGTCTCCAGCAGGATTACCTGTTGAGATTGGACAAAGAATGTCGTCAGGGGACATTTATAATCATCTCCATATCAATTTATGGAGGCAAGGCGGGGTCGGTGGCTCGTTCCCGTGCGCTCAATTTCACGTTGATTGTGATGTATAAAGGTAAAAAATGCTGGACCTGGCGTGCACCCGGTTTTATACATAGGTACTTTTCAAGTTTGGGGCGTACGCCATCTTCTGTGCAACATCCACTTCGACATTAGACCTTTTTAAATTTCTGCCATAGTTCAGTGCATTCACCGCCCGTCACCATTTGCCACTCTTTTATTTCTTATCTGAGATGACAAACCTCCAAACAGAACATGTTTTCCTTGCCTCAAACTCCGCGATCAGCACCTCAATCTCACATTCGGTGAAGTTTACTTTTCAAGTTTTGGGCGTACGCCATCTTCTGCGCAATCTTTTATACATGAGGCCCAAGGACCTCATACAGAATATCAGGCTCTAGGACACATTACCAAGAAAACAGCTGGATGTACAGTACAGGCCATAAGTTTGTACACACCTTCTCATTCAAGGTGTTTCCTTTTTTTTTTCATGACTATTTACATTGTAGATTCTCACTGAAGGCATCAAAACTCTGAATGAACACATATGGAATTATGTACTTAACAAAAAAGTGTGAAATAACTGAAAACATGTCTTATATTTTAGATTCTTCAAAGTAGCCACCCTTTGCTTTTTTATTAATAAGGGAACAAATTCCACTAATTAACCCTGACAAGGCACACCTGTGAAGGTAAAACCATTTCAGGTGACTACCTCATGAAGCTCATTGAGAGAACACCAAGGGTTTGCAGAGTTATCAAAAAAAGCAAAGGGTGGCTACTTTGAAGAATCTAAAATATAAGACATGTTTTCAGTTATTTCACACTTTTTTGTTAAGTACATAATTCCATATGTGTTCATTCATAGTTTCGATGCCTTCAGTGAGAATCTACAATGTAAATAGTCATGAAAATAAACAAACAGGAATGAGAAGGTGTGTCCAAACTCTTGGCCTGTACTATATATTTTGTGTGTATCTTTGTCTGATTACTATTTACAAAGAATTAAAATCAGTATCCATCTGTCTGTCCTCTCAGGTAGGTCAACTATCAGCTAAAGTGAAGAATCTTGAAGAGGAGAAGCAGGAGAGTGAGAAGGAGCGGAAGCTGCTGCAAAAGGAGATGGATGGCAAGGTTAAAGAGGTTCTGTTATTATGGATATTGTTTCCATCTATTTGTTTTTAATTGTAATGATTTCTGGTTTATTTTATCTTCAGCTCATCACAATTTGTAATAACATAAACCTCACAAAGAGTCAAAGTATTTTAGGATTGTAAAACTAAATTGAAGTCACTGAGTTTTGTTGACTTTGGCTTTACTTCTTGTTGTTTAGGACCCCAAAGACCTCCACTGTTGTGTGTAAACATAATATTAATAGTGTATTTGTAGAATTATCTGTTTTTTATCCTTTAAATATAGTTTCTTTTGTTCCGACCTCCAAATATAAAGAAAGGTATTTGAGTGGTAAAAGTTAGACTGAATTAGATGTCTAAATCTCTGTTTAACCAATAGTTATCAAAGAAGAAGAAGGTGTACTTTATTAATCACTCTAGATCAGAAATTCATTTTGTTGTACTCTGCTGTTATTTTACACACACACACACACACACACACACACACACACACAGCTCTAAAATATATATGTGCAAAATAAGGCTCTATAATTTGCGGGATGGCATCCCAATAAAAATCTCCAATATATGTATATGCATGTATAGTCATTTCCATATTAATTCATGGGAGGAGGCAAGGCGGGTCGGTGGTTCGTTCACATACGCTCAATTTCACGTTGATAGTGATGTATAAAGGTAAGGTGCGTAGTACCTGGCATACACCCGGTTTTATACAATACATGTGAATATTTCTGTGCGTAGGTCCTTTTCAAGTTTTGGGCGTACGCCATCTTCTGCACAATCTTTTATACATGAGGCCCAAGGACCTCATAGAGAATATCAGGCTCTGGGACACATTACCAAGAAAACAGCTGGATGTATATTTCATGTGTATCTATGTCTGATTATGATTTAAAAAGAATTGAAATCAAAATCCATCTGTCTGTCCTCTCAGGTAAATAAACTATCAGCTAAAGTGAAGAAGCTTGAAGAGGAGAAGCAGGAGAGTGAGAAGGAGCAGAAGCAGCTGCAAAAGGAGCTGGAGGTACAAGGTAAAAGAGTTTCTTTTATTATGGATACTGTTTCCATCTATTTTCCAATAGTTATCAAAGAAGAAGAATGTACTTTATTAATCACTCTAAATCAGAAATTCATTTTGTTGTACCCTGCTGTTATATTACACACACACACACACACAAAGCTCTGAAATATACAAGTGCCCAATAAGGCCCTATAATTTGCGGGATGGCATCCCAATTATAAAACTCCAATTAGAGAAATTCGGACAGAAATCTTTGGGATGAAAGCGGTTTTGCTGCTTAGAAAGTCAGCACCATTCACAGTAAGTAAGTAATGTGATTTCTAAAACATATCAAAGCAGTTTATAATAATAATAATCATAGTTATAAGTATGTTTTTGAGTTGTTAAAGAGTCCAGAGTCTCCAGGGGCCTCATGTATAAACGTTGGCGTACGCACAAAAAGCTTGGGTTACACTGGTTTTCATACACAGTGTAATTTATAAAAAATAACTTGAGAATGTGCGGGCCGTCACGCAAGGTCTTTTCTGGCTCTGTAAAGTGGCGAATTCTAACTGAAAATGTCCAAAAGTCACCAAACATAAAATGAAGTTTCCACTTCAGTTACTGTCATGTCTATTATGTTGACTATGAAAAAACATAATTCACTGATACTCCATAAAAGGTAGATCCATTTATTCGGATAATGTTTCACATCTTTCACATTACAAACTGTTTAATTTGCAGGCTACTTAACTTCTGTTAAACATGAATTAACGAAAAATCCACTCAGAAAATACTTTCAGTCATCCTCTGTATTTCCCATAGATGAAATATTTTACTCACTGTGCAACAAAAAGATCACTACGGAAAAATGCATCCATGGCGCACAGGAGGCGCGAGACATGGATCCATCTCTCCAGGAACAAACGCTGTGTCGGTTGGGCAAACTCATGTGATGCGTAATTAATCCTGTGGATGATGTTTAAGTAGACTATGATTCATTGCTATTCACTTGAGTTAAAGAAAAATTTAAACCCAACCCATGTCGGCTCTCGTTTCTTTAGAACAGAGTAGAAGAAGACCTCTAATGTAGACTGGGAGCCAGATCTGATCACCAACATCATGTTCACAAACCTTGTTTGGTTGTCCACTTACATTGTGCCATAAAGTGTAGTTATTAACCAACACAACTTTTTTTCTCTTTCAGCTACAGTACAACAGCATAACTTTCACAATTTTGCTTTCTCTGTCACTAACAGGAAATGGCCACGAAGAAAGTTGACGGAAAGATGAATTCTGATGTGGAAACATGAAAACACCAAGTCATATACATCTGAAAGGTGGTAACTTTCATCTCTGTACATTATTTTATTTTGAATCACCTAAATGATTGAGACCTGAATTTCAAATCCAACATGATCACTGTTTTGTTTTTGTGGTGCATTGAACAATTTGCAAAATGTTTTGTTCATAATGTGGTTGAAAATCCAGTGCTGCAGCTCAGTTTTTTTTATTTTATTTTTTTGTAAAGCATTGCTTTTGTTTTATTACTACATAGGTTTTACTGAAAACACTTCATAATTAAGGCACAATATAATTTTAAATCTCAAAACTCAATTGGTATTAAGACTAAGAAATAAATTAATAATCTTGTCCTCTGGAACAAAAATACGTATTGACAGTAGTCAATTCACTGTTTTTGTCTTGACACTAAATCAATTGTTTGTTATTCTATGTTTTGAATTGTTTTAATTCCATTTGTACTGTCAATGTAGAATTCCATACTCAATTTTCTGTCATAAAGAGATTTTCAAGAGTTCATATTCTGATGTACATTTTTGACAATATTTGCTTTGAGAAATATCATCTTTCTGGTTGTTGTTTTGTCCTGTTGGTTACAACGTCACAATCTGAATAAAACATATTTTGTATTTACAGAGTGATATTTGTATATTCTTTTATTTTTTTGCTAAATTAGTTGTGCTGAGAAATCTTTCAAACATTTTTATATACGTTTTCTACTGAAATTAACAAATACAATTATTCTGTGTACTTTTCCTCAATTGCTTAAATACAAAAAATTATGTTTAAATAGTAAATAAAACATTAATGGACTGAATCTGCAGGTTATGAACATTAATCACTGTTCTAAATTGTTTTTTTAATGAAAGCTGATCATTCATCTCAGTGAATGTTTATTCATTTTATGTTAAAGAAAGATTTGTAATCAAGTAAAATTTCCGGGCACTTCACAGAAAAACAAAATGGATGAAAATCAGAAAAGATAATCATAACTTTGTGTGGCAGGTATTTTTTTCTGCTCTTCTTTTCCCTGTTAATCATCTCAAGACCCCTTGTGGGGGGTGTCGACCCCCAGGTTGGGAACCACTGGGGCACGTTCAATCTCAAAACCATGTGCACCATTTTCCTACGGTTTTCTGGTTAAACGACATGTTCGTCCAGAAAGGTGTAAAATAGTGTGCAATGGGCTTTGAGATATATGATCTTGTGTCTCTCGTTTATTGGCTTTGTCACAGGTGATACCTAATCAGCAGAGACGTGTATGTGAACTCGTCGGAATTAAAAGGCAAAGCGCTTTTGGAGGAAATTGGGAAATATGGAGCTATTTCAGGCTATAAATTAAATTCAGCTAAAACTGAAGCCATGGAAATAGGATGCAATCTCCAAACAGAATTTAAGAAAAGGTTCAAGTTGAAATGGGATCAGAATAAAATAAAATATTTAGGTATCACAATCCCCAGAGAAATTGATAAATTGTACTTATGTAACTATAAAGTTCTGGAAAACTCCTTAAGGCAAGATCTTAGACGTTGGAAAATTTTGCCACTTACAATATTTGAAAAAATAGGAATTATAAAAATCAATGTATTGCCACGCTTTCTTTTTTTTTTCAGAACATTCCTTTATATTTAACAAGCTCATGCTTTAAGGAGTGGGAAAGAATGTTAGGAAAGTTTATTTGGGATGAAAAGAAACCAAGGGTAAAACTCAAATCTTTACAACAAAATAGGGAACAGGGTGGGTTGGGTCTACCAAACTTGAGTCTTTATTATCATGCAGCTCAAGTTAAAAGCATTTTAGTTTTGATGAATAATAAAATGAAACCTAAATGGATTAATAAATCTATTGAGAACAAATTGGTAGACTCCCCCACTTCATTTTTTTAGATACCTCCAAGTAAGGAGCTATATAATAACAAACATACAGTCTTTTCAAGACCTTAGTCCTATAGTGGAGCATATCTTGAAGGTCTATGAAATGTCAAGCTTTAAAAATGTAACGGGACAAATTTATAATATTTTAAATAAAAACAATGATTAATCAAATTAATAATACTTTAAACTCTTGGGAGAAAGATATTGGAATAACAATGACTGAAGAGGAGTGGAGTCAGGCATGTAAACATGTTTTCTGTTATGTAAAGTCCCCCTATTGGCAGGAATATGCGTGGAAACTATTGGTTAGATTTTTTATAACACCCCTAAAAATTGGTAAATATACAAATCAGATACAATACTGTTGGAGAGAGTGTGGTGAATGTAAAGTTGACCTGGTTCACGTCCTCTATACATGCTCAAAAATCCAGTTATATTGGGTTAATGTGTTGGAATTAATGAAGCAAATCTGTGGTCAAAATACTACTTTTGAACAATTACATGTCATGCTTGGTATACAGCCGAAAGGTTTAAATAAAGAAAATTATTATATCTTCTGGGTGTTGAGAATTACTGCCATTAAACAAATAACTCGAAGTTGGAAAAAAACTGATCCACCCAGGTCAGATAAATGGATTGAGGTGGTAGAAAACTTGTATGAAAATGAAATGATAACGCATAAGATGAGAGGTAAAATGAACTTATTCAAGAAGAGATGGTTCGCATATGCTAACCAAATGCATTGAAAAACAAAAACCAAGCATGGATTTGGACTTGTGTAATTAGATGATGGACGTAATCTCTGTGACATATGATGCACCCATATGGAAATTTGTATGTCTGTATGTAAACATGCATAGGGATGTAAGTAGTCTTGCATAAGCGTGGGTACATATGAATATATGGGTGCATATATGATGTACGTCTGGGAGTGTATGTATGTCTATATATGTGAGTAGGTATGTATGAGTGGGTATAGACGTACATATACTTCCTTTAATTATTTCTTTTTATGTTTTTCCTTTATTTATTTTTTTTCTTTACCACTGGGTGTGAAGGAGGGGAAGGGAGGGGGGTAGGAGAAGGGGAAAAGAAAAAAATATATATATATATTTTGTGTCAATTCTGATATGTTAATTGTATGACTGTAATATGAACAATGTCACAATAAAAAAAAAATAAAAATAAAAAAAGGCAAAGCGCTTGCGCACATAACAGGGTGTTCAACGCGGGGCTGAAGGTGGCCCTGGTCTACAGTCATGCTAGCAGCTCTGTGCGGCTTAAAGTCAGCATGCTGGCAGCTACAGTATACCCATGTTAACCATTCACAATTCTATTACATTGTTGTAGTTTTTTCATTTAATTGTCAAGTTTTGAGTTTGTTCTGCTATGTTGGGAATAACTGAACAAAAATTTGGAGCAGGAACAGCAGATGTTTATGCTACTCTATCAAACTGTGAATGTGATGTTTCTATAGAGGCTCCTGAACACCTCTTCTACAGACATACATGTTCTCATGTGGTTTGTGTCCAAGGGGGTAAGCTTCGCTTCAGAACTCAAACCTCCTATGGCGCCATTTTGATGCTACAAAGCGATCACCTCCCGTTAGCAGTCCATTGACTACCATTCATTTTGATGTCACCTGGACAGCGAATGACTTTACATCTGAAGCGTTTAAAGACTCTATTTGTCCATTGTTTATTTTTAAAGAAACACGACAATGTATAAAAGGCTCCATTACCCCATTGTAAAAATAGGCTAATGATTGTGTCATAACCAAGTGACTTACTGTTGCATAGTAGAGGAATTACCGTATAGTACAGGAGAAGCTCTCAGGCAGTTTAGACTTACATGAGCTGTTTAAGTTTAATTACTAATTAGTTAACTAGCATTTTAGTTAGCAATAGTTAGCCTGTGCCTATGTTATCTCCTTACGTATACCTATGCCCTCCGTCTCTGCACGATTGGGAATGATTGAGATTTCTCTTGTCACAGCTACCAGAAGACTTACAACTTTCAGACACGTTGCTCACGTCACATTTACGTTGTCTCTCTCAGTTGGAGGCTGCGCGGTAACGCTCAGCGCTCACCAGAAAATTGCTTCTAATATCCTTCACTGGTCTCCGTCCAGAGCAACGGGATCTGTTGGTCCAGTATATATACTCTCTATGTTTGTGTCTGAGGAGCTAAAATTATCAGCAGCATCTGTAGAGTCTAAAATAAACACAGACCAACACATACTCAGAAAATGAATGTTCGCCTTTTAAAAATAAGGTATGAGTATGTAGCAGTACCTTTGTGGTTTCTAACCTTTTCTGTGTGATAACGTCAAACAGCCACTTCACATATGAACATGAAGAGAAGTTTGACATCTTAAAGTTAAACACCCAACTTCAACAAAGGTCAAAGTAAAAACAGATATTAAATATCACAAACTCTTGATGATTTCTTGTTTAAGTGCATCTTTTTCCCCTGCTAGATTCACAACATTCAAACTACCAATTTCCTTTACACTTCAGTATAAGTTATTTTTGCGTGACTCTGACATTCCCATAATGCAGCAGTCCCACCAGCAGCAGCAGCAGAGCCACCATCACTATGGTGAACACAGTCCTTAAGATGAGGAGGACGTAAATGAAGTGATCCGAGGAGGGACAGGTCTCTCTGTGAGGTGCTGCAAACACAAGAGAACATATCTGCTGTAACACCATGGCATTATGAACAGTATAACAGCTCATCTACAAGGGTTTTCTGTAGACTCCTTAATCATACTTGGAAACACTGTGGATGGTTGTGTTTCCTGTGGAGCTGCTCCTGATGAGGCGGCCATCTTTATAGACATCAGCTGGGAGGTTAGAGGAAGTCATCTTCTTTCTGCAGCTCAGAGTCACGTTGTTTCCTTCTTTCACATGAAAGACAGGACTCTCCAGGATCACTGAACCAGCTGGAAGACAAAGCTTATATAGATTTTTCTGAAAATGTACTCTGTTCTCATGTTCTCATCTGGTTTGTGTCTGAGGGCCCTTTCACACCTGTTTCTGTGGACTGGGTGCAATTCAGAGGGTGAAGTTGGTTTGTGTTCACACTTCACTTTGTCAAATGCACTGTAAACACAAGTAACGCGATCGAGACAGTCACTTGTTTATTTGACAGAATATCTGAAACTCGCCGACCCTTCTGGTCTCTGAAATAATGGAGCAACACCACATTTATAACGTCTTGGGTTTTCTGGTTCTGCTTTAGTGTTTCTAATATTTTAGAAGAAGGGGAACAATGCAAGCAGCTGACAGACAGCGAGTGAAGGAGAGAGAGATGATGATGATGTCACACGGATGACCAGCGATGTGTGGTCAGGAAGGCCTGGTTCAAAAACAAACTACACAGGAAGAGGAAGTTGTTGTCTACAAACTTGAGTTGTATTTCAGTCTGATACTCAGTCAGCAGGAAGACACCATGGAGGTTACAGCTCTCTGCTTCAGACTGTGTGAGTACTGACTCATGTTTTCTTCTTTTATTCCCCAGTTGCCATCCTATATCAAACCATCGTCTGATATTTAACTTTACTCCTTTGTTTATCCAGTGATGCTTGAATTCACTCTGCTGAACAGTTATACTCAGAAAATTGGTGAGTGACAAAGAAAATCCTAAAGATTCTCTAAGATGTAAAAAAAAATCCTGCAGTTTGGTTTAATAATGTGTTTTGTGAAAGGTTCAGTTTAAAATAATAATGTGCATATTTTTTTGTTCTGAACGTTTCTTTTTAGACATAACAAAATGTTTCTTGGTTTCAGATGCAGCTTTTCTTTGCATCACTCCAAACAGATTGCAGCTCTTTCAATTTGACTCTGTTTCTTTTGACTGTGGGGGGTCTGATGGCTCAAATAAATTAAGAGGGATCAGGAACACTGAGGAATTTGTTCCAGAATGTGATATAAAGACCCCAACAGGGTCAACCTGCACCATTGAGAGACTCTATCCAGCAGACAGTGGAGAATACTGGTGTGAGACTGAAGGAGGAGATACAAGCAACACGGTCAACATCTCTGTCACTGGTGTGTTTACGTTTCTACTGTATATAAGTATTTGTTTGGAATCTGTAACATGATTTTAATCATATTTCCATTGTCCCATCTGAGTCCCACAAAGTGAGCTAACCATTTTTTTTGTTCTTCACAAAACCTTGGCTGTTCAGTTGGTTCAGTGATCCTGGAGAGTCCTGTCCTTCCTCTGATGGAAGGAGAAACTGTGACTATGCGCTGCAGAAACAAGACCTCATCCACCAACCTTCCAGCTGATTTCTATAAAGATGGCCGCCTCATGAAGAGCAGGTCTGGAGAAGAGATGACCATTAACAATGTTTCCAAGTCTGATGAAGGACTCTACAAGTGCAGCATTGCTGGAAATGGAGAATCACCAGAGAGCTGGTTGGCTGTCGGAGGTGAGATAGTCATGCTTAAAGTTAGTGTATATAACTTTAGATTAGATCAATTATCTTCAGGTCTATCAATTGTAAAATTTTGTAAGCTCCTGCTACGGTTTCATGGTTAAACGGCTTTGAGAGATGTTTTCTCTTGTTTATTGGCAGGGTCACAGGTGATACCCAATCAGCAGGGACGTGTCTGTAAACCCGTGGTAATAAAAAGACAGACCACTTCCCATTTCAGTTTTTTTTTAAACACGTTGCTACGTTTTGTTGGGGCTGAATGTGGCCCTGATCCGATTTGGTAGTCAAAGTTAGAGGCCACTGTGACCTCACAAAACAAGTGTTGGGCCATAATTCAAGAATTCATACACTTATGACAACATTTAACACAGATTTTAAAACTAAAATAGTTAAATAACCATGCCTGCAGTTTGACGATTATCATGTTCTCTTGTGTTTGCAGCACCTCACAGAGAGACCTGTCCCTTCTCAGATCACTTCAGTTATGTCCTCATCTTAAGGACTGTGTTCACCATAGTGATGGTGGCTCTGCTGCTGCTGCTGGGACTGCTGCACTCTGGGAAACTTAGAGTCAAACACAAATACCTGATACTCATGTGTAAAGGTAAAGGTAGTTTGGACGTCAAGGTAATGGAGCAGTGAACATCCCATCATGCTTTGGGTTGGAGAAAGCTGGCAGGTCGAAGAAGATGCCATTTAAAAAACAAACACCAAGATTTTGATACATTTAATTTGCATCTGTTTACTTTGACCTTTGTTTCTTTGTGTCAATACTCTTTAACTGTTAGACTTTCTCAGACAGAAAACAGGTTAGAAACCACAGAGGTTCTGATGCACGGAGTATTTTTAAAAGGCGGGCTGTCAGTTTTCTCAGTATGTGTTGGTCTGTGTTTATTTTCATCTCTACATATACTGCTGATAATTTGAGCCTCTCAGACACAAACCACATGAGAACATGTATGTCTATAGAAGAGGCGTTCAGGAGCCTCTGTAGAAACAACACATTAACAGGGTCATAGAGTAGCTCAACCACGGGCCACGGGTCATTAACAAGAGCAGAAAGCAGAAACTAATTCTGCCACCCTATTTAGTTTTTTGTGTGAAGTGGTGGAAAGTTTGACTTGAATACCTTTTTTCTGAACTTAATCTTCCTTTAACATAAAAGGAATAAGTAATAATGAAATAAGTTAATGATGAACTTTCATTGACAAAACAATTTAGAACAGTGATTAATGTTAACAAATGCCAGCTTCCGTCTTTTACGGTTTTGCTTACTATTTTAAAAATATAAAAATAAAAATACAAGGGGCGGCCTCTAGCTCACCGTGTAAGAGCGTGCTTTGCAGCGGCCCGGGTTCGTATCCGACCTGTAGCCCTTTGTTGCGTCATCCCCTCTCTTTCTCTCCCCCTTTCCTGTCTATCCACTATCACTATCGAATAAAGGGGAAAGCCCCAAAAAATAATCTTATAAAATACAAATAATCATCTTATTCTCCTAATTTCAGGAGATAGAATAAAAGAATGTACCAGTTTCACTCTGTAAATCCAAAATTATATTATATATTCCTATAAAGATGTATATCACAGGACCAATTAAAGAACAACCCGGAAAGTATTTTTTCCGAAAGGAAATATCGACAAAAATGTAATTCATTCTCTCTTTCTCTTTCTCTCTATTACGGAAAATGGAGGGAATAGGTTGAAAGTGTAAATAAAAATGTTTGACAGATTTGTCAGCACAACTCATTTTAAAAAAGTAAGAGAATGTACAAATATCACTTCGAAAATACAAAAGTATCTTTTTTTTTATATTGTAGAGTTTCACATTTGCTCTTGTTAAACCATCTGCTGTGTGACTGCATCACCCACCTGACCTTTGTGTTTAGTCTTTTGTTTAGTTCTCCCAGTTGTTGGTTCAGCAGGATGGACATTGAGGGATGATAGAAGAGAGATACAAAATAATGTTACATTAAAATTGATTGTGTTTACACATTTTTGATTGTGATTTCTTCATCTGAAAACAAGAGAAATGGATTCTGGGGTAAACAGCAGGTCTTTATTTGAATTCGGAATATCCAAATGTACTGTCATACATGTCGTCAGGGTGCAATTTGCAAAAAGTAGGGGGGAATATTTTTTCTTAATGTACAACAACAAAAAACTTACAAAAATGTAATCCCCCTTTCAATACCATGAATATAGCGCCACTCAGCCAGCCATGCCAAAACACATATTTATCAATATTTTCAATATTCAATGGAAAATAATCTCGGAACGAAAAAGCACAACGTGGTGTCAACACAGAACACAACACAGCGCTTTCAAAGTGGAGAGCAGAGTTCACTTTGCGACCAAAACAAAATACTTTCACCCAGGAAACGCTTCTTTATTCCTCAGGTGTGTTTTAAGAAGTCACACGAATCAGGTGATCTCCCCCTCTCTCTACGGGACGATCAAAAAAACGGAAATGTTTTTGACCGGCTCCCGATGTCCAATCCATGGTACTTCTATTCTACATAATATATGGTCTATTGGTGGAGTAAATGATCACTTTAGCTCTTCGTTGGTCCTCTGCTGATTCCTGTTGGTTATTCCCCAGATTGTTGTGTTGTTGTGTTTTACTCTGCAGATGGTAACTGTAATGCATTACAGAGTTGTGATTTGTAGTTTTAGATTTAGTGAGTCTTGAAGAGATGTCTGCTCTATGGAAATTCATACAACATAAACTTAAAACTGTCTGCCTGCTGGCTAAGCCACAGCCCCTTGAATCAGCCTCAAGAGGTTGAATACCAATAAAAGATTCACCTCTTTATTCTTTAGAGACGGAGTCATATTCAAAGAACTGAAGTCTGTTTGGAGCAATATGAAAAAGCTCCTTCAAAAAACAGAGAAAACAATTGCAAAAGCATCTACCAAATACAAATTACTTGCAAAATCCAAACAAATAACTATACTTTAAACCAGACACAAGGTATGTTTTTTTTTTGTTTTTTTTTACAAGGACACATTTTGGTATTCCCTCTCAACATGATGGTCAGCTTTCACCATTGGGTCAGCCTGCTGAGGTGGTCATTGGAGCCAAAGGAAAAGTAACCTGTTCAAACATCTATCCATCCATCCATCTTCGTCCGCTTATCCGGTTGTCGGGTCGGCGGGGGAGCAGCTCCAACAGGGGACCCCAAACTTCCCTTTCCCGAGCAACATTAACCAGCTCTGACTGGGGATCCTGAGGCGTTCCCAGGCCAGGTTGGAGATATAATCCCTCCACCTAGTCCTGGGTCTTCCCGAGGCCTCCTCCCAGCTGGGCGTGCCTGGAACACCTCCCTAGGGAGGCGCCCAGGGGCATCCTTACCAGATGCCCGAACCACCTCAACTGGCTCCTTTCGACGCCGCGAAGGAGCAGCGGCTCTACTCGAGCTCCTCACGGATGACTGAGCTTCTCACCCTATCTCTAAGGGAGACGCCAGCCACCCTCCTGAGGAAACCCATTTCAGCCGCTTGTACCCTGGATCTCGTTCTTTCGGTCATGACCCAGCCTTCATGACCATAGGTGAGGGTAGGAATGAAAACTGACCGGTAGATCGAGAGCTTTGCCTTCTGGCTCAGCTCTCTTTTCGTCACAACGGTGCGATAGATTGAATGCAATACCGCACCCGCTGCGCCGATTCTCCGACCAATCTCCCGCTCCATTGTCCCCTCACTCGCGAACAAAACCCCAAGGTACTTGAACTCCTTCACTTGGGGTAAGGACTCATTCCCTGTTCAAACATCTATCATCTACTATATTCACAAGTGCTTACACTCAATAATGTAATAAAACAGTCCCTCCAGAAAAACGCGATTATGCGATCGCATAATTCAATGCATAATCAGCCAAAGTTCGCATATTTATGCGGGGGCCGCATTTTTTCAAATACGCCGCACTTTCGGCGCATAAATATGCGGGGCTTGCATGATTTCATAATCCCCGCATTTTTGTTGCAAAAAAGTCACATATATCTTAGCAGAAAGTTGAGAGCGGCCATTTTCCCCTGTTGCCATGGGAACGTTATGAAGGATGTAATTATGCGACGTGAACATCATCGAAAAGCAGGGTGTTGAGGGAATCTCAACACTTGAGTTTTCTCTTTTTGCAAGTTCCCGCAATTTCAGCGCATAAAATTGCATAAATATCCCGCATATTCCATTGCATTTTTTTAAGTAAACGTGCCGCATAATTAAGGATTTTTGCAGCAATCACAAAAAAGATCAGTTTTTTCAGGAAGGACTGATAAACCCACCACACCAAACTAAAGCTCCTGCTGCTGGTTTCTTGTTGGCCGGGGGTAACCATGACCATTGTGCAGCATCACAAGCAGTGCACCCATGCATACCGACCAGTGTGATGCTATAGATGCAATGCCCATTGGTCCACCTACTAAATGTCATAAATAATGGGCAACTCACAGTTACCATAGCCTGAGATCAGAGTTTAACATCGGAAAAACAGAGAAAACTATTGCGAAAGCATCTACCAAACAAATGACTATACTTTAAACCAGACACAAGGTAACATTTTTATAGATTTTATTGCAATAGATTATTGTATAACCATGTTCATAAACAAAGACACTCAGAGTGAAAAAATTAACAATATTTATGTACATTTTAACTCAACTTAAACTTAGGTCTACATTTGTGTACCACTAACAAGACGGTTTGCATACTAATTGTTTTTTAATGGTGAGTTTGTTGCGGACGAATCATCGCAACAGCAAGAAATATAAGCACACTGAAAGCACTATATGGTGCAACATGAATGAAGCTCTTACTTTATTTGTAAAGTAACCAAAGCATGGAGCAGTTAAAACAGTCTTAGTAAAGGTCTGGAACCTGTCAATCATTTATAGACTTTGGCCACCACCTAGTCAGATCATGTGAGTGAGACACGGAGCATTCAACAGGTATGTGGTCTTTGTCTAACATTTAATATAAAATACATTAAAACAAGTGGGTCTGTATTCTGACTTGTGGTCTTTCTCAACCACAACTTCAGATTAGAACAGATAATAGCAGCTAAAAAGTCTATTTCATAGCTTTGTGTCAGAGGGAAATTGCATGCAGATGCACAATATAATTCAACTGCAGTCTCAATTATAATTTAATTGTTTTGGCCTTAAAGTTTATTTAAAATGTGAGCATATTAACTGGACACCTGTTGTTTTTAACATCAAACTCATACAGAGGGTATTTATTGTGATTAATGTACCGGAAAGAGTTCTAGCGTAACTTCAATATCAAGTGATCTTTAAGTTTCAAAACACACATTCACTATGGGATGCTTTGAAGTCTTGAGCTACTAAAGTGAAAATGTGATGGGATTTTTACAGAACGATGGACAGACAGACTTACACAAGAGAACAAACTGTGGGACAGGAGTGAAAGTAAAATGTCACGACAGTGGAAATATTTGTAGAATGACGGAGAAGCAAAGGTGTTCTAACAGATGTAGTTTGTGTGAGGATGAAACTAAAGAAAGAATATAAATAGTAATGCATAGAAGTAATTTTGAAAGAACTTCAACTGGTCAGCATCAGAAGATCTGTAAACAGATGATGTGTAACCAGGGCCGGCTCTAGGTCTTTGGTTGCCCTAGGCGAGATTGAGTTTTATTACAAGAACACAGTCACAATATTTCAGAAAATAATCCATCTGCACCATAGTCTGCTGTGCAATACGTGATTGCTCTGCTGATACGGTAGATCTCAGACCTTCTGACAGACACACAGCCCTGTTTCAGTCTCCCGTCTCTGAATGAGACAAAGTTTAGGGAAGTGGCTGTACGTTGCTCTACATCGGAGGTGGAAAACCGAAACTACGGCAGAAATACATGGAGAACTTCCCCCAATTATGAAATGATCAACAATAATCATCAATTCAATCTAATAATCAGGTTGACAAGTAAATGTGTGGCTGAGGGGGCACTAGGATGATCATGTTAAATAAACATATTTTATTTCGCTTGTCGTTCTAATTCTATTATTAACGGGAAGTAGAGCTAAGGGCGACACAGCGCCCCCAACACATTTGACTCCCTACGCAATCGCCTAGTTTGCCTGTAGCACTCGCCGGCCCTGTAGAGTGCAGAAGATGGAGATAAAGATTTTGTTTTCAAACCTGTGATGTTCAGTTTATAACTCAGATTGACTTCTTTCTTTATTACTTCATTTTTGGCAAACGTTTTACTTAAAAATAATTATTGCAAAGCAATTTGTCCCTGGAAATTAACACTGTTATCACTTGTTTCTACCTGTTTTCAGAGCTCCATGATGCTTTTCCACTCAGACGGAAAGTGCCTTAAACCTCATCTCAGAACACTCTGTGTTTTGGTTTTCACTCTCCTCCTAACATCATTCTGTAGAGGTAACTTACACACAATTACAATCTTCATAGGTCACTACTAGGTCACCAATAAGTCACTACTATGGGGTGACCACCATAGTTTTTATTCTTCCTATCTATGTCTAACATTTACTATCAACAAAGGCTTGGATTCTAAAAAGAAAGAATTCCAATAATGCATTGGTTTGAAGGCAATTTAAAAGGGTTGCTCTTTGTTTTTTTCTTACAGTGTCAAAAAATATTGATGAAAAATAACAATCTGTGACACTGCAACTTTTATGATGAAACAAAAATATTCTTTTATTAGCGCTTTGTCTTATTTGAGTTGACAAAACTAGTGCTGTACCGATTCGGGCTGTGCATGCAGCATTCTTGAAAACTTAGCAATACACCCGCCAAGTGTGAAGTAGATCAGATAAACGATTCTATTTCCATTTCTATTTCATGTTTCTTTGAATAGGGACAGATGCTACGACATAGACATTTGTGAAACAAATCTCCAATGTACAGTATAACAGCATTTATAGCTATTGGTTATTTCCAATGCCCATCCTTAGAAGGGCTTTTAAACAGTCATAAAAACAAACATACAAGACAAATCCATCTGGATGTCTGGTCAAAGGTGTTTTTTCTAAAGGATATTTTAAAGTTCCCTGCAAGTGTGTTTCTAGTAAACAATCCCCTGGCCTGTAATGGTTGCACCATGTCACAGAGATCCTGAGGAGTCTGTTCATGTAAGCACCTCCAGATGAGATTGGAATTTGCAAATGCAATGTAATTGTCGAATCTTGAAACGTTGAAATCTTGATGTGATCTGGTTGGACTTTTGCCCAATATTTCTCAAGATATGCGGAGGACAAACAGACAGATATACAGAGATTTTTTCCTTTATAGTTTGATTGTTGTGGAAGTTTTTTTTTGCAGCAGGAGTGGATTTAGAAAGTTAAACAGTGAAACAAAATAAAGACAGTTGCAGACTAAAGCAAGTTTGGTTTTTGTATTTTATTATATACTTGCAAGAATATAGGAGTTACACTATTTCACAAAAGGCACAGCAGCTCAGTGTGGAAAAGTCTCTTGCCTGAATGAGAAAAAGCACACAGCTTTTATGCATCTTCAGTGAGATAGTACACACGCACTTGTCTAAGCATGACTCAGCATTTCTTACAATCAATCAAACATAGAAGACATTCAGGAGCCACTTCGCTTCTTCCCCTCTGTACTCACTTTCAACATTGTGAGAGAATCTAAAACAGAAATAAGACAAGAATATAAAAGAATCATGCTTAAATATAATTTTGCCATTACAAGATGTACTTCCTTTAGAAACATAAAAACACATCTGTTTTTCCAGGTCAATCTCAGCTGACTGGCTCATCAATAGTAGCAACACTTGGTAATGACATCATCTTACCATATCAACTGGAGCCTGTGGAAGATGCTACTGACTTGACATTGGAGTGGACGAGGTCTGACCTGGACCCCAGATTTGTCCATGTGTGGCGTTCTGGGAAAGAACTTGTGAGTAAAAAACACAAATCCTTCGAAGGAAGAACATCGCTGTTCGTCGATGAGCTGATGTCTGGAAACATTTCACTGAAACTGTCCAAAGTGAAACTCGCTGATCGGGGAACATACAGATGTTTTATTCCAGGACTGGACAGGCAGTCTTTTGTTCAACTACATGTTGGTAAGTGCATGTTTCACTCAATCTTCACACTTCCAGGAACAACACATTCTCATTCCGAAGTTGTTAAATACTGACGATTGGTCAGTGGCTCTCAGCGTCGGATACCAATGCAAAAGACACCCTTTAGCATCTGTATGGGACTCACCGGGCAGAGAGTTGCTCGACCATGGCGCTGTGACAACGGTAGCAGCTAGTATGAAATATATAAATATATAATATTGGAATTAATTGAAAGCCCCCTGTGTCTGACTCAGACGCTAAAGGAGAGTTTTTGCGTCAGTGTCTAACACCAAAGGCTCCTGAACAAGCATGGGTTTTTGACGCACTGGGGGTGAGACACTGTTGCCAGTTAAATATTTTATTAGTATTAATATGGTTTGAACAGTGTTTATTCCTAACGCATCATTCTGGCCATTGAAAGTTTAGAGTTCCACACTTGTGTCATTAGATAGTCGTACAGCACTGCCATTTGTTTTTCCTTTTGTTGATTATCAGGTGCTGTCTCCTCACCAGTCATCAGTTTAGTAGGACTAGACCGAGACAAAGGAGGAGTGGTTCTACAGTGTGAGTCTGAAGGCTGGTATCCAGAGCCTGAGGTGTTGTGGCTGGACGGTGAGGGAAACCTCCTCTCTGCTGGACCTCCAGAGACAGTCAGAGGTCCTGATGATCTCTATACTGTCAGCAGCAGCGTGACTGTGGAGAAGAGACCCAGCAACAGATTCACCTGTAGAGTCCAGCAGAAGGACACCAACCAGACCAGAGAGACAGAAATCCATGTTCCAGGTAAACATGATTAGCTATGGACCAGTTTAAAATAAATATCATGTTATTCCAGCAGCTTATAACGACCGAGAATTACGTTTCTTGTTACGTGGCCAACTCTCATGGCTATCATTAGAGCACACAAGAGTGAGGTGACAAAGAATAAGAGCGCCAAATTGATGGGTCAACAAACACAGGACTTTTACTCAGGGGTTCATGTCTTATGTAAAACTAAAAGTCAATCGTCATTTTAAAATTAAAAGAGTTTTACGGACCTAAGTCTGTGACGCTACACCGTCATGGTATGGCCTCATTGTAGTAGATTTATGTGGTACATTTTACTCCAATCACTGATGTTTATCTAACTCTAACTAAGTGAATTTGCTGCCTAAACTAGTTTCATTTCACATTTACTATGCGTTTAAAACTGTGGCTGTTGTGTTAAAATAGTACAGTCACAAGACTACAGTTAAATGATTAAACTGCCACTACGTGTCGTACATGCCGTTTTGCGAGTCTTTGGAAATTGACCTTTAATGTCGTTTAGTTATGAGGATGTGTTGGTTATTGTGTTTTTCATGATTTCAGATGATTTCTTTGAGGTCCAGTCCAGTTCTTCTTCCATTAACACTGGCTTGGCTGTTAGTTTGTCTTTTTGCATCATCCTGTTTATTCTGTTACTTCTCTTTTCTGTGTGGAAATGGAGACAAAACAAAACCAGTAAGTCACAAATGTCAAATGATTCTGATGTTTAGGGGAACTAGTGATAATGTTAACATTTAATGTTATTTGACTGAAATGTCAGTGTTTTAAAGGTAATGTAGCTACTAAACGTGAAGTGATTTGTCTACTTTTTTCTGACAATCAGTCAAATTTGGGTGTTTTATACCTCATTTTAGACTCAAATATCTCATATGCTGTGATTTCCAAAAAATAAAATAAATGTATTTTAATGCTACTGCCTTTTTTTACACAGACACGAAAATAAGCCACAGGGATGATACAGAAGAAAACAGAACTAATGATCTGTCTGTCACTGCAGAAGAAGCCGAGGCTTTGACAGGAGAAAAGGTAAAGAAGATCAAACTTAAAGAAAAGTAAAGAAACAGGAAGGACTTTCAGGGAGAGACAAGAACTAACGCAGGTGAAGTAAAGTTTGATCTGAGCTAGAAAGATAGAAAATTATTGCATCAAGAAACAGCATCTGTGTTTCCAAAGGAAGTAAGAAGAGTATAAAAGCAGCTAAAACTACTAACTTTAACTAGCTTACTTTAATAAATGTTGGGACGTTGAGAGGTTCAAGAGAAATGAGACAGAAGAGACAGAGTTCAGAAAGACAGTCAAATGACGATGAGAGCAAACGTCAGAGGAGATTTGAATAACAGAAGAGAGAGATTAACCAGAAATACAGGGGCAACATCTGATAAGAAAGATGTGGTCAACAGAAGAATTTGATATTCTCAAAAGTTTTTAGTTTGACAGTGACTAACTTTGTTGTCCAGAAGTCTTTAAATAGAGGAGTTTAAAACTGAGAGAGGTTAGATTTGCTGAAACCACTATGAACCACTGCAGACGTATAGAGTATTTATCAAACGGAAACTCAAAATTCACCTTCCAAATACTTCTCAGAGATACTTATGTTAAATTAAAAGCAGATCTACTCAATTGTAGTTACGTTCAAAGGCTGCAAAAACAAGACTTGAGTTATGATTAATGTTTACATGTGCCATTGTGTGGTATCTTTACTAACCTGCTCTAATAAAATGATGACCCACATGTCACACTCTTCATCCCTCTCCAGGAGCAGCAGAGGAGGGAGGAAGCTGAGAGAGAAAATCGGACTCTGAAAGAGGAGCTGGAGACCATGAAGAAGGAGGTTTGTCTTTACCTTAATACAGTGGTTTCAGTTTGAAGTCACATTCTTTATGTCATCCACAGTAAACAAGATCAAAGCTACAAAAGTCGTACGAGAAGAGAGAGAGATTAACCAAAAATGCAGAAACAAAATTTCATAAGAAATTTGTGGTCGATTTGAAATTCTCAAAAGTTTTTTTTGACAGTGACCATCCATGTTGTTCATAAATCTTATAATGGAAGGGGATACACATGTGAGAGGTTTAATTTGCTGAATCTAGCAACAGTCTTTACCCCCATGCAGTCAGGTTGCTTAATGAACATACAACCCCCCCCCACTCCCCATTCCTTTGTGACACAAAGCACAGAGGACATCCCTTTGTTACATAATGTCTCTGCCCATACATCATCAATATCTGTGACCTGGACATTGCATCGCTGCAAAAATACATAGCATAGCACTTTATGGGGTTAGAGGGATGTATGGGAAGTTAACTTAGGTACAAAGTCATTCTAGGGGTATTTATGGGGAGTTAAATTAAATGAAATTAGGGTAATGAAAACATGGGTAATTTCTTTTCATGGGGACATATATAGATAAGGAAAACGGGTGAACAGCTTAAAATTATATGCCTGTCTGTTTGTTTATGCTCTAACAATATTCCGTTGTTATGATATAGCAATGACAAAATAAAACTGAACTGAACTGAACTAGTACCAACCACTGCAGACGTAGAAAGTATTTATTGAACTGAAACTCAAAATTCACCTTCCAAATTATTTTGGTAGATACTTATGTTACATTAAAAGCTTGCATTTCTCAAATGCACTGAAGTTCAAATGCTGCAAAAATCAGACATAAGTTATAATTATTTTTCTTTGTGTGGTATCGTTACTAATATGCCCTGATAAAATCATTTACATCTCTGTTCATGTCTCTCCTGAGAAAGCTGAGAGAGAAGTTCAGACCAATAAGAAGGAGGTTCATCTTCACTTTAATAATTAAATACACTGATTTCAGTTTAAAGTCACACTCTTTATGCCATACATAGTGTAGACATGTTCAAACTTACAGTAGTGTGTGCAGGTCACTTACAAAAGTCATTCCAAGACCAGATCCACAGGGATTTGACCAAGTCCAGAATCAGATCAAATTGATTTACATAAATGTACACATCAAAACCAAACCAAAAATAAAATCCTTTTAAAATATGACACATTTCTTTTTATATTCCTGTTAATCTATTTACAGCAGCTTTAACTGCTGCCTTTATTTGTAGAATAACTTTGATAAACAAACATGTCTCTCATTTTATTCCCCTTTATCTTCTCTCTCCTCCCAGTTTGAAAGTAAACTAGCTGAAGTCCAGCGGCAGCTCAAAGATGAAAAGCAGAAACATGAGGATGAACAGCAGGCTCTGATGACGGAAAGACAAAAGATGAAGAATGACATGCAGGCCAAGATCAAGGAGGTTAGACTATTAAAATGTATCTCTCTGTATTTACTTTACTTTGAACATCCTACTCATCCATGTTTCTCAAGACAGAAGTTCCTTAAGACATTACTGTTTGGAGAAATGTATAATGCTCCTGAGTAGTCAGGGTTTAACCTTTAATTGGGTGTCTTTGTGTTTTATATTTATTGACATGCTTTAATAAAAGAACATGTCTCTCTTTACCTCTTTCTCCTTTGTACCAGTTGGAGGAGAAAGCCTCCCGGTCTCTGGTAAGTAATCCTGGTATTGTGAATGAGAATAAATGGACTGTACTACTATTTATTTTCTTAAGATTATTTTTTGGGGGCTTTTCACTTTATTGTGTAGAGACAGTGGATAGACATGAAAGGGGGTGAGAGAGATGGGGGGGTGACACGCATCAAAGGGCAGCAGGTCGGATTCGAACTCGCGCCGCTGCAGGACTCGGCCAAAATGGGGCGAATACTCTAACTGGGTGAACTAGAGGTCGCCCCAACTGTATTACTTATGGTCAAACAAGAGAACTCTGATTTTCTCTTACATGAGTTTCTGACCTCAGTATGTCATTAGATTTAGAATATGATCCTGGAGAATATAACATGGATGTTATTGTGCTGCTCTTCATATCTCTCTTCCCCGTCTCAGTTTGGGTTGAAGATTTTTAACAAGCGGACACTCAAGGAAGGGCAGCAGAAGAGGGAGGAAGCTGTCCAGATCCTGACCCAGAAGCAGGATGAAGCGGAGAAGCCGAGGAGTGAGAACCAGCAGGAGCAGCTTCAAAAGGAGCTGGAGATAAAAAAGGTTAATCTGTTATGGATATTATTTCCATTTATTTGTGAATTTTCTTTTGTTTAAATTTCTGCTTCATTTTATCTTGAGCGTGTTTAAATGTTGAACATAAACCACACAGAGTAAACACATACTGTATATTAAGATTGTTAAATTAAATTGAAGCTGTTGGATTTTACTGTTGTTGGTCTATTGTTTATTGATGCTGTCTGTCTGTCTGTCTGTCTGTTGAAGGACAGAGAACAAGGAGTTAACATGCAGTGGAAGAACACTAATGAAGAGCTGAAACAGACAAAGCAAGAACTCAAGAGCAGGAATGAAGAGATCAGCGCGCTTAAGAGAGAAGTACACACACACACACACACTAGCCACAGTCAGTGGTTAAAACCAGTTAAAGTAGTACACTCTAAAGCAGAGCACTGAGCTGACTGGAGTGTTTACTGACACTGTTAACATTGTAGCTACATGCTAACAGAAGTAAAATGTGTCATCCTGGCTGCTAGTGTGGTTAAAGTGTGACCACTGTTCTGTGTATGGAAGCCCTGAAATGCAAAGTGGAAAAAAGAATTGCATTCTCTCTCCCAATGCGTCAAAAAGATTGGTCAGGTCAATTTGGCTTTTAGGTGAAAGTCTTATGTTGTTTCACCCATCCACCACTCCAACCAGCCTCCTTTCATTCTTTCCTACTACTTACTACCATTGTCTCTCTTCATACTCCTTAAATTTACAGCACTGCGGTCGAGCTGCTCCTCGGCCTGTTTGTCCAAAACAGACGCTAAAGGGTTATTTGAGAGCAACTGTACGGTGTTCATTTTAGGACATCCTCAGATCTCAGACTCAGGTTTCAGACTCAAACAAAAGGCCTCAGCATTAGAAAAACCACTGTCATCCTCAGAAAAAATGGCCTCGGCATCAGAAAATCTTCTGTCAGCCTCAGAAAAACCTCTGTCAGCCTCAGAAAAACCTCTGTCAGCCTCAGAAAAACCTCTGTCAGCCTCAGAAAAAACGGCCTCAGTGTCAGAAAAACTTCTGTCAGCCTCAGACAAAAACCCTTTTCAGAAGTTGTCAGAGAAAACATTGCCCAGATGAGGGAGCTGTTGACTAGCTTTCTCAATTAGCTAATGTAGTTAGCAGATTTTACACGGCAGTTCATGAATTTTGTATTTTTTTTTAATCAAGCTTTATTGAAAGGAGTTGATATACATCAGGAAACAACAACTTCTTTACATCTTAAGAGTCTGTGTTCATAAACGAGCCAGGGAGTTACTAAAGGAAAGAAATCAACAACAAAAAAACTTCATATCAATATTTTGTTAAACTTACGGAGGTCATATGATCCAACAACTTTTTTGTTTGTACATTCAGATATGGAAAACATGTATTGTTTAATATTGGAAACCAGCTCCAAAAAGTTTGGCTTCTTTTTCAAAAACTTTGACTTATGTAAATAAGATTTGGTTAAAATAATTATTTAATGTATCGCATAACACTCTGAATAAAACTTCCAATCATATTGAGTGAATCCAAACAATACATTCTCCCAAAATAATGTGAATTGAGGGTAAATATGAACAATTCAATTAGTGTCAAATAATAACAGTTATCTCGAGACACTTTACAGATAGAGTAGGTCTAGACCACACTCTGTAAATTCCAAAACCCCAACAATTACAGTAATTCCCTCAAGAGCAAGCATTAGCAGTGGCTGTTGCGACAGTGGCGAGGAAAAACTCCCTTTTAGGAAGAAACCTCGGCAGACACAGACTCTTGGTAGGCGGTGTCTGACGGGGCCGGTTGGGGGTGTGATGAACAACAATCAAATGTGACAATCTGCTTCAGAGTTTCTTGGTATATTGGCAAGACCAAAATAAATAAAGAATAAGGCAACTCGTCAACTCTTCTTTCAACAAGACGTTAAGAGTACACCCACTGCTTTATCGTACTGGTCTTCATATGTTGAAGAGATTTGTTGGGAAAAGGTTTGGCTATTGGCACACAGGTTTTTCTTAACCAACAAAGTTAAAGAGATCTCTTTCAAAATGCTCCACAGATTTTACCCAACTAACCATTACCTGCAGAAAATGAAAAAAGTCATTAATATCAACTGTACTAAACCAAACACTGGTACATTTATTTTGGTCTTGCCAATATACCAAGAGACTTTGGAGCAGATTGTCACATTTTATTGCTGTTCATATTTACCCTCAATTCACATTATTTTGGGAGAATGTATTGTTTGGATTCACTCAATATGATAGAAAGTTTTATTCAGAGTATCATGCGATACATTTAATAATTATTTCAACCAAATTTTATTTACATAAGTCAAAGTTCTTGAAAAAGAAGCCAAACTTTTTGGAGCTGGTTTCCAATATTAAACAATACATGTTTTCCATATCTGAATGTACAAACAAAAAAGTTGTTGGATCATATGACCTCAGTCAGTTTTTTTGTTTTGATTTCTTTCCTTTAGTAACTCCCTGGCTCGTTTATGAGCACAGACTCTTAAGATGTACAGAAGTTGTTGTTTCCTGATGTATATCCACTCCTTTCAATAAAGATTGATTAAAAGAAAAATACAAAATTCATGAACTGCCGTGTAAAATCTGCTAACTACTTTAGCTAATTCAGAAAGCTAGTCAACAGCTCCCTCATCTGGGCAATGTTTTCTCTGACAACTTCTGAAAAGGGTTTTTGTCTGGGGCTGACAGAAGTTTTTCTGACACTGAGGCTGTTTTTTCTGAGGCTGACAGTGTTTTTTCTAATGCTGAGGCCTTTTGTTTGAGTCTGAGATCTGAGGATGACCTAAAATGAATACCGTCCAACTGAGCAAGCGTCAGTATTTACAGTTTTGAGTTGGGAGTGAGAATGGGTTGGGCAAAACTGTGTAACTCCTATGTAGGAGATAATATTTAATTATATTTTTTTAACACAAAACTCACTAGTAGAAAGACAACATGTATCTCAGTCAGCAGCTGAACAGTTTTCTGTCAGACTGTCACTTCCTGTAGTAATCTACTGCTGACACACAGTGGACACAGATCGGTCTGTTAGCTAGTTAATTAGTGTTGAATGACTAATTTGTATGTGTTGTCTCTCTCGCAGGTACATGAAAGTAAAGTTGAAGTGAGGGAGCATAAAGATTCTGAGTCTGAGAAGGACAAGACGGGCTCGGCCAATCAGAGCTCAGCAACAGGACCTGTCATTGTTCATGAGGTTGGGCGAAATGGGAAATATATCCATCTCAGAAACACATCCAGAGAGGTAATGTTTGTGTGTGTGGAACAAACTGTATAAATCTGCTGTTTATCGCAAAATCAATGTTCTCTTGTTTTCATGTAAATAATGAAATGACTTGCAGCAATGTAATAACACACTATTTTAACAGTAACATTCATTTCTCTCTCTGTCATCCTAACTCTCGTGCATGATTTTCATCCTGCAGGACCAAGAACTGGGAGACTGGAATTTAGAAATGCAGATCAACGACACACAACCCATCACATACACATTTCCGAAAACATTCAAGCTCTAGGCTTAACAAATTGTCAATGTGAGTCCCATTTTATTCCTCACTTTATGTTGTTGCATTTTTATCATTTTCTTCTTTCTTTCACCTCTTTTGAGTTTCAGTTGAAATAAAAGATATGTATAACAACAATAATGGTGATTATTAAAAATAATGATTGTATTGTTGGATAACTCTGCTTTTAAGTCTTTGATCTTTGCATGTTTGCAGATTGCTGTCACAGGTTATGCTAAGGATTATCATCCCATTGATTTGACGTGGAGGGACCTGAAGTCCTGGACCCCCGGAGACAAATTAAGATTCACCCTCACCACCAAAAGGGAGAGATCAAATTAACTCAGTTAATAGTCTCTGGAAGATATAATAATAATAATTAGCCTGCTGTCATACTAGTTTTTTTTTACCTGACCTTTCTGCTCCTTTTTTGTACTACAATAATCTCCCATTTAGCTGCTGCGATTAGCAACAGAAAGCACCATGGACAAAATGATCACATTAACACAGGTTACACACCAGAAACATGACGACTCAGCACTTCCTGTAAAAACACAGATTGTAGTGATGCTCTGTCACCATGATGTCACATCTCTCTTTAATCTGAAATCAACTAAAGAAGAACGCCATAAATATTAAATCAAACGCTACGTTTTTGTTATTGTGGTAACAGTTACTGAAAAACACTCTTCATTATGAAGACAAAATATAATTCAAAAATGTTTTTTTGCATTTTTATCTGAATTGAATGTATTAAATCTTTAAAGATCTTTGTTATTCTGTTTTGTTTTGTTTAACTGTCATTGAATGTATATAGGCAAGCCAATGTAGAATTTTGTAATAAAGAGATAAAAAGACAAATAGAAGTATGATTTCAATTCTGTTGAACTCCAAGTATTTAATCGGCAGACTTTTCTCATTTATTGTCTTTGTTGTGCATGTGTTAATAAACAATTGTTCAATCATGCTGATGTACATTTATGATCAATATTTGCTTTAAAACACACATCAACTTCCAAATATGCTTTTATATTTGTTCTGTGAAATGCAACTTTATAATATATTAACAAAGAACTAATTTTGTATTTACAGAGTAACAGTTGTAAACTCTCTGAGGTTTTGCAAAATCAGTTGTGCATGTTTTTATTGAAATTTCACAACTGCCATTCTACTTTCCCCCGTTTATCATCTCCTAAACCCTGAGATCACTTACCCCGGATTTGCACCAGATGCGTAATGGCTGTGTGTCTTCCCCGTTCCTCTCTGTCTGTGTAAGTCGGTCAAGGAGCATGGCCACTCAATCAGCTCTGCCACTCTGCATTTTAAAAAACACTTTCCTGGGTTTTTGGTTTGGCGCACAACTAGGCGGGCCAAAGTTTATTGTGAACCCAAATTGATATATGGGCCGGATCTAAATCTGCAAGGGGCCGGATAAATATCATAAATAATGGGCAACTCAGAGTTACCATAGGCTGCCAGTTTAACATCTGATGGAGAAGGTCCAATTTAATCAATGTCAAACTCTGCAAATGGGCTGAACAGGGACCATGTAGGGTTCTGGAGAAGACTGATTCTATGGAAACTCCTGTCCTGCCACCAGCAGTGAAATAGCTGCCTTAAAATCTACCTTAACAACTATGTCCTTATCCTAAGTTGCTAAAACAAATAGCCTACTAATGGTCCTTTGCAATAGATTTTATTGCAATAGATTATTTTATAACCAGTTACCTGGCAAATGAGTCCAAAGGTAAGATGATCATAAACAAAGACACTCTATACAAAAAACAATTCTTGATGTACCTTTTAACTCAACTTAAACTTATTCATGGTTTTTATTAATAACACTATGGTGCAACATGAATGAATCTCTTACTTATTTGCAAAATAATAATAAACAGCATGGAGCACTTTTGTGAGACAGCCTGTCAATCATTTACAGACTTTGGCCACCACCTAGTCAGATGATGTGAGTGACACACGGAACATTCAACAGGTATGTGGTCTTTGTCTAACATTTAATATAAAATAAATTAAAACAAGTGGGTCTGCATTCTGACTTCTCAACCACAACTTCAGATTAGAACAGATAACAGCAGATAAAAAGTCTATTTCATAGTTTTGTGTCAGAGGAAAATTGCATGCAGACGCAAAATGTCATTCAAATGCAGTCTTAATTATAATTGAATTGTTTTAGCCTTGAAATTTTAAATGTGAGCATATTAACTGGACACCTGTTGTTTTTAACATCAAACTGAGACAGAGGGTATTTATTGTGATTAATGTACCGGAAAGAGTTCTAGCATAACTAAAATATCAAATGATCTTTAAGTTTCAAAACACACATTCACTATGGAATGATTTGAAGTCTTGAGCTACTAAAGTGAAAATGTAATGGGATTTTTACAGAACGATGCACACAGATTTACACAAGAGAACAAACTGTGGGACAAGAGTGAAAGTAAAAATGACAGTGGAAATATTTTTAGAGTTGTCACCATAGAAGTAAGAACAGATGTAGTTTGAGAGGATGAAACTAAAGAAAGAATATAAATATGAATGAATTTTAACTGGTCAGCCTCAGAAGATTTGTAAACCAACGATGTGTAACTTACTGTAGAGTGCAGAAGATGGCGATAAAGATTTTGTTTTCAAATGTGTGATGTTCAGTTTATAACTCAGATTGACTTCTTTATAACTTCATTTTTGACAAACATTTTACTTAAACATAATTATTGCAAAATAATTTGTCCCTGGAAATTAACACTGTTATCACTGGTTTCTCCCTGTTTTCAGAGATCCATGATGCTTTTCCACACAGACGGAAAGTGCCTTGATCCTCATCTCGGAATACTCCGTGTTTTGCTTTTCACTCTTCTCCTAACATACTTCTGTAGAGGTAACTTACACACAATTACAATCTTCATAGTTCACTATTAGGTCACCAATAAGTCACTACTATGGGGTGACCACCAGAGCTTTAATTTTTCCTATCTATGTCTACCATTTACTATCAACAAAGGCTTGGATTCTAACAAGAAAGAATCCCAATAATGCATTGGTTTGAAGGCAATTTAAAAGGGTTGCTCTTTGTTTTTTTCTTACACTGTCAAAAAATATTGATGAAAAACAACAAGCTGTGACACTGCAACTTTTATGATGAAACAAAAATGATTCTGTTATTAGCGCTTGGTCTTATTTGAGTTAACAAAACTAGTGCTGTATCGATTCAGGCTGTGCATGCAGCATTCTTGAAAACTTAACAATACACCCGCCAAGTGTGAAGTAGATCAGATAAACAATTCTATTTCCATTTCCATTTCATGTTTCTTTGAATAGGGACAGATACTACGACATAGACATTTGTGCAACAAATCTCCAATGTACACTATCACAGCATTTATAGCTATTGCTTATTTCCAATGCCCATCCCTAGAAGGGCTTTTAAACAGCCATAAAAATAAACATTTAACATTGCCATATTAAAATACATAAAGCACATAAACATACAAGACAAATCCATCTGGATGTTTGGTCAAAGGTGGTTTTCCTGCAATTGTGTTTTTAGTGGACAATCCACTGGCCTATAATGGTTGCACCATGTCACAGAGAGCCTGAGGAGCCTGTTCATGTAAGCAGGAATTTGCAAATTCAATGTAGCTGTCGAATCTTGACACGTTCAGATCTCTCAGGCCGTGACAATGATATGATGTGGTTGGCCTTTTGCCCGATATTTCTCAAGCGATGCGGAGGACAAACAGACAGATATACAGAGATTCCTTCCTTTATAGTTTGATGTACTTCCTTTAGAAATATAAAACACATCTGTTTTTCCAGGTCAATCTCAGCTGATTGGCTCATCAATAGTAGCAACACTTGGTAATGACATCATCTTACCATATCAACTGGAGCCTGTGGGAGATGCTACTGACTTGACATTGGAGTGGACGAGGCCTGACCTGAACCCCAGATTTGTCCATGTGTGGCGTTCTGGGAAAGAACTTGTGAGTAAAAAACACAAATCCTTCGAAGGAAGAACATCGCTGTTCGTCGATGAGCTGACGTCTGGAAACATTTCACTGAAACTGTCCAAAGTGAAACTCGCTGATCGGGGAACATACAGATGTTTTATTCCAGCACTGGAAAGGCAGTATTTTGTTCAACTACATGTTGGTAAGTGCATGTTTCACTCAATCTTCACACTTCCAGGAACAACACATTCTCATTCGGAAGTCGTTAAATACTGACGATTGGTCAGTGGCTCTCAGCGTCGGATACCAACAAAAAAGGCACCGTTTAGCATCTGTATGGGACTCACCGGGCAGAGAAGGTGCTCGACTATGGTGCTGTGACAACGGTAGCGAGTAGTAATTGAAAGCCCCCTGCATCTAAAGGAGAGTTTTTTGCGTCAGTATCTAACGCCAAAGGCTCCTGACCAAGCGTTGGTTTTTCACGCACTGGTAGTGAGACACTGTTGCCAGTAAAGGATTTTAGTATTAATATGGTTTGAACACTGTTTATTCCTAACGCACCATTCTGGCCATTGAAGGTTTAGAATTCAACACTTGTGTCATTAGATAGTTGTACAGCACTGCCATTTGTTTTTCCTTTTGTTGATTATCAGGTGCTGTTTCCTCACCAGTCATCAGTTTAGCAGGGACTGACAAAGGAGGAGCAGTTCTACAGTGTGAGTCTAAAGGCTGGTATCCAGAGCCTGAGGTGTTGTGGCTGGACGGTGAGGGAAACCTCCTCCCTGCTGGACCTCCAGAGACAGTCAGAGGTCCTGATGATCTCTATACTGTCAGCAGCAGAGTGACTGTGGAGAAGAGACACAGCAACAGCTTCACCTGTAGAGTCGAGCACAAGAACACCAGCCAGACCAGAGAGACAGAAATGCTTATATTAGGTAAACCTGATCATTTGTTATACTGGTTACCATTTTAGTTTCAAATACCTGAGCTCCAGTTTTATACAAATGTAATGATATTCTGTGTTTTATAATTTCAGATGATTTCTTTGAGCTCCAGTCCAATTCTTCTTCTACCATCACTGGTTTGGCTGTTAGTTTGGCTGTTTTAGTCATCCTGTTTATATCGTTACTTCTCTTTTCTGTGTGGAAATGGACACAAAACATAATCCGTAAGTCACAAATGAATTGCAGTATTTTGGAAATGTTAAGTCATTATCGCAGGTTGTATAGGGAATAGTGACATGAATTGTGTAAAAAGAGAAATTATTTGATCAAAACACCAGTATCACGTTGGTTGTCGAATGCAAAAATCATGTAGCAGTACTTTTATTTGCTATCGGTGAAATTTATCTAATACCTGATGGACTCAAATGTCTCTTTGTGATATCCTAAAATAAATGTAAACGTGTGTACACGTTATTCTATTTAACACAGAGACCAAGAGAAGCGCTACATCTGAAACTGGTAAAGGAGAAGAGAAGAAGAAGAACAGAACTGAAGATCAATGTGTCACTGAAGAAGAAATGAAGCCTTTGAAAGGAAATGGAAAAAATAAGATCAAACCTGTAAGTAGAAATAGGACATTACTTTTAGTGAAGGGAATAAATAACAAGATCAGGTAGTTTGATTAGAGCAGGAAGGATGAAAAAAAACTTAAATCAAGAAACAGGATCTGTGTTTCCAAAGAAAGTAAGAAGTAAGAAGAGCAGCTTTAACCGATGGGACAGAAGAGGCACAGTTCAGATAGACAGAGAGCTGAGGATGAAAGCAAACATCAGAGAAGATTTGACAGTGACAAAACTTTTTTAAGTCTTGAAATGGAAAGGGCATAAAACTGTTGGAGGTTTGACTCAATGATGAAAGGCAAATAAATGAAGATGAACAGCAGGCTCTGAAGATGGGAAATTAAAGTATCAAGGATGACATGCAAGGATCCAAGACCAAGGAGGCTATTCTCTTGAAATCAATCTCTGTATTTTACTTTACTTTATTTATTATTATTTTAGGAAACCGGACCCAGATCTAAAGTACTTTTGAGTCTGATTCATGTGTCTTTGTGCTGTATATTTACTGATTTGCTTCCATATAAGAACATGTCTCTTTACCTCTTTCTGCTTCGTACCAATCAAAGGACAAAGCTGCTCAGTCCACGTCTTTGGTAAGTAATCCTGATATAAGTCTAACAATACACTCTGAGGTCAATCAGGATGCCTTGTTGTGTATTGTATAATTTACATCAACCTTCTAGTGATTGTGAATGAGAATTAATGGACTGTATTACTCTTTATGGCTGTTTGACGTTGTTTTTGATGGTCCTAGTGTTTTCATATTAGTCACTGTGTTCACTCACATTACACTCAAATGATTTAAAAGAAACATGTCTCTTATTGTACTGCTTTTCATATCTCTCTTTTCTTTCTCTCATCTTAACTGGAATATATGTTCCAAGTCAACACGTGAGAAAAAGCAGCAGAAGAAAGAGGAAGCTGAGAAACAAGACCAGACAAAGAATAACAAAAATAAGGTTCTTATTTGTACCTTCTTAACACATGATTTCTTTCTATTTATCTACTTTTTTTAGTTTCACTGCTTAAATTTTAGTTCATTTGCACATATAAAATATTGAAAAACAGATAGTTAATGCACTGAGGCCGAGCTCTTAGTGACCTTTATCAACCATAGGCACTATTTTACTCATGCAAAAACACAGGTATTCTTGAGCGATTTCTTAATTTCTATAGTGCAGACACTCAACAAGCCACTTTTCTCTCTGTGTGTGTTTTGTCTCTTTCAGAAAGTACAAGACCATGAAAGTTCTCAGAGTAAGTCCCTGGATTACACCTTGACCAGCCCAGCCAGTCAGGACTCAGCCACGAGACGCGTCATTGTGGATGAGGTCGATCTGAAGGGAACATATGTCCGTCTCAGCAACAAGTCGAATCAGGTAATGCTGGTGTGTGAGGCTGGACTTTGTATCAGTGTATGAGCTCATGCATTACTCTACATTAACAAAATAAAACCACAAAGACTGATTAGAAACTTAGGAGGTTTTTAAATATGGCCAATATATACATAGTCTTGCATGTCCAGACCTAGGAGGGTCTGGCTAATCCACACAGCATTTCGGGATGGGAGAAAAACGTGCTTTGGTTTATTGGCATTTCTATAAACCAATTACAATGGTCTTGGGCAGTGCTAATGATGCTGCCTCTGCAAAATAGCCTCGGGAAGGAACTTGTTTTGGTGGAAGGTGTACATTCAAAGGTTGTTTTAGTCGTGCAACAGAAAACTCAGATTGGACAGATAGTCTAGCTAGCTGTCTGGATTTACCCTGAAGAGATGTGAGGAGCAATTAACCATAGTCCTCATAAATCCACCGGAGTTTGAAATACCAACACAAAGAAAGAGGAAGGGGACGGACATCAAACCTAAAATGAGGGACATCCCACGGAATTTCCGGCGGCACCTGAACAACCCCAAAAGTGTAACGTCATCAATATAGACCAATGTAATCATAAATCTAATAAGGGCGGCTGTGGCTCAGGTGGCAGAGTGTTCATCTACAAATTGGAAGGTCAGTGGTTCCATCCCTCGAGTCCATGTAAAAGTGTCCTTTGGCAAGACACTGTACCCCAAATTGCTCCTGATGCTGTGCTATTGGCATGCCATCTGATGAGCAGGTAGCACTTTGTATGGCAACCTCGGCTACCAGTTTATTATTGTTGCATGAACGGTACCTGTAAAAACGCTATGAGTAGTTTTTACAACTAGAAAAGTGTTATAAATAAATGAATAAATGCATTCACATATTTTCCTCCTGCAGGACCAACCACTGAGAGGCTGGGAATTACATGTACATGTCAACAACAAAAAACCTATCAAATACCAATTCGAGCAAAAATTTAAACTCAAGGCTGGAAAGACTGTCACTGTGAGTTTTTTCTTCTTCTATCCAACTCTCCCTCTTCCCCTGCATGGAGACTTTGTGTGACTGAAAATCATATCAGGCTCATAAAGCTTCAAACATAATTGAGATCCAGTGAAAAATAAAAATTCAACAAACAAACTCAGAGGCGCGGGAAGTCATTTTCAGCAGGGGGCGGCGGGGTGCTGTCGGGGGGGTGCGCAGAACGACTCTACCTCTGCCTTCTTCCCCCCCCTCCATGAAGTACGCTACATACGGTGCGAACTAAATGGGCACTAAATCACATGCCAATCACTACTGGTCAAAAGATTCCTTTGCAGCGGCCCGGGTTTAAATCCGACCTGCGGTCCTTTGCTGCGTGTCATTCCCTCTCTTTCCCCCTTTCCTGTCTATCCACTGTCACTATCGAATAAAAAAAAAAAAAAAAAAAAGATGAATGACTAGTCCAGCTGATAAACCAAGTACTGCAGTTCAATAAACCAAGTACTGCCATCTGACTCACACATCACAAGACAATGTTACAATTAATTAAATCATACCAAAGCATTGTATGGCTCAAGACTATGGCAATATAATATTCACTAAAAATCACCCAAGCAGAAAGCACAATAGTAATTCTGAAACGTGATTGACTGAAGATACAACAATGCCATCACACAACACAGCTGAGTGCAGGTTGTAAAATAATAAGTCACTTAGTCAGCTGCAACTTCACAAACTGCAAAAGCCAACATATAGGCTACTGCACTTGACCACTAAGTCTCACACAGGCCTATAGCAGCATCACAAAATTATGATGCAATACGTCTGATATGCATGGCATTTCAATAAACTTAACAAAATATGTACATTATCTGGTCACACGGTCACAACAGATTATATTAGCCTAGTCAATTTACAGATAGCATAATAGCTCTTACCTTTTAGAAGTTCTAATTTCTTGTCTTTTTCTTTGCAAAGTCGCAGATCAAATCCTCCCTCAGCAGCTCGCTAACCCCTACTACACATGCGCTGCTGTGTGTTGGGAGCACTTTACAGGCAACGCAACAAATGTCTCCGGTGGACAGTGATCTAGAATCCACTCCCGTGGTACCGTTTCACCGTTGTAAAGGTGTCGGGTCAGTGCCTCGTTAGTGAGAGAGCGGGTCTTTCTGCCGCCAGCCTCGTCCCCCCCGAGATGCTGGACATTTAGCCGCCGATTCTGAAAGGCTAATATCCCTCTGGGTATAACTTCCTCCCGGACGGTCTCTGTAATCGGTCCCCGTAGTGCAGGGTCTTCAGAGATGATGGTACCTGAGGGGCCATTACCTTGTTCTGTAATGCTGATGAACGCCGGCGTCATCCCTGTCTTTTTCCACAACAACTTCGCTAAAGTTAACGTTAGCCACCGTTAGCTGTGGCTGAGTGTAGCTGGTAGAAGGCAGCGATTCTTCCAAGCTAACGTTGGCAAGCTCCTCGACATCCTCCTCTTCGTCATTCCCAGCTCTTTTTAAAAAGCTATTTATTCGCGGGACAAGCCGCTTTCTCTCCGTTTTCTCTCCGTTTTCTCTCCGTTTTCTCTCCGTTTTCCACACTTTCACTCGCTGATGCAACCCAATCTGACCGGGGATCAGTTACAAATTAATTCCACTCTTTCAATCTCAACGCGTTCTTAGAAAGCTGATATTGGATCAGTGCGATGTAAACAACCTGCTCTATGCCCACCCACCTTTATCTTTAGCCAATCTACACAGTGCATGCGGCCTTCCAATCATTACATTAAACAAATTGTATTTTATTCTGATTGGATAATTATCACCATAATGATTAATGCCCATTGGGTAATACGGGCTTGATCGCAATTTGCCAACAAGGGGTGCTGCCGCCAACAAGGGGTGCTGCCACCAACAGGGGGTGCTGCAGCTACCCCAGCACCCCTACTTCCCGCGCCTATGAACAAACTGAGCAGCAGTTTTCATTGCTATTAGTTTCCTCGTATGCTTCTATGTTTTGGTACTACAATGGAACGTGACATTTTTTCTTTTCATTCAGTTGACAGATGGTGCATAGTGGAGGGTTTCTGCAACTGTCTTATAATTTTATGGTGAATCTGTGAAGTTTTCTTTCTTTTCAGATCTGGGCAGGAGAGAGTTGTGTCAAGCTAGACACCGCTAACCTGGTGTGGTTTAGCAAGACATCCTGGGGCACTGGAGAACAACTATTGGTCTACCTCTACAGCAAAACTGGAGAGGTCTTACATTACCTCACATAAGTTGAGAAATACAGTATATGTACACACAAACGCACACACACCTGTCCACCCACTTTATTGGATGTTTGGTTTGCATTGGTATGTTATGTATGCTTTTAGAGTTATACTCACATTGGGGGTTGGTCCAATGTGTAGGCCTGTGACTTCTTGACCTCTCCTGTCTGTTTCACTTCTGAAATCTGATTTTATCTCTCTATTAAAGCTAGAGGCAAGCAAAATGATGCAGCTTGGGAACTCCCAGAAATACCAGGAGAATGACACCTGTGTGACCAGTCAGGACTCCGACAAAGGACACATCGTTGTGGATGAGGTCGACCCGGAGGGCAAATATGTCCATCTCTACAACAAGTCCAAAACGGTAATGCTTTTGTGTGTGGCTGAACAGTACAATGTTTTGTAAGACATGCATTTAATTGATTTATCTTTGTCTCATCTTACCTCTCCTGCAGGATCAACAAATTAAAAACTGGGAATTATATTTAAACCTCAACAACAAAAAACCCATCATTTACACATTTCGGAACTCATTGAATCTCAAGGCTGGAGAGACTGTCAAGGTGAGTTTTTCAAGCATGTGCTTGTTGAATTCTTCTCTTTTGTGGTTTATTGTTATTGATCAAACTCTCCCTCTAAACTTTTGCATGACCAGGCTGCCAAAGCATCAAACATAAAACAGTGAAATAAGCTCTGAAAACTTCTTTTATTGCTTTTTATTTGTATTCTATGCTGTGTTTTGACAATGCAATGCAACCTTAAAATGTTTCTTTTTATTTCAGTGACTGAAATTTTGACTTGTGGCTAGTGGTTAGTTGTAAGGGGAATCTGTGAAGTTTGCTTCTTTCAGATCTGGGCTTCACGTTGTGGTGTCAATAAACATACCTCCACTGACCTGGTGTGGAAGGGCCAGAAACCCTGGGGCACTGGAGAACAACTGCTGGTCTCTCTCTACAGCTGCAATGGAGAGGTCTGACATCACCTTACACCACACATGTTAAGAAATACAGAATATAGCCAAAAGTATGTGGACACACACACACACACACACTGTCAACATTTGTTTTGTTCTTTTCTTTCTGGGTCTGTTTTTCTGGTTTGGCCAGCTTTGATTTGCTCAAATTCTCTGTCCTGAAGTAAACTACTGCTGAAAGATTAATGTCCATCTCTCAGTCTGTTAGCTGGAGAAATCTCAGTGTGTGTATGTGTGTGTGTGTGTGTTGTCTCTCTATCAGCTAGAGGCACGCAAAATTTTGGAGGGACGCATTATTGTGAATGAGGTCGACACGGAGGGCAAATATGTCCGTCTCACCAATAAGTCCAACAAGGTAATACTGTTGTGTTTGGCTGAACTCTGTGTGGGTACTATATGCACATTTACTGTAAGTTTTAGAGCTATACATTAATAAAGTGCATCCATATACAGTTTGTGATGCTGCAATGACCCAATAAAACCACAAAGACTTCTAGCAAACTGAGTCACATCCTGTACAAACTACTCTTTGTTACACTTAATATGTTTTGGGAAGATGATCAATGTTAAATATGAATATATATTTAGTGTCTCATCCTCACTTTTCTACTCTCTTTCCATACTGCAGAACAAACCACTGGGAGGCTGGGAATTACATTTACAGATCAACAACAGAAAACCCAGCATGTTCAAATCTTTCTATTCATTCATACTCAAGGCTGGAGAGACTGTCACTGTGAGTTTTTCTGATAGTGTTTGTTGAATTCTTCTCTTTTTTTGTTGTTCTCTCCCTCTATCCCTACATGAAATCATTCCAGGCTGTCAAAGCTATAACCATAGAAAAGAAGTATTATTGTTTCTTCTATGCTGTGTTTTGGCACTGCAACGAGCCGTAGTCCAATCTGAAACCTTTTACTTTTCTTTCAAAATGTAAAAATGTCTCTCACTTGAATGACAACAGACAGTTATTACTTGTAGTTAGTGGTTAGTTGTATGATGATTCTGTGAGGTTTGCTCTTTTCAGATCTGGGCTTCAGGTTGTAATGGCAATCATAATCCCTCCACTGACCTGGTGTGGAATGACCAGACACCCTGCGGCACTGGAAAACTGCTGGTCTCCCTCTACAGCTGCAATGGAGAGGTCTGACATCACCTCAGACACAGACACACAATAACAAATGCGCTGTATGACCAAAAGTATGTCTCACACATTTCCACACACTTTTTTTTGGGTCTGTTTTTTTGGGTTTGGGAAAAGTCCCGTAATTCCAATGAAGAAAAGTGTTTAATGCCACAGCATACAATATGTGTTTTTCTAACTTTGTGGCAACAGTTTGGGGACAAGCCTTTACCTGACACACAGACCCATGTCGGGTCTTGGTTCCTTAGAAAAGAGTGAACCTGTGAAGACTTCTAATGTTGACTGTTCCCCAGACCTGATCACCAACATCAGTGTTGGACCTCATTGATGCTCTTGTGTCTGAATGACAGCAAATACCTGCAGCAAACATGTGGTGGAAAGCAGTGCCGGCCCGAGCCTTTTGGGGGCCCTAAGCAAAATTTGATTTGGGGGCCCCCCCTCCCACCACGCGGAGTCACCTGTGCTTGATGATTATTGACACAAATACACGCTATAACGTTACATTATAAATTAATACAGTGAGGTTATGTATTAATACAGTGACGGTTTATGAACTACTGTCCCACTGGGCACAGATGCATAAGGACCCTCCCCCCCTACTCTATTTTTGCAAAAGTGGGTGCAACCGTGAGGGGTGGGGGGGTCTGGGGGTGCTCCCCCAGAAAATTTTGAATGTGATAGATGTGATTTCCTGTATTCTGGTGCATTTTTGGGATGGTCAGCTTCAGAAAGGGCAATACCTAAATTTGTTCAGATTCATAGCCTTTTGCTTTTTGACTTAATAAGGTAGTGACTTCACACAACTACTTGGGCTTCAGGGCCAAACAACACGTTCAATCCCACAGGACTTCATGTTCTCTATTTATCCTGATACATATTTAGATTTTTTGTCCTGACCGATAGCCCGCCCGTGTTAACCGCTTATTAACCGTTAACAATCAGCATCATCATCATCACTAAGTCCATGTCCACCCTTCTGGGAGAGTTAGCAACCACATCAATTAGTTTAGCTGCGTGGTTGTCAGCTGTGGGTTTGCCGGACATACACTGTGTTAGTAGGAAGTAGGGCTGGGCGATATGCCCTCAAACAAATCCCTGATTTTTTTCACAAAAAATCTGATTCATGATTTAAATTGATTCTTCCCCCCTACTTAAAATCAATCTGCAGATGACAAATAAATGACAAGAACACACACACACACACACACACACACACACACACACACACACACACGGACATGTATACCATTATGATTATTCATGCCAATTTTATGCAAATTCATTTGAGTGTTTTCCCTACCATTGTATTGGGGGGTCGCCCTCCGTAAAAGAATGACAAAATCATATCCTATGTATTCAACAAATTATATAATTATGCTATCAACAACAACTAAACGGATGCGTGAGATAAAGCTGTTTTCACACATACAGGTAATTCACTTCTCGTTCCTCAGGAAAAGTTCAATTCATTTTGACTTTAGTTGTTACGAGTTTGACTTGCTCCTGTTTTCACCTGTTGCGGAGTAACGTACATTAACATGCCATGGTCTCATGAGTGTAGCATACCTGTAGCAAGCTCCATCGTAGTAACTAGCGGTAAAAAAAAACATTGAAGAGGAGCTCCGTGCTATAAAGCGGCAATTGCTAGTTGTTTAAGCCGCTACAGACCTCCGTTACAGCTCGGTCGTATCAGCGGGTTAATGGCGCGTTCTAGTAGATGTGTTGAGCTGCAACCGAGCTCCTCAACAGCTGACGGTGCTCCATGGTGCTCCGTCCAATACTCGCTCCGTCAGGTCAGCGGTAGTTCGTGGTTCAGTTATTCGAGAATAGGTGACTTTGAGCCGGGTAAAGAGCACCATGTGTTGCCGGTCATTTCGGCGGAGATTACGGTTAAGTAAGTAATGAAACGAGTAGTTAAGAAAATAACTAATATTAGCCGCTGTCGCTGCCATGTTGTTTGTGTATCTCCATGGCAAACGCGCGGGGGAAGGGCCGGGCCCATTCTGAACTACGGGAGCCCAGATGGGACCGTCGGCGAATGTTAAGGAGAAAAAACAACACTCGATTGGGGGCCCCCTGGTGGCCTGGGGGCCCCAAGCAGCTGCTTAGTTCGCTTATGCCTCGGGCCGGCTCCAGTGGAAAGACTGAATCTAGAGGAGTGGAGGCTGTTAGAGCAGAAGGTTAATTATCATGGTTTGGGAGTTATACTTACATTGGAGTTTGGTCCAATGTGTAGGCCTGTGGCTTTTGATCTCTCCTGTCACATCTTTTTTTTCTTCTGTCATCTGTTATGGTGTTGTATAGGCTACATGCAAATAAAATTACAACTCAAACTTACTGCTTAAAGATCAACAACTAACTGTAAATCTATTAGTTGGAGAAATCTACTCCAAGAGCAAGTTCAATACATCAGGTATATGTGCATGTGTTGTCTATCTCTCAGTTGGAGGCAAGCAAAATGCTTGAACCAGAGAAGTCTCAGGGGCAGCTCAGTCGCCAGACCAGTCAGGGCTCAGCCAAGGGACGCTTCACTTTGGAGGAGGTCTACCCAGAGGAAAAACGTGTCTGTCTCTGCAACGCCTCCAATGAGGTAATGTTGTTAATGTGTGGATGAACACTGTGTGAGTAATATATGAGCATGTACAGTGTGTTTTATAGCTATATACTAACACAGTGTATCCAGTGGTATTCCAAATGGGACATTCAAGCATAGCTTATGTCCTGCCTAAAGGCAGCTTAGGAAAGGTTATAGTTGGGGATGGCTTTCGTGGTTAAAGGAAACTGATGAACCAAAAACCCACATGAATGAATTGTGCATTGTGGCGAAACAGAACGTAGACTAATGTAGACTGTAGGAATATTGAATGTTGCTGCAAAAAAAGTGAACTGATAAGCCACCAACATTTTTAACAAATTGAATCAAATACTGTTACATAATGTCTCTTTGTCTACTTTCAGCCCAGTCTCATCTATTGATTTGTGTACTAAATACATTAATGTCGTTATTTTCGCGTGGTGAGCATGAATTTGAAAGTAATGTATTTCAATGGTAAGCATATTTCGTGATCACAGAACGATTATGTTGGCGAGTAGTATTGATAAGGCCAAAATCCGCGCAGGGAGGTTGGTCGGGGTGGTGGAAGGGTCAAACAACACAAGACTTTCACCCCGGAGACCAGGGATCGCGTCCCGTGTGTTGCAGTTCCTTTCCGCGTTATTCTCTTTATAACAACAACTGTCCCGTTGTTGTCGACGTCTCCTTCGTGTAACGGTTCCTTTCCCCATACTTATTTTCCTAACCTCAACCATCCTGTTGTAGTGGCCGGCATGTGGCGTTTCATGTCCCCATTGTTGCCACAGAGACCGCGGATCATGTCCCTGCGCCTGGGGATCGCGTCCTGCGTGTGGCGGTCCATCCCGTTGTTGTTGCCGGCATGTGGTGTTTCATTTCCCCGTTTGGGCATCCCCCTGACCAGCCTAGTATCATGGCAGTTGGTGAAATGGTCACATTCAAAATTGTTACCTGTACTCGAAATAAACGAGAAAATTGTGACCTGTACAAAAAACAATGTTTGAATTGCTTGAGACCGGGTTGCTACTTTCCTCTTCTCTTGAATTCTCTCACACAGGACCAAGTACTGAGAGGCTGGGAATTACATATACGAGTCAATAACAGAAAACCCACCATGTGTACATTTAACTATGGTGATGTACTTAAGGCTGGAATGACTTTCAATGTGAGTTTGTCTTAATTTCTCAAATTGTGATTGTCACATTTGGTATTTTCCATCTTGAGTTAAATCTTATTGTATGATCTTCAAATAATAATGTCAGATACAATCTCTCCACTGACCAGGTGAACTGCAAGAAATCCTGGAGCGATGGAGACCAACTGCTAATCTTTCTCTACAGCGACACTGGAGAGGTCTGACATCACCTCTCATCACACACCTTGACACACACGCTTCATGGCCAAAAGGATGTACACACTCACCTGATCACATACCTCAGTGTACTTTTTTGGAATTGGAATTGGAAATTGATTTATTTGAAACAGGGACAATGCACAAATAAACATTTAACTTGTTAAACAAGATAATATGTCTTGGGCCAGGTTATAGCAGCAATTGTTAATTTCCACCTGTAGTCCCTGGGCACGTATAACAAATTTAAAAAATAACAATTTTAAATAGAAATTTCACAGGAATATAGATAACATGATGTCCATAGTAATTAAAGCACATACACTCAAACAGTTCAGCAGCAGCTTAGGTACATTAGAGTACAATTCAACTCTAGACACTCATTCATACATGGATATACACACACACACACACACACACACACACACACACACACACATAAATACAATATCTTATAGATGTGTGCAAACTTGCTTACTCAACAACAAACTCTTTGTTAGGCATGAGAAAGTGTGAGAATTTGTATTTGTGGATTCTTTTTTTTTTTTTTTTTTCGGTTTGTTCAGAGCATTTAGTTCCAATGAAGGGAAATCATAATACAGCACCTGGCAAAAGACCCTTTCCAGTTTCAACATGCATAAAGCCAGCTCTAAAAATAAATGTTTTTCTCAGTTTGGTTTACTCTTGAACTTTGGGATAAACTGAAATGCCATATGAGCTCTTCCTGTCCAAAATGTTGGGCTAAGTCTGAAATAGACTACCTGATCCGACATGCATGAGTTAATTTTTTTTTTAAAGAGAGAGAGCTGTGATCCCAAGGGGTCCCGAGCACAGTGACACCCCCGATCAGATCAGACCTAAAGATAATTAGACCTGATTCAAAATGTGGTCAGCCTGAACAGAGCCTAACAAAGAGAGAACACAGAAAGCAGCTGCATGGTAAGCTATTACTTAACACACTGAAGAGCAGCAATATGATACAATGTCCCAAGAATACCACAAATGATTTTGGTATTCCTAGTCCTATTTTTACCTCCTGCACCAACAGTAATTCTAAAGCCAACTACGCAATAGATAGAAGATCATAATTTTTATTATGATGTTAAAGTACACTCTGATTCATTACAATCCATTTGGGTTCAAGAAATTTTATTTTGTTGTCCACATACATTTGTCCATATATCTCTTTCAGGTACAGTACGACAGCATAACTTTCACAATTTTGCTTTCTGTCACCAACAGGAAATGGCCACGAAGAAAGTTGATGGAAAGATGAATTCTGATCTGCAAACATGAAGACACCAATCATATACATCTGAAAAGTGATAATGTTCATCTCCGTAAAGACACCAAACTATCACTGTTTTGCTATTGTGGTGCATTGAACAACATTTGCAAAAAAGTTTTCATTTTTATTATAAAGCATTGCATTGAAAACAATGTTTAAAAAAAACAACATTGTCTTCATTATAAAGGCACAAAATAACTTTGAAATGTCAAATATTGAATCGGTATAAAGACAAAATTAATTAATATCAAAATCAAAATGTGAGCTATAGTGTAATTTATTATGAATGTTTACTGATTTAATGTATATATTAAATGTCTTGTCCTCTGAGTGGGAACACAAATACACATTTACAGTAGTCAAATATTTTCCAGAAAGACAAGATATTTTATTCGTGTAAATGTTTTGTATTGTTTGTAATTCAATTCATACTGTCAATATACAATTTCCTACTCCATCTTCTGTAATAGAGAGAAAGAGAAATACATTTTAAGTATTTGACGATATTTTCTTTAGGTTGTTGATTTTTTTAATTGGTCCTGTGAGATACATCTTTTTATGAATAATATAATATAATTTGTGATATTTGTACATATTTGTAAATTCTTTTATTCTATCTACCGAAATTAACAAATGAGATGATTATTTTTACTCAATTGCCTGAATTCCAAAAAATATATTTTTAAAATGGTTAACAAAACAGTGAAAGACGGAAGCTGCCGGTTGTTAACATTAATCACTGTTCTAAATGTTGTCAATGAAAGCTCATCATACATTTCACTAAATTACAATTCCTTTATGTTAAAGGAAGGTTAAGTTAAGAAAAATGGTTTTCAAGTAAAGGTTTCCACCACTTCACACAAAAACAGAATAGGGTGGCAGAATTAGTTTCTGCATTCCGCTCTTGGTAATGACCCGTGACCCGTGGCTTGAGCTACTCTATCACACTGTGAATGTGTTGTTTTCTACAGAGGCTCCTGAACGCCTCTTCTACAGACATACAGGTTCTCATGTGGTTTGTGTATGAGGAGCTCAAATTATCAGCAGCATCTGTAGAGTCTAAAATAAACAGACAAACGTATACAGAGAAAACAGACAGCTCGCCTTTTAAAAATACTCCGTGCATCAGAACCTCTGTGGTTTCTAACCTGTTTTCTGTGTGAGAAAGTCTGACAGTTAAAGAGTATTGACACAAAGAAACAAAGGTCAAAGTAAACAGATGCACGTTACAAATCTTGGTGTTTGCTTTTAAAAATCTTCTTTGACCTGCTTTCTCCAACCCAAAGCATGATGGGATGTTCTCGGCTCCATTACCTTGACGTCCAAACTACCGTTTACCTTTACACATGAGTATCAGTTATTTGTGTTTGACTCTGAGTTTCCCAGAATACAGCAGTCCCACCAGCAGCAGCAGCAGAGCCACCATCACTATGGTGAACACAGTCCTTAAGATGAGGAGGACATATATGAAGTGATCCGAGCAGGGACAGGTCTCTCTGTGAGGTGCTGCAAACACAAGAGAACGTATCTTCTGTAACACCATGGCATTATGAACAGTATAACAGCATGTTTACGAGGGCTTTCTGTTGCAAAAACCAAACATTGAGTTGTATACAATGCAATGTCTCACCCCTGACAGCTTGGACAGTAAACCAGCTCTCTGGTGATTTCCCAACATATGAGATGCTACACTTGTAGAGTCCTTCATCAGACTTGGAAACACTGTGGATTGTCATGATTCCTGTAGAGCTGCTCATGATGAGGCGGCCATCTTTATAGAAATCAGCTGGGAGGTTGGAAGAAGCCGTCTTGTTTCTGCACCTCAGAGTCACGTTGTTTCCTTCTTTCACAGGAAGGACAGGACTCTCCAGGATCACTGAATCAGCTGGAAAACAAAGGTTTCATGAAAGACACTTGTTTGCTCACTTTGTGGGAGTTAGACGGGACATTTTACATCAATGCTGTCAGTTAATGTCTTCTTTAAAATTTCTCTAAACATAATTTTTATCAAAACATCATCTCATCAATTTCATGACTATCTGGAAACTTGAGCGTACCAGTGACAGAAATGTTGACACTGTAGCTTCTCTGTCCTCCTTCAGTCACACACCAGTATTCTCCGCCGTCTGCTCGATAGGCTCGTTGGATAGTGCAAGATAGTGCCGATGCCCATCCATCACATGCTGAAATGAACTCCCCAGAGTTCCTGATCCCTCTCAGCTGAGCGGAGCCATCGAGACCCTCACAGTGAAAGGAGACAGACTCGTATTCAAAGACCTGGAGTCTGTTTGGTACAATATGAAACGCTGCGTCTGAGGCAGAAAAACACACATTACTGCAGTCGTCTACAGTATGTTATACAGCACGATATCAAGACAAATCAATGTATTCCCTCTCAATGTTGACGTTAATTTGAAACTGAAGTCAAGATATTCAAATTTAGATTAATTTATGCATTACAAAAATGTAATAACTTTAATGAGACCCTATTTGGAGGGACCATAACAGCTATTCAAACATAATTGTGAATCATTAGCATTGAGTTAGACTTACCGCTGTCCTGAACATGTGCCTCGAGCAGAAAAAAGACAAGCATCACTGGAGAAACAAAAGAAACACGCTGTTTATCATCAATTGACTCATATTCACACACAGTATATACACAGGAATATGTAAAACTTAAACCTTAGAGTCAGTACTCACCCGGTCTGAAGCAGAGAGCTGTGACCTCCATGCTGTCTTTCTGCTGAGTGTCTGAGTATCAGACTGAGACACAGCTGAAGATCTATGTCGAGGAAACTTCCTCTTCCTGTGCAGTTTATTTCCGATGATGATGCAGAGGCTGGGGCCGAACTCACCGTGGCTTCAACATACAGCAGTGTTGTGAGCCCCATGGTTAAGGACTCTGACCATGAACTGTAAAAGCAAGTCCTTCTACAAGAATTCAAGAGCACCTGAATGTATATATACTCCGACCCCGATGACTGAGGCTTTTCATAGACAACGATCAACATCATGCCAACCTAAACCTTTTTCTTGGAGTTTTTTGTTAACTATGGGGAGCTATTACTCAAGACACAACTAAAAACACATCCAAACCATAAAGAAAAAAGATTGTTTTTTCCTACCCACTAAAAAGACCCATAGGAGCATTTTCTGACTTCATACCTAAACGTAACAGTCACGGTTTTAAACACGTTGTTAAGGTTGTGAAACGGTTGCAGTTTGGTAACAGTTAGGCAACACAATTACTAAGGTTTGAAAAGAGATTGTGATTTGGGTTAAAATCAGTACATTTGTTACGTTCACTTCACTTCCAAGCGTATGTACTGAATTTTATGTAGTTCCGTTTGCCAATTCAAATTAAAATGCCGATTAAATTCTGGATTGTAACAATTTAAATTGTAAAATTAAATTTGCTGATTACTTTTATTTTCAGAGATTTTTAAATGGGACACAAACACCTGTCCCTGGGTGAAAGTCCTGTGTTTGTTTGACCCACACCCTTAACAGACTTTCTGGGTCTTAATACCATGTTACATGACTTCCTGCTTTGCTACTGTTATAACTATTACAGCTGCTACAAACATAAAGATGGGTTGTAATTGCTGATTGTATAAATTACCTACGGGGTCATTTTTCAGGATAGGACAGTTTTGCCACAATATTAGTAGTAACAGGATCATGAATACTGATGCGTTATGCAGACAGTAAGGGAAAGGTAATGCTCCAGTCAGCATTAACAATAGAGTGTAAAATATGAGGAATATAGATGCAGCTTGGCTTCCATCAGAGTAAACCTGAGAAATAAATCATGTTCTGCCCCCTGCTGTAAAATAACAGACCCATTTTTATTAGCATTGTGGTAGATTGCAGGCAGAGGTGAGGGGAGTGGTAATTGAAGGAAGGTATGATGTGGCCCGTTGGCTCCACCCCAAAGCCTTATATGGACTTCCTTTTCAAACAAGGAGAGGCTGGGATCAATTGAGTGATTAGGTTTTGGAGATCAGGTTTTAAACTGGAAAAAAGAGAACCAGAGGAGGAAGGAGACAGTGAAGCAGTGAACGGTGAAGTAGTTGCTGTAAATTATCCTTAATAAACTTTCCAACTGTGTTCACCTGTACTCTGGTGCCGCTTTTGTTATTTACTGGTGACGTTGAAACCCACACCCCTGGGCTTGCAACAGTATGAAGTAACCTAGCAGCAGGCTTAAAGTTCATATGTGATTCCGAAAATCAGCACAAGAAAATAGAAGCAATCACCATACTGTGTTTGTTAAGTTCACAACTTATTAATAATTTACAGACTTTACAGCGGTGCAGTCTTAAGAAATGACCGACACCATGCAGAAGGTATGTCGTCTTCTAAATGTATTATTGCCTTTTCTAAATGTTTCAACTAGAATAAACGTAGGTCTGCATTTAGATCACACATATATGTTTGGTTTTTGAGTATTAAGTCTATTTTCTAGCCTTTGTGTCAGTGAAAGTGTGCCACAGTATATTGATGTGCCGTCTGTTATGACAAATGTGAAAACAAAGTATGGTTTAATCATTATCGTTGATAAAAAGTCCAGGTGTTCAACGTACATTTTGTGACAAAGGGAATCCAAAGAGGAGTAACAAACAAATTGACAAACTTTACTGTTAGATACACATACAAAGAAATATATATCTTACAAGCCCTCCAGGGGTAAAAGGTAAAATTATAGTTTGCTCAAGAATGGCTAAATTACCTGTTGTACCTAAAAAACAATACAAAAGCTTGTGTAATACACTGTATCACTGGTTCATTTTCAGAGCTACAGAAAGATTCACCAGATAGAAGGACTGAGTGTTTTGGTTTTCTGTCTTCTCCTAACACACTCCTGTAGAGGTAACTCACACACAAATACAGTCCTATTCTTACAATTAGGATTTTGGATTATTTGGTTTTTCTCACTTTTTTTAAACTTATTTTTTACGGAACAAACAGATCTTTGTCACGTTCAAAGTCACGCATGGAACTGGAAGTGAAGTAACGTCTGATTCGAACCCAAACCACCATCTTTTTCTTAACTAAGTAGTTTTGGTGCCTTAACCTGACCAAACTGTGACCGTTTCACTTTTTCTGGTTTACATATGAGGACTGAAATGTTTCCTGTGGGTCGTATTAGAGGGGAGGGATAAATGACCCATATCATCGTATGGTTTGATATTTTAGTTTGTCTCTTGATGTTGCGTCTGACCGAGAAGTTACAGAAATGTATTTTTACATCACTAACTAATGCCGAAGGCACCTGAAGAAAGCGTCATTTTTTTGAAGCACTGGGAGTGAGAGTGTGTTGGTCAGACACCTCTTAGTTTGATGTATGGCAAACACTGCTGCTATGACAGACACTATACTTTTAATTTACCGTTAAGATGAATAGTCTGTAATATCAAAATAGTGTCTTGATAGTTGCATCCTACAAATGAATAAACTTATCTATTTCTTTCCAGTTCAGTCTCTGTTAATTGGTCCCATTCAGTCAGTACTGGCAGCAGTTGGTGAAAATGTCATTTTACCATGTCACCTGGAACCTGCAGAGGATGTTACTGCCAGGACATTGGAGTGGACGAGATCTGACCTTGACCCGAGACTAGTCCATGTGTGGCGTGATGGCCAGGACCTTGTAAAGGCAAGAAATCCTTTTTACAGAGGAAGAACATCTTTGTTTACTGATGAACTGAAGCGAGGAAACATTTCACTCAAACTCTCCAATGTACAACCCTCCGACCAGGGAACATATAAATGTGACATTCCACTACTGAATAAACACTCTTCTGTTAAGCTTGTTGTTGGTAAGTAGACACAGATCATTTGTGTTCATGGTTAATTTTGGTGTAGGCTGTGCTTTCAGCAAAAGGTTTTTTTTTGGTGGGAAAGGTTTCAGGCATTGATGCTCGGAGATGAATTGTACAACCAACACCACTGTCAATTACTCATTGATGTCGCAGAACAAGCACCTTGACAGCAAACAAGCAGCCAGTCCATGGTTACCGACATCATATGTATCAACATACAGCATTTTATCATTTCACTATTTCACTATTTCTCTATTTACTATTTCTTAACTTACTCATTATTGGCAGAATCCTTTGTCAGACATTTGATCCCTTTGGATTTTAACGGCTCATATAAAAGTTCATATAAAGGACAAATAAAGCAGCTAAGTAAAAGGCTGATGTTGGCAATTTAAAACATCCAACTTTAAGAAGATTTACGAAACTGAATAATACTCCAATACATGAGAATAACATCTACAGTTTCATCTACATGCTAATGTTGAGCTCCTAAAAGTCTTTCTAAAAACATTATTGACAAACCGGGAGATTCATTAAATGGATTAAAGCTAAAGATTCATCCTAATCCTGATGTAATCCTAATCTTGACAAACAGGGAGCTTTAGCCATTTGCAGATGATAGTCCGGGTCCAAAGAACATTTTCATGTATACAGTATTGGGAAATGGGATTTTCTTGTGAGATTATTTGAACTATTTGCTTTGCAATTGCATACACATTTTCCTTAATCAGGTAACTTTCTGAATTTTAATAATTTGAATTATTGTCCGACAAAGGTTTTCTTCCACTGACATTACTGTTCTGCATGTTTCCTTTTGCTCAAGTGTCAGGTGTTGTTCTCTCCTCCCCGGTCATCAGTTTAGCGGGGATTGATGAAGCCACCAGAGGAGTGGTTCTACAGTGTGAGTCTGAAGGCTGCTATCCAGAGCCTGAGGTGTTGTGGCTGGACGGTGAGGGAAACCTCCTCCCTGCTGGACCTCCAGAGACAGTCAGAGGTCCTGATGATCTCTATACTGTCAGCAGCAGAGTGACTGTGGAGAAGAGACACAGCAACAGCTTCACCTGTAGAGTCCAGCAGAAGAACACCTACCAGACCAGAGAGTCACACATTTATGTTTCAGGTAGAAAACTTTCCATAGGTTTCAGCTTCCTTTCTGTCAAACATCAAGTCTTGTTTTCTATAAATGTTGTTTTCTCTTTTATTATTTCAGAGGATTTCTTCGTGTCTCCATCTAGCTGTAGTGCATCTGTTGCCATGAGCGTGTTGTTTGGCCTCATGTTTGTTCTCACAGTTGTCCTTTTTGTCTGGAAATGGAGACGGAACAAAATCGGTGAGCAAAAGATTAGAATTTTTTAATGATGGATTTCCTCTCGCTTATTTTTATGATTCTGAAGACATGATACAACACAGTATAACAAAAATGTACAACACCGCTTATGTTTCAACACAGAGATCAAGAAGCAACTCAAGAATAAAAACAAAGAGGCAGAGAAGACCACAGAGCAGCAGGGTTTGATGGAAGCAGAAGAGAGAAGAGAGCAGCTCATGATAGAAAACAAGAAAATAAAAAAGGAGTTACAGAAGAAAGATAAAGACATGACAAAGGTTATTGATACATTGACTGAACTGGGACAGGAACTGAAGAAGCAGAAAGAACAACTCAGTGACCAACAGGAGAAGGTAGTGAAACAGGTGAAGGAGAATGAAGATAAGTTTAATTCAGTGGAGAAAGAAGTATCAGAGAAGGAGGGAGATAAAACAGCTAACAAAGCTCAGGGATACTTAAAACTCAAAGACATCATAACACAGAACAGCTGGAACCTGGAGGAGAGAAAGCAAGAACTTCAACAACTGGGAATGAACACAGATAAACTAATGAAGAGGACATATAATCACATTAATAGAATTATAGAGAACCTAAAGGAATGACCACATACAAAACCACATGGAGAAAATAAAGAAACAACTGGACAAGGCAGAGGATATTTAGAAACTTGACTCCGAGAGAAGAGGGAGTGGTTTACTCAATTTTCATTATTAAATACCGGTAGGCTATAAACCGATATTTTTACATAAATCATATATCATCACATGACATTGTGAAATGTGTCACATGGTGATGAAGCTACAGAGGATTAAAACAAACAAAGGCAGCCATTTGAAAACCAGCTTTAGATGATTTAAATGTTGGATGGCCTAGTTAGGAACTGTACTTTAGTTATCAAGATAAGGAACATTTTGTGCAGTTAGTATGTGACATACTGTATCTGTGGATGTTTTTTCATTTGCATGTTTTTTTTTCTTCTTTTTTTTTGATTTGTTTACTGACTATGTTTTTTAGTTTTTAATACATGCTTGTGTGTTTTTGTGTTTGAAGTGTGTGTGTGTGTGTGTGTGTGTGTGTGTGTGTGTGTGTGTGTGTGTGTGTGTTTGAACACTTTGGGCCAACAGTCTGCTGTAGATGTATAAATAAACTTTGCTGTTTCATCGTCTGTTCAAAATCATGTCACAGTTTCACCATGACAAAAATATATTTAATATTAAATAGACCAACAAATATATAGCAGCACTATGCCAAATTAATTCAACTTCATTATTGTTCTAGCTGACATATAACCAAACATGAAATCATTACAAATAGAGTAAAATATAACATTCAGTTCATACTGTATATTTCTCCCAATTTTATGCAGATCTTAAAATAGATTTAACATGTTCAGATGAGACCAATGTGAAGTTTTCCTTCATTTTTATTTTTTGTTGTGTGTTAAGTCAAAAAACAGGAAAAGAAATGCTAAAATGCAGCGTACTGTATGTTCTGCTCTTCCAACATTCACATTGTGCTCTAAGTAAAACTACTCTCATAAACATTTGTGAATTTAGTTTTCTAAATTTGTGGTTTGGTTTTTCAAAAAAGTGAATCAAATTGGATTAAAAATAAAACGTTTGAGCAGAAATGAAACCCCTCACTGCAGCAGTTGATTGATGTGTCTGTAGGATGAAAAGTTTCTGTTAATACAGTATAAAACCAGTAACCAGCCACTGTCGTGGTTTATCTGGTTATAAAATCTAAAAATTGTCCAAAGTCCAATCTGGACCAACCCCATGCAGCTTTATTTCAAGGTAAGCTGACTTGGAATTGCTTTGAATCACAGTTTAATACAGTTTAATGGAAATTAAATAATTAAACCTATATATATATATATATATATATATATATATATATATATATATATATATATATATATATATATATACAGTACAGGCCAAAAGTTTGGACACACCTTCTCATTCAATGTGTTTCCTTTTTATTTTAATGACTATTTATGATTCTCACTTAAAACTATGAATGAACACATATGGAATTATGTACTTAATAAAAAAGTGTGAAATAACTGAAAACATGTCTTATATTTTAGATTCCTCAAAGTAGCCATCCTTTGCTTTTTTGATAACTCTGTAAACCCTTGGTGTTCTCTCAATGAGCTTTATGAGGTAGTCACCTGAAATGGTTTTACCTTCACAGGTGTGCTTTGTCAGGGTTAATTAGTGGAATTTTTTTCCCTTATTAATAAAAAAGCAAAGGGTGGCTGCTTTGAAGAATCTAAAATAAAAGACATGTTTTCAGATATTATTATTATTATTATTTCACACTTTTTTGTTAAGTACATAATTCCATAAGTGTTCATTCATAGTTTTGATGCCTTCAGTGAGAATCTACAATGTAAATAGTCATGAAAATAAAAAGGAAACGCATTGAATGAGAAGGTGTGTCCAAACTCTTGGCCTGTACTGTATATATATATATATATACATATTAAAAGATGGCTGTTTGTCATGTGACCTTGTTATTTGTACATGTTGTGATTATACAAATCAAACCTTTTAAATAGGAAAATGTTAGCGTTATTTTGTCACTTATTGGGTGCGTCAGACAGAGTTACAACACCTATGGAGATGAGAAGGGTATGTATGGACTTATCTAACTCTGGGGGTTACAGTGAATAAGCTAAAGTCCCAGTAAGTTGGGGTGTTTCTTTAACACATGATTTCTTTCTGTTTATCTACTTGTGTTCAGTTTCACTGCTTTACTTTTAGTTCATTTGCACATGTAAGATATTAAAAACAGATAGATAATGCACTGAGGCCAAGCTCTTCATGACCTTCATCACCCATAGGCACTATTTTACTCACGCAAACACCTCCATCAGGACCAACGGCTGGACTTAAAAAAAGAGAGACACAGAAATCAGCAGTGATGGTGATACTATGTCCCAAAAATACCACAAATAGTTGTTTACCTCCTGCAAGTGCATCTACAGCCAACTGGAAAATATATATATATATTATTTTTTATGATGTTCTTTGTGATCAGAGCTGAAACTAAGTACTCTCATTCATTAATATTCACTTGGGTTGAAGAAAAATTGAAACCCAAACCCATGTCGGCTCTCGGTTCCTTATAACAGAGTAGAAGACCTCTAATGTAGACTGTGAGCCAGATCTGATCACCCCCATCATGTTAACAAAACTTGTTAGGTTGGCCACATACATTTGGCCATATAGTGTAGTTTTTAACTCACACAACTTTTTTTCTCTTTCAGCTACAGTACAACAGCATAACTTTCACAATTTTGCTTTCTCTGTCACCAATAGGAAATGGCCACGAAGAAAGTTGGATTGTGATGTGCAAACATGAAAACACCAAGTCATATACATCCGAAATGTGGTCATTTTTATCTCCGTAAATATACTAAACATTTGATTTGGAATCCCCTAAATGAGTGAGACCTGTCGTGTGAATATCAATTCCAACATGATCACCGTTTTGTTTTTGTGGTGCATTGAACAATTTGCAAAATGTTTTGTCCATAATGTGGTGGAAACTGCAGTGCTGCAGCTCAGTTTTATGTCTTTTTTTGTAAAGCATTGCTTTTGTTTTATTGCTACATAAGTTTTACTGAAAACTTCATAATTAAGGCACAATATAACTTTCAATCTCAAAACTCACAAAATCTCAAAATTCAACTTTAATATCCTTAAGACAAAGGGTTAAATAAATGAATTTTATCCAAAGCGATTTACATTATATATCTATTTATATCTATATACTTTTATCCATATATATATATATTATATATATATATATATATATATATATATATATATATATATATATATATATATATATATATATATGTTAGAGGCTGCACACCTCTGGAGCAACTAGGGGTTAGGTATCTTCCTCAGGGGCAAATTGGTTGATGCATTGCATTGGGAATCAAACCCTGGTCCCCACACCAAAGGCATGTGTCATATCCACTGCAGCATCACCACCCTTTAACACAACAGCACAATCAAAATTTTACCTACCATTACTACTATTTGCTTTGATAAATATCATCTTTCTGTGTGCTGCTTAAGAAAGTTATCTGTCTCCATCCAGCTGTTCTTCTTATTTAGAGTTATCCAACCACCACATACATTGTCAAACCCTCACGTTACAGATTGGGTTGGATCAGCTCAAAATAAAAGAGTTTTTTAAAACCTTAAATAGTTGAGATACACTTAAAACAATCTGGCAATAATTCATTATTACTGCAGTGGACCACCAATTAATATGCACCCTTCTTTGAGACTCTCACAAATTGTAGTTTCTTGCCAACTTTTAAAGGGATATTTCACCGCTGGACAGATGAATATATTTTTAATTGGATCATTTATGTAGTAGAAATGTGAAAAATTTTAGAAGTTGGTGCCTTCTAGACCGAGAAAAGCCAGAAAATGTTTCAATGTTTCACCATGGCTCAAGTGGTGTTACACATTTTAAATATAAAAAAACAACATTATATTAAAACGACATACGAATCAGGCTACATTTACCTTAACGTTAGCTTACTTACCGGCCTTGTTGTCTTCATTTGTTTTTTTGAGGAAAATTGTGCTCAGCTTAGAACATTTGACCGCGTCAGTTTCCAAAGCTTTCTTCTTTTTTATTCTGACCTTTTTCAGCGCTGCCTTTGCGCTTCCTTTTATCCATTTTTATCTGACTTTTTTTATTTTGAGCAACTTGCAAGGTGCTGGGCCGGGGGCGGGGCCAGGGAGTCAAAAGATAATCACATCATCATTAACCCGCAGGCTGCACTCTGCGAGAAAATATTAAATAAAAAAGAGTGGGACTGCGGTAAAATAATAAATAAAAAGAGTGGGGCTGCAGTAAAATAATAAATAAAAAAGTGGGGCTGCTGTGAGTGCAGGCAGCCTATAAGGGACAGCATCCATATTTCAACCCACTGCCATGACAACAACTTTTCCCAGTGCTCCCGATTAGCCAATCCTGGCCTGAGTGCAAGGAAGTAACCTGTTCAGTGCTTTTGTCGCTAGCTTTAATGATGGAATGTAAAGTGCAGAAGTCCGTTTTGTTAACACTTTTTTTGTGTGAAACTGCAGCATATCGCTAAGTAAAATGTTAAGTTTGAATGACTCCCGTCTGGTTTTTATTAGAAGCTTCAACTACAGAACAAAAAGTAAAATATAATATCATTGGCCAGTAGATAGCAGTAGCAGCTGTGCTATGTTAGCAACTGGCGCTAATTCTTCCTCTGAAGAGAGTTAACAGTATCCCGGTCGGAGCACGTGGCAGTCAGGTTAGCAGCAAACAGAGAAGCTTTTTATCCAAAACTGTCCTTTTGCTGTGTTTGCAGGTGAGAAAAGCACCACATACATTTACGTTCAGTTTATTTTCATGTTAGTGGGGCCATGTTTTTATGTTTAGAGAGTCATTTATGTTAGAGAATGAGGCAGCCAACTAAAGCTAGCTTAAAATGATACTCAGGGCATGTTGTGCATGCTAGCGGCATGGCCCTATGGTAGTGAAGTGTATTACTTTGTGTTGTTCTATGTACGATGCGATGTTAAAAGTCTGTTAGTCTTTTGTAGTAGTAACAGGCTGCACATTTCATGTTTTGTTTCATAATGGGTTTTTTCACGATACATTAGGGTGACCATATTTTGATTTCCAAAAAAAGAGGACACTCGGCCCGGCCTCGAGACACAAATCAAGACAGGCTTCTCAGAGGTTAATGAACATGCTTTATTATGCCTCAATTGTGCAAAAATAACTTCTGTAATAAAATATAATCTTTAACAACTTGTAACAAAATAATAGCTCTTTTAAAATAAAGAAATAATATGAAATAATGTTCTAAATATGACCTCTTCTGTGTAGAAGATCCAGCTTCAACAAAATATCTCTTAATACCTTACAAAGCAGCCTGTCGGGAATTAAGTAACACAACAACGTACCGTAGTATTGTGTGCAAAGCGCTAGTCAATTTAAGTACATGCTTACATACATATATATATATATATATATATATAGTTTTACACATATTTTTGGAATTCATGGTCAATAAATTTAATTTATAGGAGATTATACCTACTTTTGAAATGATGAATGATTTTGACTAAAATTAGAGGAACGTATGTTGGTGGAGAATCACAGACGTGTGGATGTCAAAGTTTAGTCATGTTTTGAAACCTTTTCAATTTTTTCAAATGCTATAAAATTGAACACCCACAATTCACTGAAAGTAGTAATTGAGTACTTGCAATTGTACTTCATTTTTTGAGTAATTTGGTTAAAAAGAAACCCATATTTCTGATATAGAAGTCTTGAGAACAGGTCAAATCTGAAGAGGGTTAAAGAGAAGTTAGCCTGGTCTGAGCATAAGACAGTCAGGACAGCAGAAAAAAAGAGAACAAGTTATTTATCTAAGACTATAAATTTAGTTTGCTGGTTGATGAAGGTGAAGTTTCTGCAGCTTTAGCCTGAAGTTCATTCGGCCCTGAAGATGGTCCAGTGGTGAAGGACTCCGACCGGTGACGTGGAGACGTGGCATCGAACAGCAACTTGGAAGCCCTGAGGTATGTCACTCAGCTGTGTGTGATGTATGTGTGTGTGGCTTCATTTTTCTGCTCCACACAACAAACACTTAAAAAATTTCAATCCCAATTTTGCTTCTTTTTCAACTCTGGGTTCAACTTGAACTTAAACTTAAACCCTGACTCGGTCTGATGCCCTGAGGTACGTCACTCAGGTGTCTGTCATGAATGTGTGTGTGGCTTCATTTCTCTGCTTCAGACACGATTTTGCGGCAATGTCAACTTCCACCGTCGACCGCAGGGGACAGAGAAAAGGTAAGTTCATGTCAGCCCAGGTGTGTCCAGCTAGCTAGCTTAGCAAGCCAGCTAGCTTGACAGGCCTTTTGGCTGATTTTGTTATCACTTTACATTATCTGCAGGACACGGGGGGGTGATAGCTGGTCAGCTTTCATCTAAATTTCGGTCCTGGGTTTTGGATATCAGATATGTTTGTTAAATTTATATATGCTATGTCTATTGTTTTCTGCAATAATTTGAACAATGTACTAAGGTTGTATTGATTTTACTCTCTATACACACACACACACACACACACACACACACACACACACACACACACACACACACACACACACACACACAAATAGGCAGCAGTGAACATCTGCACAAAAAGATTTGGACATTTATTTACTTTTGCTGATGTAAAATGTTTTGATACAGTACAATATGTTCAGTTCAGTTCAGTTACATTTTATTTATATAGCACGTTTTAAAAACCAAAATGATAATAAACACTAACAATACACAATACAAAATAACAAACAGTAGAAAAAGGTCCAGGTATCAAAGCTCAACTTGAATTAAAAGCCAACCAATAGTAGTGGGTGTTAAGTAACGACTTGAATGTTTCAGCAGTTCTTATATGAACAGGTAAACTAGTCCAAAGGTTTGGAGCAGCCACTGCAATGGCTCGGTCAATTTTATTTTTTAACCTAGATCCGGGCACATCGAGGAGCATCCGATTGGACGACCTCAGTGCAATATGTTGTGTTGAAAGCATGTACTTGTTACAATCTAATAGTCCTGTAAATTACTCAGCAGTACAACACAGCAATTACACAGTGTGTCCCATTATTATTATTATTATTAGTCTGAGTGAAAGTACGCAGCTCATTTCATTAAACTGTACATCAACACACAGGCACAAGTTAATGATCAACTCTAGCCGTAACCCCAGATATTATCCGTTATCACCACGTTATCTAACTGACCTGCTAAGTCAAACAAGCCATATCGGTCAAACGCACAAGAAACATTTTCACTTTCATTTTAATAAGACTTATCATTGATTGCCTGCTCTTTGTCTCCTAATTCCATCACAGACTTGAGGGTTTGTCTCTGTGTGCACACAGAAATACATTTAAGTTTAAAGTTGCTGCTTAGCTTAACCAGTACTTACATGCCCTTTTATTAAACTTGGAATACTATTTCTTTTCTCTACACTACTATCTTGTAATACACTGACAAAAATGCATTGTTACAAGTAACATAGAACTCACATATATGTTTTATATTGAATATCACTATAACCACCAAAGAGCTTTTAGAAAAACTTAAAATGAATTGTGTCTCAATAATTCATAACATTTTATTACAGTTTTAGTTACACTGAGCACTTGAGGGTGTAATCCGGGTTTAGAAGGAAGTTATCCCAGTCTGAGCATAAGACTGTCAGGACAGAAGTAAACCGAGAAGATGATATTCATCCAAAACTGGAGATTGTGTTTCTTTGCAGGTTGATAAATGAGCAGTTTCTGCAGCTTCAGTTTTAGGTCCTTTTCCTCCTGGTTGTTTGTGTTGATGGGCCCTGAAGATGGTCCAGTGGTGAAGGTCTTCATCTGGGGACGTGGATGACCTGAGGTACAGTATGTCGCTCAGGCACATGTGTATGTGTTAGGAATGTGTGTGGCTTTATTTCTCTGCTCCAAACAATGAACATAAAAAAATTCAACATTTGCGATTTTGCTTCGCTTTGAACTTGTCCAATTTCCAGCGTTTACCAACGAGGAGGGAACAGAGAACGGGTAAGTTCATGTCAGCCCAGGTATGTCGAGCTAGCTCGCTTAGCCAGCCAGCTAGCTTGACAGGCTGATTTAGTTTTGTCTTTTCACATTTTGTGCACAGAGCAGAAATAATTTATTTTATCATATAGACAAAGAAAACTAACTTGTTGTGTATATATATATATATATATATAGATATATATATATACCATAGACCAGGGGTCACCAACGCGGTGCCCGCGGGCACCAGGTAGCCCCCAAGGACCACATGAGTAGCCCTCAGGCCTGTTCTAAAAATGAAACTTAGATATTGATATTATCTGTTTCCCACCTTGTTAAGTCATTGTTGATAATTATTGTGAGAAATCATTAACATGATCAGTGTCTTCACATAGATGAGTATAATTAATCATTAATAATAATATATAACTAAAGGCAAACTGAGCAAATTTGTTATTTCAGAAGAGTGTATCAAACTGGTAGCCCTTCGTATGACTCAATACCCATAAAGTAGCTCTCAGTTTCAAAAAGGTTGGTGACCCCTGCCATAGACTAATTCACTGTGTGTATCAGTTTGAAATAAAACTGAAGTATATCATATGTGAAGTTATTACAAACTATAGTCCGACTCACTTTGGCTTCAACGTACAGTCATGTGGTGCAACCCTGGGTTAGTGGACTAGACACTGACCATACAACGTCTCCAGTTTAAATCTGACTGGGACTTAACTTTGTTGTATATTTTCCCATTTCCTTTCATCTTTACTGTAGCTGGGTTATGTTCAACCTTATTTAACATTCTTACTTCATACAACACCTTTCACATTGTCATGTGATAGTATATTAAAATAAAAGTATTGATTATAGCAGGTTTCATTATTAAATGTTGAAATTAGGAACAAGTAAATTGATCTCTTTTTAAAGAATTGGTCTTGTTTAATTGTCCTCCCCTCTCTTTGTCTCTATGTCCTGCAGTTGTTTCTTAATTTGCTCCATGTTGTTCTCTACTTTGTCCTTATTTTCCTTCCTTTAGGTTCCATGTAATTCTAGTAATGTCATCATATATGCATTAGTTTTTCTGTGTTCATTTGCAGGTTTTGAAGTTCTCTATTTCTCTCTTTCAGGTTCCAGCTGTTCTCTGTTCTGATCTCTCTGAGTTTTAAGTATCCCTGAGCTTTGTTAGCTGTTTTATCTCCCGCCGTCTCAAATACATCTTTCATCACTAAATTAACCGTCTCTTCAATATCCCTCACCAGTGTCACTGCCTTCTGCATCTGGTCGATGAGTTTTTTTTTACGGTTTTTCAGTCCCTTACTCAGTTCTGTCAATGTTTCAATAACCTTTCTCTTGTCATGTCATGTCTCTCTTTTTTTCTCTAACCTCTAATTCATTTTCTTGTTTTCTATCATGAGCTGTACTCTGCTTCCTTCTGCTTCCATCAAACCCTGCTGCTCTGTGGTGTTATTAAAGCGTGAGGTCTTCTTTTCTTTCTCTTCTTTTTTTATCTTTGAGTTGTGTCTTGATGTCTGCGTAAAAACAGAAGCAGTGTTATACAGTTCTGTTTTACTGTGTTGTCTTATGTTATCAGAACCATAAGCCTGAGAGATAGAATTGCATGATTTTTTTAGGGCAAGTAAACATGTTTAATCATGAGGCATGAGGACTTGTTGGATATGTAGTTTTCAAAGCATTTTCTAATTCAATGAGTCAGGTTACCTGTGGTTACTGGGAGGCTGCAGAGGACAAAAAGCCGGAATCCAAACCAGTTGAACAGATGCATAATAAAAAAAACGGTTGGTGGAACACATTGTCTACTTTTCATTCAAACTTAAACTTATTCAGGGCTTAACAAAGTTTCAAAGAGTTAGCTGACAAATACCCCAGAAACCAGGATCAGTTTAAGCTATAACGTTCTGAATTTCAATATATGTTCTCAACTTTAATCACTTTAAAGCAGCCGCTGGATGAGATTAAAGAAAGAATACAGTCACAATGGTTTGCAGTTGGAACATAAAATACTGTAAATGGTATTTGTCTTAGCTTTCTTAAAACAGGTTAATTATTTCAACACTGTAGATTTACAGACACAGCAGCCTCCATGGTGATTCCGTTTGCTTTAACTTGGTCTGATAATTGCTATTACGATGCTGCAAAACTAAGTTGTGATAACATAAAGGATCATTAGAAAAGTATCAAGTAGAAATATAATTATTGCATTTCTATTAGACTGTATTACACTGTGATAGTAATTCAAAGTCTTGAAAAAAAGCTGCATGTTGTTGGTCCAGACTTTGGACTTTGGACGATTTGTGATTTTATGGTTTTATAACCAGATAAACCACGACAGCAGCTGGTTACTGGTTTTATACTGTATTAACAGAAACCTCTCCTCCTACAGACACATCAACCAACTGCTTCAGTGAGCAGTTTCCTTTCTGCTCAAACTTTCTATTTTTACTCCATTTGGATTAACTTTTTTGAAAAACCAAACCACACATTTAGGAAACTAAATACACAAATGTTTACCTGAGTAGTTTTACTTGGAGTATGATGTGAATGTTGGACAGCATTTTAGCATTTCTTTTCATGTTTAACTTAAAAAAAATTTCACATTGGTCTCCTCTGAACATGTTAAATCTATTTTAAGATCTGCATTAAATTGAGAGAAATATATACTTAACATATAACATTGTTGTGTTTTGTCTGAACTGAATGTTTTGTTTTTTAATGATTTGATGTTTGGTTATATGTCAGCTACAACAATAATGAAATTGAATTAATTTGGCATAGTGCTGCTATATATTTGTTGGTCTATTTAATATTAAACATATTTGTCATGGTTAAAACAACAGACGATGAAACAGCAAAGTTTATTTATACATCTACAGCAGACTGTTGGCCCAAACTGTTCAAATACACACACAATGAGAACAATCTGACCTATGAAAACTTGAAATAAAAACAGACAAGCATGTATTAAAAACCAAAAAACATAGTCAGTAAAAAATCTAAACAATAAAAAAAAACATGCAAACGAAAAAAAACATCTACAGATACAGTATGTCACATACTAACTGCACAAAATGTTCCTTATCTTGATAAATAAAGTACAGTTCCTAACTAGGCCATCCAACATTTAAATCATCTAAAGCTGGTTTTCAAATGGCTGCCTTTGTTTGTTTTAATTCTCTGTAGCTTCATCACCATGTGACACCTTTCACATTGCCATGTGATGATACATGATTTACAGTATGTAAAAGTATCGGTTTATAGTCTATTTATTAATTATTATTATTAACCAGATTGGAGTTCCTAACTAGGCCATCCAACATTTAAATCATCTAAAGCTGGTTTTCAAATGGTTGCCTTTGTTTGTTTTATTTCTCTATAACTTCAACACCATGTGACACATTTCACATTGTCTTGTGATGATATATGATTTATGTAAAAGTATTTAATAATGAAAATTGAGTAAACCACTCCCTCTTCTCTCAGAGTCAAGTTTCCTCTGAATATCCTCTGCCTTGTCCAGTTGTTTCTTTATTTTCTCCATGTGGTTTTGTATGTGGTCATTCCTTTAGGTTCTCTGTAATTCTATTAATGTCATCATATGTCCTCTTCATTAGTTTATCTGTGTTCATTCCCAGTTGTTGAAGTTCTTGCTTTCTCTCCTCCAGGTTCCAGCTGTTCTGTGTTATGATGTCTTTGAGTTTTAAGTATCCCTGAGCTTTGATAGCTGTTTTATCTCCCTCCTTCTCTGATACTTCTTTCTCCACTGAATTAACCTTCTCTTCATTCTCCATCGCCTGTTTCATTACCTTCTCCTGTTGGTCACTGAGTTGTTCTTTCTGCTTCTGTAGTTCCTGTCCCAGTTCAGTCAATGTATCAATAACCTTTGTCATGTCTTTATCTTTCTTCTGTAACTCCTCTTTTATTTTCTTGTTTTCTATCATGTGCTGCTCTCTTCTCTCTTCTGCTTCCATCAAACCCTGCTGCTCTGTGGCCTTATTAAAACCTGTGGTCTTCTCTTCCTCTTTGTTTTTATTCTTGAGTTGCTTCTTGATCTCTGTGTTGAAACAGAAGCGGTGTTATACATTTCGGTTATACTGTGTTGTATCCTGTTATCAGAACCATAAAAATAAGCCATAGAAAATCCATCATTAAAAAATTCAAATAGTTTGCTCACCGATTTTGTTCTGTCTCCATTTCCAGGCAAAAAGGACAACTGTGAGAACAAACATGAGGCCAAACAACACGCTCATGGCAACAGATGCACTACAGCTAGATAGAGACACGAAGAAATCCTCTGAAATAATAAAAGAGAAAACAACATTTATAGAAAACAAGACTTGATGTTTGACAGAAAGGAAGCTGAAACCTATGGAAAGTTTTCTACCTGGAACATAAATGTGTGTCTCTCTGGTCTGGTTGATGTCCTTCTGCTGGACTCTACAGGTGAAGCTGTTGCTGGGTCTCTTCTCCACAGTCACTATGCTGCTGACAGTATAGAGATCATCAGGACCTCTGACTGTCTCTGGAGGTCCAGCAGAGAGGAGGCTTCCCTCACCATCCAGCCACAACACCTCAGGCTCTGGATACCAGCCTTCAGACCTGCAGTCTAACATCACTCCGCTGGTGGCCTTATGGATGCCTGCTAAACTAATAGCAGATGAGGAGGCAGCACCTAATGATGAGACATATCAAACAGAAATTATTGGTCCAATCTTTGGATGATGTAGAGCATCCTTTATACCTCAATCATCACATCAGTGTACAGATATTGTACAATTATAAGTTAGAAGAGTTCTATATGAACAGTGTAGTCAGTTTACCTACCAACAATAAGCTCAACAAAATATTCTTTATTCAGTTTTGGGAAGTAGCATCTGTATTTCCCGTTGTCAGAGATCTTCACTGAGGACAGTCTCAGTGAAAAGTCTCCGAGCGTCAAGTTGCTGATGGACACTGATGCTCTTCCCTTGTAGGCCTTGTTTTGGTCAGTCAGAAGCTCCTGACCATTGTGCCATACAAGGACAAATCTGGGTTCCAGGTCATGTCGTCCCCACTCCATCGTCATAGAAACGGCATTCATCGGAGGTTCCAGTTGACATGGTAACATGATGTCATCACCGAGCATCGCCACGACGAGCTGAGGTGGACCTATCTCCTCAGACTGACCTGGAAGACAGTAGATCTGTTTTAATACACATTTACCGCCGTGATGTTGAATATTCACAGTAAACATGAACTGTTGATTGCAGCTTCTGACGCATCTTTAGAGATTCAGATCTACAAACATTTCTTGTATGCATTAAGTGGCACGAATAAACTCAAAGTCACGTACTGTAGTTACAGAATTTCAGTGTTTGTAATGCATCGCTCAGGGGTTTTAAAAATGCTAATCACATTCCTTTTTAACACTCTCCGATCCAAAACAATACACGTTCAAATACTGTTGATAAGCAGGGAACATATCATTCCCACAGGCAGACTATTCACATTTACTGTTTGTACTTATGCCTACGAAAGTTACTGCACAATTTAATGTCTATATAACCCACAAAATCGCCAGCATGTGCATGTGTGCAAGAATGTCTGTGTAGGTAGGGATGGGTCAAACAAACAGGACCTGTATCCAGGAGACTGCTCTTTATGTCCTCTGTGATACCACAAGTCAATTCAGATTCATTTTATTTAAATTTAAAATGTTGATTTAATTTAACTTATTTTTGTAAAGCAACTTACAAAGTCAACTACTGCTACGTGTGTGTGTGTGTGTGTGTGTGTGTGTTACCTCCACAGAAGTGGTTTAGGAGAAGTAAGACAACGATGTGTCGAAAAACACTGACGGGTCTGAGAAGTCCATCCTTGATGTGAACCATCCTGGAGTGCTACAAATTCAAATACACTTCTATAATTTCAAGGCCTTCAGACAGGGTTAACATTACAGGAGGAGGTGGGAAATGAAATGCACTTTTTAGGTTTGCCTCTGTATCAAATAAATCCAGCTAATAGCTAGCTTTGCGTACTTTTAAATGTACATAAATATAGGCTATAAACAGGACTCAAAAGAGAAATCCTGTACCCACTTGTAGCCGACATTACAACAGCACATTTGATTAGCTTTTGCTCTACTGATGTCTTTAATCTTTTCGATCGTCATATTGTTTCTCAAATAGGACTATATCTTGGTGTTTGCATGTTCAGATTAGGAAAACCTTTTTGACCTGCTCCATTTTTAAACAAATTTCACACTGACCTGATAAAGTAAAGTAAGAAAAGCACCTCTTCCCAAACATAAAGAACTCCACTTTAAAATGGACTTCACATAAACCAGCCAGTTCACTGCAAAACAGGCTGTTGCTGCTGTAATTACAGTATAACAGGGTAGGGCTGACAAATCACCCTCATACACTCCGGACAGGATTAAAATCACTGAGCAGTGGATGTTAAAATGTTAAAACCACCTCCCTGAATGCATTAATCCAGTCTGATCAATCTCACACTTCTCACACAGGAATACCTCCCTTCTTTCTATATTTATATGTAAATATGATAAATAATAACATTTGAGAATCCCACATACCTGTTGTGTGTGAGTCGTCTCACCTCTCAGTAAGCTGGGTGCTCAATGTGACGAATGTGTACTTTGTACCTAGGCGTGTATATCAAGATGAGGTGTGTTCACTCTGCAGCGTTTATATGCAGGTTTGTATGAAAATGCACTTGTTATATTTCTATACTAGTAAGACTTTTGAGAATTAATTTGTGTAAGTCTATCCACAGCTGTAGGAAATCATTTAAGTTCAGCGTTTACAATTATGTAGAAAACAACATATAATACAATGCAAACAACATCACAATAGATGTCAGGAGTTGCAGGCTGCTGGTTTTTATATTAGAGTGAACAGCACTAACTGGTTAATATTTAATCTTAGGCCAGTCTCCGCACTGTAAACTGGAGCTGAGCGTCTGCTTCCTTTAGCACCCTTCACCATTTCATGTTGATTGGAATTTGCTTTTCATTCAGGAAAGGAAGGCTTATTCAAAATGTTCACACGTCTTACTCTCGGCTTCACACTCAATAAACTGATCACAGACCAGATGATACAGAAAAAAGCAGCACACATTTATTGCAAAAAGCATTTTATATAGAAAGTGTACATACATGTGTAGATCCTTTAAAAAAGTTAAAAAAAGATAAGCTGAAACAGATTTTCTTACATGGTAATGTCAAATATGTAAAACGTTCACACCACAAACTCACTTAGTCAACTAAAATGTTTGTAATTAATCAAGCATTTTAAAATATTTAAACATCTAAAGGTATTCTTCTCATCCGATATCTCGAGTAAGCAATGGAGCATGAATCGATTCATCTGTAGTTTTATATTTAAGGCCGTTGCCTGGAGTAATACAGTAATAATTTGCTCCATAAAAATAAGTTTATCTTTTAGACTTTTGGTGGCTTTAAGTTACACATAATGACTTTTTTTTCCATCGGGGTACTTTACCAAAAGTCTACTTCCTTCTTTCGGTGTAATTTATTAACCTGGGTCTCTATTGGCTCCAGCAGTCTCTCAGTGTTGAGCAGCTGTCTCTCATTATCTCTCTTTGTCTGGTCCAGTTTCCACTGGGCTCGCTGTAGGTCTTCTTTTCGTCTTAGTAGTTCCTCCGGTTTGTCAAACGAAGCCTCTAGCTCTGTTATTTCCTTCTCCACAGCCTGGAGATTCTGCTTGTTTAATTCCCACTTCCCCTCCACCTCCTCCAGGACCTCTTTGAGTCGACCCCTCTGGTTCTCCAGTTCACTCTTCACCTCCATCAGTGTGCTGACCACATCTTCTCCGTCTTCCTCTGTCTTCAGCAACTCCTTTTGAAGCTGTGCATTTCTCTTCACCGACTCTGCTTTCCCGCCTTCTCAATAATAGAAAAAGAAATGTTCGTAAAGGTTAAGCAAATAGTCATTCATATCACAATTGTTTTATTTGATAACATTTGTCTCAAATGTGACATTAAATATATACGACAAATGAGACAAAAAAATATTTAAAAAATTGTTTTGGACTAACTTACTGATAACAATAAAATGTGTGGAATCTCATAAAATATCACTTTAAATATTATCAAAGATATTTTCACATTTTAAATGATTAATCTTTGTTAGTTTTCTAACTTATACATGTAAATAATGCTGCATAACACTATTTGTCTTCATCGGTACAACAATTACAGTCAAGCCTTTGTTGGCTATGAAATTCAGATTTGGATTCCCATTAGCTGCCACTAAAATAGCAGATACTCTTCCTGGGGTCCATATACAACAAAACATAACATAACAAACATGTAAAACAAGGCGTATAACACAAATGAGTCTTGATAAAACGTGTGTAAGACAAGTAATGTTTTCAGGCTGTTTCCAACAATGCTGCTTCAAAATGTATGAAAGAAAAAAACTGGAAAATGAGAATCCAAGTCTAGTGACTTACGTTTCCATCTGTACATGCCATAAGCAGCTAGAATAACACTTAAAGCCATATCAACCAGGACACCACCCAGGCTCATGTGGTGACACACTGTGGAAATGGATTCAACCAAACCAGCTGAAATGACAGCAGAACAACACACCATTCACTTTCCAATAAAAGTCCAAATATCTTCAGGTATGGCTGCTAATTAAAATGGATGTTTTGGTTCTTCATAGCTTGTTGCATCTTTGTAATGCAGATTTGTTTGATTTGTTGTTGCTTTACTAATGCAAAACTCTTATTTAGGCCTTATTTAGTAACTACAAATGTAATTGGGCCAGATTTGGAAATGTAGAAAATGTGACATTTAGTTAATTAAAAATAAAAAATTTTAAATGTTAGAAGTTAACTCAAAAAATCTATATTTCACATTATGGGTGAATTTACAAAACAAATACTACTGCTACTACTGACCCCAAAATAAGTGTGTTAGTTACCTCCACATGTGTGTATCAGCAGAAGGATGGAGACGGTGTCAAGGGACATTGATCCACTGATGGCTGTGAATGCAGGTTCAAAGAACAGTCCATCTGTCACGTTCAGCTTTGTGGGATTCTAAAAAAAGAAATAAACCAGCTGTAAATCCCAGAAAGAGTGTGGAATATTGAAGAAAAAAGTGGTATTGATATAACAGGCAAAATAGTAATGACACAAAGTAATCAGACGACACTGATGTGTTAGGATGTTTGCAGTAGATAGGTCAACCATGAGGTAGTGTGGGAGTTAAATAACCAAGATAGAAGTTAATTACAACTTAGAAGTTAGTCTGGATCAATGGAAGTATACAGCATTTTCAGGATAATTGCCTCACATCACGCACCGGATGTCTCTCACCTTCCAATCTGTGTGTTGCCATTCTCAAACACTGTTCGCTTCAAACAACAATCAACATCAAACAACATCAAACGTTGAGTTAGCAAGATAAATGCTGAAAATGGCAGCCTTTGAATGAAATTTGGATCGTGCAATAAGTCAGGTCTGCTTGGTTCTTTTTGGAAATGATTGTAAAGATTTACAAAGAATAAGTTTTGGCATTTCCTCTCTAACTGGGACGTTTTGGGACCGATGGGTGGGATTGCTGTGGAAGAAAGTACTCACAGTGATACACTTGTAAGAGCAAATGAGGTTTAACCATGTATCCAGTAACTTTAAATAGCTCATGTTACTGTATTGTGTGAACACATAAGTTCATTTAATATTTTATGTGGCGTTTTCTTTTGCAGCGTGCATATTTTCCACCAAAACAACTTACTTCCTGAGACTATTTTGCAGAGCCACCGTGGCTCCGTCTGGAGCTTAGCGTCGCTCATCGATTGTGATTGGTTTAAACAAATGCAAACAACCCCGATAACTTTTTCCTTCTGTCCTGGAATGTATCTCTTGTATAGCCAGACATTAATCCACAGCACTATGGAAATAGGGTTTGCAATGCAAGATTACAATTAGTTAATACTTTTAAAGACATGTACATGTAATGTACACCCTCTCTACGCAGGTGTTTAGTCATGCCTTAGTTACTGGTGGAAGGGTTAGTAAATGGGAGAACTTAATAATAGAATAGTCAGAGAAACAAAGTTAGCTACTTTCTCTTTATTAGAATTAATTTGAGTTATTTTTTGGCACTTATTGAATGCATTTGCCATCACAGCTCTGCAGCTCAGTATACAGCAGCTCCGCTGGTCTTCAACCTACCCAAATTATTTGACGTGTCTGCTCAAATACCATTCAAGTCACTGGTACTTCCCTACCTTGCTGTGAATGATTCAGGCTCTCCTATATCCAGGACATGGTTCAAACTCTCTAGTAGCTCTGCTACTGCCAATCCGGTCGCTACTCCTACACTACAAGAGGGCCCAGCTACCACTTAACAAAGTCATGACTGTTTGTTGTCCTGGCTCCTCAATGGAGGAACAAGGTCCCACTCACATTATGACAGCAGAAACTCAACACATCTTCCATAAGATAACAAAAGTTGTTTCTAAATGTAGTACTAGAAGCAGTTCAGCATATCTGATGAAGTTGATTTACCTGCATGGTTCTTGCAATTCTTGGGTTGTACCTACATGATTAAATGCACTTATTGTAACCAGCTTTGAATAAGAACATTGGCAAAATAAATGTAATGTACTGTATGTTGAAAGAAGAAAGATGAAAGGAAATGCATCAAAGGTCCCCCTGCATGGCGCAAACTTCAGTTTATTCAAATCTAAAGCAATTGGTCGATTTTCCTCTCTTTTGAAACTTTTTCTCCAATAAGACTTGTGTTTTTATGCAACTAATTTGCGTTATCAAAAAGGGGAATTAAGCATTGTCTTTACAACATATAGGAATTCAGTTCATATAAAACATCTGCAAAATGTTTAATCTCTCTCTTTCACCTTTGTACATTGTGGTTGGATTTTCCTCGTCATGTGCGTGAGCTCTTTCTCCTGTTCCATCAATATGTTGGGCTCATTTTCCAATTCTTTGTCCTTCTGTGACTGTTGAAACTGTGGATTTGTCTCTGCATTGACCATTTTCTCATCTTTTGGGAAATAGTCTAAAATCAAACAGCACACAAAAGCACAGCAGCATTGTAATAAAACAGTCCATATTTATGTGGGAAGGCATTCACTCAAGCCTTTCATTCCAAAGAGCAACATAAACCATACAGTACAGCACAACGATACTTCCATAATGTGATCACAAGTATTTAAAATATGTGTATCAAACTTAATAATCAAAACTCACAATTCACCGTAGACAAGGCTAGGACAGCAGCAGCAGCAACAACAGAGATGATGGTACGCATGACAGTGATGATACAATATGTAGCACTGGATGAAAATCAGCTGGAAAGATAAAACATGATACAATGTGGCACTTAAAGTCACTTACAGAAACATTACAACTTACATGACAATGGGTTAAAAGTAATGTTTCTGTGATTACAAAACTGAAACCGCTTGCTGCTGCAGACAGCATGCCTGCTGTTTAAACTTTTTATCTATTTAGATTGGACTTTTTAATCAACAAAATCATTGTGCATTTTCTTAAACAATAATATTTAGATTGGAGTTAGAAACTGATTTGTTGTACAACTTCAATAAAAGAAGAAATATGAGCAATGTATGTAGAAGAGTAGAATTTACAAAAGCTTCCCTACCCACTTTGTGCTTAACAGTCTCCTCGGCGATCACAGTCCTCACATAAAATATCTTGTACTTTGATCCCAGTCAACTGTAATCAGGTAAGGTGTGATGACTTGTGATTTTCCTGCCTTTGTGCCGCTTTTACATACATAATAATTATCTTTGACAGCATTAAAACTTACTCACTTTGCAGCAGCAAGTCACACATTACTCCAGTTTTATCAACGCCCTGCTGGCTCCCTCCCACTCTTAAGACTGGTTTAAAATGTTAACTTTTGACATACAACGCATTGCATGATCTGCCTCTCTGTAACAGAAGGGCGGTGCCCTCTGTCCAGAGATAGACCTCACTTTTTTAAAGCAGGGATCTTTAATGTAGCTGTTGTTGCTCCTTGAATTTGGAGCAGCATCTCACAAAGTCTCCGAAAAATAAAACAAAATCTTTTTAAAAAGGGATCCTTTAACCTGGTGGTTTTCGTTGGATTTTCTTAATTTTCTATCTTTAAATTTTGTGACATGTGCTTTTCTTCATTCCTTCTTTTGCTGATCTTCATCCTGTAAAACACTTTGTAACGTCTGTTTTTAAAAGTGCTGAAACTTGTTTCTATAGCTTTAACAGTTGGCAGTAACCTCCTTTCCAAAAAACAAGGAAGTTGGGTTTAGTTGCGATTTATGTTCTTAGAGTAGAATCAAACAGTGATATGTTTCACAGTGAAAAAAAAGAAACTTCCACAGAATCTTTTGTAGATTTTATTTTATTTAGATTTTCAAAATACCTATTGTTTCATACAATGTCAAGCTACACTTATTTTTGTTTAGTCCAAGCATGAATTCATATATATATATATATATATATATATATATATATATATATGTGTACAGTACAGGCCAAAAGTTTGGACACACCTTCTCATTCAATGCGTTTCCTTTTTATTTTCATGACTATTTACATTATAGATTCTCACTGAAGGCATCAAAACTATGAATGAACGCATATGGAATTATGTACTTAACAAAAAAGTGTAAAATAACTGAAAACATGTCTTATATTTTAGATTCCTCAAAGTAGCCACCCTTTGCTTTTTTGATAGCGCTGCAAACCCTTGGTGTTCTCGCAATGAGCTTCATGAGGTAGTCACCTGAAATGGTTTTCACTTCACAGGTGTGCTTTGTCAGAGTTAATTAGTGGAATTTTTCCCCTTATTAATAAAAAAGCCATATATTAGCTCTATCATTTTGTTATATATTGATGATGTCCTGTCATGAGCACACTGAAGTAAATTCCTAGCAACTTGCACCGAGTTGTATGGCAATAAAGTATTGAGTCTTGAATCTTCATCTGTAGTTTTGCATTGAAACCAGTGTAATGGGAAAAATTACATTTAAGCATAATGCCTTATATTTTTAAGTTTTATTTCTACTTTAATTCTCTCACATTATTGAAAGACAGTTTATCTCAGTTTCTGCTTAAACTGCTGAGGTGTCCAGTTTGGAACCATTTCAACCCATCGGTCACAATTGTGACCAAAAAAAAAAAATATATATTTATAAGCCTCTAAAAATGTTACTGGGGAATTTCCCAATACTCTTTCAGTAAATATTGAAATAATAGAGTGTTTTAATGAAATGTGTGCAGAGTCAAATGTTTTGAGTAAATTGTCACATGACCAGAGCTGTTTACTTCCTGGTTGCACCTTGAGAAGAGGATGGCTGCCTCAAAGCTCCAAATAAAAGGTTCGTAAAGTATGTTAAAATAAACATAGGAAAAAGATTTTTTCTACACATGCTCTTTAAGTTGTCTAGTTATGATATATACATTTGTAATTATTCAAATGTGTTTGGTGTGTTTGCAGAATGAGTAAACATGTTAATGGTCACAATAGTGACCGGTGGGATAGAATGTTGTATCTAGATGCACACATACTTCTATACAAACAAATGTCTTGTCGTATCTTACCTACATTTTTTCTTTATTTTAGATTTACTTTAAGTGAAGTCCTTGACATGTTGGATCTAGGTGACGGCCCAGACTAGGCATGCAACATTGCAATGATACCTCAAAATGAGAAAGATGCCATTATAAGTGATTTATGATAGTGATGAGTCAGATACGGCCTATGAGGGGGAGATGGGCCATTTGCCAGCCAGGATTTTAAATGCACATGCTGAACTGTTGGAGACAGATGACAAGAACAAACCTGAGTATGAGCACCTGTCTACTGTTGAAGAGCCAACCTCTTCTTCACCACCGTCTACTGTTGAAGAGACAGTCTACTGTTGAAGAGCCAAGCGCTTCTAGCCACCAAAGAGATAAGACTGAAGAGCCTCCAATGTCCTCACACCACCAGACTGGCCAGTCTGAGAAACCTCCAAGATATCTTAGCCGCCAGAGAAACAAGTCTAAAGACACTCCAAGGTCCTCTGAATGCCATAATGGCCAGTCTGAGGAACCTTCAATAAAACCTCAAGGTCCTCTAACTGCCAGAATTGTGGGTCTGACGAACCTTCTAGCCACCAGAGGGGCCAGCCAGAAGGGCCATGGGCACAGCCAGAGGTGGTAAAAAATAAAGACAGTGTTCAAACGATCAAAGAGGCCGACCACTGTTAGCTTTCCTGAATACAAAGTATACAGCCCAAATGCTGCTGAATGTGTCAAACAGGGCTGTCCGGATCCAATGGATGTTTTCCTCCTAATGTATCCGCCCACCCTAAGAGAGATCAACGTTGAAATGTCCAACCTCTACTCCACTCAGACCAAGGCCAGGCAACTGAATATGAATATGAAGGAGCTCCTTACATTCTCTCATGATTCTCTCTCCGTCTTCAGTCACACACCAGCATTCTCCACTGTCTGCTGGATAGGCTCTATGAATGGTGCAAGATGCTATTGGCGTCTTGATGTCACATGCTGAAATAAACCGTGCAGTGTTCCTGATCCCTCTTACCTGAGTGGAGCCATCGAGACCCTCACAGTGAACAGAGACAGACTCGTATTGAAAGAGCTGCAGTCTGCTTGGAACAATACGAAACGCTGCGTCTGAGACTAAAAGACAGAGGCAGAGGGAGTTAAAAAAGTTCTGTCCCAAATTAAACACCCATGACAGAAAAACATGCACCTGCTGTATTGAAAGATAGAAGTACAAATCCTGGTATTCCCTCCGAATATTAATGTAAATGTGGAACTCATATAGAAGCTTATATTACATCATAGATAAAGACACAACTGCTGCTTACCGTTGTTCTGAACACCCTGAAGAATGAATACAATCATCACTAGACAGAATGAGGCAGAAAACTGTATATCAGACAAAGATGCATTTACATACCAGAATATGTAGAGTCTTCAAAGAAGAAATTAAGAAAACTTGAGACTCAGTACTCACACTCTGATGCAGAGTGCTGTTACCTCCATGTTGCTGTTGACTGTCTGAGTATACGACTTAAGTCCTGTATAATGTGCGTGAGGACTTCCTCTCCCTGTGCAGTTCTTTCTGTTCGACTCACAGTGGCTTCAACATACAACATTCTGCCTGTATTTTATTTATAGTACGGCATTCTGCTTGTATTTCATTAATAGGCATTCAGTCACGATCCTCTAACTTTGATCTCAGAAATGCACGGCAGTTATTTAAATAGAATCAGGGAGGAGAATGAATAGAAAACAACTCTTAACACCCCCAGCAGACATGAGTATCTTGTAATGTATGTTTTGGGCTCACCTTTTTCATTCAAATCTGCTTTCTTTTCCTACCAGTTACTAGCTCTCCTGTAAATTCAGGGTTCTTTTGGACTTTTGCTCACCTGGCCGTTCCCCGACTGGATAAGTTTGCCTTGTCTTTTTGTCTGCCTGGTATTGAACCTTGCCTGACTTGTAATCTGACTAAAGCTGAACTTGTGATATCATCTGCCTGGTCTGCTTTTGGGTCAAATCCATTATGATCTGGCCAGTAAGGACCCAGTTGGCTCTGACTATGTTAATAAAAGAACTAGCAGTGCAGGTGGGCGCCATTCATGATTACACGCAGCAGCCTACGTCCATAGACCATTCTTCATCAACAACAAGAAGACGATGATGGTGGACTTCTTACTCAGCCATCCTCGAGTCTATCCCATTGACATATATACAATGGACCAATAGACCCCGTTGCTCTGGACGGAGACCAGTGAAGGCTATTAGAAGCACTTTTCCGGTGATCTCTTCCTTTACTGCGCAGCCTCCAACTGATAGAGACAAAGTAAATGTGACGTGAGCAACGTGTCTGAAAGTTGTAAGTCTTCTGGTAGCTGTGCCGAGAGAAATCTCAATCATTCCCAATCTTACAGAGACGGAGAGTGTAGGTATATGTTAGGAGATAACATAGACACAGGCTAATTATTGCTAACTAACATGCTAGTTAACATTAGTAATTAAACCTAAACAGCTAATGTTAGTCGAAACTGCCTGCGAGCTTCTCCTGTACTATACGGTAATTCCTCTACTGCGCGACAGTAGGTCACTTGGTTATGACACAATTGTTAGCTTATTTTTACAAAAACGTCTGCTACGGAGCTATAACGTGAGGTACAAGGTAATGGAGCCTTTTATACATTGTCGTGTTTTTTTATAAATAAACAATGGACAAATAGAGTCTTTAAATGCTTCAGATGTAAAGTTATTCGCAGTCAAGTGACGTAAAAAAAAAATGGCGGTCAGTGTAATGCTAACAAGAGGTGATCGCTTCATGGCAACAAAATGGCGCCATCGGAGGTTCACGTTCTGAAGCGAAGCTCACCCCCTTGGTCTATCCTCATCTGCTCCATCACCTTCTGGTACACTGCTACCACCTGCTGGAAGATTAGATAGAATGCAGGTTTAAGACACTTAAGCATTGGATTTACTTTTTGGAACGGGAAGCACCGTCCATTATTGTTCTGTTTATGTATAATGTAACACTGAACAAATTGGCCTTTAATGACATTGATTGGGTTGTGAATTGCTTATGCTGATTGTGTCCTTAGTGTTTTCTTAAGCATTCTTCACACCATAATGTAATGTTCATCACAAATGTACTGTACTGAAACGTTATCCATTAAGCCCTTCTCGCTATCTTTCACAGAATCCAATGAGGGCAGCTGCAGAGTATTCAGAATGACTTTCACTTTCCTCACAAAAGTAGCACTAATTGAAAAGACACATAAGTCATAATGTCAAGCTTAACCTCCTTCTGGTGGTTTCCAGTAGGTCAGGGGAGCAATGGGTTATAGTGCTCGGATGCAATATGCATGCAAAGGTGACTGTTTCCATCCTATGACTTTGTGTCTCTCCTTCTAGGTAATGATTGACATGGCTGGCTCCACCCAGACCAGATACTGAAAGACAAGTGATCTTTTTCTTTTGCAGGTACTAATCAGAGAAGAGCTACAAAAGTCAGCTTTAACATGACAGAGCCTAATATCAAACTTTTTTCTTAACTGCTAATATAAGACATGAAAGAAATACTGTTATTCGTCATTATGGATTTGATTGCAGCTATATTATTTTACAACTGTGATCAGTAATCAGGAACTAGGCTCAAGGTGCAGTTGTTCACAAAAATATTCAATATATCTATGTATAAATATATACTTTGCCAAACTTGGATTTTATATAGTAAGTGATATGAATCAGTTATGTTGTGTCTTTTGTAAATCTAAAATGTTTAGTTTTTTTTTTGCTTATTCATTTTAACTCAACTTATGTAAAATGATTCTCCATGAATTAATCAATCAGGCAAACATTAAGGCTTTCATATTCATGTAGTTTTAATATTTGTAAATCGGTATGCTTTGCTTTAACCATGCAAACAATACAATTCATAGGGAAACACTGAATGGCTTCTTGGAAGTTTGTGGGAAGAGAATTATAAACCGAGTCTATCAATGATTTACAGACTCAGATCGTGCAGTCCGTTGAAATGACTGGTATCACGCAACAGGTAAGTCTGATTTCCCTATTCCCTATATATCCCTATTCTACGTGTTTAGTTTAACTATATTATAAGTCGGTCTGAAATCATATCTTTTTCATATTCATATTTCTTTTAACCAAAACTTTACACTATTAAAAGATTATTACATCTATTTAAAAGCTGTTGTTTGATGGATAAGTAATCATAGTTAAACTGTATTTACAATGCATTGCATTTAGATCTAATCATAATCAATCCAATCAGCCTCTGTTTTTGTAGTTATTTGAACAGGAATCCTGTTAGTTTTAACACCAAACTGGAGGTTATGAATGGAAGGTTAAGAATGTTTATCATCTTAACTCCATTTTTTCATTTGGACTTTGTATTGTAGAAGGGCTTCTGGCATAGGCTGAAATATTAAACACATTTTGCAGCTTCAAAACACTTTTGAATACACAAGAGTGCAGTATTTGATGTTTGCAACAAAAGTGAAAGTATGATACTATCCTAATTGCACAATGCACAACATATACGTATGCGTAGACAAAAGTGAAAGAATATGGACATGTTGTATATGTATGCCTTTGCTTAAATTCAAATAGGGGACCAAAGGGAAGAAAAAATATGTTTGTTTTAATATGTATGATGTAGTCCTACTACTTTGAGTTAACGATTTTTATTTCCCACACCCATACGTGAGGGTGGTGATGGCGCCAACCAATGTGTCCCTGAGCAAGACACTTAACTCCTAGTTGCTCCAGAGTTGTGCGACCTCTGACATATATATCAATTGTAAGTTGCTTTGGATAAAAACATCAGCTAAATTACATTGTGACATGTAATAATGTAATGTGAGGGTTATGGATGGATTGATGGATGATACGACCCAAAACACACCAAAGACACCAACCCAAAAGGCATATTTCCAAACACTGTACCATCTGCTTCATTTCCAGAAATCTGTTCTTCTTCCCCAGATGGACGGACTGTCCCTTCAGGCTCCGCTCAGACCCCTTAGGCTTTTGGTTGTCTATCTTCACCTAATACATTCTTGTAGAGGTAACTCATACACAAATGCACTCTTAAAAGGTCACAATTAGACTTAAAAGACACTAAATAATATGAATATACTGTATGCTATTAAATGTGGGATATAGGCATTTCAGTTATCAAAACACCTCTCCTCTCTAGACAAAGTGATTGATCTTTTCAGTGGCATCCACTGTCATTTTAAACATTTAAGGAGTTGTGTGTACATTTTTCTAATTGCAAAGTGACCAAATCACTTCTAGCTCTGTGACAGCTGACAGTGGATAAAACCAGGGACTGGCTGTTATTTTGTCTTAGGCCCAACCCACATACAAGTAAAAAGCTCATTGTGATTGGCTAAGCATGTACAGTACATACAACTTGAAAATCACAGTACCACAAATCCCATTTAAAAACCCTAGTTGTAACCAACATTATGCTTATCTGTCCATTCAAACCATTCTCACTCCCACCTGGTCAACATACTGATCAGTCGCCCTCAGCATCAGATACCAACGAACATACATCTTTTTACCCCACCCACAATATTTTCCTATCCCTAACTTTGTAGTTAACCTGCACGTTGAAAAGTGACTCCAAAGGGTCTTGACCAAGCGTCATTATGTTGACGAGTTGGGAGTGACAATGTGCTGATCCATTGAGATGTGGCACCTGATTTGAGATGTGGCACCCACCCACTTTTGGGTGTTATGGTAACTATTAACCAGCTGTGCTGCAGGTCAGGTGCATGTTTCCAAGTGCATCGGGAGAGTGCCTATTGCAGGAATTAATAATTTATTTATCTATTCCTTTCCAGGTCAGTCTCAGTTAATTGGTCCTTCTCAGCCAATAGTAGCAACAGTTGGCGATGACGTCATTTTACCATGTAGCCTGGAACCGACAGAGGATGTTGCTGCCAAGACTTTGGAGTGGACGAGATCTGACTTGAATCCTATATTTGTCCTTGTGTGGCGTGCTGGTCAGGACTACGCACAAATTAAACATCCATCTTTCATAGGACGGACATGGCTGTTTCCTGATGAGCTGAAACACGGAAACATTTCACTGAAACTGTCCAAAGTGAAACCTTCTGATGCGGGGACATACAAATGCTACATTCCAAAGCTGAATACAGAGTATTTTGTTGATCTTGTTGTTGGTGAGTTGACACATACAGTATATGGTATTTACATAAGGCTGATAAGTGTAGACTAAGATAAAAAAGCACAACCACAGACATCATTTTATTGCTGACTACTGATTAAATCTTTCCTTTTTGCTCAGCATCAGGTGCCGTTTCCTTGCCTGTCATGAGTTTAGCAGGAATTGATGAAGCCACCAGAGGAGTGGTTCTACAGTGTGAGTCTAAAGGCTGGTGTCCAGAGCCTGAGGTGTTGTGGCTGGACGGTGAGGGAAACCTCCTCTCTGCTGGACCTACAGAGACAGTCAGAGGTCCTGATGATCTCTATACTGTCAGCAGCAGAGTGACTGTGGAGAAGAGTCACAGCAACAGCTTCACCTGTAGAGTCCAGCAGAAGGACACCAACCAGACCAGAGAGACAGAAATCCATGTTACAGGTAAATATGATTTAATAGATGATAGCTATGGTCCAGTTTAAAATAAATATCATGTTATTCCAGCAGCTCATAATGACCGAGAATTACGTTTCTTGTTATGTGGCCAACTCTCATGGCTATCATTAGAGCACACAAGCGTGAGGTGACAAAGTATAAGAGCGCCAAATTCTGCATAGAGCTGGGTCAACAAACAAAGGACCTTTTTTTAAAGTCAATTGTCATTTTACAATTAACCGAGTTTTATGGACCTAAGTCTGTGATGCTACACCGTCACGATATGGCCTCAATGTAGTAGTTTTACGTGGTATATTTTAAGGCAGTGACAGACCAACCCAATAATCGGCCGTCGGACAGTCTGGCGAGGTCGGTGACTCAAGTCTGTTTGGTGTGTTACGTGCCATCATCCGCCCGAGGAGCTGTTGGCCATCATTTTGGCTGATTTGACATGTTGCATCGGAGGGCGGGCAGTTGGACTCCATGAACAATCTGATTGGTGGAGTGTTAACCCGGAAATGACGAGTGGGATGAGCGTGACTAAGCCTCTCAAAATCTGACGAAAATCTTTTAAACTGACCTTTGTCGATCTGAAATGAAGACAGATTCAGCAACTGTACGGCCTATTTCTCGTTCAAAATGATTTCAGAAACACATTTCCGTGAACTATTTTAGTAAAATATGAGATCATATTCTGAACAAGCCGCCATGACAGTCTGTCTTTGAGTTTCCGGACCAGACCCACGTGGCGCGTTCGTCCAATCAGATGCCGGTTTTAATTTTTTTGGGCGACAATACAGATTAACGCCGCCTGCTGTTATGGAGACGTATTACATGCTCAAGTCGGCGTCTTTTTGGAACTCGGGGAGCCAACTGATCAGCCGTCGGGTTAGTGTGTCAGCAGCTCACTGATGTTTGTCTAACCCTAACTATGTGAATTTGCTGCCTAAACTAGTTTCATTTCATGTTTACTATGTGTTTAAAACTGTGGCTGTTATGTTAAAATGGAACAGTCACATGACTACAGTTACATTATCAAACCGCCACTATGCGGCAGTAAATAGAACAGTCGTACATGCTGTTTTGCGAGTCTTTGGAAATTGACCTTTAATGTTGTTTAGGTATGAGGATGTAATGGTTTTTGTGTTTTTTATGATTTCAGATGATTTCTTTGAGGTCCAATCCAGTTCTTCTGTCCCCATCAACACTGGCTTGGCTGTTAGTTTGGCTGTTTTTGTCATCTTGTTTATTCTGTTACTTCTCTTTTCTGTGTGGAAATGGAGACAAAACAAAATGAGTAAGTCACAAATTAATTGCAGTGTTTTGTACATGTCAAATGATTCTGATATTTAGTGGAAATAGTGATCTTGTTTAATGTTATTTGACTGAAATTTCAGTGTTTTAAAGGTAATGTAGTTACTCAACGTGGTTTTTCTATTTTTTTCTGACAATCAGTCAAATTTGGGTGTTTTATACCTAATTTTAGTCTCAAATGTCTCATATACTGTGATTTCCAAAAAATAAAGTATATGTATTTTAACACTACTACCTTTTTTTACACAGACACAAAGATAAGCCACAGGGATGTAACTGATCCGTCTGTCACTGCAGAAGAAGCCGAGGCTTTGACAGGAAAAAAGGGAAAGGAGATCAAACTTGTAAGTAAAGAAACAGGAAGGACTTTCAGGAAGAGAATAAAACTAAAGCAGGTAAAGTAAAGTTTGATCTGAGCTAGAAAGATAGAAAATAGTTGCATCAATGGTTGAAACAGGATCTGTGTTTCCAAAGAAAGTAAGAAGAGTACAAAAGCTGCTAAAACAACTAACTTTAACTAGCTTACTTTAATCGATGTTGGGATGTTCAGAGGTTCAAGAGAAATGAGATCGAAGAAGCCCAGTTCAGACAGACAGTCAAATGAGGATGAGAGCAAACATCAGAAGAGATTAGAATAACAGAAGAGAGAGATTAACCAGAAATACAGGGGCAACATCTGATAAGAAATATGTGGTCAACAGAAGAATTTGAAATTCTCAAAAGTTTTTATTTTGACAGTGACTAACTTTTGTTGTCCATAAGTCTTGAAATAGAGGGGGTTAACACTGTGGGAGGCTGAAACCAGTCTCAACTACTGCAGACGTATAGAGTATTTTTCAAAGTGAAACTAAAAATTCACCTTTCAAATATTTCTCATAGATACTTATGTTAAATTAAAAGTGAATTTACTCAATTGCAGTTATGTTCAAATGTTGCAAAAACAAGACTTGAGTTATGATTATTTTTACATGTTTCATTGTGTGGTATCTTCACTAATATGCCCTGATAAAATCATTTACATCTTCACTTCAATAATAAAATACACTGATTATATACTCTTTATGCCATACATAGTGTAGACATGTTCAAACTTAAAGTAGTGTGTGCAGGTCACTTACAAAAATCATTCCAAGACCAGATCCACAGGGATTTGACCAAGTCCAGAATCAGACCAAATTGATTCACGTAAATTTACACATCAAAACCAAACCAATATTACACGTTTCTTTTTATATTTCCTGTTAATGAATTTACAGCAGTGCTCAAGAGCAAAAGCAAGAACTCAAGAGCAGGAAGGAAGAGATCAAAACGCTTAATAGAGAAGTACACACACACACACACACACACACACACACACACACACAGGGCACAGTTAAACACAATCACTGTAAGTGGTGCAGAAGCAAAAAATTTACATATTAATACATGTTTCATAAGAAACATGAGATGTATGGTCCTTACAATCGAACAGTTACTACAATATGTCATATATAACTATCAGTTCAGTCAGTGGTTAAAACCAGTTAAAGTAGTACACTCAGTTAGAAAATAAATCAGAGCACTGAGCTGGTGTTTCCAGTATAAATGGGTAGACCGATTAAAGATTTGCTTAAAGTGGACATATTATGCTTTTCCCTATTTTCTGTCATATCGAAAATGTTATAACGATGGATTTTGATGTTAAATGTGTCCAAAACTTCAAATAATGGGTAAACATATTTTAGAGAAACCAAATTAAGCTAAAACGATGTCCAAATGTTCTGAACGCTCTGGTTTCAACAATTTTATCTACTCTCGGCTCAGTGTTACGCTACTCTAAGCTGGCCTTCTATAATTGGTCATCTGCTCCAGGTAGGCAGGACTGGAGTTTTTAGATTTAAAAAATCTTACATTGTGTGTTAACATTGTAACATGTAGCTACATGCTAACAGAAATAAAATGTGTCGTACTGGCTGCTAGTGTGGTTAAATCCCCCCCCCCCCCCCCCACACACACACACACACACACAAACACATTACTACTGAAGCATTTTCTGGTCATACAGTATTTGGTTTAAAAGCGTTTTTCTGTGATTTTTGACTGTAGAAAGTGCTGCTATATTCTATTCGCGTCCACTGCTAACTATAGTAGCTACATGGCTAACGGTAGTAAACAATGTCATCTGTGCTGCCAATGTTGTTAAATTCCGGGTTGCATTACTGCTGAAACATGTCCGATTGGGCAGTGTTTGGTTCAGAAGCATTTATCTGTGATTTTTGACAGTAAAAAGTGCTGCTTCGTTCCACTACAATCTAACCTTAGCATACACTATTAAGTAGCTGCATGCTAATGCAAAATAGCTATAATCTTGGCAGCCAAAGCTGATAATTTCTCCCCAAATTCCGGTCGCTCTACTGTCCGGTTCTGTAATATTTGGTTTAGAAGCTTTTATTGGTTTTTCCCTGTACAAAGTCCTGCTATATACTCCGTTGCAGTAGCTCCAGCTTCAGTTAGCTTGTTTTATTAATGTATTTATTAATTTTTCAAATATAAATTAAATATAAATTACTTATACTATTTACACATTAACAATTTTTTTTAAATTTATTTATAAATCAACCACAGCAATTTCTTGGGGGTGCTAAGGGGGTGCTATGGCAATCCTAGGGGTAGCTACAGCACCCCATAGCCCCTCCCTGGTGCCGCCTATGGAGAGTGCCATCTACTGGGCACAATTGGTAATTATCCTGAAATACTGGAATATGTTCAGCTTACTTCCTGTTCATGTGTGGAATAGAACTATGGTTTACACGCTGGTTCAGTGTCTCCTGAAACTTTGGTTATTCTGCAAAAAAGAACAAGTTGCTCTAAAGATAATTCTGTTCCTGTGAGGGCAATAACTATGATTGTTTTCATTGCATATGTTTTGTGTAACAGAAACCGCTCTGACGTGGTTAGGACATTTGCTGTCACAAAGGCACTAGTTAGGAAATTGTTGGCAAGGTAATTTTATTGATGATTATTAGCATATCTTTTCAAGCCAAACATCTCTGGTGTGGTTGTGATGATCAGAAAAGTAATTAAGCTTAGCTATGTAATGAAACAGGGTAATGATGTTGAGTGGCGAGTGCTGTTGCATGATTGTGGAACAGTGAAATTTGTGTCTGCCCAGGACTTTTCTAAAACTTCTCACTCCCACCCATACACTGTGCTAAAATGACATATTTAGCTGTCAAAATCCGAAACATTTCCTGGGGGGAGAAATCGTCAGACATCCACTATTTTGGTATTCAGCACCCCTGGTCAAAAATAGGTTCCAGAGCGCCTAACTGGGCCTTTTCGGGAGGAGGGTTTAAAGAGACAGGTGCTGCTACAGAGCGTCTTATACAGAGGGTGAAGTGTTTTTTTTTAACATTAAAGCATGTAAACGAAATTCAAGTTTTATCCTGAAAATGCTATATAATAGTTGCACTTTAATGAAATAAAACATCTCTCTTCTTCTCTCCTCCCTCCCAGTTGAAGAAGCAGCTCCAGGATGAGCAGAAGAAGAAAGAGGAAGCTGAGAAAGCTCTGGAGGAGCTGATGGCCAAAAATATGGAGGTTCATCATTTCACCCAAATAATTTTTTATCTTCTCCATATGACAGTGATTTGTTTCTGTTCAAGCTAACCACGAGAACAAATCTGATACACAAATAACTGAAACTGGACTCAAAGAAGTGAAACAGTAAATCTATAATTGTCCTGTGAGATAACATATAGGCTAATACTGATCAGATTTTATTGATGTACAGTAGACCAGACCAGGATATTATGCACACTAAATAGCACTATGGATAAGAACCCCGGCTCTTGGGTGAAAGTCTTATGTTGTTTGACCGATCCACCACTCCACCCAGCCTCCTTTCATTCTTTCATACTACTCACTACCGTTGTCTCTTTCCATACTACTTAAACTTACAGCACCACGGTCGAGCTGCTGCTCTGCTTGTTAGTCCAAAACAGACGCTAAAGGGTGATTTTTGCATCGTTACTTGAGAGCTACTGAGCAAGCGTCAGTATTTACGGTATTGAGTTGGGAGTGAGAATGGGTTGGACAAAACTGTGTAACTCCTATGTAGGAGATAATATTTCATTATATTTTTTACACAAAACTCACAAATAGAAAGACAACATGTATCTCAGTCAGCAGTTGAACAGTTTTCTGTCAGACTGTCACTTCCTGCAGTAATCTACTGCTGACAGAGAGAAGACTGCATATCTGTTAGCTAGATAATTAGTGGTGGATGACTAATATGTACGTATGTGTTGTCTCTCTTACAGGAACATGCAAGCGGAGTTGAAGTGAGGGAGCATGAAGATTCTGATTACGAGGAGGACAAGACGGGCTCTGTCATTGTTCATGAGGTTGGGCGAAATGGCAACTATATCTATCTCAGAAACACGTTGAGTGAGGTAAGGTTGTTTGTGTGTGTGGAACAATACTTTATAAACCTGTTGTTTACTGCAAAATCAATGTTCTCTTGTTTCCATGTAAATAATGAAATGACATGCAACAATGTATTAACACACTATTTTAACTGTAACATTCACTTGTTGCTCTCTCTTTCTGTCATCCTAACTCTCGTGCCGGATTTTCATCCTGCAGGACCAACAAATGGGAGAATGGAATTTAGAAATGCAGATCAACGACACAGAACCCATCACATACACATTTCCGAAAACATTCAAGCTCAAGGCTGACAAAATCATCACAGTGAGTCTTATTTTATTCCTTACTTTATGTTGTTGCATTTTCATTATTTTATTTTCTTCTTTCTTTCACCTCTGTTGAGTTTCAGTTGAAATAAAAGATATGTATAACAAAAAGATTTAATGATGATATTAAAAATAATGATTGTATTATTGGATATTTCTGCTTGTAAGTCTTTGCATTCTTGCATGTTTGCAGATTGCTGTCCCAGGTTATGGTAGCCTTCAATATCCCACTGATCTTATATGGAGGGAGCTGAAGTCCTGGACCCCCGGAGACAAACTCAAGTTCACCCTCACCAGCAACAAGGGAGAGATCAAATCAACTCAGTTAATAGTCTCTGGAAGATAATAATTAGCCTGCTGTCATACTATGTTTTTACCTTACCTTTCTGTTCCTTTTTACTACAATAATCTCCCATTTAGCTGCTTCGATTAGCAACAGAAAGCTCCATGGACAAGAATATCACATTAACACACGTTACACACCAGAAACATCATGACTCAGCTCTTCCTGTAAAAACACAGATTGTAGTGATGCTCTGTCATCATGATATCACATCTCTCTTTAATCTGAAATCAACTAAAGAAGAACGTCATGAATATTAAATCAAACACAATGTTTTTGTTATTGTGTTAAATTCAGCAAGTCATACAAGGTTTTATTTGAAATGTGGTGAACATCTGCATCTTCCTATTTGGACACATTACTGAAAAACACTCTTCATTATGAAGACAAAATATAATTCTAAAATCTCAAATATTGAACGGTTATGAAGACAAACACAAAAACATGTGAGCTAACATAACTCAGGGATTTTATTTTGCATTTTTATCTGAATTGGATATATTAAATCTTCACAGATCTTTGTTATTTCATGTTTTGTTTTGTTTAACTGTAATTGAATGTATATAGGCTAGCCAATGTAGAATTTTTTAATAAAGAGATAAAGACAAATACAAGTTTGATTTCAATTCTGTTGAACTCCAAGTATTTAATCGGCAAATACTTTTCTTATTTATCGTCTTTGTTGTGCATGTGTTAATAGACAATTGTTCACTCATGCTGAGTTACATGTATGATCAATATTTGCTTTGAAACACATCAACTTCGAAAATATGTTTTTTAATTGTTCTGTGAAATGCAACTTTACAGTATATTAATGAAGAAGTAATTTTGTGTTTACAGAGTAATAGTGGTACACTCTTTGAGGTTTTGCAAAATCAGATTTGCTGACAAACCAACTTGAACTGAAACTACTTAATCGTTTTATGCACATAAGACAATTGAAAATGAAAAAAAGTAAAAAAGTTTCAGGCTGATGCTGCAAGTTGTGAAAATGAACCACTGTTCTTGTTTTCTCATCAAAAGCTGATCAACAAACTCAAAGTTCAGCAATGATGGTAAAATCATCCAGTCATACAGCAGATGTATGAAATATGTTTTTCCGCTTTCCCCCTGTTTATCATCTCCTGACCCCTGAGATCACTTAGAGTTGGCAGAGGTGCTCTGAGCTAAATGCTAAAGTTGTTAGGCTTGCATGCTCTTAATGATAATCCTAACATGCTAGCTGGGGAAAATGTTTACCATTTACAGTTTTGTTACCATATATTGTTATATTATTACTGTACTATATTGGGACATGCAGCCTAAACAAAAAGGCAGGTGATGCAGTAACAGCAGATGGTTTAATATTTAGACTGACTCTATTCTGTCCTTGTTCTTGCCAATATACAAGACACAGTTTACCCTTTAAGCTGCTGTTTGTTGTTTTACACAGACTCCTGAATGCCTCTTCTACAGACGTTCAGGTTCTCATGTGGTTTTTGTCTGAGAAGCTCAAATTATCAGCAGCATCTGTACAGTACAAAATAAAACACATATTGATTGATTGTGTAGACAAACGAGGGATGACGCGGCAAGCAGCTATAATGTTTAAAGATCAGACACAAGCCAACTGAAAAGCCTACACAATCAATCAATCAATTAATCAATCTATGCATTTTTGAAATATCACATGTGTTTATTTATTTTGTATACTAATATGAATATACGTGCATCATTTAACTATTTTTATTGTAAGGTGTGGAATTTACCTTCTAATTACTTTGCAATGTTTACAAATTACCTTCTAATAATATATAATAAGAAGACAATAGACTGATAGCCTTCTTTATTTTAAAGTACTCTTCTGAAAAACAACATTAATTCTAGTTATGGTCTAATTACAAAGTACAAAGTACAGCTTATTACATCTTTTTAATGTACTGGAAAATGAAGTGCCACCATTTTTTGCCGTGACACAATGGCATTACCTTGCATCCTCATTCTGGTAATTTTACATGACACGTTTTAAGCCAATGCCAATGTTTTACTAACTTACTAAATATGTCCCTAAGTGTACACTGAAAAAAAATATTTTGTGGTGTAGTCATATTTATTAGGTTAACTGTCACAATTTTTATTTTCTAATTGTAAGTATCAGTGAGAACTGGAATTATTCAAGTGAAACTATATATCTCATTCATGTAATAAATAAACTGTGTGGGAAGAGTAAGAGTTTTTTTATGTATTTTCACATTATATTCAAAGGTTTCATAGTCATCGCACATGAACTTAGCAATACCAAGTAAGTTTAAATAGTGTTGGGGGTTTTTGAATCCGCGCATGCGCCTTGTGACGTGCATACAGGACGCATGTGCTACGTTGTCCACCAAAACACAAGCAGACGACGGCGGTCAGGTTTAATAGAGGCAGGAGCAGCTAAATCCTCTTGAAGGTAAGTCATTCAGGGTTTTTCCTGTATATGTAACGGAGTTAAAATATAATATGATCCCACTTGCCATTATCACACATCACATATCACTGTGCTTAATTTTACTATGGTCACTAAACGCAACGTACCTGTAGACTTGGGTCGTGCACCCCGGGGGTTACAGCAGTCAGACCTTGCTGTCCCCTTGATAAGTGCACAAGTTATGAGCTCCACCATCATTTTTATTAATTATCTTAATTTTATACAAAACGAGTGGTTTATTTTGTTTGTGAAACGTATAGCTCCCAAACGGTCGAGCACGTTCTTTTAAGGTAAAGTTGACGGTGATTTTCTTTATTTATTTATATAATGTGGCCTGTGCGATGTTTAATCCTTCGCTAGATGCTGTGAATAAATGGCGGGTTTGCCAAAATGATGAGAGTTTCCTTGGCATAATTAACACAAGGCAACGACAGAGTACACAACTGCTACACATAGGAGTGGGGAAAGGAGGAGAACATTTCTTCAAATATCCGCAGGGTCTCTAGGTCGGCTTGGAGAGCCCGCGAGCTTCACATCAGCCTCTGCCAGACCTCACCAAAACCCTGATGCTAATTATTATGAATAAGCTAAAGAGGAAGCTATTGTTTTAGTTATTTTGCAGTGTACTCTTAGTTTGCCACAAATCTAAAATCTTACTGAGACAGAGACTCTACACATTTGCAGGGCAAACAGAGGACAGGAGAGATGCTCATTCCCACAAAATTTCACTCAGTTTATCATGTTAAATATGATTTAATTCATTGGCACTTCAGATTTGTTTCTTACTGTGGCTGTATATTTTTATTCCATATATATGAAAATACTTTGTATGTGTCATAGTTCAACTAAAAGAAAGACCACTTGTTGAAATTATGCATTTACCATCTTTTTGAGTTGTTATAGAGCTACTGATTAGCCTTAAGTATCGGAAATTCTGATTAATTTGTGGGAATTTGAAAAAATTTAAATGATCTATCCAAAAACATTTGCTGTAATAATTTTCTTCCACATCCTTCCTAAGGACCATCACCTTATTTGGATCCCTTTATTTCTAATTCCCTCGTCTATATTTTGCTGTGAAGCCTCATTGTTCTCTATTCTGATTCCATTTACACTGTTTAAATTTTGATTCTGCATTATTCTTGATACATATGGCACAGCTCTCTCTCTCAACAACGTGAATCTTGACCAGCAATGTTCTACTGCTTTTTTGAGGACAGGAACAGAATCACAGCAGCAAAAATGCAGGATTTTCTTAATTTAAGATGTGGAAATTGTTCCCATTATGTATGAAAGATTTGTATTTTTTTAGATAAGAGGGATATTTTCAAATATTTTGACAGCATATTATCAAAAATACATTGGTTTGACAGTGGTACAGTTCATTTTGGTTATATGATTCTGTAGTTTTAATGTAGTATTTCTGGTAGTATTCTGTAGTTTTAATGTATTATTTTTTCTTTGTGTTATTGTCCTTAAGCCCACTAGCGGCGCCAGGATTTTGATTGTAGGTGGGCCTCCAGAAAACTGGATGGGCCAGTTAAAATAAGCCAAAAAAAAGGGTTCCCCCTGCATACAGACAGCCAGACACTAACATTAACGTTAGCCTAACTGTTAGCCTACTTGCCTTGCTGAGGGGGTGGCTACGGGAGGACTTGATGGGGAGAGGGCGGCTGAGCAGGATGGTAACTCCTCACTTAAAATGGCAGCAGTTTCCTCCTCCTGCGGAGGAGCGTGTCTTGCTAAATTTAAATGAAAACAAGCTGCTTTGCTTTGCTTTGCGTTTCATACTAGCTAATAGCTACAGTCTGTGTCTGTCTCATTCTCAAACGTCATTCATTTCATTGGATCACTTGCTGCTGACGATGCAGCCTGTGGGCAGGCTTAATAGTCCACACGTGGGGTAGAAGCCGCTGATTGGCTGAGAAGCTTTGACTCAAAGCTTCCCTCTGGCTGCTTATTGGATGAACTGCTAGAATGAAAATTACTCACTACTCACTATAGGCCTGGGTCAAAATGGGCGGGCCCGGACCTAAAATGGTAGCGCCGCGGGTGCTTAAGCCCAAAGCAACAACTTTCTACATTTGACACAGTGCCCTCTCAAGCAGCAACTACAGCAAGCTGTGTCACAAGCAAAAGCCATCTGGCTATTCAGGTAAAAAAAAAAAAAAAAGTTGTAATGTTTACCATCATCAAAAAATATACATACTATTAATGTGGAGCTACCAAATTAAAATGGAGCAGAATACTGAATATTGAAATGTGAAGTTATGTGTTGTGCCACATAAAATGTAATGTCTACAAAAGTTGAAAGGACAATCTGATGTTATAGCTATTCAAGTGATATGAATATATAAATGTAATATACAAATTGTATATTGCTTGATGAAATTTTGCATAATGCATGAAAAGCAAAAAAATTAAAATTGACAGAATTAAGTGAAGTATACCTAAAGTTGACGATTCCCTTTCATAGCAACTCAATAAAAGAAACAAAATGCATTCTTTCAATAAGTACACTTTATTGTAAGTGCATTCTGGTGGTTCTTTCAGTTGGAGAAGACGAAAGTTATTTTCATAGATGTAATTAAACTACATGGCCTATTCCACAGAGCATGAGTGGGAATGCATTCTTAAAAGTCTCAAAATTAAGAAATGAATCGATCCCAATTTTGCTTCTTTTTCAACTCTGGGTTCAACTTGAACTTGAACTTAAACCCTGACTCGGTCTGATGCCCTGAGGTACGTCACTGAGGTGTCTGTCATGAATGTGTGTGTGGCTTCATTTCTCTGCTTCAGACACGATTTTGCGGCAATGTCAACTTCCACCATTGACCGCAGGGGACAGAGAAAAGGTAAGTTTATGTCAGCTCAGGTGTGTCCAGCTAGTTAGCTTAGCAAGCCAGCTAGCTTGACGAGCTTTTGGCTGATTTTGTTATCACTTTACATTATCTGCAGGCTGTTCTACTGACACAGCAGGACACGGGGACGCGGGGGTTGATAGCGGGCCAGCTTTCATCTAAATTTCGGGCCAGGGTTATTAGATATCAGATATGTTTGTTAAATTTATATATGCAGTCTATTGTTTTCTGCAATAATTTGAACAATGTATTAAGGTTTTATTGATTTCACTCTTTAGCTCTCTCTCTCTCACTCTCACACACACACAAATATAAAAATATACTGAAACAATTTATTGATCATTTTTTTTGAACATACTAATTTACGTCAGCAGTGAACATCTGCAAAAAATAATTTGGACATTTATTTACTTTTGCTGATGTAAAATGTGTTGATACAGTACAGTATGTTGTGTTGAAAGCATGTAATTGTTACAATCTAATAGTCCTGTAAATTACTCAGCAACACAACACAGAGTGACTACAGAGTGTGTCCCATTATTATTATTAGTCTGCGTGAAAGTACGCAGCTCATTTCAATAAACTGTACATCAACACACAGGTACAAGTTAATGATCAACTCTAGCCATAACACCAGACATTATCCGTTATCACCACGTTATCTAACTGACCAGTCAAGTCAAACAAGCCATATCAGTGAAACAAACACAAAGCATTTTCACTTTCACTTTGAGTTTATCTGCACAGTGAGAGTCTGGGAAAGTGGGTTGTTTAATGGCCAGTTGCTTTAATACCAAAAAAAGTTACAATTTCCTGTAAATTAATACAATCAATTAATTCCAGAATCCAGTTTTTTAAATGCATGGCCACACAATGCACCTTTTAATCAAAACAAATACACTGTACCTTCCAATTGTTCAGAGAACCCCTTAAATTAGGTTGGTTTTAGGATAGAAAAGCCGAAAATAACAATTAATCCAATACGTGATGATTTTTGGGGGTGAGCAGTGCAATAATCTAGAGAAATAATCACTGCAAAATTACAGCTGACTACAAATAACATTTCAACCTGCTAATTTGTCAAAGCAGTGAGTTTTGACTAAACATACTGGCTCTGTGCTATAGCCTTTAGCTGATCTTAAACTTGCATTCAGCGTCTTTTAGTTAATAAGAGGCTAAACTTTGATCCAGTTGCCAGATAGCTGCTAATCACCACTATTATAAAATACTACAGCTGCTAACACATCTGAGGGCAATGAAACAGGAGCAAGAAACAGCAGTTTTTGTATTCTTTTGGCAACCTAATAGGAAGCATGAGATGACATGTCTGTAGGGGGCAGAATGTCACTTATCATTGATTGCCTGCTCTTTGGCTCCTAATTCCATCACACTCCATTTAAGTTTAAAGTTGCTTCTTCTTAACCAGTACTTACATGCCCTTTTATTAAACTTACTTAATACTATTTATATTCTCTACACTACTATCTTGTAATACACTGACAAAAATGCAGTGTTACAAGTAACATTGAACGCACATATATGTTTTATATTGAATACTACTATAACCATCAAAGAGATGTTATACAAACTTGAAATGAATTGTGTCTCAATAATTTGCAACATTTTATTACAGTTTTAGTTTCATTGAGTACTTGTTGGGGTAATCTGGGTTTAGAAGGAAGTTAGCCCAGTCGGAGCATAAGTCAGGACAGAAGTAAACCAAAAAGATGATATTCATCCAAGATTGTAAGCTGTTTCTTTGCAGGTCGATAAATGAGCAGTATCACAGCTTCAGTCCTAGATTATTTTCCAGTTGATTGTTTGTGTTGATTTATTTATTTTATTCATTTTTTATTTCAGGAAAATGCACATTTGACGAACATGTACAACGTACACGTAAAAAATGCCAGATTGTAGCCCAAAGGCTAATTTCCATCTGCAGTCCATTAAGCCGGTTCAAGTTACAATAAAAAGGACAAAAGATATACAGTAGTAACATTTAAGAAACAAAAAGGAAAACAGGACAATTCATTAGTAAGTGTTAAAACGGAGACACAATTCATTAGTATGCTCTACTGGGCTAATACGGTACAACATACAGTTAGAGGTGGTTGCACGTTTGGTTAGCTCTAAGCCACACCTTTACTTGGCTCTTAAAGGTGGCCAGAGTGGGACATTCCCTTATAGTTGGGGGTAGTGTTCCATAATGTGCTACCTTTAATAGATGCATTATGGCTGAAGGAGGTTTTTCTAAAAGGAACCTCACAGTCCCTGTTTACAACAGCTCTGGTGATCCGAGTCTGTCGGTATTTAATAAACTCTATGAGAGGGGGTGGCGCCAAGCCATGTAGTACTTTATAAACTAAGTATACTGAAGACAATTTACAAAAATAATCAAAACTCAGTAAGTTCTATTTCTCTAAGATCTTACAATGATGATAAGAGAAAGGTTTTTTATCTAGAGTTTTGAGTGCCTTTTTGTACAAAAGCTCAACTGGTTTTAGGATAGTAGAACCCGACATGGACCAGCTGGTGATGGAGTAGTTCAGATGTGAGAGTATCATTGAGTGCAGAAACATTCGAGCAGCTACCTTTGACAGAGATCCTCTGATTTGCTTAAAATTACAAAGATTGAATTTAATTATTTTGGATATCATTTAACATATTTTTTTAAAGAGAGTTTGGAGTCTATAATCACACCTAAGTATTTAAACTCATTAACATCTTCCAACTCCTATGTGCCCAAGAACACCCTAGATTGAGAAAGCATAATAGTAGAAGGTTGCTTCGACAAATATAAACGAACTGTATTTTTTGCATTTAAGATAAGACACAATCTATTGAGCCATGTTTGTATGTGTGTAAGAGCTGTTGAGAGCACACATGCTGCCTCCTCAGGATTTTTTGTTGCAGTAAAAATTACAGCGTCATCGGCATAAAGTTCAACATCTACATGTAAACACTATTCAGGTAAATCATTAATATATAATGAAAATAAAATGGGCCCAAGGATGGACCCTTGAGGGACTCCTACTGGACAACTCATGTAAGCAGAACTAACCCCTCCCACCACAGTGCATTGTTCTCTGTGAGACAGGTATGCGTGAAACCAATTAATAGTTTGAACAGAAAAATTTAAACAGGATATTTTAGAAAGCAGCACCTTGTGATTGACAGTGTCGAAAGCTCTTTTTAAATCTAGGAAAACGGCACCAACACATCCATTTTTATCTAGCTGACATTTGATTTTTTCCATGAACATAAGAAATGCAGTCTCGGTTGAGTGGCATGGCCAAAACCCAAACTGCATGGGATGTAAAGATGTTTGGCTATTGCTAAGAAATTCAATAATTTGTTTTATAATCCATTTTTTTGTTATTTTAGAAGTTATAGGTAAAATGCTGATTGGTCTATAGTTATTCATGTCATATTTATCTCCAGCTTTAAATACTGGGGTAACTGAAGCCAATTTCCACGCCTAATAATACGCCACATAACTTCTGGTTCTGTGATTTCTTGGATGTACAATTTGGTATGAACATTGTCAGGTAGAGTAGTAATCTGCTGATCAGAACCCTTGACAGATGTAGATTGTTTCACCAAATCTTCTATTGATTTAATGAAGAAGAAATTAAGCTTCTGTGCCAGAACAACAGGGTGTCTCACCAGCTGATTGTTAATTTTTAATTCCAAGCCTTTAGTTTCCTGCTTGGGTTGTTTCCCTGTCAATGTATTTATGTTCTGCCATATTTTTTTACCGTTACCTCTAGCGTTTTCTATAATTTGAATAAAAAAGTTTGCTTTGGCATTACGTAATTCGGACGTCACTTTATTTCTCACTCCTGTAAAGTTAAGTCTGTCTACATGAAGTCCAGATTTAATACATTTTCTGAGTAACTGATCCCTATGCTTCATTAGCTTTAAACAGGCAGGGTTGAGACAGGGGAGATAGTTGGACCACTTTCTCCCATGGTGCCCCCTCCTGGAGAAAAAGAGAATAACCTCTTTGACCTTCGAGAGAAATATGTCACTGCCAGCGTCTGCATCCTCGCATTCCATAAGGCCAAACCAGTCAATATCTTTCAGAGCTCTATCCACATTTTCTAGTTGTTTCTTCGGGATTGTCATAATAGTACGCCCTGAAGATGGTCCAGTGGTGAAGGTCTTCGACTGGTGACATGGATGACCTGACATATGTCGCTCAGGCGCGTGTGGGTGTTAGGCTGAATCCCACTCCTCCCCTTAACCCTAACCCTTTCCCTTAACCCTAGCCCTTGTCCCTTGAACCAAGTGGCAAGGGCTAAGGGGGGAAGCCATACCCCTAAGAAATGGGACACTACTTGGTTACGGTTACGTCATCAAGCATCGTCGGTACCTGGCTGCTATAAGTCACCATAGGCGACAAGTTGATCACAAACTTCCAAGATGCCGTCTGCCAGTGTGTGCATGTCGATTGCATTGTTTTTAGTGATTTTTTTGCGAGTGTCTGCAACAAATCGAAGCAGAAATCAAGCGAGGAGAAGAAGAGGTCTACAACGCCTGCGAATGCTGGTGGATCAGTTTATGGTATGTATGGTTTAGCTGCAAACAACGTTATGTTGTTTTTAACGTTAACTGTACTAACCAACACAGTAGCTAGCTAGCTGAGCTGGACTCGTGTACATTACATGGACGTATTTATATTGTAATACGAACCCAGTAAAGATCTATGTGTATAAGTATTATTTTGTCTTTTATTTTTCTGTAAAAGTCGAGTCCTGCTATGTGCTTTGTTCTGGGGGGGAGAGACAACTCTAGTCACGATGTGTTTTATTTTGGGGGGGGAAGACGTGTAGCCACTAGCTAGCTAGCTATGTGCTTTGTTGTGGGGAAGGGGAGACGTTATTTGTTTTTTGTTTTTTTACAAGTCCAATCCTGCTATGTGCTTTGTTCTGGGGGGGAGAGACAACTCTATGATGTGTTTTATTTTGGGGGGGGAAGATGTGTAGCCACTAGCTAGCCAGCTAGCTATGTGCTTTATTGTGGGGAAGGGAAGACATTATTTTTTTTTTTTTTTTTTGTACAAGTCCAATCCTGCTATGTGCTTTGTTCTGGGGGAGAGACAACTCTAGTCACGATGTGCGTTGTTGTGGGAAAGGGGAGATGGTTTAAAAGTAGTGTGAAGGTTTTGAAAGTTTGATTTTTCCAACTCAGCCCATTAATGGTGTGAAATGGTTTTCTTTTCCAGACTGGTGATCCAACAACATACTGTGCCATAAACCACAACATGCCTATACTGCGCCTGTGGTTCGATGTGGAGACTGAGCTGAGGCAGGATTTCCGCCTCACCAGAAGAGTGATGCACAGCTTACAGAGGCTTTTGCAAAGGGACCAGGACCATGGCTGGGGTAATGAGCTTGAGGTACTCATATATACCTATTGGCTGGCACATGGACTCTCTTATCGGGTGGTGGCCCGTGTCTTTAATGTGCCAAAGGTTACAGTTCACTGCATCATCCACAGAGTGGCCCAGAACATATGGGACAATCTGAGGAGAGCAATCGACTTCCCTCAAACAGTGGACCTGCCTGCAGTGGCTCAGGAATTCGTTAACATTTCAGGAACCCCTGCATTCCACAATGTGGTTGGAGCAATCGATGGCAGCCACATACGGATAAAACCACTACAGCGTCACAGATTGGACTATTTGAATTATAAAGGTTTTTACTCAGTCAACATGCAGGCAATATGTGACTCAAATGGCAGGTTTCTGGACATTTTTGTGGGGTATCCGGGGTCTGTCCATGACACACGGATAATGAAAAACAGCAGTTTTTACACCACAAGACGGTATCCCCCAACAGGCTACATCCTCCTGGGTTATGGTGGGTATCCCTGTTTGGAAACTCCAATTTGCCTCATCACCCCATTCAAGGAGCCAGTGCATGGAGAAGTACAACAGCGATTCAACTACTACCAGTCAAGGGGGCGCAGCATAATTGAAAGGGCGTTCGGCATGATGAAGACCAGATGGAGGTCAACGCTTTTCAGAGCTTTGGAGGTGAAGCCCACATTTGCACCCCAGGTAATTGCTTCATGTGCCTTTTTGCACAATGTGTGTATGGACAATGGTGACACACTGGTTCCGGATGAAGACATTTTAATGGATGATGCCCAACCTCCCCGTGGACACATGGCATACAATGAAACCTCTGGGAATGACACAAGAAACAGACTGGCTGCCTTAGTTTCAGACAATTTCCAAGCCCCATGAACATGACCAGTGTATACATTTTGTAGTTCTTTTATGTATGTGTACTACTTAGGTCTGTTTACAATAAACATTTGTATACACAATGCATGGTGTTTTGTATATCTGTTTCAGTTATCATGGTTTTGAATGTCACTCATGTTCAGAAACACATTTATTCAGCTACTAACAGTTATGGTTCTCTGTGGTTGTTGTAACCACTACTTCAATGAAATAATGTGTTTAAGTAATAAGAAAAAAAGGGTTATGTTGGCATGTTTCTATTTGCTTTTATGAAAGACTCATGATAGGACTTCTCACAAAATGATTAACTTACTCTAATACAACACATTTAATATATTGGGATGAGATGTGCCAAGAAGCGTGTGTGTTACAATGTGTTTTTCACTCACCAGCTTTGTCAGCCGCTTTACACCAAAAGCTTTTAACTTGTTAACACTATTATTTCAGTATGAGTCAATGTTTCCAAACAGTGCTTAGGAATCTCCCCAGTGTGGGATAAATAAAGTCTCTTATCTTAATACATCAAAGGTTAGACCCCCAAATAGTTTATTCAAGTTTGAATTGCACAAATGACTTGACCAATGAAAGTAAATGGGCAAAACATTATAACAATATAGCTTTATTGGCCAGAATAAAAACAGGACATTAGTCAGTACAAAAATGTACTAAAAATATACAATTGAAAACAGGAATAGTGCAATATCAAGTGTAGTCTGAGATTTGAATATTTAAATATGATTGTAGTGCAAGGCTGTTCAGTGCAATGGCAATAATATTGGAATAGTAAAATATACATGAGGTAGATGACAGTAAAAAAAAGTCACTAAAATGTATAAAAATGTAGTCTGAGGTTTAAATATTTAAAAATGAATGTAGTGCAAGGCAGTTCAGTGCAATGACAATAATATTGGAATAGTAAAATATAAAAAATATAATATAAAAAAGCGATTTTTAAAAACGTTTCAATAAGAACATGGTTGCAACTATATATGTACAGGACTGTGTAGAGCACAAAACAACACCGTCGTAATTTTTATAACTATTCTTTAAGCCGAAAATACTTACATTTACGGGTCTCTCTGGTCGACCTGGCAGCCATGTTCCCTCGTTGCGCAATGTATCTGAATGACCCTAGCCGGCCAAGTGAGCTCGCGTCCTTACTTGGTCGGAAGTGACCTCTGGCCCTCCCACTAGGCCCTAACACTCGTTCAAGACGAGGATTGGGACAGCACTAGCTCTCACGTGAACGCGCACAACAAGGGTTAAGGGAAAGGGTTAGGGTTAAGGGGAGGAATGGGATTCAGCCTAAGTTTGGCGACACAAGAGCTGACAGAACAAAGGTGGTATTCCAGATGAAGCCCACTCCAAAAACACCGACAACGCCACCCTGGGAATTTCACCCAGAGAATGAGATAACTTACTAATGAATGATTTTACTTCCAATTGAAAGATTATTGATATATTTAAGGTCACACAGGTCAGTATACAAAAGGCGCCAAAGACGAGGTTCAACTTACAAAAGAATACAGTTTTATTTCAATAAGAATCAAAGTTAAAACAATCAATTTAAAACACATTCACACCAAAAAGGGGGTAAGAGGTCAGTAAGGGTGATCCCAGGGAAAGTCACCTGTGAACACACAAAAACACAACAGTGAACACAGCAAATGAAAAAGGGGAGACACAGCACACAGGAAAGGGGAGAGAAATAGGCAACACACACACAATTAAAGGGGTTCACTCCACAAAAGGAATATAAAAAATCAATATAAAAAGGTTATAAAGAAACAAATTGAAAGAAATTTAACACAATATAAGTACAATATAAAGGCCAGAACCACTAGTGGCTCCAGAAGGCCGTACAAAACAAGAATTCCAAAGAAAAGACTTTGCAATAAACTCAAAAGAAACAAAACACTAATTATAATTAGCACAATAACATAACCAAAGAAACTCAAGCTTTAAGTAGAACACTCACTAAAGAAAAGAAGACAAAATATGACTACAACTTTTAACTAAATTGAAAAATAAAAATAAAGTAAAGAAAGAAACAACTAAATCAACCAAATTAATGTAGGGAGCCAAACCCCTCAGCTACATTCATTCATTTAAAACAGGTGGATCAGACATTGGCCCAGTAGCCGTGAAGGCAACACAGGCATGCAGCAATGGTTACGATACTCAAGATTTTTAAAGGCCAGCAGCAGTCTCGCCAAAAGCCTTCTCGGCAAAACAGCAGCCTCTGCAATTTAAGTGCTAAGCCGCTAACAGGGATCTCCAGCAACTTCAGCGTTCCTAGCGTTTACAGAAAATAATAATTAACACCAAATAAGTTTAACAAATAAATCTGACCCCATTTAGCCCACATACCGTTCAAGCAGAGTTTTAGTAGACCCAGAGGGAGGCAGCACCGAGCATGCAAACCACAGCAGCTATCAGTGTTACTCCCTTTTCATTCACGGCGTTCAACCGGTAAGGTGAAGGATAACCCGCCAACCGAAGATCTATGAGCGTTCAGTATTTAATAAATAACGGCAACAAAATAACAGTGAAAATGAGTGTGGAGGCAGCCAAGCCGCTACCCTACCTGTAAGCAATGGAGCATGAATCAATTCATCCGTAGTTTTATATTTAGGGCCGTTCCCTGTCTTAATCCTTCTTTCGGTGTAATTTATTAACCTGGGTCTCTATTGCCTCCAGCAGTCTCTCAGTGTTGAGCAGCTGTCTCTCATTATCTCTCTTTGTCTGGTCCAGTTTCCACTGGGCTCGCAGTAGATCTTCTTTTTCTCTTAGTAGTTCCTCCGGTTTGTCAAACGAAGCCTCTCGCTCTGTTATTTCCTTCTCCACAGCCTGGAGATTCTGCTTGTTTAATTCCCGCTCCCCCTCCACCTCCTCCAGGAGCTCTTTGAGTCGACCCCTCTGGTTCTCCAGTTCACTCTTCACCTCCATCAGTGTGCTGACCACATCTTCTGGGTCTTCTTCTGTCTTCAGTGACTCCTTTTGAAGCTGTGCATTTCTCTTCTCCAACTCTGCTTTCTCGCCATCTCAATAATAGAAAAAGAAATGTTTGTAAGGGTTAAGCAAATAGTAATTCAAATCACAATTGTTTTATCTGATAGCATTTGGCTTGTGACATTAGATATATACGACAAATGAGACAAAAAAATATTTAAAAATGTTTTGAACTAACTTACGGTTAGTTTTTTCAACTTATACATGTAAATAATGCAAATAACACTATTTATTTTTCTTCATCGGTACAATAGTTACAGTCAAGCCTTTGTTGTCTATGGAAGATGGATCCCCCATTAGCTGTCAAACTAGTCCATGCATTCGTTACTTCTAGACTAGATTACTGCAATTCCTTGCAACCTGATAATTGCAACTGCAATTATCAGGTTGCCCAAATAAGTCCATTAAGACTCTCCAACTGATCCAGAATGCTGCAGCACGTGTTCTGACGAGAACTAAGAGAAGAGATCATATTTCTCCTGTATTAGCTTCTCTGCATTGGCTTCCAGTGAAATATAGGATTGAATTTAAAATCCTCCTCCTGACTTACAAAGCTCTAAATGGTCAAGCACCATCATACTTAGAAGAGCTCATAGTACCTTATTGTCCCACTAGAGCACTGCGCCCCAGAATGCGGGGCTACTTATGGTTCCTAGAGTCTCTGGAAGTAGACTGGGGGCCAGGGCCTTCAGCTATCAGGCTCCAGTATTGTGGAACCAGCTCCCAGTCGGGGTTCGAGAGGCAGACACCGTTACCACATTTAGGAGTAAACTGAAAACCCTCCTCTTTGATAAAGCTTATAGTTAGGGGAACGAGGAGTTGAAGCGTCCACCTAACCCGGCCCACTGCTTCTCCTCGTAGTCATCAGTTTTTTTGTTTTTTTTTTCTATACTGTATAATTAATAATCGAGCGAGAGTAGAGGGAGGCGGTCCAGTACAGCCCGACCCGGTTGGGGGGAGTTCTAGCCCGACCAGGCACCTCTCTTTAACCTGCCTCTCTTAAGTTATGCTATTACAATTCTAGACTGCCGGGGAGGCTGTTCCTCCCTAAGACACACTGAGCTGCTCTCTCATCTCTACTTGTTACTTTTGTATGCATCCTGTCCCAGAAATGCTTGTTACTAATCTAGCTCTGGGGAGTTTACTCCCCGGAGTCCTTATGATTCTTCTTCGCAGAGCTATGCTCTGCGATTCTCTGCATTTCCCGGCTGCATCCTGCTGCGTCCTGCTGCATCCGCAGCCTCCCCCCGTGCTCTGCAGCGCCACGTTACATCCCGCAACGCCCTGCTGTGATGTTCCTATGCACAGAGTAGTCAGGATCCGGTATAGGAGACTGCAATACTCAGTATGACACGATGTGCCCTGCTATGACATGAACTTCCACGATAACCTTCAAAGTCAATGTGACTTCTAATGTGACTGTTATCACCACTGTTCATCACGCCCCAACCGCCCGTCAGACACCGCCTACCAAGAGTCTGGGTCTGCCGAGGTTTCTTCCTAAAAGGGAGTTTTTTCTTGCCACTGTCGCAATAGCCACTGCTAATGCTTGCTCTTGAGGGAATTACTGTAATTGTTGGGCTTTTGGAATTTATAGAGTGTGGTCTAGACCTACTCTATCTGTAAAGTGTCTCGAGATAACTTTTGTTATGATTTGATACTATAAATAAAATTGAATTGAATTGAATTGAATTAGCTGCCACTAAAATTGCAGATGCTCTTCCTGGGATCCACACACAACAAAATATAACATAAAAAAAATGTGTAAAACAAATAAGTCTAAATAAAAATGTGTGTAAGACAAGTAATGTTTTCACGCTGTTTCCAACAATGCTGCTTCAAAATGTATAAAGGGAAAAAAAAACAGTAAAATGTGAATCTAACATATAGACATAAAATAGTCCAGAAGTTAAAATGGAAATAAAATATATAATAAAACTGTGATAGATAAATAGAATTGTGACTTACGTTTCCATCTGTACTTGGCATAAGCAGCTACAATAAAACTTAAAGCCATATCAACCAGGACACCACCCAGGCTCATGTGGTGACTGACCATTGTGGAAATGGATTCAACCAAACCAGCTGAAATGACAACAGAACAACACACCGTTCACTTTACAATAAAAGTCCAAATATCTTCAGGTATGGCTGCTAATTAAAATGGATTTGGTTTTTCAGAGCTTGTTGCATCTTTGTAATGCAGATTGGTTTTCTGGAAACCAAAATGCACTCTTGCTAAAAGGATGCCATGTGCAGGACAATGCTTCACTAATGCGAAACTCTTATTTAGGCCTATTTAGTAACTACAAATGTTATTGGGACAGATTTGGAAATGTAGAAAATGTGATATTTAGCTAATAAAAAACTACAATTTCTAAATGTTAGAAGTTGATTTAAAAATTCTATATTTCACATTTTGGGTGAATTTAAGACCGATGATACGACCCGTGAACATTAGAGTGCAAAACATATACTACTGCTACTACTGACCCCAAAATAAGTGTTAATTACCTCCACACGTGTGTATCAGCAGAAGGATGAAGACGGTGTAAAGGGGCATTGATCCACTGATGGCTGTGAATGCAGGTTCAAAGAACAGTCCATCTGTCATGTTCAGGTTTGTGGGATTCTAAAAAAAGAAATAAACCAGCTGTAAATCCCAGAAAGAGTGTGGAATATTGAAGAAAAAATTGGTATTGATATAACAGGCAAAATAGTCTTGACACAAAGTACTCAGCCGGCACTGATGTGTTAGGATGTTTGGAGTAGACAGGTCAAACATAAGGTAGTATAGGAGTTAAATAACCAAGATAAAAGATAAATACAACCTACAAGTTAGTCTCGATCAATGGAAATGTATCGTATTTTCAGGATAATTGCCTCACATCACGCACCGGATGTCTCTCACCTTGCCATCCTCAAACTCTGTTTGCTTCGACAAACAACAACAAACTTCAAGGTAGCAACCTAAATGCTGAAAATTACAACTTTTAAAGAAACTTTGGATCGTGCAATAACGCAGATCCGCTTGGTTCTTTCTGGAAACGATTGTAAAGATTTACAAAGAATATGTTTACAGCATTTCCTCTCTAACTGGGACATTTTGGGACCGATGGTGGGATTGCTGTGGACGAAGTACTCACAGTGATACACTTGCAAATGAGGTTTAACCATGTGTCCAGCAAATTTAAATAGCTTACGTTACTGTATTGGGTGAACACTTAACTACATTTAATATTGTATGTTGCATTTTCTTTTGCTGGGTGCAAATGTTCCACCAAAACAACTTACTTCCTGAGACTATTTTGCAGAGCCACCGTGGCTCCGTCTGGAGCTTAGCGTTGCTCATCGATTGTGATTGGTTTAAACAAATGCAAACAACCCAGATAACTTTTTCCTCCTGTCGTGGAATGTATCTGTTGTGTAGCCAGACATGAATTCATAGCGCTGTGGAAATAGGGTTGGCAACGCGAGATTAAAAGTTAGTTAATACTTTTAAAGACATGTACATGTAAAGTACACCCTCTCTACACAGGTGTTTAGTCATTCTTTAGTTACTGGTGGAAGGGTTAAACCAATGGGAGAACTTAATAATATAGTATATATTCTATATTATATATATATATAGTATATATCTAGTATATGTATATATATATATATATATATATATATATATATATATATATATATATATATATATATATATATATATATAAGTTGAAGATTGTATATATATACAATATTCAACTTTATCACTAAGGCTTGTTTGGATATAATATATAATTCTGTTAAATCTTATTATATACGTCTGGTATATCGAAGCTGTCCCTGAGTGCCGTAATGCCTGCCGTTTTGGACATATTATTAGTATGTAGTCTATAAATCAGGGTTCCATACACAGTGCAAGAACAGGCCGAAATTATAATTCAATTTGCAGCAATTCCTGAACGTCTGAAAAGTCTTTTGCTTTTTCTCTGCCAGTCATCATGATACGGTGTAACAACTGCCAGTGTCATACATACACTGATCAGCATTCACGAGGTGCTTTGTATTGACTATTTATGGTTAAAAATGGGCGTGTACAGGGCGGGATAAGAGGCTGCTTGTAAGTAATCTGTTATTTATAAAGGGAACATTGCTTACAGGTGTGCGTACACACGGTTTTATAAATCCAATTTTTTTTTTGCCGTGCGCCATCTTGGGCTTTTGGGCGTACGTACACTTATAGTAAGGATCCTACGCACAGTTTTATAATGAGACCCCAGGCCATCCACTACGCTCTTCTAGTGCCAATCAGGTCGCTACTCCCACACTACGAGAGGGCCCAGCTACCACTTAACAAAGGAAAGGAAATTCATCAAAGGTCCCCAGCAGGGCGCAAACCTCGGTTAATTCAAACATGAAGCAATTGGTCCAATTTGCTGTCTTTTGCAACTTTTTCTCCAATAAGACTGGTGTTTTTATGCAACTATTTTGTGTTATCAAAAAAGGAAATTGGGCATTGATTTTACAACGTATAGGAATTCAGTTCATATGAAACATCTGGAAAATGTTAAGTCTCTCTCTTTCACCTTTGTACATTGTGGTTGGACTTTCCTCGTCATGTGCGTGAGCTCTTTCTCCTGTTCCATCAATATGTTGGGCACATTTTCCAATTCTTTGTCCTTATGTGACTGTTGAAACTGTGGATTTGTCTCTGCATGGTCCATTTTCTCATCTTTTGGGAAATAGTCTAAAATCAAACAGCACACAAAAGCACAGCAGCATTGTAATAAAACAGTCCATATTTATGTGGGAAGGCATTCATTCAAGCCTTTCATGCCAAAGAGCAACATAAACCATACAGTACAGCACAACGATACTTCCATAATGTGATCACAAGTATTTAAAATATGTGTATCAAACTTAATAATCAAAACTCACAATTCACCGTAGACAAGGCTAGGACAGCAGCAGCAGCAGCAACAACAGAGTTGATGGTACGCATGACAGTGATGATACAATATGTAGCACTGGATGAAAATCAGCTGGAAAGATAAAACATGATACAATGTGGCACTTAAAGTCACTTACAGAAACATTACAACTTACATGACAATGGGTTAAAAGTAATGTTTCTGTGATTACAAAACTGAAACCGCTTGCTGCTGCAGACAGCATGCATGCTGTTTAAACTTTTGATCTATTTAGTTTGGACTTTTGAATCAACAAAATCATTGTGCATTTTCTAAAACACTAATATTTAGATTAGGGTTAGAAACTGATTTGTTGTACAACTTCAATAGAAGAAGAAATATGAGCAATCTATGTAGAAGAGTAGAATTTACAAAAGCTTCCCTACCCACTTTGTGCTTAACAGTCTCCTCGGCGATCACAGTCCTCACATAAAATAGCTTGTACTTTGATCCCAGTCAACTGTAATCAGGTAAGGTGTGTTGACTTGTGATTTTCCCGCCTTTGTGCTGCAGCTTTTAAATAAATAATTATTATCTTTGACAACATTAAAACGTTCTCACTTTGCAGCAGCAAGTCAGACGTTACTCCGTTTTTATCAACTCCCTGCTGTCTCCCTCCCACTTTTAAGATGGTTTAAAATGTTAACTTTTGACATACAAGGCGTTGCATGATCTGCTTCTCTGTAACAGAAGGGCGGTGCCCTCTGTCCAGAGATAGACCTCAGGTCTTTAAAGCGGGGATATTTAATGTAGCTGTTGTTGCTTCTTGAATTTGGAGCAGCATCTCACAAAGTCTCTGAAAAAAAATATATATATTTTTAAAAAGGCATCCTTGAACCTGGTTGTTTTCTTTGGATTTTCTAACTTTAAATGTTGTGACATGGGCTCTTGTCTTCATTCCTTCTTTTGCTGATCTTCATCCTGTAGAACACTTTGTAACGTCTGTTTTTAAAAGTGCTGAAACTTGTTTCTATAGCTTTAACAGTTGGCAGTAACCTCCTTTCCAAAAAGCAAAAGCAAAAGCAAAAAACAAAGTTGTGTTTAGTTGTGATTCATGTTCTTACAGTAGACTTAAACAGTGATACATTTCACAGTGTAAAAAGACAAACTTCCACAGAAGCTTTGTATTTTGGATTTTATTTCGATTTTCAAAATACCAGTTACGATACTAAATGCCAAACAGATGAAATCACAACGAAGCTCAGTTCATATGGTTTATCTCTGACATCTTATATAAACACCCATATAGGTTATTAAAAATCTTATCTCCATACACATTTTTGTCTGCATACAATCAGTCATATCTAGTTGATTTTATAACATCCATTATACATGAACTTCAGCTGCATCTAGTGATATTACACCCCTTTTAATATTTTACACTGTTTCATACAATTTCAAGCTACACTTAACTATTTTAGTTTAGTCCCAGCATGCATATATGCATTCATCTGTAGTTTTGCATTGAAGCCAGTTCCAGGGTGTACTAATGACATTTGTGCTGACCTTTTGGCTTTTATGCTTTGATACTTTAATAGACTGTAAAAGGTCCATCCACAGCTGTAGGAAATCATTTAAGTTCAGCATTTACAATTATGTAGAAAACAAAATATAATACAATGCAAACAACATCACAATAGATGTCAGGAGTTGCAGGCTGCTGGTTGTTACATTAGAGTAAAACAGGACTGACTGGTTCATATTTAATCTTAGACCAGTCTCTGAACTGTAAACTGGAGCTGAGCGTCTGCTTCCTTTAGCACCCTTTATCATTTCATGTTGATTGGAATTTGTTTTTCATTCAGGAGATGAAGACTTGTTCAAAATATTCACACATGTCGTACTCTCTGCTGCACACTAAATAAACTGACCACAGACCAAATGATACAGAAACAAAAACAGCACACATTCATTGCAAAAAGCATTTTATATAGAAAATGTACACATATTTGTAGCTCCTCTAAAAAAGTAAAAAAAAAGATAAGCTTAAACAGATTTTCTTACATGGTAATGCAATGTAAGAAATCCAGCATTTTAAAATATTTAAACATATAAATGTATTATTCTCATCCGGGATGTCGCGTAAGCAATGTAGCATTAATCAATTAATCTGTAGTTTTGTATTTAAGGCCGTTCCCATTGACTTTTTCCCCTCTGAATACTTTACCCAAAGTCTACTTCTTTCGGTGTATTTTATTAACCTGGGTCTCTATTGCCTCCAGCAGTCTCTCAGTGTTGAGCAGCTGTCTCTCATTATCTCTCTTTGTCTGGTCCAGTTTCCACTGGGCTCGCAGTAGGTCTTCTTTTTCTCTTAGTAGTTCCTCCGGTTTGTCAAACGTCGCCTCTCGCTCTGTTATTTCCTTCTCCACAGCCTGGAGATTCTGCTTGTTTACTTCCCGCTCCCCCTCCACCTCCTGCAGGAGCTCTTTGTGTCGACCCCTCTGGTTCTCCAGTTCAGTATTCACCTCCATAAGTGTGCTGACCACATCTTCTCGGTCTTCCTCTGTCTTCAGCGACTCCTTTTGAGGCGGAGTATGTCTCTTCCCCACCTCTGCTTTCTCGCCTTCTAAATAACAGAAACAAAGTCCGTAAGGGTTAAGCAAACAGTAATTCATATCACAATTGTTTTATCTAATAGCATTTGGCTTGTGACATTAGGTACATATGACAAATGAGACAAAAAATATTTTAAAAACTGTTAAATGAGAATCCAAGATACAGACATAAAATAGTGCACAAGTTAAAATTGGAATATCATATATAATAAAAATGTGATAGATAAATAGAACTGTGACTTATGTGTCCATCTGTTAGTTAGTGTTTCACAGTAAAATATGTTATTGCTGTAACCATCAACATGCTGTGACTTACGTTTACATTTATACATGACAGCAAGGAGTACTAGAACACCAACAATCAGGCCAACAAGGCCACACACCGCAGCCATGGGAATACATTCAGAAGTAAATCCGGATTGGCCCAATTTAGATGGAGTATCATCTGCTGAGGAGTTACCACCTGAGACTGAGAGAGAGCAGACATATTAAACTCATTTGGCAGGATCAACACTCATTAAATCAATTTGAAATGTATCTGAATAATCACTCCTCAGAATATGAAACCTTTTGACTTAGGTTTCTACCAGTGGTTGTTTAAAAAAGTTGTAATGATAGACAAAGAAAACTAAAGTTTTAATGATGTGTGTGTTAGTTTCATCACTGGTACAACTATGCGGAGACAAAAACAATTAACTAAAGTACTCACTTTTCATCAGATCATGTAGCAAAGGAGGCATACTGGATTTCTGAAAATGTATGCATTTACATGTAAAAAAAGGAATAGATCATATGGACAGGAAAAGCAAAAAGTTAAAATAATCACAATTATATTGTTTGTTAACCAATGTTGAATCTTAACCTTTACTGAATTTTGTATCTTTTTATGCAACAAAGCCACACAAAATAATTGACATAATACATGTATATCCACGTGTGATGGCAACCCTGATTTTAATTCACAAATAAGCAATGATGAATGTTTAATAGTTAAAAGGAAACAACAGAAATAAATGTTAAAATAGCATACCTGTCGTGTGTTTCAACAACTCAGCTCCACTTGGAGTGCAGTGATCGAAGTCCTCAAAATAAATGATTGGTCCTTTTGGTCGTCGGTTTGCTCACTTTGTTTCCTGTGTGCTGCAAATCTGGCTTTTGTAGTTTTCACTGTATATTTACCATCATTACATTTCAGTCAGAGAACTCACGTTCCAAATGTTTTTGACAACAGCAGAACATAGTTAGAGTTTGGTGTTTAGACTCTGACCTAATCACTCCCCACAGATATGTTTCCATTCTCAACGTCCTATCATGGGGCAGGAAATGTCACGGGACATGTACACACTGACTGGAATATATTGCTATCAGGAAACAGACTGAGCTGAACATTAACAAACCAAACAACTTTAAAGTCTCAAGTTTAACTTGTGTGCTTATCACCAGCTGCATGATAGGCGAGTTGCAGTCGTATAAAATGTTAGCCTACAGGTGTAATTAAAGGCCATTGGAACCATAAAATCAGAGAAGTTACTTCAGGTATCTTTGTAATGTTAACAGCCCAGAAGTGAATGTATCTGAATTACTGCAGAGGGCAGAGTAGGGCTACTTTGACATGTTTATATTCCTTGCAGAGAATTACATTTCAGTCAGAGAACTCAGATTTCAAATGTTTTTAACAACAGCAGAACATAGTTAGAGTTTGGTGTCTACACTCTGACCTAATCACTCCCCACAGATATGTTTCCATTAGCAACGTCCTATCATGGGGCAGGAGATGTCACAGGACATGTACACACTGACTGGAATATCTTGTTATCCGGAAATCCAGCCATCTTTTCTCATGGAGGTGTGACTTTTAGGCTTTTACATTTGCATGGATGCCACATTCTCTTTGTTTGAAAAGGTCGCTCAGGCCTCATGTGGGACATGTGGTTTCTTTTGTCTCAGAGGTCACATGCTCTGAGATCTTTGTTTAAAAGATAGGGTTTAACCACACTGCTCGGTTCGAAGCAGAGGTCAATTCTCATTTCCCTTTTACTGCCAAAAACAGAGTTTTCTTTTAACCATATTTTACCCAAACCAGGATATTTCCCTGGTTTTTATGGTGATTTGCAACAGTTTTGAAGACACTAACAGAGTTTATCCACCTGCTGCTGTGGGCTGGGCATCAGATCAGAAAACATATGGGCAGTTAATGACTATGTATTTATTGGTCCTCGTGAACACACAGCTAGTTTCAAAACAATGTTTATAACATCTCTTCAGTCTGAACAGCGTGGATCTTTATGTGAGAAACACGGTATGGGTTTATTAATTGATTTAGATTGAGAATATCAGGTTTTCGATTAAAACATGGTTCTTTCTCTCTGGCTATTTATCACCAAACCAGCAATAACTCAAACTGGACAAAGGACGCGCTCCATTAAAGTTCTTTTAGATTCTTTTTTGGGCTTTTCCACCTTTAATGGATAGGACACTTGGGTGAGAGAGAGGGGGAAGACATGCAGGAAATTGTTATAGGTCAGATTTGAACCCTGGACCTCTGCATTGAGGCATTAACCTCTATGTTTACATGTGCTTGCTCTAACCACTGAGCCAACACTGAGTTTTATTTTTTTTAACACACTTGTACCCCAAACTGAAATTTGCAATTTCCTTTGGTGGACACAACACAATGCTAGCGCTTTTGCTAACTTTGACTATAGTAAGTAAGCTTTTTTTTATGTGATCTAAAATGTTCAAAGTTGCACTGTTAGATACTTAATCAAAGTATGTATGTACCAGATTTCAATACTTAATACCAATTAGAACAAATGTGTCATTTTTCCTTATCATACTAAATACAGTCTTTTGCCACAACAGGGTTAATATATTAGTGTTGACGCTGGCTGTGACAGCAGTGTCTGATGGCAGCTGTGATGCTGGACCAGCTTTTCCTACTCATGTTTAAAGTTAGCCACCTGTCTTTGATCTCTAGCTCGCATACTTGTCTTTTTTTAAGTTTACACCAGTGAGATTATTATCTGCACTATAGCAGTTTTGCCTCACATAGATATTTCTAGATCGACATTATTAAACCAGAAATAATGCAGACAGGAAGAGGAGGTTCTGATGTACACATGTGTTGTATTTCAATCTGTTGCTCAGACAGTCAGCAGGAAGACAGCATGGAGGTCACAGCTCTCTGTATAAGACTGTGTGAGTACTGACACTTTGTATCACTATTTTACTTATCTTTCCTTTTAGCCAGTGGACAAATATCCGTTTTATTTGACAAACCGCTCTCTTCATGTGTCTCTCCAGGGATGGACATGTTGGTCCTGCTGCTTATAAGAGTTGACCACAGTTACTTTGCTCAGAAAGCTAGTAAGTTGGATTTAAATAATTAGCTGGATACTCAGTTTGTGCTTGGCTGTGTGATATTCTGAATAATTATCTTATCGTTGTATCTTAACTGCTGAAATGTGTCTTTTGTTTATACTTAAGCAACAAAGAGACCAAGAAAGATGAAATATGTAATCATGACATTGTAACCACAGTAGTCGGAACACAAGCAGAACTTGACCAAGTTACCCTGCCGCCCCACAAACTGCTAAGAGTACATTAAAATGTTAATGTTTTAATTATGTGCTGTTAATACTAATGCAAAGATTTTTGTTTTTTTGTAAATGGTAGTCTAGACCAGCTCTATATGAAAAGTGTCCTGAGATAACTTGAATATTTGATTTGATTGCTCACTTTCTGTGTGTCCGTCTCAGATGCAGCTTTTCCTCGCGTTCTTCCAGACAGACTGCAGTTTTTTGAATATGAGGATGTCAGTGTGATCTGTCAAGAGTTAGGTGGTTTGACTGAATGGCGAGTGATGAGGAGGCTCAACGAAAGAAGTTCAACAGAATCTTACACCTGGCAGTCATCAGCACCATCCTGCACTATGAATCTCACCTTTAAACATCACAGTGGACAGTACTGGTGTGAAGATGCAGAGGGGAACACATGCAATGCTGTCATCATCACCATCAATCGTATGTTTAGCAAATAATCAAGAGTTTTGGTTTATTTGACGCAGTGACATAGTAAACTCAATTTAGCATTTTGAAAAAAGGTCTACTGTACAACAATGGAACATTTTAATGCAAGTCAAGAGACACATTTAGGACAATAGTATGAAGAATTACACTTGTGCCATCTTGGCTGCTAACTTTCTTTGCCACCGAAAAATGATGTGTCTACTTTTTATGATAAAGTTTCAAAGTGTGATGTCTGCTACACTTGAAGTAGAAGGCAGCCATGTAGACAACTGGTCCGTGTAAAGAGCCGTCCCCAAATTTCTGAGCAGCCAGAAATCAAACTGATCTTCTCGGGCGATCAGTTTATGGATCAGATAAATGAATCCAGCATTGTGACCTCACACTGCACATCAGACAACTATTCAGGTAGAAATGAGTCTGATTCTAAAATTAGTTGGGGAAGACCAGTGTGGGGCTGAAGTAGGGCTTCAGCAGTACAGTGTCTGCACGGCTTAACCCTCGTATTATGTTGAAAAAAAAATTACATTGGTGATGTTACGGGTCAAAATGACCCGTACAGTGTAAATACACTCAAAACAAACTTTTTTTCCTCATCACAAACATTTTTTCCCCCAAAACTGTTTTTACCAATTATTTATTGAAAATATTTCCGGTATACACTTGCATATTCCATGCATAGCTAGATTTGGCATCCTAGGATGCCCATATTTTGATACCATACTTGGCAGGCTTGTTGGGCATGTACTGTCAGAAGGGACAGCGCCCCCTGAATGGAACAAGGTGTTCATCTACAGTGACATGGGGACCAGGATTGTACAAGACAGGTAAAATTTTGACCCATTTATCCCATACATCTCTGATCTCAGCTAGTTTGTCTCTTTCACGTCGACCAGCTCTAGTGTTGTGGAACACCCAAGCTTTTGTATGAATTGACTCCAAAGACATTGTTGCTACAAATATTGGCCTTCCAATCTCGTCATTCCACAGACTGGCAGTTGCTTCTCCCTTTGACTTGTACACTCCAGCTAATACTATTCAATTTAATTCAATTCAATTTCATTTATAGTATCAAATCATAACAAGAGTTATCTCGAGACACTTTACAGATAGAGTAGGTCTAGACCACACTCTATAAATTCCAAAACCCCAACAATTACAGTAATTCCCCCAAGAGCAAGCATTATCAGTGGCTGTTGCGACAGTGGCGAGGAAAAACTCCCTTTTAGGAAGAAACCTCGGCAGACCCAGACTCTTTGTAGGCGGTGTCTGACGGGGCCGGTTGGGGGTGTGATGAACAGTGGCAAACAATAGTCACATTAGAGATAATGGAACAGTGACTTTGAGGTAGTCATGGAAATTCATGTCATAGCAGGGCACATCGTGTCATACTGAGTAGTGCAGTCTCCTATACCGGATCCTGACTACTCTGTGCGTATGAACATCACAGCAGGGTGTTGCGGGATGTAACGTGGCGCTGCAGAGCATGGGTGGATGCTGCGGATGCAGCAGGACTAGGATTTCAATGTATGCATGCAAGTCAATCTGATCCAGTGGCTTCCATTTCTCTTGAAATACACACCTCCCCTACAAGTTGGTAATGACCATTATGATCCTATCTGTTGGTTGGGATATGAAGAGATGAAATGGTGATTGAATATCATCAACTAGTGTGGCAGAAAATCTTGTGGGGCTTGGAGTCATTTTGATGACAGTCTGCCTTGGCGTCAGTGTGGTGATGTTGACCATTTTATGTTACCATCTTTAGCTGTCCATGTTGAGGATGATTGCTGCCCATTGTTTTCAGCTAATGTATACTACACCAGACTAGTCCCCTGAATCCTCTTCATCATAGGAAAATTCACAATCCGGATCGTCAATAGCATTGTTCTCGGTCTCTGAAAGATCCTCTGACTCTGAAATCTCTTCCTCTACATCACTATTACCATCAAAAATCTGTGCTGAAACTTCTTCAGTTGCAAACCTTTTGGAGCTCATTTTGTAGTGTGCGTGTCAAAGAGATGACATTACAACAGAGAAGAGGACAAGCGCGAGAAAGCTCCTCCTCCTTTACACAAACACACACACACACACACACACACACACACCTGGTTCTAAATGGGTGTTGAAAGTCTCTGGGTCAAAATGACCTGGAACATCATCTTTGTATACAAACTCTGAACAGACATTCCACTACACATCAGTGTGTCCAGATTTTATGAACAAGTTCATGACCCTAAATGAGGAAATCTCATACAATTTCATGAAGAAAAAAATAGGTTAACTAGTATTTTGGTCAACACAAAAACGCAAATGGGTCAACATAATACGAGGGTTAAGAGACTCATGTTCATAAACCATGCAATTTAATTTCCCTTAATTTGATTTATTAATTTCCCTATTAATCATTTCCTGCTTGAAAAGTCCTGTACGGGTTACTGTACCTTTCAACAATATCATTTCATTCATGCCAAATACAGGACTGGTCCCTTTTTTCCTTGTTCAGAGACTGGTTGTTTTCCACTAAACATACATGTTCAACATAAAATCTGTTTTTCTCACACTGACCAGCTGGTTCTGTGATCCTGGAAGTTCCTGCCAGTCCTGTTGTGGAGGGAGACAACGTGAGTCTTTATTGTAGAAAGAAGGATTCTCAGTCAAATCACATGGCTGATTTCTACAAAGATGGATCCACACTCAGGACCTCGTATTCAAACATGACCATCCAAAATGTTTCCAAGTCTGATGAAGGACTCTACAAGTGCAGCATCTCTGGAGCTGGGGAATCACCACAGAGTTGGCTGACTGTTTTACAAGAAAGTAAAGGTGATGAAGGCATGTTTAATACTGAAGAGCCCAGTCCTTCCAGTCAGCCCCCTAGTCTGCCCTCCGTGCTCTGGATTGTTGTTGGTGTATCATTGGTGGCTCTGATGCTGTTGGTGATGGGACTTCTTCTCCGTAGGAAACACAGGGGTACAGCTGCTGTAACATGCTGCTCTGCCAACAAACACGGTCTCCCAGAAATTACATGTACATATAATTCAGTAAATTACTTGATTGATTCACGTCTCTCTTCTCTGCTTTTTTACCCCCTCTGCTCTTCATTCTGTACACGTTCCTGTTCTTTTCTAGTTTTTCTATCAATGGAATTTGGTCTTTTCTGTTCTCCAGTATTGGGCTGTTTGTCGTCTGGACCAACACCAGGATCGCACTCACCTGCAGATCCTACAGGTGAGAAAAAGCCAAGATGTAACATGACAAACATCATATGCAAAATGTTAACATATTAACACATTGACTGCATGTTACCAAACTCCCTTTACAGTCTCATAGCTTCAATGGCCTGTTTATAAACTCTTCTTTCCATTTCTCTTTTTAGCTACAACTCTTTCAGACACTTGTTTGCAATGTAATATGTCATCTGGTGTATTTGAGAAATTTGTGCTCATTAATAACTGTGCAAATTTTTTGCTGATATTTTAATCCATTTTGTGCTGTATTGCTTTACTGGCACTTTCTTTTAGAGAACAATGAAGCCTCTGGAATTTAAGTTCAGTCTTATAAGGTTAGGTCAGATTTTTTGAGGTGGGAATACTGTACACCAATGCCCGCCTGTCTTTGCTATATATCTTATATGCTATGCTATGCTGTATGCTGCATATTGATGAAAGATTGTATGCCCATTATTAAGTTTTTTCGGATAAAATACAGCATAAATGTCTGTTTTCCTTATTTAGATTCAGGAGAGGACAATATCGCTAACCAACATCATGCAACATACGCTGTTGTCAAAAAACAAAGAAGAGAGAAAGGTACGTTATATTATATTGCTTCTATGTCCAAGTTTGTGCAAAATCTTTTGTTTTAATTAGGTCATATTTTAAGTGATATAATGCTATAGGTGTAGAATACCTTTACCCCCTTTAATTATGATTAAACAGCTCAACAATGGAAACAGCTGTGAGAAAATGTGTTTCTTTCAGTGTCTGATGGTGACGATGCAGGTGATCCGGACCTTATGACATATGCTGTTGTTAAAAAACAAAGGAAGAAGAAAGGTAGTTTATATTATGTCACTTCTGCTTTACTGTTTACTGATTTACTTCCATTCAGAATAAGACTTAAGCAAGTCTGTGGTGCAACATGTTTTGTCTATTACTGACGACGCTACAATTACACAGAATATTCAACACTATGTTTAGGGAAGACAAAAACTAGTAATTAAAAATATTTGTAAGTTTAGAACTTTTACCAGCCACTAACATTCTCTTTGCAACATAAATGTCACTAGTGTTAAGAGGTGATACATTTAAAATTGCAATACTAGACCTACATATTTTTAGATATGTGTCTGCACACTGCACACTGCATTTCCTTTCTAATAGGTACTAAATGGTTTCAGCTGATAATTTGATCCTCTCAGTTATAAACCACGTGTGAAGACCACAGACTGAAACTAAGCGACCCTCAGTAGCTTTAATATAGTTGACTGCAGTAGAAGAGGCTCTGAGGTTTTACACTATAAGATGGAAAGTTTTAAAGAAAATCCATTGAATGACTAACAGCTGTATGTAACGTCTGCAGCATGCAGTTTTCTTTGACCTTTAAGGGACAGAATACTTCATAACCTGAAACAATCCACATCAAACCACAACAATGCTTTATAAAATGTTGGAGCATAATGAAAATCCCAAATTTAATGACATTTTTAAGCTCTACAAACAATCTTACAATACATTCTGTATCACGTCGTATTTGTTCTCCCAAACAGAGCCGGACGGGTCCGGAGCAGCTTCCAAGCAGCGTCTAACAGATGACAGTGTCGTCTATTCTTTACTCTACTTATAATAGGTAAGGCTGACCAGGGGCGTGCACAAAATTCTGGGCCCTGTAGAAAGGCATTTTCTATGGGCCCCTCCCCACATCCACAGCTATTCATTCTAGCATCTTTTTGGGCCCTCCACTCATGAGGGCCATGGTACTCAGTCCCGTTTTCCCCCCCAGTCAAATGCCCCTGAGGCTAAAAATGATACAGAATATCTTTCCTCTGAAAATGTAAGTACATGCACTCAACTGTGTTCAAACCACAAGGTTCTCATAGCACAGCCAAGCTGAGGATATGAGAGCTCAGTGAAAACTTTCCAAAATCAATTAGGTTTAACAAAGATGAATTTTAATATGTTGACCTGGTGACCTCATGTTTTGATTCATGCTGCTGTTTTACTTACAGGAACTTATAATGTTATCTTGCTCTCCATATTGTGTTGAGTTATATTGAGTTTTACTGAGAGAACTCTTCGGTATCTTAACAAATATAATATAAAATATCTTAACAACTAACCTACTAACTTTGCTGATCCCTTGACTTTCCTCAAGTGCCACCATGACATTTTAAATGTTTTGTTTTTCAGTAAAATATCTCAACAATTATTTGATGGATTGCCACAACATTTGGTTTAGAGATCCAGTTTTTTTTATTGATAGCATGATGATTAGTGATTCAGATTGTGTCCAATAATTTGGTTTATGAATATCTGCAAAACTATTTCCCATCAGCCTCAGCTGCACTTTTTCTTCACTGCTAATTAACAGACATGACGAGCATGCTAACATGGTAAACTAAGATGGTAAACATGATAACCATATTATACATATTCTGCAACATGTTAGCATTGTCACTGTGAGCATGCTGCGTACAGTCTAACAGAGGCTCTAGTGTGGATACTCTTTTGTCTTTTTGACAAAGCATAACAGAGATGAGGCCATATAAAAGCTCAAATGACTTACATGCTATTTTATGTGACTTTTTCTTTATCCTGTGTGTTTTACAGGCCACATATACCCAACTGAAGGACTGAGGAGGTGGTCTGTTCAAAGCTCTACTTCTGTATTTCAGTTAGGAAGTCATGCTGTAAAGTCACACTTTTGAAATCACTTACAAAGAACATTCGGTGTCTTTCCGTTATCAATATTGTATCTTTAATCATAAACGGACCAGTGATGTAAATTTCAAAAATGTTTAAAATCTCTTCAAGGTCTATAAAACTAGCAGTGAATTCACAGAAACAAAGTGAAGTTGAAGTGGTGGAACAGCCTACACTATTGTTCCTCTTCATGAGATACATTTCTGTAAATCAATTGTATCTCTAAAATGTAACTTTACTTTAAAAGAAGACTATAATCTTATTGCAGATGTTAAAGGAGATGAACTTATTGTGAAAATTCAGTTGAGTTGTAATGAGCAGAGTGGTACCAGAGCATTTACAGAAAAGAAGCTCTAGAGAGAAAGACAATGTCCCCCACAAAGTCTACTGAATAGGAGTAGAGCTTAATGAAAAAGACTACTGAATAAGAGTAAAGCATAATGACAAAGGTTACTGAATGAAAGTAGAGCTTACTGAAAACTAAAGAAGAAAAAACATGAGTAAGCCGACGATGTGGTGTATGCTAAGTGACCTAGTTTACAGTCATATTCCACACACTGTACATTGTTTAAAATCTTAAAGTAAACCCTTCTTTCTTACTATTTCACACGTGTTTTGTGTTTAAGTATGCTATGTTTGGTGATTGCACCACTTTCGAATATATAGCCGATGACTTTAGTATTACACTCTTAAAGTGTTTTTCAATTTTGTAAGCCTTTTGCATTTATTTAGCCTTTATAGCATTGGCAGAATACACTCTTAAAGTGTTTTTAAATTTTGTAAGCCTTTTGCATTCAACATTTTGCATTAAAGTGTGCTTCAAACTTAATTTTCAGTTAGTAGGATAAGGTATTTTACTGTTTTATCTCTGTATCTTTTATGTTCTTACTGTATGGATAAAAGCATTGTGCACCAAAAAACGTATCATGGTTTCAAACATTGCATTGGAACAACTGTCATGAGACAGTTGAACGTAGCAAGCTAACAGGGGATGGACAATTGTGGTTCAGCATTTAGCTGACAGAAAACCGTAGCTGCTTCAGTTCGAGCATGCATACGAGGAAGACAGGATACGTGGTTTCATGCAGGTGGTTACGACGCTTCTCGCCTCTACCTTGCTCTTATCTTTTTTTAATACTTTGGCCAAGACGTTTGTAAGATGGCTCCCTTGTCCCCCTATCAGGACGCTGTATGATGTGTGTGATAAGGGGAGGGCAAGTCAGTTCGTCAGAGGCTTTGCTACTTTTGCTCTTTTCTTGGAAAATAACATCAGGCCTACACTGTCTCGCTCAGATGATGAGCACTGAATAACGTAATGACAATTTAATTTTCAATAATGAAAGTGCAATTTACACTTTGCAATGATTTGGTAAAATGTTAACTGTAAACTAAAACTTGGTGTCTACTGAACTTGAAACCACAACTTGTCTCTACATTCCCACAATTGAACTGTAGTTGACAAGGGCGTTGGGAGAGGTCAGCAGAGATTGAGGATTACGCACGGTCATTGTGAAGCCAACATCTAAATTTATAGTAGGAACTTAGAAACGCTAGGCAACATTCTGAGTGACTGAAACTTTAAAAAGTCACGCAACCAAATTTTCGGATAATCATTTTTAGTTGAATGAGCCCAGGCATAAGGGTATGCAAACGACTTAAGAACGCCCCCCTCCCTCTCAACTGCTATATATCTTTTTCTCATTGTTTGGCTGTACCAATATATGATCTACTGATTGTTGAATAAAAAATCACGGAAGAACCCAAGAAAGAAGGTGGAACAAAGTTTCAACCCCCGAGGTGAGTATCAGCCAAACTCACACCACTATAGAAACACACGCCATTTTTCAAGTAGATGAACCTTAGATACCCTGTGTACGTTGATAGATATGTGTGTGTATATGTAGAGATGTGCATAAGATAGGATTTCTCTAGGCGGAGTGAGGCAGGTGACGTTGGAGACTCGAAACCTCAGCATCAAACAGGCTAGTAGATGTCAAATTAGGAGGAGGATTGACTCACCTTCGCCCCCCTGCCCGTCTCGCTTACCAGGGGTCTACAGGCAGTTGACCGAACGAGTTTATTGGGATCAATCAGAACTGGATGCATAAATAAGGGCTACGGGCCCGTCAGCGCTTAGTCTGTGAAAAAATAAATAAAAACCGTGATCTCTGCGGCGGCAGATTATTTAATGTGCCGTCGCCGACCGGGCAGACCTCGGTTTTGACTCTTTTTAAAGGCGCCGACCCGGCTCTCCTTGCCACTGTAAATCTTAGCAAGGCGGGCTGTGACACCCGTGTGCATTCTCTCTCTGATGAAAGGTCACACAAGGCATCCCGTTCTTCACAGAATATCACATCCCGTTTGACAGCAGAAAAGGTTTCAGTTTTTTAAAGCTCTGCAGTGAAAGTAAGGTTTTAGTTTCAGATCCTCTGTCAACAAAATGAAACAAGCATTTTGAACCTGGATCTATCCAAGGTTTACATTTCTGTTCTGGAAATGTATCCGTATTGGTACATATTTAGAAGATATTGCTCCATTTGCATATTTAAACATAACATTTCAGTAAAGTAGTAATAAAAAAAAATTCTCATATTGTAAATAATCAACTGTGGTAGTTTTATGGTGATATCTGTTGGTTAAAATATTTTGCCCATTCACCTTGATGTCTGCCTTAAAATCTTGTGGTGTGAAAGTTTAAATTAAGCTGACATTAATGTATAAATCATTGTATTTCCTACTTCATCTCACCTCTGACACTGAGCCAGCTCTCTGGTGATACCCCGACTTCACATGTAGAGGCCTTCATCCGCCTTGGACACTGCAGGGATGGTCATCTGCCCGTGATTGCTGCACCGACAGGAGATCTGTCCTTCAGAAAGATGCTGGCCCACAGGTTGGAAGAGTTGCGCAGAGTCACAGATTCTCATTCCATCACAGGAAACACAGGACTCTGGGTTGAAGAATTGAAGGAAATAGCTTCCACTGAATATTAGGGTTAGGGGTTAGTACCCTATGTAGCCTTTGCTGCCTTTCAGAGAAAAGTATATGCCACCATAAGTTTGATGAGAGGGTCCATTTGCAGATTATAACTTTGGATGCCAGAGGGCAGTGTTGTGACCTTTTCCTGTTAAACTAAGCCAAGTGAATCTTGGTCTTTCTTTTTTGTTCAACAATAACGGCTAAAAAAAATATTTACAAAAGCAAAATATGTAATGGTTTTATTGTGAAGCATTCACAGGAGATGCAATGTGTTTGTCAATGTGATTGTTCATCAAATTGTTAAAAAATAAATTAAAAAAGACGAGTAATTATGATGTGTTTAGTATTTAACCCCACAAGCTACATGCTACATTAAGTGTTCTGCTACAGTAAATGTCTCATTAGCAGGTTTTTGTTGTGAAGGACAAATGTCCCTCCTGCCTCCAGTGATGAACTAACCAGTGACGGTGATGTTGGCAGCTGGACTCTTCTGTCCAGATGTGGACTCACATCAGTACTGCCCAGTACCAACTTCGTTGATGATGCAGGTTGACACCTGCAGATAGCCCTAGTCACGTCCGCACTCTGAGGGCCCTATTTTAAAGTATCAAACGCAAGTAGCTTTGTGGGCGGATATCGGGCGCTGTTGCTATTACACCGGCGAGATAACAGCTATTATTGCGCCCGACGCAAATCTAAAATGGGTTGGTCTGAAGTAGCTAGGTGTGGTTTGGGCTTAACGTGCAATAAACCAAACAGAGCCTCATCTCACATTCCCTTTAAGAGCAGGCGCGTTTGTTCCATGGCAGATTGCTATTATGACGGCGGATTTGCCTGGCGCACGCCAGCGGGAGCTGTCCGGGATGCGCGTCTTGTGGCAATGTTTCTGCGGCGCATCTCCTCAAGTCTGGAGAGGATTGCTGCAGCCATGGAGTGAGCCTCCAAACGCACCAACTGCACCTGTTTTGCCCCTTCCTCCTCCCCCCACTCCATCTCCGTCCACCCGCTCCACCAGGAGCATTGCATTGCCACTCCCGGACCAGATCCCGCCGGTGTGTCCAATCCCACCGTAGTTCAACATCACGTCTCCTTAAGTCCTCTAATATTTCCTCATTTATGTCATCAACACATCCATGATTCATGGATATGTTGTGTAAAACACAACAAGCCGCAAAGAATGCTGACACCTTTTAGAGGACTGTACTGTAAAGTTCCTCCCGATCTATCCAAACACCTGAAGCGCATTTTCAGTAATATTTTTCTTTGTAATTATGTATGGTTTGCAAAAATGGGAACTGCTGCGTCAGTGCAGATTAGAGAAGCAAAGTGTATGTACGTTGTGCACACGCTACATTATGGCCAAGCATGCGGCCCTAAAATAGCATCTGAATAACGCGCTACTGACTTTAGACTAGCGCCACTGACTTTAGACTAGCGCCACTGACTTTAGACCAGGTTTTTCCTGGTCAGTGGCGGAATTGTTTTCTGCAAAATAGCACCAGGGAATGTCTGCGCCGGAACACACCTCCTCTTTTCGCTGAACCACCCCCGGGAGCACAAATTCATTCCCTAATTTACCGACGTGCGTATGTGGAGGGAAAAGTCTGCTGTGCGTCGGGTACAAAATAGGAATGATACATGCGTCGGTGTACAAAGGCAATTGTGCTCAGTGCAAGATAGGGCCCTGAAACTCCTCAGACAGTTTGGGCCTTTATGCTCCATTCAGAGGATTTCCTGTTCTCGTCACAGCTCAGAGAGATAGACTCCTACTTGACTCCTACTCCTACTGACATCTGTTGGGAGAGACTTTGAGAAAGACTGCAGAGAAAGACAAAAAAACCAACTACTTAGTTCCACTTTTCAACCCTAAATCAAGGTGTTCAGTATGATTACCAGAGAGCAATCAATATGTCTATTAAATGAATCCCTATAACCAAATTCACTTGAAGAGAACACATTATCAAAATAAGTATATTTAAGGGCTATGACTTCCCCTTTATTTGACACTTAATTTAGAAATACTTGACAAATCCATTAATTATCAGAACTATGTAAAATTACAAAATAACGTTTATAAATAGCCACTACTGAAGGACCTTCCTTTTTCAGTTAAGGTGCAAATTCAGGAGTTTTAGGAGTTTTAGGAGTTTTTAAGGGTTAAAAACGCCATCCCTGAAGTCTTTATGGTATAAATTATGTTATTGGGTCATTTTAAAGTTTTTCTTAGGGCCCTTAAATGGTGCAGATGATCCGTTAAAAATACGTTATTCCACAGTCCACTGTTTAACAAGTTAATCATCCTCTCAAAATTCCATTTAAACCTTAACGTTTTAGCCTTTTCCAGTTGGCCCTTTGCTCCCTGATTTGCTACTACTGGTGGCTGAGCTGGATATATAGCTTGACGCGTGCAGTTGTATAGATGAGGAGTAGAAGTTGATCCAGTCGGTCCAATGACCATTTATTGTTATTTATGTAGATACAATGTAGATACAATGTAGATACAATGTTACAAAAAACTTGAGGTAAAATAAAACAAACATTTAAACTAAAGCAGTCTCTTGTATGGTAGGAAATGGCTTGTTACGTCATGGCACCACACGGCACACCACCACACGGTTTTCCCTCACAGGCCACGCCCAGATGCTGTGGCTTCCTGTCTTTAAGGCCTTTCCCCTTGGCCTCCATCTTCAGCCTTCCAACCGTCCTTTAGGTGGGGGTAGACAGACCTTTGGCCATATATACTCACTCACTCATTCATTCATCCATTCACACACACACACACACACACACACACACACACACACACACAAAACATGAAATCAACCCAAAGAAACATGAAATCAACCCAAAGCTCAATTTGGCTCCTACACTTAATTACGTGAAAAAAACATAAGGAATTTAGTTTCCCAAGAATCAAAAACTCTGTCTGTAAAACGGAGTTCTTAGGTACACGAGGTAAGCACCACAAAGAGTAAGTAACACACTATATAGTTTAAATGTTAGAATGTAAAGGTTCTTTTTCTGAAGATGAGTATTAATTCTCCACTAGAACTTCTGTATTACAAAATAATTGTTCAATATCAACCTTTTAAGTTAGACTGTAACAAGTATATTATTAAAGTAAATGCAAGTTGTTTCTCACAGAGTGTAAGGAGGAAACCTGTGAACTTCATCCTGTCTCAATGCTGTCTGACCGTCAAACCATATAAAGAGGTTATGATGGTTAATAATACCTGACATGTGACACGTGTGTGTGGTATCAACTTGACTCTCTCGGTGTGTGAGAGTGAGCCTTGAACCACAGATAAACTGTTATTTCCATCTAAGCGCACAAAAACACATTCTATATTAGTAATCGAATTAATCATTTTTTTATCCTTTTTTATCTCAGAGTCAACGTTTAATCTCTAACTTGTTCATCAGTGGTTCGTACAGCTTTGCCACACAATGTTTGTATATTAAGATATGAAGAACAACCACATTGTCTCTGTACTAAGTGCAGCTTGTGCAGAAAAACCATCGACTGATGTTTCATGACTAAATAAACACACATAGACTGTGGTGCTGACTGCTCAGTTTTGTGCACCTACGTCGTAAGTCGCTTTTTTTAAGAGTCATGGCCGAAACAGCAGCAAAGTGGATTGTATGAACATTAAACCACCATTCAAAAATCATAAAAAAGCAAAGAATTAGTTAAAGTGAAACAACAATAAGACTGTCAGGTTAAGCAGAATAATTAGTTTTTAGATTAAAAAGTGTTTGAAAAGGAAACAGAATTTCAGATTTAGAAAAACACTATGTGGCTAAACCTAAAAATATATTAATTAGTAAGTTAAACTTTAAACAAAGCATGTTGGTTGTCCAACGCTCAGTTCCACTATGAGTGTCTTTGTGAAAATCTGAACTTTGAGCCTGTTGCTAGGTAACTGATCACTAGTATATAATATTACAACTGCAATAAAAAAAACAGGAGCAATAAGGATCTATTTGTTGTCTAGCAATTCAGGAAAAGGTTTGTTCATGATATGGATGTTAGATCTGCAGGGGCCAGAACAAGATCTAAAAGAAAGGTCAATTTTGTTATACTGGAGATTTGTGTCTGCAAATTGCAACATTCAATGGTCATTACACCACATCTGTAGCAGCACTGTAGTCAATGTGAGATTGGCCTTATGTTATAATGTACTAGTGCTGGTCGAAATTTTTCTGCACCAGTCGTGAAAAATGGTAACATAGGTATATTTACTCAAGTGGTGTATTAATACATTGTGCAGTCCCTCCAGGATTTTGCGATGTCGCAATCGCAACAATTCATGCAAATTCAACCAATCACCATGAATTTTGTGCAACTCGCAATTTTGACCAATCACCGCAACTTTTCCGCAAATTTGACCAATAACCGGAGTTTCCCGTGACTTCAACCAATCCCAGCAGTCCCACGTGCCGGACTTTGTGTCAGTATGTGACTCTGAGAGCCAATGACCAAGCGGGAGTGAGAACGGGTTGACGTAACACACGGACCATGCCAAATTAATTTCCTTGTTTCTGATATGAAGACGAGACATGTGTGACTCGAATATCTCACATTTACCAACAAAACGTACAGCTAAAGACTGCACAAAACATTTCAGACCGTCCTGCCAACCTGTACACATTTTAACATCAATGTGCACTATAATGTTTTTTTCACTTTAAAGTCGCTGAAAGCTGCTGCTGTTTCAACCCCAGCCTGGTCTCACAGAATTCCATGAAATGATCACGAACTGTTAACACCGCATTACCTGGTGGTGGCACGGAATGTGTGAAAATTCTGTGTGGCCAACACGGAAAACAATGCCAATGTAAAGTCAAGGAGAAGATGACGTGGCATTAAGAGCGACTACGGTAGTAGTATGAAAGCCCGAAATCTCCATAGGGAGGTTGGTTGGGGTGGTGGATGGGTCAAACAACACAGGACTTTCACCCAGGAGACTGGGGATCGTGTCCCACGTGTCACATTTCCTAAACCCAACTGTCCCGTTCTTCTTTTTACTAAACCCAACCGTCCCATTCTTCTATTCCTAAACCCAACTGTTCCGTTGTTGCACGACCTTTTCCTTAAAGCTACACTGTGTACGAATTTCTCCCATCTAGCGTTGAGATCATATATCGCAATCAACTCTCGCCACGCAGTTCACGGTACATATTGCAACTACGGTAGCCTTCACGCTTCAAAAAGGTGGTTCAAAAGGCCATCTATCAGCCATGGTTGTTTGAGTGCACTTCACACCACGAGCGGGCAAGCGCACCACCCGACGGATTGACGGATGCATTTTGTATATTTTTATGCAACAAAGCCACTAAAACCTAGGGTTGGGCATCGTTGAGATTTTAACGATTCCTATTCCAATTACGATTCTTCCTTTCGATTCCGGTTCTTATCGATTCTTGATTCCAATTGACCTCTCGCCGGCCCCTCCCCCAAAACGGCCATTGTCCAATCACACATCATAGCAACCGTTACTATGTGAGCAGGTCCAACAAACATTGACTCCAAGCAAGACGGTGAAGCGGTGCGCCCACGGCGTTTGTAAATCGGACACTAGATACCCCGATTGTCTGGAGGATTAATTTGCACTAACGTGTTTACTATTTAGCAGCCTGAAAACTGGTATTAAAGGCTGTAGAAAGAATGAAAAGAGAGCATGCGGTCAACAGTGTTGCCGTAGTAAATCGGACTCCAGCTGAAGTTTAAAGCCTACATCCTTGACACATGTATTCTATAATCCTAATAGTAATATACAGGCTTATATTGCAATCTCTTAGGCCTACATGTAGGTGTACTTATATTTAAATAAACACACAGTAGCTGAGTTTATGCAGTGTCTTTTATTTTACTCATGTTTTTTTCAAGAGTCAGAACGAGGCAACAGCTGAGGGAGAGTGCGTGTCCTCCACCCCCCGTGCTGGACCACCACCTTGAACCTCGGTCAATGGTACAAATAAATCGTTCACATTCAAGAGAAAACGTTTCATAAATGAGGGCTAAATGAATCAAACAGTGTGGACGGCCCCACTCCCAGTTAAATGTATTGAACATTACGAAGCATAAATACCAGACGTATTTCATATCAAAGGTAAGGCTAACAGCTAACTAGTTACCGTGTTGTCTAGATCTACTAACTAGAGGCAAGAACACAAATTGGACCAAAGTTATGATTACCATGGATATCATTGCCAGAATGTTAACCTACTCTCTAAGCTAAGTTTAACGAGCCCTTTAGCTTTAGCCAACATTAGTTAACATGTTAGCTAATGCTAGCTACATTAGCTGCTGTTGGGTTGGGTCTTTGAGCTCCCCAACTTTATTTTTTGTCAGTTTACAACAAAGTCGAAAGTTTGAATATATCCCTCCACTGCATACTGTAACCCCTTTTGCCTCGATCTGGAGGATATCGCGGAGGTATTGCTCCAAAAAAGGTCACTGACACGCACGGGTATACCTCTTCCCGTCATGGCAATTTGTCGTGCTGGTCGTGTTTGACCATTTGTTTGTCAGACGTAGCAACAGTAAGTAAGGGGGGCGGGGCTTGGCGAAAGGCTAATTCTTTGAGGGGTGGAGTTGAAATGGGTCACATGCTTATTTCACAAATAAGAGGAAAGTTTTATTTTGATTCAAAGGACGGTTGCAGTTTGACGGGGATTTTTCAATGTAAAATAAAGCCACACTAGAGCACCGCTTACTATGCTCCATGGCTGCAACACAACAAGCGCCTGGTCGCTACGGAAACCAAAACTTGCGCATGTTAAATTTGGAACCCATGATCAGATTTAAAACCAAATCCTCCAAACGATTCCAAACGATTCCAATAAAGAAACGATTCCGATGGAATCTTAATTTTTGAAACAATTCCAAGTAGAAATCGGTTCTCGATGCCCAACCCTACTTAAACCTATTAACAGAATAACTGCAATTGAGGTAATATATCCATGTGAGATGGCAACCCTGATTTTAATTTATAAATAAGCAATGAGCAATTAAAAGAAAACAACAAAAATGAATGTTAAAATAGCGTACCTGTCATGAGTGTCAACAACTCAGCTCCACTCAGAGTGCAGCCCAGAAGTGAAAGTATCTGAATGACTGCAGAGGGCAGAGTAGGACTACTTTGATATGTTTATACTCCTTGCAGCGTGCAGAGTCCTGCAGAATGGAGGATACATTCTCTATTATGTAATACACATATCCTAATATCATCAATACAAAGGTAATTTCATGCATCGATATCAATCCCCTCAGGAATTTATAATAGTGAGGACTGTCTCTAAGTATTTGAGCAAGACATTAAGTACTGATTTAGAGTTTGAGAGAACTTTCCCGGTTTATTTTGAGAACAAGGTCTATCTTCACAAGAAAACGATACCAAACATTTCTGCAAAACCTCCATTTCACCTCCTAGGCACTGCCAAAGTGCTCTTGAGCAAGGCACCCAACTCCCAACTGCTCGGGGCGCTCCTCAAAGGAGCAGGCCCATCAGTCTGACATCTCTCCATTAGTGTATTTAGCATCTATAGGTCCTGAGCATGTTTGTAATTCAGGCCTGTGTTCAATGTGTGTGCAACTGTACTAACATAGTGAAAATTGTGAATTGTGAATAAATTAAGGCATTCTTCTTCTTCTTCTTCTAAAAATGCCTATAAGGACTTAGTATGTTTACATGTAGCTGGGAAAGAGCTCTAGTGGCTGAGTGAAATATGACTGGAGCAAGTAGTGTCACATTGTTCCAGAGCCTCATGACTTTATAGTGAGAAGGTTTGGGTGGATGAAAAGGTTATGGAGGTGTCAAGAGATTGACCTAGGAGTTGTTGGAAATGAGGAAGTTACAGATTCAATTAATGGCAATTTATCAAATATGTTTTATCAATATTGACAAAAAATCAAAACGTGTGTGTGTGTGTGTGTTAGTGTGTTAGAAAGAGGGAAAGGTGACGAGATCACTTGGGTAGCGAAGCCACGCAAGATCAAGATGGCGGATGAAACCACAAGATGTGAGGCTCTTTGTAGTTTTTAGCGCAAGGCACAAAATGGCTACTCAAGGAAAATACATAAACAGGCTATTTAACCCCAAGATGGCGGGTAGTGAAACTTGGTTGCAATACCACGTGACTATGGGGTGGCCGTCAGCTGATCTGTGTATGTGTATGCGTGTGTGTTAGGTTAGTGTGTAAAGAGGAAAGCAAAGCACACTTTAGAGAAAGAAAGACACTTGGAATCTTGATTTTCGAGGAAGTGATAATAACCAATCTTCTCGTTCATGCAGGACTCTAACCTAACTTGATGTTAGGGCAGGGGTCTGAGAAGTTGCTTAACGAGGGGAATGTTTATTATCCAGCCTCTTGTTGGCCAACAGCTGACTTCTTGCGGCAATAATAACCGATCCTTCTGTCTACACAGGGGCACGAGGTAACAGTCTTGATATGCCGTGGTGCCGTGGTTCGAGTGACGAACGGAAGGTTTATTATCTCGCTTATACAGTAACTAACTTCTTCACGGCGTGAGATAGCAGTGTAGCAATTACAGTTTCAATAAGCTTACAGTATCAAACACAACATATATCAACAAGTACCGTGATCCAGTACTTTCACAGCAATAAATTGGACTTGGTGGTCACAATCATATTAATAGTAAGACATTTGCAACAGTAGCACTTACTAATTAATCACATTCAATGCAGTAACAAGTTGCAGCAATAGCGGTTACTGACATTAATAACACACACCTATGTTTCTCTGCCCAGAAACTTCAGCCTCCTTACTGTGTGTTTTCCCGTTTGTTTGGTCCCATAGATGCTCCACGGTAAACAAAAACGGATCCGTCTCTCACTCGTCAATGATTCACAGAAAAAAATGGTTTCTCGCCAAAGGCAGCGAAGAACCAGTTCAGTCGGCTCAATAAGAAAAGCTGTTGTTCAATTTCTGCAGAGATGAAACACTGATGCATGTTTTCCACAGGATCCAGGGTGTTCCCAGGACACCAAAAATAGTCCAGAGAGGAGAGTATGGGATTAGTTTTGTGACTTGAATTCCAAGCAAAACTTCTCAAGTATCAAACAAAAAACACTAACTCAAGCAAAAAAATTGTCACCTCAAAGGTAAAACTTAAAACTTGCAAACAAAACATTTGTGTAGTTGTAAACTATTGGTCTTTTATTTGTTTGATATTATGTCCTTTTGTTTACAGTTCCCTCTGCTTCTTTCTCAATGATCAGTCTTTTGCTCTCTCCATCACGTTTGCAGTCATGCTCCCAGCTTTCTCCTTTGCGCTCCCTGAGTTTTTGCTTGCAATTCTGACACAAATATCTCGCGTGGGCGGGTCTTACAGTGGTGCGTCCCCATTGGCTAATGAGTGTTAAGGGAAAGTTTGAGTGACAGCTCAGCCTAAGTGCAGGTAAACTAACGTTAGAGACTCAGAGTATGGTCTTTTTTAAGTATTATTAATATATATATATATATATATATATATATTATCTGTGATCTACGTTGCAAGCATGGTTACTAGACATTTGTTGTTTCGTGGTGTTAAGTTACTAGTTAGTGTTGAAGTTAAAAAGTCAAAACCCGGCTCATGTTTTGACAACAATGTTAATGGGGCCTGCAGCTAAATTTAATCAAGTACACTAATACAGCATTTGAGTGTCTCACCTAAAACCTAGCTTCTAAAGAATTAATCAGGTCATGTCTGACATTTAGCATATGAAGAAGACTCATTGTCCCCACAGGAAAGGTAACTATTGTTTCTGGTTTTGGGGAGCCACTCCCTGCAGGGCCAGGCGTGATTAGACAGAATCAGCACTACCATGTGAAACGACCTTTGTCTGTGACCTGGGGTAAACCTAAAATCAGAGGTGTGTCTTTAATCAGAGACCCACAATTCCACAGGAATATAATTCGGAAACTGATGTGATGTCGGCACTTCAATCTGTGACCCGCAAGGGAAGCAGATGGAGTCCGCTGTTTACAGTGTAATTGTTTGTCATGTCACATGACTGTTCTTCTGTGACTCCGCAAGGAGAAGCATGAGATCAGTCCACTGTCAGCTGCAGTGTTTTATGTTTTATGTTGATTGTGTTTTGTCTTGTCGTTTTCATACAGTTTCATTAAACCTTTTGCTTAACTTTCAATTCGACCACAGCCTCTCCTTCCTCCTCCAGAAATCGAAGAACACGTCTTTTAGTTAATTTCTTAACAGATGGTGACCCCGACGTGATTTTTGGAGGAAAAAAGGAAAAAGGCAAATTGAAGGACGGATCATGGTGACTTGCTGAATTTTCACATGGGCCCAGACAACTGAAAGGTGAGCAGAAAACCTGTTTTATCAAAACGCTGCAAAGCTTACATAGGAAACGTTTTAGATGTGAAAATTCAGCAGCATCAACTGGTAAGTCTATTAAAATCTGAAAAAGTAATGATAAAGTAATGCCCAATTGAGAACACGTTGAGAACGATAAGTCAAAAGCATTGTTTGTTGTTATTTGTATTGTGTGTGTTAATCTTAAAAGCCTGAAGAAGGTCCATGGAATAGATATCTCAATAGCCGACCGGGGCGAGAGACCCGAGGATTTGAGGCGCCTGAATTAGAAAAGTTCGTGAAAAAGACGACCAGGGTGCATGTATAAATTTTAAAATGTATGAGATCGTGAAAAAGTCGACCTGGTTAAGCTTGTATAAATTTTGAGTTTATGAGATCGTGAAAAAGTCGACCTAGCAAACCTGTATACATTATTTAATTTATGAGTTCTTGAAAAAGCAGACCTTGTTACGCCTGTTAAATTTTTAAAAGTCCGTACAGCCGGCCGAGTTAGACTCTGATAAATTTTAAATAGAAAGACCGCGAGGGCGGCGACAGAAAATTAGTTTCTGTGAAGGCACGGAGGAAAACATTAAGACTTTTTCAAAGCCAGCATAACAGCTGTGGGGAAGTAGGACTTGGTAAAGTTGATTTTGCGGTGACGGCGGAAATAAAGCGCCATTGGAAGACCCCCCAGTTTTTCCTCGTGACCCATAGTATGGAAATAGGAAGATCAATTTAATAATAGGTATAGTCGAATTGTGTGAAAACACTTAGGAATTGTAAAGAAAGGCCTACTGTAAATACATTTTAAAAGAATTGTGGTGTTGGGATTTGAGTCTGCGGCAGCGACTCGCGCGCGCTGTGTGTTTTGTGAAAAATTGTAAATAAGATTGTTTTGTTTAAATTGAGAGCGTGCAGCTCAGCGGTAGGGTTGTGGACGTGTTGAGGTTACAGACGCGGTTTGGTTGTGGATGTTCGTTTGTGTTGAGTTTTGCATTGGAAATTCAATTTCCTGAGTGGTATAACAAACAGCGAGTCCATCTGGTTGGTAAATCATTACAACAGAGCGTCTACTAAAACCAGCTAGGGGTCAGACTATGGAAAATACGGTAAACTAGAGAAATTAAATTTCTGAAGAGATTGCATTGTGAATGCTTTATGATTGAAAGGCTAACTGGATGGCTGTTTGGATTTTTGTGGAAAAGGGTGGAGCAGTGAGAAAATAGATTAATCTGTATGAATGTCTTTGAAGAGTTGGGCGCCAACCCTGAATGTATGAAAGACGTGGAACATTTTAAAGTTTGAATGGAGTTTCTTAGTGAATGTATGAAAATGTGCTAAGCAGTTAAAAATGTATGAAAATGTGTTTCGAGGGGGCAAAGATGCCTGCTAAAACGTTGAATATTGGAAATGATTTGTTTCATTTGATTACATTTTTTGTTCATGTTTAGTGTTGTTCTATAGGGACAGAAATGGATAATACCTTACAGTTTTAGTCTTGTTTAACTTTAAATCAATTTTCCTGTTCCTTGACTGAACTTCAGTTATTCTTCCAACAAACAAACTCTTAGAGTATCAGTCTCCTGTGTTAATGGAGGACCGTTTAGGAGACATAGGGGGGTTTTCACACCTCATTTTAACACAAGCAGACAGATTGCATGTAAATTTACTCAGTTTTTGTGAATTAATGTTTGTTGCTCCAATGTTCCAGGTAGTTGAGATAAGTGCATTTTATTTTGAATCATCTGTAATTTTTTGGTTTTTGCATTGAGTAGAATTGTGTCTGAGTGATTGATAAGCCCAATGCAAGTCAAAACAGCAGCTGTTTGCATTTTTTCACACATATTCTTTTATTTCATACAAAACCAAGACAAAAGGTGCCTTTGTTTGAATTTACACTCTCACCGATGTGAATCCCCCATTCTACCTGGGAAAAGAGTTCAGTGGGGGGTGGTGATAAATTTAGCAGTATGGAGAAATAAATTGAGCTACTTTAAGCAATTTAACACTAGCTAAAATTGTCACAAAAAGAATTTAAGAGTCTTAGGGGGTTTTCAATGGATAACTTAGTAAATGCATATTTGGCATTTTGGGCATTTTGACTAAAAATTGGTTTGTTTTTCACTAAAAATGATAAATAACAGGCACATGAAGATAAATTCATTATATTTTTATGCATTCTTACTGTAGCTAATCTTTTCCACTATTTTCTTTTGTTTTGTTAGTTTTTATTCTTTTTATGTTTCTGATGATGTCTCTGAAATCATAGGTTTGAGAGAGTCAAGGTAGTAGTAATTGCATTGATATTTCTTTATGGTTTGTTGATTTTTTATTATTTTTATTCCCTAGTTGTAAATATTTTGTTAAAAAATAAATAAAAATGGGGGGAGATCAGAGGATTTGTAAAGCCTCTGTGCTGGCCACACAGAGTGCTATGCAAATCTTCTTCTCAGGGTATTAAATGTGGCACAAAAGAATGACACGGGACTTATATAGAAATTGATTTGCTCAAAAAATAGCAATTTGCTGACCAAGTTTGTCAAAAATGTTTTAAGTAATAGTAAAAGATGAATCACGCAGCCCACATTCCCCCATTGAGAAAGAAAATTGTGGAGTTTTTATTTTTTGTGTTTTTGTAATTGATGATCTGTACTGTATGTTTACAATGGACTCATGACTTTTTGGGATCATTTATTATGTTATGGACTAAAGCTTTTTGCCCATTGTCTTAAGGACTTTGGAAAACACAGATGACAAAGGAAACATTTCTCCTTCCATGAGAAATTAATGGACAAATCAAGGATAAACTATCACATTTTTTCTTCTTCATTGTTTTCACTCCTAGACATTGCCTGAAATGAAAACACTAATATGACTTTTGCAAAAAGTCAGTGTGTCAAAGCCATTTTATTCACAGATGAAAGCAGCCTCCAGATTCCTGCTGATGAAGTCATTCAGCCTGATGACTACATATGATCGAGGAGATCAAGGAATCCAGGTCAGATTCATGCAAGGTGCTGCTGGACACCAGCGCTGCAGTGGAGTGGGAGAGACGCATCACAAGGAACCAGGTTCACACTTCAACTTCAAGCCCAGCAGAGTGCCTACAGGAACCCAGTTCATCTGACCAGACGCTGACGGAGAGCATGGAGCATCACTGCTGCTGAATTCCTGCGGTGGTTTCCTGACAGAGCAAGGAGACTGGATCCCACCCCCTGACCCTGGGCCTGCTGACACACCAAAAAAAGCTAAGGATGGCTTTTTCCTACAGGATGTAACGCTTGAATGCCAGCACAGCAAGATGGACACCAACGCCAACAAGGGGAGTGAGGAGAATTGGGTCAGCAGTAAATCCACAAGGAGACCCTGGGCTCCCCTCTGATCTGTCACCTTCATGTTTCAACGGTTAAAGGGCCAGAATGCTCAGGAGGATAAGAGCATTTTTTACAGCAGCTGCAGCCAAGCTAGGCGCGCAAATGTGACGTCAAGAGTGCGCCATAGCCTGCTAAGGTTTTTTGGTGACGTTGCCGCCTGTGCTGGGTGCATGAGAATGAACCAGCAGCGATCTGAGATTTTGTTCCAAATTTTCAGATTGGACAAGACTGAACAAAGAACTTTTCAAAATCTGGATTTCAGACCATTCCCCAGTCGGCATCTTTCACTACAGAAAGGTCACTGATGTGCTGTTTCCTTGTGCTCACTCCATCTGAACTGACAGTATATATTGAAGTGTGTGTATCAGTTTTTTAGCTCCTTTTGAGATTAAGATCAAACCCATTGTCTTTACCTGGTCAACCGCTTTAATATCTTCTGATTTAATTAAGTGTTTCTGTTTTTGTTTCAAATGGAATGCAAGTCACTAAGTAAAACCAGCGAAACATATTTTGTTAAGAGAAAATAACCTTCTTGATACAAGATATGGAGTCAGATAAGATGAGGTCAGAGATGAAAAATAATTTCTTGTATAAATCAAACAAATTTTGCTAATGTCTACATTGTTGTTGTATGTTTATGTAACGACATTGTTTTCATTAACATTCATAGTGTTTTCACACCAAAGGTGTGAAAAATGAGGGATTGTTGAAGTTAAAAAGTCAAAACCCGGCTTATGTTTTGACAACAATGTTAATGGGGCCTGCAGCTAAATTTAATCAAGTACACTAATACAGCATTTGAGTGTCTCACCTAAAACCTAGCTTCTAAAGAATTAATCAGGTCATGTCTGACATTTAGCATATGAAGAAGACTCATTGTCCCCACAGGAAAGGTAACTATTGTTTCTGGTTTTGGGGAGCCACTCCCAGGCGTGATTAGACAGAATCGGCACTACCATGTGAAACGACCTTTGTCTGTGACCTGGGGTAAACCTAAAATCAGAGGTGTGTCTTTAATCAGAGACCCACAATTCCACAGGAATATAATTCGGAAACTGATGTGATGTCGGCACTTCAATCTGTGACCCGCAATGTTGATTGTGTTTTGTCTTGTCGTTTTCATACAGTTTCATTAAACCTTTTGCTTAACTTTCAATTCGACCACAGCCTCTCCTTCCTCCTCCAGAAATCGAAGAACACGTCTTTTAGTTAATTTCTTAACACTAGCTAGCTAGTAAAGCTTTTTTAAGTTAGCATTTAACATTAGCTATACTGCTAACGTTATCTAAAACTTGTAGCCACCGGCTACCTTATTGAGCTAATTTACCATGGGAATCATGTATTCTTCGTGAGGCCTTACTCAATGGAGCTGTATTAATTATCGTCTTCTCTCTGTAGAGACCTGCAGGACCCGAGCAGAGCTACGATGCTCTCCCAGGTAACCTTAGGTTAGTAACATAGCTATATTATGGTCTATTAGGAGAATTATTATCCAGCTAACTACTAATTGTTGTGGTTGCTATTGGCCTGATAATACACAATGCTAGGGCATTGGTTAAGTTGTACAATGTAGAAGCTGTGAATATAATGTATTATATCTAGAGGTCGACACATACTGTACAGTACAAATGCAGTGTTAGCACTGCTTAACTGGTTCATCTTTATAGTTTTGTGCTCATCTGTACTTTCCTAGTTATGACAAAGACTGTCTATCCTAGCTCTAATTACATGTCTTCTGTTGCATTTGCAAGCAGGTCAGCATAAGGAAAATGTTCATAGTGTTTTTAAAGCCTACACATTTGCTAATGGCTACTTAAAAGCAAGTTATTTTAATTGTAAATCACACAACCTTGGAAGCTTCAGTTATCAGTAAGAACTTTGTTACCATGTGATTTGTGTAAGAAACTTTGTTATAATTTTCTATCACAGCTCACATCAGGCAGCAGGCAGACCAACCAGGAGGATGTGGGAGCAGTAGAGGGAGAGGAGCCTTCTGTCTCTCTGTGGAGGAAACACTGTGTGCGAAGGCTTCAAACAGCCAGGGTGTAGACCAATAGCGTATGTATTGATCATATTTTGCTCAGATACTCAATTAACACTTACAATAACCTTTTTCTTAAGTTTTCATTGGTGTACTTGTAGTTTCTTAGTCCATTGTATGTCAATATATCCTACTACAGTATACTGTCCTGTAATTTAATTTGTGTTTACATTGTCTTACTGTAATTATATTTTGAAATGCACATAATATATTAAAACATTTTTTTACATTCACCCTTGTTTGTTTGGTTCATTATATAAAACAGGAAATAAGGTCGAGACTATTATAATGCTTTATTTTTAGTCCAATATAAAACTTCACATACATAATGAATATTTGAACATATTTTGCTGGGGCCCCGGTGGTAGAAGAAGCTGAAACTCAGTGTCAGTCATTATTTGCAGTACATCACAGGTCAGGGTCAGTTTTTCATCACCAACAATACACAAACATACTGAGTAATTGGGTTATGTATATATTTCACATATTCAGTTTCACCTAAGGCAAGCTGTATTTCTCTGCTGACTTGTGTCTGCAAAAACAATTCTGAGAGTGGTGCAAGAATATCACACACAACTCCTGGACGCCTGGGATCATCTGGTCTCCTGAGCTCACTGATGGCCCACCGCTCCAGTCTGCACGACAGCCTTTTCTACAGGAAAGATCTCTGAAGGGCTGTAGTCCTTCACTTCCTTGACTTCTTATTGTAAAGCTTGAAGTACCTTATTGGATGATAAAAAGGGTTTGAAATTAGCTCAATAATAAATAATTGTAATAAAGCCTGCACTCTAGAAACATTTTTCTAGCTTTCCTGAACACTACTGGAAGACTTATTTCTGAAATATTATTGATCACACTTGCCAGATTCCTACCTCCACGTTGACTACATGTGTAAAGTAAGATATGGCCAGCCACCAGGACACATGCACATCACATCAAACCATAAGGATCACTAAGCAAAGTATTTGTCAAGGGCCTTGTGTGTTAGTTAAAGTACATAGGTTGGACAGTAGTAACACTATGCATTAATTCTAAATATTGTTGACATTTACAGTGCTCAAAAATACGTCCGTTATCTGCCATCTTAAGGTAGTGCAAAGAAAGAAGAAGCAGTATAGATGGAACATTATCTAATGTATGTGTCGAACTCTATAATATTACATTCACAGCTTCTACATTGTACAACTTAACCAATGCCCTAGCATTGTGTATTATCAGGCCAATAGAAACCACAACAATTAGTAGTTAGCTGGATAATAATTTTTCCTAATAGACCATAATATAGCTACGTTACTATAACGTTAGCAGTATATCTAACGTTAAATGCTAACTTAAAAAAGCTTTACCAGCTAGCTAGCTAGTAACATAACACAATGAAACAACAAATGTCTAGTAACCATGCTTGCAACGTAGATCACAGATAATATATATATGATCAATACTTACACTTTATTAATCTTGTAGTAATCCCCTGTGGAGTGGCTTGTGTGTCCTCTAGACCTGGACTCTGAGTCTCTAACGCTAGTTTACCTGCACTGAGGCTGAGCTGTCACTCAAACTTTCCCTGAACTTTCCCTTAACACTCATTAGCCAATGGGGACGCACCCCTGTAAGACCCGCCCACATGAGATATTTGTGTCAGAATCGCAAGCAAAAACTCAGGGAGCGCAAAGGAGAAAGCTGGGAGCATGACTGCAAACGTGATGGAGAGAGCAAAAGACTGATCATTGAGAAAGAAGCAGAGGGAACTGTAAACAAAAAGAAATAATATCAAACAAATAAAAGACCAATAGTTTACAACTACACAAATGTTTTGTTTGCAAGTTTTAAGTTTTACCTTTGAGGTGACAATTTTTTTGCTTGAGTTAGTGTGTTTTGTTTGATACTTGAGAAGTTTTGCTTGGAATTAAAGTCACAAAACTCCCATAGGAGAGCACCCTTTAGCAGCTTTCGCGTGCAGTGGATGATAATGAGAAATGGGTGAGCAGAGTATTTATGTCCAGGTCACCTGGGCACGGACCCCTACTGCGTTCAGGGACCCCGGCCAATAGGGAATCAGAGTTTTTGAAGGTGACATGTAGGTGTGAACTACAGTTCTGTAGTTCTTTTAGACCTCCGGCCATCTTTTCTCATGGAGGTGTGACTTTTAGGCTTTTACAGTTGCATCGAGGTCGCAATCTTTTTGTTTGAAAAGGTCACTCAGGCCTCATGTGGGACATGTGGTTTCCTTTGTCTCAGAGGTCAAATGCTCTGAGATCTTTGTTTAAAAGATAATGTTTAACCACACTGCTCGGTTCCCAACAGAGGTCACTTCTCATTTCCCTTTCAAACTGTACGAAGGATGCGCTCCATTAAAGTTCAGTTTTTTTTGTTAACACATTTGTACCTGGAACTGAAATTTTGAATATCCATTGGTGGACGTTTTCTCTGGGCTTGTCAGAGCACAAGAAATTTCCCAAATCAGTGGCTAAAAAGTGAGTTTTTCATTATCATTCTATATTTAGTCTTTTTTCTATATATTTTACTATATTTCAGCATAAAAACCCAAATACTTAATGTAGTAGGCCCATGATGAGAATATGGCTGTATCTCAGAAACTACAGAACACAATCAAGTATTTCTAACTGATCTGATATTCATATGGAAAACATTAAAGAAACACAATGCTAGCGCTTTTGCACATACACTTCTCTGTTTTTAGGATTACCCCGGTGAGATTATTATCTGCACTATAGCAGTTCCGCCTGTCATAGATATTTCTAAATAAACATTATTAAACCAGAAATAATGCAGACAGGAAGAGGAGGTTCTGATGTACATCATGTGTTGATTGTGTTTCAGTGGGTTGCTCAGTCAGTAGGAAGACAGCATGGAGGTCACAGCTCTCTGTATAAGACTGTGTGAGTACTGACATTTTGTATCACTATTTTACTTATCTTCCCTTTTAGCCAGTGGACAAATATCTGTGTTTTATTTGACAAACCGCTCTCCTCATGTGTCTCTTCAGGGATGGACATGTTGGTCCTGCTGCTTCTAAGAGTTGACCAAAGTTACTTTGCTCAGAAAGCTAGTGAGTTGGATTTAAATAATTTGCTGGACACTCAGTTTGTGCTTAGCTGTGTAATATTCTGAATAATGATCTTATTGTTAACTGCTGAAATGTGTCTTTTGTTTATACCTTAGCAACAAAGAGACCAAGAAAGATGAAATATGTAATCATGACATTGTAACCACAAACTCTGAACACAATCAGACCTTGACCAAGTTACCCTGCTGCTCCAGAAACTGCTAAGAGTACCTTAAAATGTAGATGTTTTAATTATATGCTGTTAATACTAATGTAAAGATTTGTCTTGTTTTTTGTAAATGGTAGTCTAGACCAGCTCTATATGAAACGTGTCCTGAGATAACTTGAATATTTGATTTGATTGCTCACTTTCTGTGTGTCCGTCTCAGATGTGGCTTTTCCTCGTGTTCTTCCAGACAGACTGCAGTTTTTTGAATATGAGAATGTCAGTGTGATCTGTCAAGAGTTAGGTGGTTTGACTGAATGGCGAGTGATGAGGAGGCTCAACGAAAGAAGTTCAACAGACTCTTACACCTGTCAGTCATCAGCACCATCCTGCACCATTTATCCCACCTTTAAAAGTCAGAGTGGAGAGTACTGGTGTGAAGATGTAGAGGGAACAGGCGCAATGCTGTCAACATCACCATCAATGGTATGTTTAGCAAATAATCAACACTTTCTCTTTATTTGATGCAGTGACATAGTAAACTCAATTTGGCATTTTGAAAAAAAAAGTTCTACAGTTCAACAAAGGAACATTTTAATGCAAGTCAACAAAACAATAGTATGAACATTTTTTTTGGCTGCTAACTTTCTTTGCCAAAATTTTTTTTTTTAAAGTGTCTACTATTTGTTGTATGCAGTGCCGTTGAAAATGTTTGGATTGGGTGATTACTTGGCCTGTGGTTTTGCTGCTTGTAGAATTCATCAAAAACAAATTTTAGGCTACCCCAAAATTACTTACAGAAGAAACTAGTTCAAATGCAATTCCCCTGTATACCCTACTACTGACTTACTAATTTAGGCTACCTGACATTGAACGCTGCAGATTCAGAATGTAATCACAAAATATCACAATGAAAATGTGGAGTAATCAGACATTAGCCTCATGGACTCATGGCAGTGCGCTACCCATCTGGCCCGTTATGTGTGCTAAACAGTCAATATCTGCGTTCATTAACCACCAGAGGGATGTGGGCTTCTTTTACCTATATATTTTACGATATATTTTGCATTTCTAATCCAAACAACGTCAAAATTGGCACTGCACTTACTCGTGCCCGTAGCAAGACACCTGTCAAGTTTGAAATCCATCGGACAAACGGTTCGAGAGATATGCGCATAACACACACACACACACACACACACACACACACACACACACCCAGACAGACAGACGTTCCTGCACTTCATAGACAGAAGTTCAAAGTGTGATGTCTGTTACACTTGAGGTAGAAGGCAGCCATGTAGACAGTTGGTCTGTGTAATGAGCCGTCCCCAAATTTCTGAGCTGCCAGTTTATGGCCATTTATGGATTTAGTTGGGGAAGACTGATTTGGGGCTAAAGTAGGGCTTCATCTGTGTAGTGTCTGCACGACATGAGAGACTGATGTTCATAAACCATGCAATTTAATTTCCCTTAGTTTGATTTATGTGTTTCCCTATTAATAATGTCCTGCTTGAAAAGCCCTGTACAAATTAAGGGTTACTGTTCCTTTCAACAATATAATTTAATGTATACAGGACCGGTCATTTTTTTCCCTGTTTGTTTTCTACTTAACATACATGTTCAACATAAAATCCTTTTTTTTCACACTGACCAGATGGTTCTGTGATCCTGGAAGTTCCTGCCAGTCCTGTTGTGGAGGGAGACAACGTGCCTCTTTATTGTAGAAAGAAGGATTCTCAGTTAAATCACATAGCTGATTTCTACAAAGATGGATCCACACTCGGGACCTGGTATTCAAACAACATGACCATCCAAAATGTTTCCAAGTCTGATGAAGGATTTTACAAGTGCAGCATCTCTGGAGCTGGGGAATCCCCACAGAGCTGGCTGACTGTTTCAAAAGTAAAAGGTGATGAAGGCATGTTTAATAACTCCATTCCAGCAGCCGACGAAGAGACCCGTCCTTCCAGTCACCCCCCTATTCTGCCCTCCCTGCTCTGGATTGTTGTGTTGGTGGCTCTGATGCTGTTGGTGATGGGCCTTCTTCTCTGTAGGAAACACAGGGGTAGAGCAACACTGTCTCACAGAAATTACATGTACATATTTAATTCAGTAAGTGACTTTATTGATTCACGTCTCTCTTCTCTGCTTTTTTACCTCCTCTGCTCTTCATACTGTACATGTTCCAGTTTTTCTATCGATGGCATTTGGTCTTTTCTGTTCTCCGGTATTGGGCTGTTTGTCATCTGGAAAACCAACACCAGGATCGCACTCACCTGCAGATCCTACAGGTGAGAAAAAGCCAAGATGTAGCATGGCAAACATCATATAAAAAAAATGTTAACATATTAACACATTGGCTAAATGTTAACAAACTCCCTTTACAGTCTCATAGCTTCAATGGCCTGGTTATAAACTCTTCTTTCCATTTCTCTTTTTAGCTACAACTCTTTCAGACACTTGTTTGCAATGTAATATGTCATCTGGTGTATTTGAGAAATTTGTGTTAATTAATACCTGTGCAAGTTTTAGCTGATATGTTAATCCATTTTGTGCTGTATTGCTTTACTGGCACTTTCTTTTAGAGAACAATGAAGTCTCTTGAATTTAAGTTCAGTTTTATAAGGTTAGGTCAGATTTTTTTAGGTGGGATTACTGTACACCAATGCCCTCCTCTCTTTGCTATATAGCCTCTATGCTATGCTGTATGCTGCGTATTGATGAAATATTGTATGCCCATTATTAAGTTTTTCCGATAAAATACAGCATAAATGTCTGTTTTCCTTATTTAGATTCAGGAGAGGACAATATCGCTAATCAACATCATGCAACATACGCTGTTGTCAAAAAACAAAGAAGAGAGAAAGGTACGTTATATTATATTGCTTCTATGTCCAAGTTTGTGCAAAATCTTTTGTTTTAATTATGTCATATTTAAGTGATATAATGCTATAGGTGCAGAATACATTTAACCCCTTTAAGTATGATTAAACAGCTCAACAATGGAAACAGCTGTGAGAAAATGTGTGTTTCTTTCAGTGTCTGATGGTGACGATGCAGGTGATCCGGACCTTGTGACATATGCTGTTGTTAAAAAACAAAGGAAGAAGAAAGGTAGTTTATATTATGTCACTTCTGCTTTACTGTTTATTGATTTACTTCCATTCAGAATAAGACTTAAGCAAGTCTGTGGTGCAACATGTTTTGTCTATTACTGACGACGCTACAATTACACAGAATATTCAAAACCATGTTTAGGGAAGAACAAAACTAGTAATTAAAAATATTTGTAAGTTTAGAACTTTTACCAGCCACTAACATTCTCTTTGCAACATAAATGTCACTAGTGTTAAGAGGTGATACATTTAAAATTGCAATACTAGACCTACATATTTTTAGATATGTGTCTGCACACTGCATTTCCTTTCTAATAGGTACTAAATGGTTTCAGCTGATAATTTGATCCTCTCAGTTATAAACCATGTGTGAAGACCACAGACTGAAACTAAGCGCCCATCAGTAGCTTTAATATAGTTGACTGCAGTAGAAGAGGCTCTGAGGTTTTACACTATAAGATGGAAAGTTTTAAAGAAAATCCATTGAATGACTAACAGCTGTATGTAACCTCTGCAGCATGCAGTTTTCTTTGACCTTTAAGGGACAGAATACTTCATAACCTGAAACAATCCACATCAAACCACAACAATGCTTTATAAAATGTTGGAGCATAATGAAAATCCCAAATTGAATGACATTTTTAAGCTCTACAAACAATCTTACAATACATTCTGTATCACGTCGTATTTGTTCTCCCAAACAGAGCCGGACGGGTCCGGAGCAGCTTCCAAGCGACGTCTAACAGACGAGAGTGTCTTCTATTCTACAGTCTACTACAGGTAAGGCTGACGATGATACAGAATCTCTTTCCTCTGAAAATGTAAGTACATGTACTCAACTATGTTCAAATCACAAGGTTCTCATAGCACAGCCAAGCTGAGGATATGAGAGTTCAGTGAAAACTTCCCAAAATCAATTAGGTTTAACAAAGATGAATTTTAATATGTTGACCTGGTGACCTCATGTTTTGATTCATGCTGCTGTTTTACTTACAGGGAACTTAAAAAGTTATCTTGCTTTCCATATTGTGGAGTTTTACTGAGAGAAATGTTTGGTATCTTAACAAATATAATATAAAATATCTTAACAACTAACCTACTAACTTTGCTGATCCCTTGACTTTCTCTAATGTGGATACTTTTTTGTCTTTTTGACAAAGCATAACAGAGATGAGGCCATATAAAAGCTCAAATGACTTACATGCTATTTTATGTGACTTTTTCTTTATCCTGTGTGTTTTACAGGCCACATATACCCAACTGAAGGACTGAGGAGGTGGTCTGTTCAAAGCACTACTTCTGTATTTCAGTTAGGAAGTCATGCTGTAAAGTCACACTTTTGAAATCACTTACAAAGAACATTCGGTGTCTTTCCGTTATCAATATTGTATCTTTAATCATAAACGGACCAGTGATGTAAATTTCAAATATGTTTAAAATCTCTTCAAGGTCTATAAAACCAGCAGTGAATTCACAGAAAAAGAGTGAAGTTGAAGTGGTGGAACAGCCTACACTATTGTTCCTCTTCATGAGATACATTTCTGTAAATCAATTGTATCTCTAAAATGTAACTTTTCTTTAAATGAAGACTATAATCTTATTGCAGATGTTAAAGGAGATGAACATATTGTGAAAATTCAGTTGAGTTGTAATGAGCAGAGTGAGGACCAGAGCATTTACAGAAAAGAAGCTCTAGAGAGAAAGACAATGTCCCCCACAAAGTCTACTGAATAGGAGTAGAGCTTAATGAAAAAGACTACTGAATAAGAGTAAAGCATAATAACAAAGGTTACTGAATGAAAGTAGAGCTTACTGAAAACTAAAGAAGAAAAAACATGAGTAAGCCGACGATGTGGTGTATGCTAAGTGACCTAGTTTACAGTCATATTCCGCACACTGTACATTGTCTAAAATCTTAAAGTAAACCCTTCTTTCTTACTATTTCACACGTGTTTTGTGTTTAAGTATGCTATGTTTGGTGATTGCACCACTTTCGAATATATAGCCGATGACTTTAGTATTACACTCTTAAAGTGTTTTTAAATTTTGTAAGCCTTTTGCATTCAGCATTTTGCATTAAAGTGTGCTTCAAACTTCATTTTCGGTTAGTAGGATAAGGTATTTTACTGTTTTATCTCTGTATCTTTTATGTTCTTACTGTATGGATAAAAGCATTGTGCACCAAAAAACGTATCATGGTTTTAAACATTGCATTGGAACAACTGTCATGAGACAGTTGAACGTAGCAAGCTAACAGGGGATGGACAATTGTGGTTCAGCATTTAGCTGACAGAAAACCGTAGCTGCTTCAGTTCGAGCATGCATACGAGGAAGACAGGATACGTGGTTTCATGCAGGTGGTTACGACGCTTCTCGCCTCTAGCTTGCTCTTATCTTTTTTTAATACTTTTGCCAAGACGTTTGTAAGATGGCTCCCTTGTCCCCCTATCAGGACGCTGTATGATGTGTGTGATAAGGGGAGGGCAAGTCAGTTCGTCAGAGGCTTTGCTACTTTTGCTCTTTTCTTGGAAAATAACATCAGGCCTACACTGTCTCCCTCAGATGATGAGCACTGAATAACGTAATGACAATTTAATTTTCAATAATGAAAGTGCAATTTACGCTTTTTGGTAAAATTTTGACTGTAAACTAAAACTGTCTACTGAACTTGAAACCACAACCGGTCTCTACATTCCCACAATTGAACTGTAGTTGACAAGGGCATTGGGAGAGATCAGCAGAGATTGAGGATTACGTCATTGTGAAGCCAACTCCTAAATTTATTGTGGGAACTGTGGCAACCCAGGGGACTTGAACGCCAGATTCACAATGAACATAGGAAACAGAGACAGTCGGCTTAAACAGAAAATGTTCTTTAATGAAGTATCTCGGAAAAAGGGTAATGGTACAAACTGCAACTTGGGTTTCTTCCCATCTGGGGTCTGTCAGCCTTCAGAAGGTGTAGTCCTGGGAGGATTTAAGCAGAGGGAGAGGTTAGTCTTTTCCTGGCCAATATCCTCGTTGACCATCAGCTCCTAACATGTTACTCCCCTGGGCCTTTGTTGCTCACTGTCTCCTCCCCCCTTGCAGCCTTGGGCTGGCTCTCTTAACACCTTCCCTCTGACTACCTGATGGGCTGCAGGTGTGACCAGTGCCAGGTACCAAGTGGCTGCAGCACCTGCACAGGCAGATAGACTCCCTCAATCACTTCCCCCAGTCTGAGCCTATGTACCCGCCCCCTGTGCCGGACTGGCTGACCCGTTTCCCCTGGTTTGCCATAGAACTTAGAAACGCTAGGCAACATTCTGAGTGACTGAAACTTTAAAAAGTCACACAACCAAATTTTCGGATAATCATTTTTAGTTGAATGAGCCCAGGCATAAGGGTATGCAAACGACTTAAGAACGCCCCCCTCCCTCTCAACTGCTATATATCTTTTTCTCATTGTTTGGCTGTACCAATATATGATTTACTGATTGTTGAATAAAAAATCACATAAGAACCCAAGAAAGAAGGTGGACCAAAGACAAAAGGACCAGGAGTTTCAACCGGACCTCGTTAAACCCCCAAGGTGAGTATCAGCCAAACTCACACCACTATAGAAACACACGCCATTTTTCAAGTAGATGAGCCTTAGATACCCTGTGTACATTGATAGATATGTGTGTGTAGATGTAGAGATGTGCATACGATAGGATTTCTCTAGGTGGAGTGAGGCAGGTGACGCATCAAATAGGCAAGTAGATGTCAAATTAGGAGGAGGCTTGACTCACCTTCGCCCTCCTCCCCGTCTCGCTTACTTCTAAGGATAGGAAGCCAGGGGTCTACAGGCAGTTGACCGAACAAGTTTATTGGGATCAATCAGAACTGGATGCATAAATAAGGGCTACGGGCCCGCCAGCGCTGAGTCTGTGAAAAAATAAATAAAAACCGTGATCTCTGCGGCGGCAGATTATTGAATGTGCTGTTGCCGACCGGGCAGGCCTCGGTTTTGACTCTTTTTAAAGGCGCCGACCCGGCTCTCCTTGCCACTGTAAATCTTAGCAAGGCGGGCTGTGACACCCGTGCGCGCTCTCTCTCTGATGAAAGGTCGCACAGGGCATCCCATTCTTCACAGAATATCACATCCCGTTTGACAACAGAAAAGGTTTCAGTTCTTTAAACTCAGCAGTGAAAGTAAGGTTTTAATTTCAGATCCTCTGAGTTCTTTCTAAAGTACCACGATTACAATCAGAAGGAGAAATCAACTGGAGATGAAGAAGCACAGCGTTAACTTCTGCACCCAAACAGGGTTGTTAAAACATGGGAATAAAAAGAAATGACTGCAATGTTTTTTACCTACCAAAGACATATAAGGCAGGGTCAGAGAATTTGAACAAAACAACAATATACATATTCTACTGTGGGGAATGTGATTACTTAGGGACCGTTCGGTATTTATGGAATGGACCACCAGAAGAAAATAGGAGAGGGTCATGTCTTTTTATTCTTTGTTGATGGGAGAGTCATCCAATTCTTTTTAGCCTAGGGGGGAGAGTCACCCAACTTTTCTATTCATGAGAACAGCAAAATTTCTAAGTGGCTTGTTTGGTGCATATTTAGCCATGTAGCCCCATGTAGCTCTCTCAGTATTGACCCCTATTGCTAACAGATGGGTCCTTCCATGTCTAGTCAGCCAGACAATTTGAGCTGTAGCTTTAGAGACCGTGGGACTGAATAAATACTGTTCGCACATATAAACACTTGAACTCCATCGCTGGCACAGTGACTCACCTCTCACTCTGTCTCTGTCTCTGAGTCCAGTAAGATGGTGGACAGCAGATAAGGAGCTTCCACCACCAGGTAACATATCTGTCTGGAGACAAACATGAGGGGAGCTGCAGGAGCACAGGGACCTGCCGGTGTTAATTCTCAGGATCAGTTTCAAACATCACTTTATGAAACATGTGTAACCCCTCCTTTACAATATTCATAATATATCTGATATAAAAATCAAACATGAGAAGGAATGTGGGCCATCAGTGCATTTCAAAGCAGCTTGTTCCCTGTACAGTGGGGGAAATAAGTATTTGACCCCTTGCTGATTTTGCAGGTTTGCCCACTTACAAAGAATGCAAAAATCTACAATTGTAATCATATGTACATTCTAACAGTGAAAGACAGAATCCCAAAGAAAATTCCAGAAAATCTCATCATATGAATTTATTAAAATTGATAACCATCTGATGAGGAAAAACAAGTATTTGACCCCCTGGACAAACAGCAAGTATTCTGGCTCCTACAAGCCAGTTAGTCTTTCTTTAAGACACAGCCCCAATCCAAACCAATTGTCTACATCAAATATACCTGCCTCACCTGTTACCTGTATAAAAGACACCTGTCAACACCCAAACAACCAGCATCCAAGATCACCACCATGGGCAAGACCAAAGAGCTTTCTCACGGACATCAGGGACAAGATTGTTGATCTGCACAAGGCTGGGATGGGCTACAAGAGAATCGATTGGAGAGAAAAAGAAACTGTCGGTGCAGTTATCAGGAAATGGAAGAAGCACCACACCACCGCCAACCTCCTCGGTCTGGGCCTCCACACAAGATCTTGCCTCGTGGGGTGTCCCTGATCATGCGAACAGTGAGGAATCATCCCAAAACCACAAGGGGAACTGATGAATCAACTGAAGGCAGCTGGGACCACAGTTACAAAAAGAAACGGTTGGTAACACACTACGCCCGTCATGGATTGAAATCCTGCAGCGCCGCAAAGGTCCCCCTGCTCAAGAAGAAACATGTACAGGCCCGCATGAAGTTCGCCATTCACCACCTGGACGACTCAGAAGAGGCCTGGAAGAAGGTGATGTGGTCAGATGAGACCAAAATAGAACTTTTTGGCCTCAACTCAACTCGAAAGAACACCGAGTACAACCCAAAGAACACCATCACCACCGTCAAGCATGGTGGTGGCAACATCATGCTTTGGGGGTCTCGTTGGACGGGGCCATGTATCGTGGAATTCTGGACCGACATTCCTTCCCTCAGTGAGAAAGATGGGTCGAGGATGGGTGTTTCAGCACGACAACGACCCTAAGCACACCGCCAAAGCAACAAAAGAGTGGCTGAAGAAGAAGCACATCAAGGTTCTGGAGTGGCCTAGCCAGTCTCCAGACCTGAATCCGATTGAAAATCTTTGGAGGGAGCTTAAAATTCGAGTTGCCAGGCGACAACCTCGGAACCTGAATGATTTGGAGGCTGTCTGCAGGGAGGAGTGGGCCAACATCCCTGCCGAAATGTGCCCAAACCTTGTCACCAACTATAAAAACCGTTTGACATCTGTGCTGGCCAATAATGGCTTTTCTACAAAATATTAACATGCTGTTTGTCCAGGGGTCAAATACTTGTTTTTCCTCATCAGATGGTTATCAATTTTAATAAATTCATATGATGTGATTTTCTGGAATTTTCTTTGGGATTCTGTCTTTCACTGTTAGAATGTTTAAGTCAGCAAGGTGTCAAATACTTATTTCCCCCACTGTATATAGTCTCGCTTTGCCAGACCTTCCTCCACTGCGGTGCTGTTGAGGGTCTGGTTAGTCCACACAACATTCTGAGATGGGAGAAAAACGTGTTCTGCTTTATATGCATTTCTTTAAACCAATGACAATCGTCTTGAGCAGTGCTAAGCACCGGGAAAAGCCCCAGTGTTGCTGCAAAATAGCCTCGGGAAGGAACTTGTTTTGGTGAAACATGTACGTTCTAAAGTTGGAAAAATAGTCTAGCTAGCTGTCTGGATTTACCCTGCAGTGATCTGTGAAGCGAAGTGCACTGTTGCCATGTTACGTCTGTTACATAACAGTTGTACTTGAACTGTGAAGTACTTTAGGTTTAAGTCAACAAAATGAAACAACCTGGATTTATCCAAGGTTTACATTTCTGTTCTGGAAATGTATCCAAATTAGTACATATTTAGAAGATATTGCACCATTTGCATATTTAAATATAACATTTCAGTAAAGTAATACAAACAATAAATGTCTTATTGTAAATAATCAACTGAGGTAGTTTTATGCTGATATCCGTTAGTTAAAATATTTTCCCCATTCACTTGCAGTGTCTTCCCTTAAAATCTTGTGATGAGAAAGTTTAAATTAAGCTGACATTAATGCATAAATCATTGTATTTCCTACTTCATCTCACCTCTGACAGTGAGCCATCTCTCTGGTGATGCCCCGACTAAAATGATCACGCACATGTAGAGGCCTTCATCAGCCTTGGACACTGCAGGGATGGTCATCTGCCCTGTGATTGCTGCACCGACAGGAGAGCTGTCCTTCAGGAAGATGCTGGCCCACAGGTTGGAAGAGTTGCTTTGAGTAGTGCAGGGCAGAGTCACAGATTCTCATTCCATCACAGGAAACACAGGACTCTCCGGGATCACATTGCTGTCTTCAAAATGCAAGAGCAAGGGTTGAAGAATTGAAGAAAACAAAGACTCCTCTGAATGTTAGGATTAGGGGTTAGTACCCTATGTAGCCTTTGCAGCCTTTAAGAGAAAAGTATATGCCACCATAAATTTTCTGAGAGGGTCCATTTGCAGATTATAACTTTGGACACCAGAGGGCATTGTTGTGACCTTTTCCTGTTAAACTAAGCCAGGTGCATCTTGGTCTTTCTTTTTTGTTGAACGACCAGAACAATATTGGCTAAAAAACATATTTACAAAAGCAAAGTATGTAATGGTTTTATGGTGAAGCAGTCACAGGAGATGAAATGTGATTGTTCATCAAATTGTTAAAAAATAATAAAAAATGACAAGTAATTATGATGTGTTTGGTATTTAACCCCACAAGCTACATGCTTCATTAAGTGTTCTGCTACAGTAAATGTAAAAACATCCCTTCTGCCTCCAGTGATGAACTAACCAGTGACGGTGATGTTGGCAGCTGGACTCTTCTCTCCAGATGTGGACTCACACCAGTACTCCCCACTGTTCCACTGGTAGGCTTCATTGATGATGCAGGTTGACACCTGCAGATAGCCCTAGTCACGTCCGCACTCTGAAACTCCTCAGACTGTTTTGGCCTCTACGCTCCATCCAGAGGATTTCCTGTTCTCGTCACAGCTCATAGAGAAAGACTCCTACTCAAAGAACTGAGATCTGTTGGGAGAGACTTTGAGAAAGGCTGCAGAGAAAGACAAAAAAAGAAATTACTTAGTTCCAATTTTTAACCCTATATGAATTTGTTCAGTATGAGTATCAGAGATCAATTAATATGTCCATTAACTAAACCCCTTTAACCACTTTCACTTACAGTTTTTTCCAACTGCTTACACACGTTTTCAAAACTATGTCTCCTTTTTTCAAAACTCTACACACAATTCCCCAAACTGCACACACAAAATGCTAAATGCCTCACACCTCCTTCAAAATGAAACACTGCATTCAAAATGCCATAAACACATCTCAAAATCAAGCATTTGCATCAAATGGCAAACACTTTTTTCATAATAGTAAGTTTTTGGATATACCATGTACACACTGTTGTTCTAAATCTAAAGCTCTTTGGTCTTTCAAATGCTTATAGCTACATTTACAATGTTCTAGAGAGAAAGTCATCTGCAAAAAAAATGTAATTTTACAGTAAAACAGAATATATTTATTGGGCAAAACATCACGTTAGTAAGAGTAGCTCAGTGTTGTATACAGTAGCATGAAACAAGAAAATACAAGTACAAACATATGTAAACCAAAGATATCATTTTTAGAATAAAGAATGTGTGTGTGTGTGTGTGTGCGTGTGTTGTGAGTGTTTGTCCGTGCTTGTGTGTCGGCGGGGGTGTGTGTGTGTGGGGGGGGGCAATTGTATGCACTTTGTGCAAAACAAAGTCTGATTGATTTATAATGCTGAAATAGTCATTAGAAAGTTGCATGCAGTATAGACACCACTGTAAAGCTCAAGATGGGCTTCTCTCCCTGATCTCATCAGAGATGGCTCTCCTTCTTACTCTTCTTCCCTCCTCCTCCTCGTTGTTGTCCCCTGTCTCTTCCTCCTACTCCTCTTACTCTCTGTCTATTCTTGGCATCCATTGTTCAAAACTGGTAATCTGACCTTTGACCTATGTATAGGCCTATACTAAAGCAATGATTGGTTAGTGTTCAGTTATGACATAATGTGTTTGCAAATGTGAGAAGTGTGTGTGTGCCCTGGTAAATAAGTGTAGCATTTTGATTGGTTGTTTTTAGAAATGGATAGCAAGTCAGTTCCTGTTAGATTTTTGTGTCTTAGGTAGAGAATTGTGTGTAATGTTTTGAAAAAAGGGTTTTATGCAATTGAAAGCTGAGTGAAAGGCTGAGAAATAGCTTATGGTTTTGGAGATTTGCTGTGTAGTTTTGCACTTTGAGTGAGAGGTTTCAAAAATCGTGTGACATGAAAAGATTTTGTGTGTAAGCAGTTGGAATCAGACTTTGTTTTGCATACAATTACCTTGGTTTACATATGTTTGTACTTGTATTTTCTTGTTTCATGCTACTGTATACAACACTGAGCTACTCTTACAAACGTAACGTTGTGCCCAATAAATATATTCTGTTTTACTGTAACATTACATTGTTTTTTACAGTGCACTTTTCAACCACTCTCAGCAGATTTACTTTCTCTCTAGAACATTGTAAATGTAGCTATAAGCATTTGAAAGACAAAAGAGCTTTAGATTTAGAACAACAGTGTGTACATGGTATATCCAAAAATTTACTATTATGAAAAAAGTGTTTGCCATTTGATGCAAATGCTTCATTTTGAGATGTGTTTATGGTATTTTGAATGCAGTGTTTCATTTTGAAGGAGATGTGGGGCATTTAGCATTTTGTGTGTGCAGTTTTAGGAATTGTGTGTAGAGTTTTGAAAAAAGGATACTTTTGAAAACGTGTGTAAGCAGTTGGAAAAAACTGTAATTCTCCACTAGAACTTCTGTATTACAAAAAAATTGTTTAATATCAACCTTTTAAGTTAGACTGTAACAAGTACAGTATATTATTAAAGTAAAGGCAAGTTGTTTCTCACAGAGTGTGAGAAGGAAACCTGTGAATGTCAATACCACACAAACCATCACCATCAACGTGTTTGATGGTCAGACAGCATTGAGACAGTGCTGTCTCAATGCTGTCTGACCATCAAACCATATAAAGAGGTTATGATGGTTAATAATACCTGACGTGTGACACGTGTGTGTGGTATTGACATGACTCTCTCTGTGTGAGAGAGTGAGCTTTGAACCACAGATAAACTGTTATTTCCATCTCAGCGCAACAAAACACATAGAATAGAAATAGAATAGATCACCTGGTTCAATCCTTTTTTATCTCAGAATCAACATTTAATCTGCAACAATTGTTCATCAGGGGTCGTACAGCTTCACCACACAGCGTTTTTATATTAAGATATGAAGAACAGCCACATTGTCTCTGTACATGAGTGCAGCTTGTGCAAAAAAACTCACCACCTCTACTCCTTCCTGAACACGCTCTGTGGTTGTGTGTTTTCAGACAGAACACACACACACACAAACTTATACATATGTATTTAAGGCATTGACCTATGTTTCATGACTAAATAAACACACACAGACTGTGGTGCTGACTGCTCACAGTTGTGTGCACCTGCATCATAAGTCGCTCTTTTTTTAGAGTCATGGCTGAAACAGCAGCAAAGTGGATTGTATGAACATTAAACCACCATTCAAAAATCATAAAAAGCAAAGAATTAGTTAAAGTGGAACAACAATAAGAAAGTCACTATTACAACCACATCATCAAGAAAGCCATCAGTTTAATCAGAATAATTAGTTTTTAGATTAAAATGTTTTGGAAAGAAAACTAATTTTCAGATTTAGAAAAAACCTAAACATATATTAATTAGTAAGTTAAACTTTTAACAAAACATGTTGGGTGTCAGTTCCACTATGAGTGTCTTTGTGAACATCTGAACTTTGAGCCTGTTGCTAGGTAACTGATCACTAGTATATAATATTACAACTGCAATAAAAAAAACAGGAGCAATAAGGATCTATTTGTTGTCTAGCAATTCAAGAAAAGGGGTGGTCATGAGATAGATGTGTTAGATCTGCTATCTTACTGCAGGGGGCAGAACAAGATCTAAAAGAAAGGTCAATTTTGTTATGCTGGAGATTTGTGTCTGTAAATTGCAACATTCAATGGTCATTACAGCACATCTGTAGCAGCACTGTGGTCAATGTGCAATTGGCCTTGTGTTATAATGTACTGAAACATAGTAATATAGAATATTTACTCAAGTGGTGTATTAATACATTGTGCAGTCCCTCCAGGATTTTGCGATGATCGCAACAATTCACGCAAATTCAACCAATCACCATGAATTTTGTGCGACTCGCAATTTTGACCAATCACCGCAACGTTTCCGCAAATTTGACCAATAACCGGAGTTTCCCACGGCTTCAACCAATCACAGCAGTCCCACGTGCTGGACGGTGTCAGTATGTGACTCTGAGAGCCAATGACCAAGCGGGAGTGAGAACGGGTTGACGTAACACACGGACCTCGCCAAATTAATTTCCTTGTTTCTGATATGAAGACGAGACATGTGTGACACAAACATCTCACATTTACCAACACAACGTACAGCGAAAGACATGCTACAAAAACATTTCAGACCACCCTGCCAACCTGTATACATTTTAAAGTCGCTGTTTCAATCCCAGCCTGGTCTCATAGAATTCCGTGAAATGATCACAAACTGTTATCACCGCAATGAAAACAATGCCAAAGTTAATGAGAAGATGACGTAGCATTAAGAGCGACTACAGTAGCGAGTAGTATGAAAGCCCGAAATCCGCATAGGGAGGTTGGAACGGGGGGTGGATGGGTCAAACATCACAGGACTTTCACCCAGGAGACTGGAGATCGTGTGACCGTCCCGTTGTTGTCCCGCGTCCCGTTATTGTTTTCCTAAACCCAACCGTCCCGTTGTTGTCCCATGTGTCATGGAAACGTAAGCCCACCCACGACCTTTTCCTTAACTTAAAGGGCTGTGTTCATTACACGGAATTCTTCCATGGGCCCCTCAAGTAATTTTAACGGGCCGTGTTCATTTCACAGAATTCTGTGAAATCAGGTTGTTCAATCCTGTCGGCTCTATGTAGCGGGTGGGGCTGCTGCTCAGTTCCCCCCGCGACTGATGCATGCACACAGACAAACACATGGTGGATGCAGGAAAAACCGTGGATGAGACGTACAGGATGACCTAAATTGAGGACAACTACGCTCATTATTGTAAGTGCAATGATAAGTTAAAGTCCAATAAGTACTTTATCAAACTGTATGAATGTTTGTCCCAGGGCAGGATAGGAAATGAACTAAGAATGTAAAGATCAACAAGCCACTGACAGCGACAGATATGTTCATATTTGATTAATTCAATGAATTAAATCCACCAGCCATTTTCATATTATACCAACATTTGCAACATCCAGAGCCTTTTTGGTAAGGTTCCTTGGAAAACTCAGCCCACAGTAATTGTATTCTCCCGAAACAAGTTTCCTTTTTATTTTTAAAGAACTATACAAAAAAAGGCATTTTTACTGTCTCTCACAACTTCATTGCAACAAACATGCAAAGTACATGCACCTCATGAGAGCATATAGAACACAACACTTGACTTACTCATTCATACATTACACCTGGGTGGCAGTTGTGTACTCTTCGTGCATTGTGTATCAAAGAAATGTGTACTCTTTTTTATCTCTGGCTCCAACCAGCTGTTTATTACCTGATGATTAGTCTATATCCTTGATGTCGCACTTCCGGGATTGCTCCGTTGCCGCCGGAAAACCCTCCGGATTTCACTCATTTAGGCCGGATATCCGTTGCTTTGGGCTTCCTTTGTGTTGGCTTTTTAAACTCTGGTGGATTTAAGAGGACTATGGTTAATCTTTTGTCAGATCTCTGCAGCTAGCTATACTTTCTGTCCAATCTGAGTTTTCTGTTGCACGAGTAAAACAACTTTTGAACGCACACATGTTCCACCAAAATAAGTTCCTTCCGAGCCTATTTTGCAGTGCCACCGTGGCTTTTGTCTAGTGCTTAGCACCACCCAAAACGATTGTGATTGGTTTAAAGAAATGCCAATAAACCAGAGCACGTTTTCCTCCTATCCTCAAATGCTGTGTGGAATAGTTGTGTGCAATATGGCAATATTATGGAATACACAACAGCAATGAGTACTAGAACACCAACAATCAGGCCAGCAGAGCCACGCGCCACAGCCATGGGAATACAGTCAGAAGTAAATCCGGATTGGCCCAATTTAGATGGAGTATCATCTGCTGAAGAGGCTCAGCAGAACTCATTGGGCAGGATCAACACTCATTAAATCAATTCGAAATGTATCTGAATAATGAATCCTGCAACCTTTTGACTTAGGTTTCTACCAGTGGTTGTTTAAATAAGGCATTATGATAGACAAAGAAAAGTTTTACTGATGTGTGTGTTAGTTTTAATACTGGTGCAACAATGCAGAGACAAAAACAATTAACTAAAGTACTCACTTTTCATCAGATCATGAGGCATTCTGGATTTCTGAAAAAAGTATTTTCTGTAAACAAGCAACAAAATGTAAAATAGGAATAGATCATATGGACAGCAAAAGCAAAAAATAAATATAATCACAATTATATAGTTTGTTAACCAATCAATAATAAAGTAAAGTTGAATCTTAACCTTACGTTATTGCATTTTGTATCTTTTTATGCAACAAATCCACATAAACCTATTAACAAAATAACTGTAACTAAGGTAATACATCCATGTGTGATGGCAACCCTGATTTTAATTTACAAATAAGCAATGATGAATGTTTAATGGTTAAAAGAAAACAACAAAAATGAATGGTAAAATAGCGTACCTGTCGTGTGTGTCAACAACTCAGCTCCACTCAGAGTGCAGCCCAGAAGAGAAAGTATCTGAATGACTGCAGAGGGCAGAGTAGGAATACTTTGACATGTTTATACTCCTTGCATCCTGCAGAGTCCTGCAGGATGGAGGATACATTCACTATTATGTAATAAACATATCGTAATATCATAAATACAAAGATCATTTTATGCATTGATATCAATCCCCTCAGGAATCTATAATAGTGAGGACTGTCTCTAAGTATTTGAGCAAGACATTAAGTACTTATTTTGAGTTTGAGAGACCTCTCCCGGTTTATTTTGAGAACAAGGTCTATCTTCCCAAGAAAAACAATACCAAACATTATCAGTCATTTCTACAAAACCTCCATTTCACCTCCTGGACACTGCCAAAGTACTCTTGAGCAAGGCACCAAACTCCCAACTGCTCGGGGCGCTCCTCCAAGGAGCAGTCCCCTCACTCTGACATCTCTCTCTCTATTAGTGTGTTTAGCATGTATAGGTCCTGAGCATGTTTGTAATTCAGGCCTGGGTTCAATATGTGTGCAACTGTACTAACAGAGTGAAAATTGTGAATTTCCCCTCGCAGGATAAATAAAGGCATTCTTCTTGTTCTTGTTCTTCTTCTTGTAAAAACGGCTATAACGACTTATGTTTACATTTAACTGGCAAAGAGCTCTAGTGGCTGAGTGAAATATGACTGGAGCAAGTAGTGTCACATTGTTCCAGAGCCTCATGACTTTATAGTGAGAAGGTTTTGGTGGATGAAAAGGTCATCAAAGGTTGGGGATTAGGAAGGTACAGATTCAATTATTGGCAATCTATCAAATATATTTCATCAATATTAATAAAGTTATGAATATGTATATGTATTCATTTTAACATCATTTGACAGCGAATAACTTTACATCTGAAGCGTTTAAAGACTCAATTTGTCCATTGTTTAGTTCTAAAGAAACACGACAATGTATAAAAGGCTCCATTACCTTGTACCTCACGTTATGGCTCCGTAGCAGACGCTTTTGTAAAAATAAGCAAACGATTGTGTCACATAGTAGAGGAATTACCGTATAGTACAGGAGAAGCTTGCAGGCAGTTTTGACTTGCATGAGCTGGTTAGGTTTAATTACTAACGTTAACTAGCATGTTAGTTAGCAACAATTAGCCTCTGCCCATGTTATCTCCTTACATATACCTATGTCACGGGGCGGAAGTCTATTTTTATTTGTGCATGCTATTATTGGATTTGCTGTGGTTTTATTTGCTGTGTTTTTATATTTTATAGTGCATGCTTTTATTCTGAAATGTGTGGTGTTTTTAATGTTGACTTCCGCCAGTGAACATTTTAGCCGGCCTAATCAGGCTAATGACTTTCACCTGGGAGTGAGAGGGGGTTGATTGGCCTTTGTATAAAAAGGGCAGAGGCCAAGCACACTTGAGAGAAAGAAAGACACTTGGAATCTTGATTTTCGAGGAAGTGATAATAACCAATCTAACTCTAACCTACATTTTCTAACCTAACGTTATGGCAGGGGTCTGAGAAGTTGTCTAACGAGGGGAACGTTTATTATCCAGCCTCTTGTGGGCCAACAGCTGAGGCCTGTACTACGAAGCAGGATTTGGCGTTAACAAGATAACTTAAGGCTCAACCCAGGATTTTCTGTACTACGAAGGTGGAATCAGTTGTTATCGGGTTTAATCGCCGTGGTAACTCATGCTCAACACCTAACATGGTCGGGAGCAGGTTAAGTTAGAGATCAGAGATCAACCGGTGTAAAAGCACCGCCTACTGACCAATCAATACTCGATTGATAACGGCAGCACCGTTCTTAAAGAAGATCAGGCGGAGCTCAGTGCAGAGAGAGGGGGGGGGAGAGGGGTGCGCTCATAGAAGTTAAAACATTTAGAAACCAACAACCCCGTTAACATGGGTATTTTTATGAAATATAGCCTATATATTTTAATGGAAGGGAATTCCATATCGGCTTCTTGAGCTGAAATAAAAGGCTACAGCAACGACAGTTTATGGAAAGCCCAAGTGTAATTATGGCCAGATCTTGGTCCTGACCGATGGGGAAGTGATATTGGAGTTGTGATTTAAACATCTACAGCGTTTTTTTTTGCCAGCTTTCCTTCCTGTTTTAGGAATCAGCGACTGTATTGCGTTTTCCCTGTAAAACCGTGTCTGTGTTCTTCATATTTATGGTGAATTATAATTTGCTCTTCTTATATATAACATGCGGCTCTGGTAGATGTTTGCGATTGGTCGTGGTGCGCAAACACCGCCTCTTTTACGTGAACGCGCACGTCTCTAGATTGGACAAACCTGGGTTGATTGAACTAGTTGATAACCACCTTCGTGACACCGGTTATCCGGGACCGCGGTTGTTAGGGTTAGTGAAGCCGGATTACTGAAAGAAATCCAGGCCATGTTGGTCTTGCTTCGTAGTACAGGCCTCTGATATTCTTGCGGCAATAATAACCAATCCTTCTGTCTACACAGGGCCATGAGGTAAGTGTCTCATTACGTCGCGGTGCCGTGAATGGAAGGTTTATTATCTCTCTTGTACAGTAACTAACTTCTCTGTGGCGGGAGATAGCAGGGTAGCAATTACAGTTTCAATAAGCTTACAGTATCAAACACAACATACAGTATATCAACAAGAACCGTGATCCAGTACTTTCACAGCAATAAATTGGACTCGGAACAGAACACCAAAAATAGTCCACTCGTCTGAGAAAATGAAACTATTTAATTAGAGTACCAACGTTTGACTGCATGCCTTTTTTCAGCAACGGGGTTGCTATCGAAAAGCACAGAGGAGAGCACCCTTTAGCAACTTTCGCGTGCAGTGGATGACAATGAGAAGTGGGTGACCAGAGTATTTATATCCCCGGTCACCTGGGCATGGACCCCTGCTGCGTTCAAGGACCCCGGCCAATAGGGAATCAGACTTCTTGAAGGTGACATGTAGGTTCTGTAGTTCTTTTAGACCTCCGGCCATCTTTTCTCATGGAGGTGTGACTTTTAGGCTTTTACATTTGCATGGAGGCCACAATCTCTTTGTTTGAAAAGGTCGCTCAGGCCTCATGTGGGACATGTGGTTTCCTTTGTCTCAGAGGTCACATGCTCTGAGATCTTTGTTTAAAAGATGGTGTTTAACCACACTGCTCGGTTCCCAACAGAGGTCACTTCTCATTTCCCTTTTCCTGACAAAAACAGAGTTTTCTTTTAACCATATTTTACCCAAACCATGGTATTTCCCTGGTTTTGATGGTGATGGTGATTTGCATTTATCCCCCTGCTGCTGTGGGCTGGGCATCAGATCAGAAAACATATGGGCAGTTACAGACTATGTATTTTTTATTGGTCCTCGTGAACACAAGGCTAGTTTATAACAGTGTTTATAACATCTCTTCAGTCTGAACAGCGTGGATCTTTATGCGAGATACATAACATGGTATGTGTTTATTCATTGATTTAGATTGAGAATATCGGGTTTTCGATTAAAACGTAGTTCTTTCGCTCTGGCTATTTAGCACTAAACCAGCAATAATTCAAACTGGACAAAGGATGCTCTCCATTAAAGTTTAAAATTTGTACCCGGAACTGAAATTTAGAATTTCCTTTGGTGGACGTTTTCTCTGGGCTTGTCTGAGCACAAGAAATTTCCGAAATCAGTGGCTAAAAAGTAAGTTTTTCATTATCATAGTATATTTAGTCTTTAGTCACATGGAACAGCTGTTTTTTTCTATATGTTTTACTATATTTTAGAATAAAAACCCAAAGACTTAATGTAGTAGGCCCATGATGAGAATATGGCTGTATCTCAGACAACTACAGAGCACAATCAAGTATTTGTATTTCTGATATTCAAATGGAAGACATTTAAAAAACACAATGCTATCACGTTTGCTAACTTTGACTATAGTAAGTAGTATAGTAAGATTTTTTTAATGTGATCTAAAATTGTCAACGTTGTACTGTTAAATACTTAACAAAAGTATGTCTGTACCAAATTTCAAGACTTAATACCAATGAGAACAAATGTGTGATTTTTCCTTATCATACTAAATACAGTCTTTGAGGGTTAATATATTAGTGTTGACTCTGGGTCTGAGGACAGCAGTGTCTGCCACCTGTATACGTGAAAGTTACTGTCTTTCTGAACTATCTTTTTAATAAACTGTACACTTACAAAGTCCGCAATGCTTCGGTTTACATGTATTTATGCTACGGTTGAAGTGTGGTGCTATCTTGAGCCTTGTTAGTGGTATAGAAATAGCGATTTCATTTTACTTTACCCGTGCCCCGACAACTAGCGTCATAAGGTAATTAGTGGTTTGCGCTAAAACTGGTCACATATGATTAGCATGAACACAGTACACCCAGGCGCAAAATGAACCTAGGGCCCTAGGTTCATTTTTGCGCCGGATTTGTCTTTTAAGGTTAGCCACCTGTCTTTGATCTCTAGTACGCACACTTGTCTTTTTTTGAGATTACACCAGTGAGATTATTATCTGCACTATAGCAGTTCTGCCTCACATAGATATTTCTAGATAGACATTATTAAACCAGAAATAATGCAGACAGGAAGAGGAGGTTCTGATGTACATCATGTGTTGTATTTCAATCTGTTGCTCAGACAGTCAGCAGGAAGACAGCATGGAGGTCACAGCTCTCTGTATAAGACTGTGTGAGTACTGACACTTTGTATCACTATTTTACTTATCTTTCCTCTTAGCCAGTTTTCCACTATCTGTGTTTTATTTGACAAACCGCTCTCTTCATGTGTCTCTCCAGGGATGGACATGTTGGTCCTGCTGCTTCTAAGAGTTGACCACAGTTACTTTGCTCAGAAGGCTAGTGAGTTGGATTTAAATAATTAGCTGGACACTCAGTTTGTGCTCGGCTGTGTGATATTCTGAATAATTATCCTATTGTTAACTGCTGAAATGTGTCTTTTGTTTATACATTAGCAACAAAGAGACCAAGAAAGATGAAATATGCTGTTAATACTAATGTAAAGATTTGTCTTGTTTTTTGTAAATGGTAGTCTAGACCAGCTCTATGTGAAAAGTGTCCTGAGATAACTTGAATATTTGATTTGATTGCTCACTTTCTGTGTGTCCGTCTCAGATGCAGCTTTTCCTCGTGTTCTTCCAGACAGACTGCAGTTTTTTGAATATGAGAATTCAGTGTGATCTGTCAAGAGTTAGGTGGTTTGACTGAATGGCGAGTGATGAGGAGGCTCAACGAAAGAAGTTCAACAGAATCTTACACCTGGCAGTCATCAGCACCATCCTGCACCATTTATCCCACCTTTAAAAGTCAGAGTGGACAGTACTGGTGTGAAGATGCAGAGGGGAACACATGCAATGCTGTCATCATCACCATCAATCGTATGTTTAGCAAATAATCAATAGTTTTGGTTTACTTGATGCAGTGACAGTAAACTCAATTTAGCATTTTGAAAAAAGTTCTACAGTTCAACTATGGAACATTGTAATACTAGTGAGACATATTTATTACAATAATATGAAGAATTAATTATGTGCCATCTTGGCTGCTAACTTTCTTTGCCACCTAAAAAATTACAAGTGTCTACTTTTTATGATAAAGTTTCAAAGTGTGATGTCTGTTACACTTGAAGTAGAAGGCAGCCATATAGACAGTTCATCAATCTTACAAGCTGTCCCCAAATTTTGGGGCTGCCAGATATCCAACTGATGGTCTGAGAGCCAGTTTAAGGATCAGATAAATGAATCCAGCATTGTGACCTCACACTGCACATCAAACAACTGTTCAGGTAGAAATTATTCTGATTCTAAAATTAGTTGGGGAAGACCAATTTGGGGCTAAAGTAGGGCTTCATCTGTACAGTGTCTTCACAGCTTAAGAAACTCATGTTCATAAGCCATGCAATTTAATTTCCCATAATTTGATTTATTAATTTCCCTATTAATAATTCCCTGCTTGAAAAGTCCTGTACTTTTCAACAATATCATTTCATTCATGTCAAATACAGGAATGGTCCCTTTCTTCCTTGTTCAAAGACTGGTTGTTTTCCACTAAACATACATGTTCAACATAAAATCTGTTTTTCTCACACTGACCAGCTGGTTCTGTGATCCTGGAAGTTCCTGCCAGTCCTGTTGTGGAGGGAGACAATGTGAGTCTTTATTGTAGAAAGAAGGATTCTCAGTCAAATCACATGGCTGATTTCTACAAAGATGGATCCACACTCAGGACCTCGTATTCAAACATGACCATCCAAAATGTTTCAAAGTCTGATGAAGGACTCTACAAGTGCAGCATCTCTGGAGCTGGGGAATCCCCACAGAGTTGGCTGACTGTTTTACAAGTAAAAGGTGATGAAGGCATGTTTAATACTGAAGAGCCCAGTCCTTCCAGTCAGCCCCCCAGTCTGCCCTCCGTGCTCTGGATTGTTGTTGGTGTATCATTGGTGGCTCTGATGCTGTTGGTGATGGGACTTCTTCTCTGTAGGAAACACAGGGGTAGAGCAACACTGTCTCACAGAAATTACATGTACATATTTACTTCAGTAAATTACTTGATTGATTCACATCTCTTGTCTCTGCTTTTTTTGTCTCCTCTGCTCTTCATTCTGTACACCTGCCTGTTCTTTTCTAGTTTTTCTATCAATGGCATTTGGTCTATTTTGTTCTCCAGTATTGGGCTGTTTGTCGTCTGGAAAACCAACACCAGGATCGCACTCACCTGCAGATCCTACAGGTGAGAAAAAGCCAAGATGTAGCATGGCAAACATCATACAAAAATATTTAACATATTAACACATTGACTGCATGTTACCAAACTCCCTTTACAGTCTCATAGCTTCAATGGCCTGGTTATAAACTCTTCTTTCTATATCTCTTTTTAGCTACAACTCTTTCAGACACTTGTTCGCAATGTCATCTGGTGTATTAGAGCAATTTGTGTTCATTAATATCTGTGCAACTTTTTGCTGATATGTTAATCCATTTTGTGCTGTATTGCTTTATTGGCACTTTCTTTTAGAGAACAGTGAAGGCTCTGGAATATAAGTTTTAAGATTTTTTCAAGTGGGGTTACTGTACACCAATGCCCGCCTGTCTTTGCTATATAGCTTATATACTATGCCATGCTGCGTATTGATGAAAGATTGTATGCCCATTATTACGTTTTCAGATAAAATACAGCATAAATTGCTGTTGTCCTTTTTCAGATTCAGAAGAGGACAAAATCGCTGATTCACATCATGCAACATACAATGTTGTCAAAAAACAAAGAAGAGAGAAAGGTATGTTATATTATATTGCTTCTACTTCCAAGTTTGTGCAATTGGTGCAGAATTCATTTAACCCCTTTAATTATGATTAAACAGCTCAACAATGGAAACAGCCGTGAGAAAGTGTATGTTTCTTTCAGTGTCTGATGGTGACAATGCAGGTGATCCGGACCTTATGACATATGCTGTTTTTAAAAAACAAAGGAAGAAGAAAGGTAGTTTATATTTGCTTTACTGCTTTACTGTTTGCTGATTTACTTCCTTTCAGAATAAGACTTAAGCAAGTCTGTGGTGCAACATGTGTTGTCTTTAGTAATAGACAATGCTACAATTACACAGAATATTCAAAACCATGTTTAGGGAAGAACTAAATTAGTAATTAAAAATATTTGTAAGTTTAGAACTTTTACCAGCCACTAACATTCTCTTTGCAACATAAATGTCACTAGTGTTAAGAGGTGATACATTTAAAACTGCAATACTAGACCTACATATTTTTAGATAGCTGTCTGCACACTGCATTTTCTTTCAAATAGGTACTAAATGGTTTCAGCTGATAATTTGATTCTCTCAGTTATAAACCACGTGTGAAGACCACAGACTGAAAATAAGCGCCCATCAGTAGCTTTAATATAGTTGACTGCAGTACAAGAGGCTCTGAGGTTTTACACTATAAGATGGAAATTTTAAAGAAAATCCATTGAATGACTGTATGAGCTGTATGTAACGTCTGCAGCATGCAGTTTTCTTTGATCTTTAAGGCACAGAACACTTCATAACCTGAAACAATTCGCTTCAAACAACAACAATGCTTTATAAAATGTTGGAGCATAAAGAAAATCCCAAATTTAATGAAATGTTAAAGCTGTACAAACAATCTTAGAGTAAATTCTGCATCACGTCGTATTTATTCTCCCTAACAGAGCTGGACGGGTCCGGAGCAGCTTCCAAGCATCGTCTAACAGACGAGAGTGTCTTCTATTCTACAGTCTACTACAGGTAAGGCTGACGATGATACAGAGGACCAGATGTACTAAGGCTTTTGCGCCCACTTCAGGCGTATTTGTTTTGCAACGTGCGTGCAAAAGCATGGCGAGGTATGTACAAACAGACACTGAGGTAAAAGCACAGACTGCCTGTCGCGGGAACTGAAAATGGCAAATTGCGCTTTTCCGTGTCATGCATATGCATTCATGGGAGGGTTAAGGGGAAAGTGGGAGTTTTCCATAAAGAGATGGGAGGGGAAGTGTAAAATTCGCCAATTTACGTATTCCGCGGTATGTACAAAAACCGCCCGTGAAAGCGCGCCTCTATTTTGCGGTGAAAATTCTCTGCCTCTTAAAAGAAGGTGTAAACCAGCCACAAGCGGGTTTCCTTGCTATGCCTCCTGGTGAAATGGCAGCAGTAATCCGAGCAAGATGAAGCCATAGATCAAGGAGACGAGCTGAAAAGATTTTTGCCGCAAGGATCACACTTTTTCAGTGGAGTGAACACAAAATCGTTAAGCGTCACAGATTCAGCAGCCACGCAATATTACAGTTACTGGAAGAAATCAAAGATGACATTGAATCTCCGACTCGACGTTCACATTCCATTCCAGCAGTTGTTAAACTCCTCGCTATATTACAAATATTGGCATCAGGATCATTTCAAAGAGTCATAACATCAGCAGTGGGAATATTGCAGTCTGCACTCAGCCGTATCATAGCACAAGTACTTAACCCTTTGCTACAACGCACCAGTCAATACATACATTTCCCCACCACTAATGCCGAAATAACACGCATTAAGCCGGATTTCTTTGACATTGCCCATTCAATTGCGCGTTTAAATGCACGCAATTTACGGTATAGTGGGTGGAGAAAGGCGCTGATTACCCGATGAAATGCACGTTTGGTAAATATGACGCAAGCTTAAGAATCACAGCGTGCGCTTTCTTTGGGTTGGTCATGGCGCTGAAAACGCTATGTTCGCAAATGTACGCACATATTGCCCAGAATCTCGTTCCTCTGAAAATGTAAGTACATGCACTCAACTGTGTTGAAACCACAAGGTTATCATTGCACAGCCAAGCTGAGGATATGAGAGTTCAGTGAAAACTTCCCGAAATCAATTAGGTTTAACAAAGATGTTGACCCGGTGACCTCATGTTTTCATTCATGCTTCTGTTTTACTTACAGGGAACTCAAAATGTTATCTTGCTCTCACTATTGGGGTTTTACTGAGAGGAACTCTTCGGTATCTTAACAAATATAATATAAAATATCTTAACAACTAACCTACTAACTTTGCTGATCCCTTGACTTTCATCAAGTGCCACAATGAAATGAATGAAATGAACATGAAATTCTTTCAGTAAAATATCTCAATAATTATTTAATGGACTGCCCCAAAAATTGGTTTAGAGATCCATTATTTTATTACTATCATGATGATTAATGATTCACATTGTGTCCAATAATTTGGTTTATGACCAAACAGCTGCAAAACTAATTCCCAATAGCCTCAGCTGTACTTTATCTTCACTGCTAATTAACAGACACGAGCATGCTAACATGGTAAACTAAGATGGTAAACATGATAACCATATTATACATATTCAGCAACATGTTAGCAATGTCACTGTGAGCATGCTGCATACAGTCTAACAGAGGCTCTAGCGCAGAGACTCTTTTGTCTTTTTGACAAACCATAACATACTGTAGATGAGGCCAAATAAAAGCTCAAATGACTTACATGCTATTTTATGTGACTTTTTCTTTATCCTGTGTGTTTTACAGGCCACATATACCCAACTGAAGGACTGAGGAGGTGGTCTTTTCAAAGCTCTACTTCTGTATTTCAGTTAGGAAGTCATGCTGTAAAGTCACACTCAGTGATGCTACAGTAACTCATTTGTATTTTTTATATATTTAAAAATGTGTAACAATGTGGAAATATCTGTGAAATGTACAAATATGTTTTGAAACATGACTCTTTCCGTTATCAATACTGTATGTTTAATCGGAAAGTGACCAGTGATGTAAATTTCAAAAACGTTTAAAATCTCCGAGGTCTATTAAACCAGCAGTAAATTCACTGAAACAAAGTTTATATTGAAGTAGTGGAACAGCCTACACATACTGTAACCTGCCACTATTGTTCCTCTTCATGAGATACATTTCTTTAAAAAAAAATTTAATTTAATTTATTTCTAAAATGTAACTTTACATTAAAGGAATACTATAATCTTATTGCAGATGTTAAAGGAGATGAATATATTGTGAAAATTCAGAGTTGTAATGAGCAGATTGGGACCAGAGCATTTACAGAAAAGAAACTCTAGAGAAACAATGTCCCCCACAAAGCCTACTGAATAATAGTAGAGCTTAATGAAAAAGCCTACTAATAAGAGTAGAGCATAATGACAAAGCTTACTGAATGAAAGTAGAGCTTACTGAAAACAAAAGAAAAAAAAAAATACAAATTTAAGGAAAGATAAGCAAGCCGACAATGTGGTGTGTGCTCGGTAACCTTGTTTACAGTCGTATTACACACACACACACAGTACATTGTCTAAAACCTTAAAATAATCACCCTTTCTATCTTACTATTTCACAGTATTTTGTGTTCATGATCTGCTTAAAAATATGCTATGTTTGGTGATTGCACCACTTTCAAATAGATAGCCGATGACTTTAGTATTACACTCTTAAAGTGTTTTTGAATTTTGTAAGCCTTTTGCATTTATTTAGCTTTCATAGCATTGGCAGAATACACTCTTAAAGTGTGCTTCGAACTTAACTTTTGGTTACTAGGATGAGGTGTTTTATAGTTTTACCTATGTATCTTTTATGTTCTTACTGTATGGATAAAAGCATTGTGCACCAAAAAAACGTATCATGGTTTTAAACATTGTATTGGAACAACTGTCATGAGACAGTTGAACGTAGCAAGCTAACAGGGGACGGAAAATTGTGGTTCAGCATTTAGCTGACAGAAAACCGTAGCTGCTTCAGTTCGAGCATGCATACGAGGAAGACAGGATATGTGGCTTCATGCAGGTGGTGCGATGGTTCTCGCCTCCATCTTGCACTTACCTTTTTTTAATAAACTTTGGTCAGGACAGTGTATGAGGCTTGTGATAAGGGGATATACTGTCAAAAGAGATGCTTGGGTCTGGCAAGTCAGTTCGTCAGAGGCTTTGCTACTTTTGCTCTTTTCTTGGAAAATAACTTCAGGCCTACACTGTCTCCCTCATATGATGAGCACTGAATAAGGTAATGACAATTTAATTTTTAATAATGAAAGTGTAATTTTACACTTTGCACCCATTTGGTAAAACATTGACTGTAAACTAAAACTTGGTGCCTGCTCAACTTGGAACCACAACCTGTCTCTACATTCCCACAATTGAACTGTAGTTGACAAGGGCGAGATCAGCAGAGATTGAGGATTAAGCAAGGCCAATGGGAAGCCAACTTCTAAATTTATTGGAGGAACTTAGGTAACGCTAGGCTACATTCTGAATGACTGAAACTTTAAAAAGTCACGCAACCAAAATTTTGGATAATCATTTTTAGTTGAATAAGCCCAGACATATGGGTATGCAAACGACTTAAGAACACGGTTCCTCCCCCCCTGTCCTCTTAACTGCTATTTATATTTTCTCATTGTTTGGCTGTACCAATATATGATCAGACTATAGCAACACACGCCATTTTTCAAGTAGAGGAGACTTATATCGTGTGTACGTTGATAGATCTGTGTGTGTAGACATGGGCGTAATTCTGATCTAACTGTAGGGGGGGACAATAAACATAAAATTTCTGAAGAGCAATTTCTGAAGGGACACAAATAATACAGCCACAATTATACTCGTAGAGGACATGTGTTCACAGAGGAAAGTCTTAATACTATCATTAGTGTAGCATGGAGACTACCATTATCCTTCTTTTTAGTGTTTCTCTTGATTCAATAAAAAGCTGACTAAATTGACCAAAATATTCTTCTTTAAAACCATGTATTTATTTTTAAGTTGTTTAAAATCAAGCCACAAAAATACCTTAAAACATAATAACTTATTTTTTTAAAAGTGTCCCCATATAAAAGAAAATACAATGCTTTTGTACACTTGTTAAATTAGCTGATCATAATGTAAATTAGTGAGCCACTGGTAAAGCTCATCTGCTCACCCTGACAGCCACACACCTCCAAAAATATGAACTAAGCTCAACACACTTACCTGAGACTCTCCACCTGACTGTCTCTGGTCTCCCTGAGACTCTCCACCTGACTGTCCCTGGTCTCCCTGAGACTCTCCACCTGACTGTCCCTGGTTTCCCTGTCCCTCAGTTCTTTCTGTCTCCTTTGCCTGTGACATAGAGACGTTAGTATTTCCATAAGCACCCATTCTTATAAAGATGTTACTAAATTGTCTTGATATGAGGACTTATTGTACTTACTTGGCGTTTTGGTGTAGGCCTACTGAAAAAAGGATCTTATATGTCTGTTTTATTGAGCAAAACACAACTGTAGCTAGATCTCCAATATTAACCCTAATATCAGTTCACACACATAACGTTAGGCTTATCGCCGTGGTAACGTTAGTTGTAGTGAGTGCACTTCTATCCAACAAGCTATAGGTAACATTACATTATATTCCACTAACATAGCGAACTTTTTTGTCATGACTAACTCATTAATTACTCAGCATCATTTCTATTTTAAGAAAAAAAAAACTTCACCCAGTGTTTCATGTGAATAAAACAGCCTTAAAGACTTCCAATACTGCATTGAGTCCCATTTCATAGAAATCTAGAAAGTGCAACTGTGCTAACTGGGGGTTGGGGGGTCATGATTTTTCAGTTCTGTGATGGCCCTAAATTGTTTTGTTTGTGCTTGATTGCAGAATTCAATCCTGTTTGTGTGGAGAGAATTAAGTGCAGATTGTGGATGCTTTAATAATGTACAGTAAGTCGACATTAGTTTAACTTAATTTGTTGTCATTGATTGTTTAATGCTAGTCAGATATCTGACATTTTCTTTTAATGATTTGTTTAGAGAAAGTCATCCATCATCCACCCACAACCAAGTGTGTACCATTTATCTGCATTTACGACAATAAAATGTTGGAACCGCACTACTGGATCCTATGTTTAAATGTGCACACCACATCAGATGTTCAGTGAGCCAACGCCATCAGCACATTAGAGTTTTTTCACTAAATTTATGTTTGACAACTTAGCCTGCAAATCATGTGGTACATATTTGCTAAATGCACAGCCCTGAAGACACGCCTAGTCTCTTTGAAGCGTTAACTTCAATACTATTATTGATAACAGTTATGAAAAAAGTACATGTATAATATTCAGTACATAGCCAAGAGCGAGATAAAAAAAATAAAAAACTGGGTTGCATATGGGTAAGGAAGCCATTTGGCAAATCTGGATTTAGAAAATTTGCGTTTCTCAAAATATTCTGCTACTTGTATGGAGTGTTAAATAGTAGTTTGGCAGTTTGGAGTGAGAAGCCCCTTCTGTTTGCTGTTGAACATTATTCTCTTGGTTTTTTGTGTTTTTAGGAGCTCACTTTTATTTTAATTTCTTTAGGAAGTTTTGGCAATTTAACTTCCATTTGTTGTTTTGGGCATGGCTCATCTCTGAATCTTTAAATAAACTGCTCTCTTTTATCTCCGATTTAAACTGTATAGAGTTCTAATTCTCTCTCTGAACCCGATCGACCCGCCGATCTATAATTTCTCAAATTTACCCCCTCGGCTTGAATCGGGTCGGGTTCACGCAAATGTCCAGGTTGTTTTTTTTTTGGGGGAGTTTTTGAAATGCAAAATGTCTTACAGTCTGTGTAATGTCATGTATGGCTCGGACATAACAAATTACAACTTCAATATATGATCCTGAAATCAAACAAAACTAAGAAAATTTATTTCATGAATGCTTTATTGGCAAACAATATACATGGCACCACCAACACCAATCACATCATCACAATCATCATCAACAGTCGTTTAAATATTTTAAGCCATTTAAACTATTAATACATGTTTTGAACACGTAATTCTTGTGTTAAAGTAAAGAGTGAGTCTGGTTTCTGACACAGCACAAAAAGGATTACAAGGATTAGAACATTGACATTCCACCATAGAAATGTTGGCAAGGATTATATTTACAGTAAATCCCTTTTTATTAATGTATTAATTCTCCACTAGAACTTCTGTATAACAAATACATTTGGTTAATATCAACCTTTAAAGTTAGACTGTAACAAGTACAGTATATTATTAAAGTAAAGGCAAGTTGTTTCTCACAGAGTGTGAGGAGGAAACCTGTGAACTCCATCCTGTCTCGATGCTGTCTGACTGTCAAACCATATAAAGAGGTTATGATGGTTAATAATACCTGACGTATGATACGTGTGTGTGGTATCAACATGACGGTGTGAGAGAGTGAGCTTTGAACCACAGATAAACTGTTATGTTCCATCTCAGCTCAAGAAAACACATTCTATATTAGAAATAGAATAGATCACCTGGTTTAGTCCTTTATTATCTCAGAGTGGTCGTACAGCTTTGCCACACAGTGTTTGTAAATTAAGATATGAAGAACAACCACATTGTATCTGTACATCAGTGCAGCCTGTGCAGAAAAAACTACGCCATCTCTACTCCTTCCCAAACACGCTCTGTGGTTGCATTTTTTCAGACGGAACATGCACACAAACATTAACATATGTAATTAAGGCATTGACTGATGTTTCATGACTAAACACACACACACACAGACTGTGGTGCTGATTGCTCAGTTGTGTGCAACTGCATCATAAATCGCTCTTTCTTGAGAGTCATGGAAACAGCAGAAAAGTTGATTGTATGAAAACTAAACCGCCATTCAAAAATCATAAAAAGCAAAGACTTGAAATCCATTCTTGAATTCTAAACTCAAATCTAGTGATTGGGAGTCGATTGGAGTCGCCCCCTGCTAGAAATAAGAAAGAATGCAGGTTTAAGGACCTTCAGCATTGGCTTTACTTTTCAGGCCTCGAGGCTGCTGATTGGTTCAGATATGTGAATCTTTAAAGCTCTTTTAGTTTGTCCATCATAAACCAGACTACAGGGCCATTTTAGCATGTACCCTGTGTGCTGCAGCAAATTAATAAGGACTATGGTGTATTTTAAAGGCTCGCTGTTATATAAAAATGAAAGGCTGTGATTCTAAAAGTTCTTTTACATGAGGTTTCATGTGCTGACTGAATGTTTTGATCAAAAAGCTTGTTTCAAAAGCATTAGTTGCTTGTTTGTAAGAGACATTTTCACGTAGCATATCATGTTTGTGTGTGTGTGTGTGTGTGTGTGTGTGTGTGTGTGTGTGTGTGTGTGTGTGTGTGTGTGTGTGTGTGTGTGTGTGTGTGTAGGACACATATTGTCCACTAGGTGTCACCAATGTGATTTGGGTCATGTGTATTTCCGTAGGAGCCAGGTAATGGTGCGTTGCTAGTTGGAGAATCACGAATAGTTTTTTGACCACTACGCTACGCTAGGAGCAGCTCGTGTTGAAGTTTATTAAAAGTTGGATTCATGGAACTTGATGGACAGTTTGAATTCTTGTGCATGTAACACCTTGAAGACCATTGCGGTGCGCAATAAATATTGATACAACACAGGGACGAAGTTGGACTGCTGACTCTACATTCTGTACACTTGCTGATTCTGCTTCTATTCCTGATGATCTTGCTGAAATCGGCCTATTTGTGATTTTATTTCATTTACACAACATTGATGTATGTAAGGTAGCCATCCAAAGTTACATTTAATGATTAACTGTGCTACATGTTTAAGATTTAAACATAATTTATAAATATATTAATAAGTTTACTGTATTGTATATATTTTAATCCCTGAGTATTGTATGCACCATAAAAAAGGTATGTGTAGGCTTCATGCTGCCCTATACGCTTTTTTAGGCCCAGTTTAATATGCAACTACATTTTATACAATATTAATAGTGGGTCCCTGCTTCATCTCTCTTTCAGCTAAGAGCTCCTTAGCCTAAAAAAACGTTGAAGACCCCTGTTCTAAAACATAAAGAGAGAAAAAGAAGCTTAACGTGGATGTGTTCTGGTTTCTTGTTGCTCCTCTGTCTGATTGTCAGGTGGCTCTTCCTCTCACTATTAAACTCATCAATGTCAATATTGTTCAAGTGTCAACTTTTCATTTTATATTCAAATGATTTATTATAAGAATAAGAGGTGACAAGAACAAGAGGTGACAAAAGATGACGTTTATCAGCATTTCTTCAGCATAGTAAGAAGTAAGTCCAGAGACTTACATGAACCAAAGGACCATTTCATCGTCACATAGGGACTAGAAAATATATGTCGAAAAACATTTGGTATTCCCAAATATTTAATGTTGTCGAAGCAAACAATCTTTGGTGGTTCTCATCAATGTGAACTCCCTCCAAGCTCTTACATACAAAGTGAGGAATACAGTGTTCTTTTACCAGTTTCTAGACCAGAGGCGATATCACTCACCTGAACTGAACTCAGTACAGACTCGTCCTCTCACACAGAGAGAAGGATATTATTAAAAGATGGGACTGGAAAAATAAAACTAAGAAACTGCTCAGAATAATGGACATATTTATTGTCAATGTATTTTATATTGTAATGTTTTCTGATCTTCATCCCATACCTGTAAAAGTCTGAATGAAAGTTTGCAGCGATGCCATCCACCGTCAGTGCTTTGCATGTGCTGAGTAACTGTAACCACTGGAGACAGACAGCAAGCTGAATAGGCTAGAAAACATAGTTTTAGCCTCACTGAACATTTGTTTCTGGTCTCTCTCCTTCATGAACCCAACAGCCACCAAACAGAGATGGATAGCCAACTGAGGTTGTTGACCTTTGTCCTGGTTTTTATCCCTGAAGTCAACAGTAATGCACAACGGCTGTGGCAGGCTGATGAGGCCTAAGGGGAGCTACACTTCCCCTACGTAGTCGCATGGATCAGCATGGTCTCATTGCACTCCTCATATGAAAAGACGCTCCCTGTGTAAACGCCAGGCGATCAATGCGTAATGACCATGGGGAATCTGTGCACTACTATATTCCTGCCAGTACAACTGATCGGCATTATTTGAATGTGGTATCATATATCTATTTCAAAGGTCTATTTCACAAATAGTGGTAATCCTAGTCTCACCTAACCACAGACTGTAATTGTTGATATCTAACATTAGCTAATTTAGCGTAGTCATAATTACGAACGTTAATCCAGTCTTGTGCCGATGCTCTGACCAACAACAGCCCTGCTGTCTATGTCCTGATAACTGTTTAGAACACAGTTTTATATTTAAGGAACTCACAAACACCAAGAATCACTCACTTCTTCATTGGTTTGCACAGCGTGTCGCTCGCGTAGGGAAAAGTTCAAGACAATTCAGCTCTTGCAACAGGCGTGTGCGTGTGACAAGCACAAACGCGAGTTTCCAGTTTCACAGGATTGCGCCAACTTGACGCGTTGCCCGTCAGATTGCCCATAGTCTAGATGGAAACAGGGGTCCATGCGCACCCCCGGGTTTTTTTATGCCACCTGATTTTTTTAAATCCTTAAAGTGTCTATTTTCAGAATCTGCCTGGTACCAAGCTGAAATAATGTCCCAAAGGCTTCATTTTTAACACTTTGCTGCACCCGACCGGAACCCGAAAAATAAAAACAATTATGTAGAAAATGGCACAACATTTGAAGTAAACAACATACAGAGACAAATGAACACATTTTCCCATGCACATTATTTCAGCTTGTTACTTGGCAGATTCTGAAAATAGACACTTTAAGGATTTAAAAAAATCAGGTGGCATAAAAAAACCCGGGGGTGCGCATGGACCCCTGTTTCCATCTAGACTACCACGCCCGGGACTGGAAAAACAAAACTAAGAAACTACTCGGAATAATGGATATATTTATTGTCACTGTATTTTATATTGTAATGTTTTATTGTCTTCATCCCATACCTGTAAAGGTCTGGATGAAAGTTTGTAGCGATGCCATCCACCATCAGTGCTTTGCATGTGCTGAGTAACTGTAACCACTGGAGACAGACAGCAAGCTGAATAGGCTAGAAAACATAGTTTTAGCCTCACTGAACATTTGTTTCTGGTCTCTCTCCTTCATTAAACCAACAGCCACCAATCAGAGATGGATAGCCAACTGAGGATGTTGACCTTTGTCCTGGTTTTCATCTCTGAGGTCAACATTAATGCACAAAGGCTGTGGCAGGCTGATGAGACCTAAGGGATAACGTTTTGTCTTATATTGCTTTGTAATAGTACAAATACAACAGGGTTGGGCGATATGGAACAAAATGTTATCCATGCATCTTTCACAGAAGTAGCAATACACATTACAATATACATGTTGTAATGTACAGGTTTTCTTATACTGCTTTGTAATGAATCTATGAAAAGGCCAGAGGTGATTTCACTCAACTGAACTAAGGTCAGTACTGACCTTTTCACAGAGAGAGAGAGAGAGAGAGAGAGAGAGAGAGAGAGACTTTGTAAGAAACTGTCTTTTTTTATCCAACTTCTAATTTTGTGTAATAAGATAATTTTGTTACTGCAAACATGCTTAAACTTAAAGTTTAGATTTCAGTCACTGGGGGATAAAACAGAACCCCATCTAGCCTGAAGTGAGCTTCTGCAAAAGAAAATTCTCACGCACACCTCAAACAAGGGTTGTGTCTCTGGGGCATGAGTGTACTTTCGTGCCCTGTTTGTCCTTATGACCAATCATTTGAAAATGAGCCATTACCATGTCCAGAGAGCATGAGGGATGAGTATAATAGTGAGAGGAAGAACAACCTGACAAACAGAGGAGCAACGAGAAACCAGAACACATTTGTGGTAAGCATTGGCTAGATTTTTGTTGTATGTTTAAATCTGTACTCAGGGTTTGTACACCTTTTCCAAAGTCAAATTCAAGTACTTTCAATGTCCATTTTAAAACTTAAATTACATACCATTTCATGTTTTTATCACATTAATAGAGATAAATAAACAGCTCAAATTGTTTTTCCTTATAGCATAAGGATAAGATATTTAAACAAAACACAAGTTTTATTTTTCAAAATGTATCACTGTCTAAGTAGACTTTGCTTTCTATCTAACCTGCCTGAGTCAATGTAAAAACTGAGCACTGAGTGGGAGGATTTGAGCAAAATGACATGCAGCTGGGTCATTCTGTGTCAAATTATACCAAATCCAGGAAAACAGTTGCCGCACCCTCTTAGATTTTACTCAAAGTGTTTTAACACTTTTTTTCCAAATCTAGGGCATGCCGTACAAACTTGTAATGGTTCAGTTATATTGACATGTTCGTCTTCCACCCTACAAAGTTTGGGCTGCCTATGGACAATACTTTTCATCATATTAATGTCCAAATATTGCTTCCCAGATAATGTGATTTTCAGGCTGTAAAACTGAAGTAATTTCAAGGTGTAGAAATATATTGTGTTTAAGAATAGAATGTCTTGTAGTCTGGGATGGCCTCGCTCTCTCCTCTTGTCTGGCATGTGTAAGATAAGACAGTTGCAGAAGGAGCAAATTGCTCCTGATAAACATTTGGGTGTTCAGTATAATATCTAATAGTGACAGCCAATCTTGAGGCCAGGAGAGGAGGAGAGAATAGGAGTGATTCAACAATTCACGGGGGACAGAACATCTGAGCTATGACAAACTGATTAGTGGCCTAGACACCATGGCAGAAGGAGGAACCTGGAGAGAATAAAGAGAGAGGGCAGAGGATAGGATGGGACCAGATTCCCGGACAGATTGTTGGCGTTAGGACGAGAAAGAACATGTCTTAAAGGGGGTCTGGTCCTTATGCATGGTTACCTGTTTTTCATGATGCATAAGTTGTATTCTGCTTGCAATATCATTTACTAAAGCTTTGTTAAATTTAACTGAGTGAATCCTGAGTATTATTTTCTGGTTTACCAGTCAACAAACACAGAGGTAGCTGGAGAAGTGACCAAGTGGAGTCAGAAAAAACGCTGGCCTTTTGAGCCTGAGCAGAATCGGTCATATTTTTTCCTTCAAAGGGCTGAAAATATGAAGATATAGGATTTGAACAGACATATTTTACAGGCTTTGGTTTTGGGATACATTGTTGATATAGACAAGGTTTAAACAAAATCTGAGACAGTGCAACAACAACCTGTAATTCCATTTTAACCCAGAAGATTCGGCCAGTGCACAGGCAAAGGCCTGATAAATAGCCTATATTAAATGAAAAAATATATATTTTATTGCCAAGACATATACGTTTATCTAGTGGAATAGAGCATATTGCATAAGGCCATCCTCAACCTTACAGTATTCTACTTATATGACACTTCATCTGACAATTTCTGTTCAGCAACGTTTGCAGGTTTTAATTTGCGGCTAGTTGACGTTACAGTTACTGTGATGTAACTTTGGCTATGTTCACTGCATATTCCACAAATGAACTATTGTAAGGTATTTTATTGTGTAACCTCTCTTTTGAGGCTTAAGAGGAAGTTGCAGTAAGCGTAGAGCTTTTATTGTGACAGGAAAAATGGAAGTGGCTAAAGTGTTGTATTTTCTGACATTTGGCTGTGTCGGGGGTTGAATAAAGTGAGACGTGCAGTGCCGAGTGACACCGTCTTGGTTCCAGCATTGGAAGCCCGTGTCTTTATTTTACAGCCAAACCTGAGTCTAGACAGTATAAGAAACCCTCGGTTACACATTATCACACTGAGTACTCTCAGTCACGGGCAAGCATTTGGTGCAATAGTGGAAAGGAAAAACTTCCTTTTTACTGGCAGAAACCTCAGAACCAAGCTCTTGGTGGGCGGCCATCTGCTGCTGCCGGTTGGACAACAGAAACACTGATAGAGATATACAGATATTGAGAAATATGATTCATCACAAATGTTGCAGTTGGTATGATGAACAGTGGCAATTATACTACAAATTAATATAATATAACGACTAACAATAATGACTAGAAGTCTGTTCTCAGTTCCCGTTTTTTTGAGAGATGATGAGATAAGTAGGTGTATTTAAGTGCTGGTCTTCCTCTTGTTCAGCACCTTATCACAGGACGGCTGATCAGTAACATGTCTGTCTCTCTGCAATAAAGCTATCACCTTCACCATGAAGACACTGACTCTGTTTGCACTGGTTTGTGTCATGATGGCTCTGACTGGAGCTGCTGGTGAGTATTAAGTTATACAGATGTGTTTATTGCCAATAAACTGTAACAATCCAAGTCAATAATTTCAGTTTCAAACTTCTTCCAGCTGTTCCAGAGGACAAGGCCAATAAAGACCAAACAGGTGAGTCGATTTTAAACTAGATGACTTCACCTACACTTTTTTTTTACATTTTTACTATATTCATACTATCAAAATAAACGGATTTAATATTGTAATATAATGGAACCTCCACATTACCCACTGAACTTTTTTCTTACAAATAGCTGTCAGGCGGTACTACAGAGTAGGATGCTCCGGGGGTTGGTCTAGTTTCAATGGCCGTTGTTTCCTCTACATTCCAAGCCCAATGACCTGGGCTAAAGCTGAGGTAATGTTGGCGACATTAACCTCTATAACAAGTTCATTTTGTTTGCATGCACATGGACATTTGATTTCTTGGCATCTTTTGCTGACTTGGTGTCTTCCTTCTTACTTTCTTTAACAACTCCTCTCTTTGTCTGTCTGTCTGTCTGTCTGTCTGATTGTCTCCCATACTGTAGAAAAACTGTGAGTCCATGGGAGCAAACCTTGCATCTGTTCACAACATCCTGGAATATCAAGAGCTTCAGAGGCTGATCAAGGCCAACAGTCATGAGGACAAAGTAACCTGGATTGGAGGCACTGATGCCCAAGAGGTAATGTTGGTATCAATGCACAGGTTACAAATACTGCAAACCAAATATACATACTTTTTATTATATATTATACTAAACTGACGCTTATACTTTAAATTATACACTTTATTGCTGTACTAAACATATATATATATATATATATATATATATATATATATATATATATATATATATATATATATATATATATATATATATAATATAAACTTTATACAACATGCTTACTTACATCTTACTACATTTCACTGTATATTATATTTTATATTCTATATTAAATTATATTGATATTATCATGAAGGGGCTGTACTCAAAATACTGAAAAGTAGTGGGCTGGGATTGCCTCTACACAGCTCTCACAGCCTGTTCCCCAAACTTGTCAAATACTGGCAAGCAAGGCAAGACAGCTTTATTAATAGAGCACATTTCAGCAACAAGGCCATTTAAAGTACTTTTCATAAAACATTAAAGAGCAGATAAAACCAATCAAAATAATAAATCAAAAATGAATTTGTTAAAGAGAATACAGGTAAAACAGGTAAAATAGCATAAGACAGGAATGAAATACAAGAGTAAAAGTTGCACTGCTGTGTAAGAAATGAACAATTACTTTTCTTCTCTTTTTTAAAAGACAGCATCATCCATGATTTAAATGAAGTGAGAGTTGCAGATAACCTGCAGTTTTTTTTCAAGATATGTGCAGCATTAAAAATCACCTTTGTCACAACTCTCGGCGTGTAAAACCAATACTCTCACTTACAGTACACAAAGATTTTAATTTCATGGCTTACTCAATTTATTTCTTTATTCCAGGAAAAGAAATGGCTCTGGAGTGATGGCACACCTTTCAACTTCTCCACCTGGTGTGGTGGAGAGCCTAATAACCTCGGGGGCAGGCAGAATTGTTTGCAAATAAATGTTGGAGGTAAAATGACATATTGATTATCGTACAGTAACAGTGATACAGCTCATATAACATATTGCATCTTGAGCGAAAAAGTCTTTCTGAGAAAAGATATCATTTTGTTTTATCAAATCAGTAGGTGGGTTAACCATACACAGTATTACAACATTTACGTTTTTCACAATGATCTGTAACTTATCATTGATCATAGTGTTACCTAACTGTACCCATCTAGAATAATTAGTCACGTTTAACAGTTTGAGTTTTTGCTCATGTGTAGCATTCACTGACTCGCATTCGCTAACTCACCTTTTTTTTTGTACATGCAGCTCAGAAATGCTGGGACGACATGCAGTGCGACTCACAAAGACCATCTGTCTGCGCCAGGAAACCCTGATGGTGCCTGGTCTGGTTCAGAGGCATAACGTACCCGTAATAAGCCCAAACACTGGGGGAGGTGTGTTTGTGTTTCTGCCTTTAAATACATCTGTCTTTACTCCGTCAGTCTCACATCTGAGCTGAAGGGTCTCATTTAAGTTTCATATCTTTATTTCTGTTCTATCGCTGTTACGCTATTTAAGGAAGGAAGCGACAGGTGACAATAAGGAGCTGGACTGTCTCTGAGGCTTTTTGCCTTTAATAAGAGCAGACTGAATGTGTTATGAAAAGATTGCTTTTAGCACAACCTTACACGTATTCTTTTAGAGTGAACTCTTCTTTCTTGTCTTATGCAAAATTAAAAGCCTGAAGCATTAAAACAAACTGGTCTGTGTTTTATCTCTTGTTTAGATAAAAATATTTTGATCTTTGGGGCTGGATGGACATATTTTATTTTATTAGAAAATCAAAGAATGAAAACTTCCAGCCAAGCGTTGTTTGAATTATGAAAGATATAATGAAAAGTGGCCAGCACAGCTCCAAATCTTAGACAGTGTATCGCGTTTACGGCAGTGACAGGATCAAAGAAAACTAAAAACTACGTCACTCACAGATAAGTTATCTTCTTATTTAATGTGGGCAAAACACAAACATGTTTCAGCTAGAAGCCATCTTCAGTGTTCATGATGTTACTAGGTAACTTAAATAATAACGTAAGAAGCATGAAACACGTTTTAGTTCATGTTAGCTCTGTGAGTGCCAGCACTCATCCTCTCTGGCTGATGGGCTGTCAGCTCCGCTGGGGAAATGTCTGCACAGTTTAGTTTTAATCAGTAGAAGACAAGACACATTAAACACACACAACTTGTTCTCCTTTTATTTCTTTTTTTTTTTTTACATACATTTGAATATTTTTAATAACAAACTGTATTTTGATCAAACTTGCCTGGACGGGCCAGTGAGTAAATTGGGGCGGGCCAGTGCTGCCCTGGCCCATTACTGACTACGCGCCTGCCAGAGAGTACATGAACCAAAGGACCATTTAAAAGTTCACGTAGGGAGTAGAGTCTGTTGAATAATATTTGGTATCCCCACCGTCCATCTTTAAACATTCAATGTTGTCGAAGCAAATAACCATTGGTGGTTCTCATCATTGACTACGTTTACATGCAGCCAATAACCCGTTCAAAACCGGAATATTAGCAATAACCCGGTCGCGCAAGGCCATGTAAACACCGGCAAAAACCCGAATATGCTCATATTCCGGTTTTTAAAAAGCTCAATATGCTACCTGGGTTATCCCTTGTCTAACCCGAAATTTTGGTCATGCAAACGCATATCGGCATATCCCCATCAAAAGAAAAACAAAATTGTGTTCTGCGCATGTTCTATTCGCAAGAAATCTTGGTCTTTTGAGTAGAGGAACTTGTATGCGCCAGAAAACATAGTTATAATAATAATTATATACTATAATAATATAGTTATATATATATATATGTCAATGCAGAAAACCTGCGCGCAGTATACCGGAATTAAACAAGAAGAATTCGCAGATAGAACTTTTAATGCACGGAAAGAACATGCACATTTGATAGCCCCAGTGATGGTAAACGTAAACTCCCATGCTATAAAGAACTGCACCAAAAAAAAAAATCATCAGAGCCAGCCGCTCCATAATAATATAATATTCTGAAGAAGCCAAACTTACTGTACCTACACTCCCTCCTGCAGCATTGGTCTCCATCTCTGTTGCTTCTGGTAATCCACATTCAGACCCACAGCAGGCTTGTTGTTCTGTGTTGGTTAGTTCCACAGATTCGTTATCTCTTCATCCTCCTCTTGCTCGTTTTGTTCTTCCTCTTCTTCATATTCCTCACTCTCCTGTCTTTCTCCCTGGTGTGCTGGCTCAGCTGTGTCGCTAACATGCTAGCTGTATTAGCGCTAATGCTAGCTGAAGCTGCACTTGAGTTTAAAAACAAATCAGTCAGTTTGCAGCATTTTTCGACGTCCGCCAACAGTGCTCTCTTATATTTCTCTCTTTTTCTCTGCCCCCCCCCCTCGATTAATTTTTTTGTCAACAACTTCCAACCATAGCTTACAACTTCCTATTTTCAACTTCCAACCACCACGCTGTCGCCGACGCAGACCATAGACACATAAAGACGCAGACGCGGTCTACTCGGGTCTACTTGATTCTGTCTTGAAATTCCCAGAAGGCATTGCTTCATTTTAACTTTTGCAAACAAATATTCAAATAAAAGAAATGCAGGTAGATTTGTTTTATTTCAAACCATGCACGTTTACGTTTTTGAACATCTGATCTGAATAAATAATTTTGCTACAAAACAATACAGACTGATGTAAAAGTTTGTGACTGTAGAGGGTAACCATGACTGTGATATCGAGAGACTCATGTGGTATAAATACAAATCAGATTACATAACTAATAGGTGTGAAGGATTTGGATACATTTGGCTATTGTTTGGCAAAAGAACTTTGTTATTGATGCTTGAAAGGGGGCCGAGAAAAATTATATGGGCAGCTGTTTACAATTAAGTAAGTGTTTACAATTAAGTAAGTGACAATCATGCGGCTCTCTGATTGGCCGGCCCAAACGGCATCTGCCCAATTGCCAGATTACCAGTCCGTCACTGGGTTTATTCCTTGATGCAGCGGGCCCAGGTTTGACTCTGACCTGCAGCCCTTTGCTGCATGTCATTCCCCCTCTCTTACCCCTTTCATGTCTTCTGCTGTCCTGTCAGAATAAAGGCTGAAAATGGCCAAAAAATAATCTTTAAAAAAAAATAAAACAAAGAAGAAAATTGAGCAATTAAAATGTTCATTAAACAGTTTCTATACCAGAGGCAATGTCACACTTAACTGAGCTCAGTACAGACTTTATCTTCTCACTGTCTGAAAATATAAGAGTGTCAGGGAGTTGGAAAAGAACCAAAGTGAGCTGGGTTTAGGCTGTATTAGGTCTCACGCATGAACAAATACAATTTTAAGGGTGCCCTGCTAATATAGCAAACTGTGTAACTGAGGCGTGGCTGTGTATGTGGACAAAAACCTAAATTTTAAGGTGGTAGAGGAAATGACAACTGCAATAGGAAATTTATTAGAATGTTTGACAGTTGAAATTTGAATAGAAAAGAAGAATAATGCAATTGTTAGCTATATTCATAAAGGCGACAGGTTCCAATACTGAACTATTTAAGGGGTGGATGGAAGAAATGTTCACAATGTCAAATCAAAAGGTCAAGTTCATCCGTGGGGATTTTAATATAGATATGCTTAATCAAAATAACCACAAACCAACTGTAGGCTTTATAAACACAATGTACAGCTTAAGCCGCTATCCAAAAATCACTAGACCCAGCAGGATTACATCTCACTGTGCAACTTTGATTGACAACATATTTACGAATATTACAAAAAATAACACAATCAGTGGATTACTGATCAATGACATCAGTGACCATCTACCAGTGTTTACAGTTTTTGATAATGACTATAAGAAGGAAAAGCAGGAGATTAAATGTGAGTACAGACGAATATGGACAGAATGGCAATAAACGCTTTAAAAAATTAATTATTAAATGGAAATTGGGAAAAGGTATATAATGAATAAAACATTGATAAAGCATATTATATATTCTTACGGGTATTTAAATTGTTGTATGACAAACGAATCAATAGGAAACTTATATTATAATATATATTATAATATTCAGACAGACCGTGGTTGACGGGATTACAAAATGCCTGCATAAAAAATACTTTATAAATAATTCATAAAAAATACAACCAAAGATGTAGAAACAAAGTAACTAGTATTATGAGAAATTGTAGGAAAGAATATTATAGCAAATTATTAAAACAATATTAAAGGTTTATGGAATATATTAAATAGTGTTATTGGTAATGGTTCTAAACAAGTTAATTATCACCATCACTTTATTAATAATGATATGATTATTAATAATATAGATGATGTAGTAAATGGCTTCAATAATTATTTTGTAAATGTTGGACCAAAACTTGCAGAAAAAATCCCTGATTCGTCTGACGAGAAGATTGTTGATTTTATTGATAATAACCCTTACTCAATGTTTCTTTCAGCAGTGGAAGAAAAATAGTAGAGTTGAAAGAAAGGTTTTAGCTTTTAGAATTCATGGAGGCCGAAAATCAAAGAGCCCCTATTATCCTCCTTTTCAGCATTATATTTGTACTCTTGGAGTCTACTACCATTGGTTTACATGCTATGATGTTCAAAAAACGTATTACCATTTCTCATACTGCTCATTACTGAAGTGCCTCTGCCTGAAACACTGTGTCTGAGCTCATGGCCAGCCCTCCCCAAAAAGCCCAGTCTGCTCTGATTGGTCAGCTGTCCCACTCTGTTGTGATTGGTGAACCAAATTCAAACAAGCCACTGGGCTGACTGTGCTTGCTCAGGCAGCACCTATGGGCAGCACACATGAAAAAAGAAATGCACATTGCTATCGCCACGGGTGACAGCTTTATTCAACTCGTTTTCTGTGAACGATGTGGCGAGAGGGTAACGTTAAGGCAACTGAAATAATAGGCTAAAGCAACAACAGTTTATGGAAAGCCCAAGTGTAATTATGGTCAGATCTTGGTCCTGACTGATTGGGAAGTGATATTGGAGTTGTGATTTAAACATCTACAGCGTCGGCAATTTTTTTTTCTTTTTTTTTGCCAGCTTTCCTTCCTGTTTTAGGAAGCAGCGACTGTATTGCGTTTTCCCTGTAAAACCGTGTCTGTGTTCTTCATATTTATGTAGAATTATAATTTGCTCTTCTTATATATAACATGCGGCTCTGGTAGATGTTTGCAATTGGTCGTGGTGCGCAAACAAAAGCCGGATAACTGAAAGAGATCCAGGACAAGTTGATCTTGCTTCGTAGTACAGGCCTCTGGGCGGTTATGTGCCTGAATGGTCTCCTGGTTGAGATGCAAACAAATGAGCATTTAGACATATTTCTCAAGACCTTTAATTTCATCAACTATCACTACTATGAAACTATTAGTTACGATAAAGCAGCTTTATTTGAAATTACCAGAGGATACAGGAAGGGCGAGGGTCATGTTATGCAAGTAATTAATATGTTATCTTGTTTGTTTAATCCACACAAAAGCTGAATGTTGAAATACGTGTATATGTTGTGGCTTTATTAGGAGTGATGTGGCAGACTTTTTTCCTGAAGTCTTGTTGTCATCATGAGAAAATTCTCCAGGAAGTGTCTGACTTGAGGCCTATACTCCGAAGCAAGATTTGCGATTACCGAGGTAACTTCAGGTTCAACCCAGTGTTTTGTGTATCACAACAGTGGGTCACTTGTTATCTTTGTCAGCTTCTTTAGCCGTATGTTGCCAATGCGACAAATCGGTTTGAATTAGGTTCATAAATTTATTTTTTATTTACTCCACGATTGCTTATCTGCCAGGGTTGCAACTGAAAGAATAGGCTCCAGCAACGAAGGTTTATGGAGCGCACAAGTGTAATTATCAGGGTTTTTGAAAAAAACTGTGTCCATCAAGCTCCATGAATCCAACGTTTCATTAAACTTTTACATGAGCTGCACCTAGCTGAAAGATATTTGTGGTCCTTTGACTAGCAACACACCTGTTAGATGACAAAAACAGTTTCCTGATTAAATACACATGTGACACACAGCACAATGGTGACACCTAGTGGCCAATTTGTGTCCAACACATCTCAATACATGAAAATTACTCTTAAAATAAACTTGCTAATTTATTTTTTAGTTAATTTAGTTTTGATACAAACTTTTTTCATCAAAACAGTAATCCAGCAAATGTAACCTCATGTGAACGCACTACTAGAATCACAAACTTGCATATTATTTAAGTCAACACAACATCAAGTAGTCACAGGGATTACACTGAACAATGCCGCTTCAATGTTTTGAAGAAAAAGTAATTCATCAACTGATGTCACTTTCAGATATTTCCTTTAAAATTCACCACAAATCACTCAAACTTCAGCACAAGGTCTACATGCTGAAATGTCCCTTTGGTCTTGTTTATGTTGGAAAAACTGAAAGAGGTTTTTAAGATTCACATATCTGAAGTGGCAATCTTTATTGGAGTACGGATTTACCAGTGTATCCCATAGCGCACATACTGGTAAAGTCGTACTCCAGTACTGTGTGTAGAATGTAGAGGTAACCTGGTGAGAAAAAAACAAGTTAGAAAATGTGTTCATATCTATGCTCAAGTCAGGCCCGGTGTCAGGGTAAAATGACTAAGGGGGCAGGTTAAATTGTGACGGGGTGTTTTTTTTTTTTTTTTTTTTAATACATAAAGTAGGCTAAAATGAAGTGCTTTACCCTGTTGCTGCAACAGGGTCAGCACTCAAATATGGCATTTCTTGAAGCAGTTAAGTTGTCCATTCCGGTTGCTCTCTGTGTGAAATATCGCCGCAGATAGGATTACATTATTAGTAGTTGAAAGTCCGCTGTGATAAAGACCCCATGGAGACCTAGTAGCCTAATTGTGTTGTGTTTGTATGTTTTATGGATGTGATGCTGAAACAAGGGGGCAGGAAATACAACTGAGGGGGCAAAGCCCCTTGTGCCCCCTTGTGTCGCCGGGTGCAACTCAAGAAAGCCCAGAGACTACATGAACCAAAGGACCATTTAAAAGTTCAGTTAGGGAATGAAGTATGTGGAATCATATTTGGTATCCCTACCCTCCAACTTCAAATATTTAAAGTTCTCAAACAAACTATCAGTGGTGGTGCTCATCAATGTAAACGCCCTCCAAGCACTTAAATATGAAGTGAAGAATTAAAATGATCATTAAACAGTTTCTAGACCACAGGCGATGTCACTCACCTGAAATGAACTCAGTACAAACTTTATCGTCTAACACAGAGAGAAGGATATTATTAACAGATGGGACTGTAAAAAGAAAACTATGGGGGCACCCAATGGACATATTTATTGTCATATACAGTATATATATATGATCTTCATCCCATACCTGTAAAAGTCTGAATGAATGTTTGTAGCGATGCCATCCACCATCAGTGCTTTGCATGTGCTGAGTAACTGTAAACCACTGGAGACAGAAGGCAAGCTGAATAGACTAGAAAACATAGTTTTTAGCCTCAATGAACATTTGTTTCTGCTCTCTGTCCTTCATGAAACCAACAGCCACCAATCAGAGATGGATAGCCAACTGAGGATGTTGACCTTTGTCCTGGTTTTCATCTCTGAGGCCAACATTAAGGCACAAAGGCTGTGGCAGGCTGATGAGACCAAAGGGATGACTTGTTGTCTTAAAGGCTTTTCACTTCCCCTGCGTAGTCTCATGGATCCGCGCTCGAACGTTCAGTCACTTGTTCATTGATTTGCACGACGCGTTGCTTGCGTAGGGACAAGTTCAAGACAATTCAGCTCTTGCGGCGGGCGTGTGCGTGTGACAAGCATGACCGCGACAGTTTCACGGGATTGCGCCCCACATGTCGCGTTGCCCGTCAGATTGCCCGCGCCTACCCTCGCAATCTACAATCGCTTTATGTGTGAAAAGACCTTCATACTGCTTTGTAATGGTACAATACAAATGGCCGAGCAATGTGGAACCAAATGCTATTAGTGCATCTCTCGCAGCAGTCACGAATGCATAGACACATAACAAGACCCCGACTCAGAAAGATTCAGATATGCAAGTCTTTAAACCTCTTTTAGTTTGTCTAACATAAACCAGACGACAGGGACTTCTCAGCATGTGGACATCTTATGTACTGCTGCAGTTTATGAAGGATATTAAGGTTTATTTTAAAGGTTGTTATTTAATGTTATAACAAAAGAAACAAGTTATGTACAGTATATGTTGTGATTGTTTTATGTGGACCCCAGGAAGAGTAGCTGGTACACTGTTAGCAGCTAATGGGGATCCGAATAAAGGAATAATAGAATGACAGCGGCATCCATTAGTGTTATCCTTGTGAGTGCTGTGGAAATATTTTAGTATCGTGGTATTGACTTGAATAATACAGAAGTTTAAGATTCTCAAAGTGCTATTGCATGTGCTGAATAAGCGTTTTGATCAAACAGCTTGTATAAAAAGCATTTGGTAACTTTATGTAATGTGTTTGTGTGTGTAGGACACAAATTGTCCACTATGTGTCATCATTGTGCCATGGGTTACATGGTGTATTTAAGCAGGATCCTTTTTTTGTCAGGTAACAGGTCACTCTTTCCTGCCTAATGATTCCTGTACATGCCAGTGAGACAATACATAAGTACCTTTAATAAACCGCTGCACTGATCCAATCTGTCTACTTTGTTTGTGTTTGGGTTGTATCCCTGTTAGCCCGCACACACCAGCCATTATATAAAGTTGTTAATTTGTGAATTAGTTTAAGATAGTTGATAACATTAAAACAAAAACAATTAAACACTTGAGAAATGTGTCTCAGTGCTAGTTTTGTTTGCGTGGTAACCAGAGGACCATTATTCCATGGAGTCCTTGTCTTTTGGAAAACGTCACATCCCACCAATCTTGTCTCCAAGTCCTTGCATCAACTATGAGCTTATCAGACGTCAGTATTCACCACCTGTGAAATGAGGAGCCAAAGGACTGATTCCTACATACAGCAGGAAACCAGCCCAATCAGCCACACATAATCTTCCCCCAAAGACCTCAGATTGTTGCCCTGTTCCCCTGATTGTTGAGAGGAAAAACTAGCTCGCCACAGATGTGCTCGGGTTTCTTGTTGCTCCTCTGTCTGACCTGATCTCTACCTTTTGACGTTCAACCCACCACTCATGTCCTGTGGACATGCCAGGGCTCATTTTCATAGGATTAATTATAAGAACAAACACAGCAAGAAAGACAGACTCTTGTTTCAAAGTGTGTGTGTTAGGAAACATGTCAGCTGAGTTGGGGTTCTGTTTCACCACCTAGTGACTGATGAACTTTTTAGTGTGTATGCAGCAACACTATTCTCAATCTGATTACATACAAGAAATTAGTCTACACACAGTACTGTCTTGTTAAGGTTCCAACATATAACACAGACACAGAAAGTCAGATGATTTGTCAAAGTAAGCAACATCTTTTAGTGAGAGCTGGAGTTTGGTTAAAGGACAGGTTCACATCAACATGCAAGTACCAAACTCCAAACTGGAGGTCTGATCTGACCATGAAATAAGGCTCACCTTAAATGCATGAATTACATGCTGTATTTCATCTCTAATGGCCTTTCAGCTTTTTACAGCAGTTGCCAGATATAGACGACCATGCTACCAAACCTGGCATCCTCACTGTAACAACAACAGGAGCTCAGGAATATGTTGTTTCATGTGACATATGCACATCAACGGTTCACTGTGGAAACATTGAATTTGGACAATCCGTATGCTTTGCTCTTGTCTTTATTAAACAAAGCATACAGATAGCTAAAACAAACCCTTCGATGCACAATAATGTTGTGTCATATATTTCCCCACGTGACTTGCATGACTCATGAATATTTATTAACCAACTGCCTCGGTGTCTACCAAAAGCATTTTGAAGAAGTAGAAGCTTCTGAAAACTACTTCAACAGAGAAGTTTAGGTTTCATCAGACATCATTGTTACTGTCTTAAAAGGTTACTCTTTATGCAAAGTCATTATTAAAGGAAAAAATAGCACGTAACTTTGGACATGCATACACACAATCAGACTCAACACTACTCATGACAAACACTGAGACAAAACAACACAATTCCAAATTAATAATTCAATTCCAAACATAATACGGCAATACACATCATCTAAATAAAAATATATCAGGGATGGATAACTCTCTCCATACATACGCAAAACCAGGACTATGTTTCACTACTCCATTTCTTGTGTAAATGAATACAATCTTTACAAAATTTTATTAAAGCTTGTTTTACAACTTTACTTTTAAAATCCTGTTTATGAATTCCATGGCACCACTGATTCCTAAGGTTTAATGTTAGGCTCTCATATTCACATTATACATGCTTCCCCTTGGCTTCATTTTTCGGAAACAACATTTTGAATCACTGTAATGCAGATAATCTGAGCCAACATCGTGATCTCATGGGAAGTCGTATGAATAGCATGCCACTATTAATGACATTTCACGAGCTATGTATGGCCCATTGTCGTTCACCTAGTTTAGCTGACTAGTGACGTGAAAGTTTAGACACAAAAACGACTAGACAAGATTAGAAATATATTATGTTTTGGTTGAAAACAGTCCCGGGACATGAACACTTTTTTCCTGGGATCCGGTGAGTTTTTAAAAATGTTGAGGAACTCATTTTAATGATTATTCCGACTCCACATGAATGCAGCACAAATGTCCTACCTCACAATGTTAATGAAAGTTAAAAATAACTAGTGTCTACGCCCCACGATGCTACACAACGGAATTCAATGGGTTATTCTTTGGCCCATGCTACACCCTTCTAGCCTGGGAAAACCCTGACGAACTTCTGACAAATTTGAGATTTGCTCCGCAAGTCATTCTGGCCAAGGGCCCATTCAAGCCCATTTCCAATTTTTCCAAATCGAGGCACCAATCACAACCCTTGAGGTGGGCTTTACACGATGACGATAGCGCAGCGAAGGCAAGCAACTTTTTGTTTACATTCAACATGACGGCCACTGCTTCGGCAGCAACCCGTTGATGTCGCTGTCGCCGCTATGTCACACGTAACGTTGCTCTGATTGGTTGGAGGACTATCCAATTGCGCCCAGAGGCATTTGAGCAGCGTCCGTTGGCGATGCCCCTTTGGAAATGCGCTGCGAATGAACTTTGCCCAGACCCACCAGGGTCTGGTGTCAACCAGGCTAGCACCCTTCTTGAGTTTCATGAAAATCGGGCCAGTGGTTTTTCTCTAATCCTGCCAACAAACAAACAGACAGACAAACTGAGCAGATCATAGCCTTGGCGGAGGTTTTATGAAAACCAAACTGAAGTAATCATGTTTGGCCCTTCTAAGAGCCACATGAAAGTGCAGCTGTAAGTGCTTATTTTTATTTAAAAAATAATAAGAAGAATAATCCAAGGTGCAGTTGGAAAAGATATGTTTTTAGCCGTGTTTTTAGATGTGTAAGCATTCGTCCGTCCCGGTTGTGTTGTGAAGGGCAGCTTTTATCAGCTAAGAGTTTTTGCAAAATGAAAGCCTTTTTTATATCATCAGGACCTAGAAACCATTATCCATGCTTTGATCACCTCTTGTCTTGATTATTCTAATTCGCTATATATTAATGTTCTATAACTTCGACTGTACTTTTATCGTGTGGTATATAGTATAGCGATATATAGCCAGTAGTTTTTCTGTAATACTGCTAACACAAAAAAAAAAGACAGACAGACAAACCGAGCAAAAATCAGAACCTCCTTGGCGGAGGTATTATGAAAAATAAACTAAAGTCATCATGTAAGGGCCTTCTAGCTCTGTCACTAACCTAACCAATGCGCTCAGGCCCAAACATGCATAATGAAGTTAAAAATCTTGGTGGACACTTTAGTGTAATGAGGCAGCCAGTTCCTAACCCATCTGCCTCAACTGGAAAGCACTTTGGGTCAGCTCCTGTTGTTTTTAAATGTGCTATATAAATTAAAGTATCTGTGGAGATGCAGTCATCATATTTATATAAAAGAAAGCATCCTGTTCTTTAAACTTACAGAAGTTGAAGAATTGTTGCATCAGAGTTATTCTATTTGTGCGGCACGAATTCCGCTGTGTCACTGAGGTTGGTTTTGCATATTGCAAAATCATCTTTGAAGGCATTCTTTTACTTAAAAAATAAACTGAACAATATAAAAGTATAAAGAAAGTCTCTTCAAACCTGGTTAGTGTAACAGTTTGTATTTTATAATATTCCTGTTGTTCATATTAATGTAAAATTCCAACATTTGAGCAGTTTGTTCCTCACTCACCATAGCACACTTATAATTATAATGACCCAAAGCTGATTTTATAAATAGATGTTGGGCTCTCCTGCAGTACACATGCAGGAACTTTGCCTTTTTCAAGGAAAAGTGCATGTTTTGGGCTCGAGTCTATATTGCGTAACTCTTGGTCTCCTCGTTTATGAGTTTCCAACTTTATATAAATGGCTTTTCTACCTTACATTTGTCAGCAGTGTTGCCACAGCATTTAACATTTGTCGTTCAGATATCTATCTATCATAATAATATGTCTGATATCTGTGTATGAGAACAGACATCTGTTCTCAGTTCCCTGTTTATTGAGAGATGATGAGATAAGTAGCTGCATTTAAGTGCTGGTCTTCCTCTTGTTCAGCACCTCGTCACAGGACGGCTAAAAGAAAAGAAGAGAAGGAAATACTGCAGCAGGTTTTGTTACAAACTTTCTTATCATCTTCTGACTTTCCTTTACTGGACTGACAGTCAGTAGGCATCGTCTGTTCCCTACACAAGTATCAGTAACATGTCTGTCTCTCTGCGTTAAAGCTATCACCTTCACCATGAAGACACTGACTCTGTTTGCACTGGTTTGTGCCATGACGGCTCTGACTGGAGCTGCTGGTGAGTATTAACTGTTATGGATGTATTTAAGTAAGTAAGTAAGTAAAATGTATTTGTATAGCACATTTCACAGATAAAAATCACAAAGTGCTTCACAACAAATGGGTGGATACACAACATTTATACATTGCAGTACATAATCGGAAAATAAACAGAAATACACTTAAGACACAATAAAACCGACCTAATCACCCTATGGTCTATTGAAACGCCTCTTTAAAAAGAAGAGTTTTCAACTGCGTTTTAAAATTGGTCACTGAATCCAAGCAGCGTACGGAAGGAGGCCATTATTATTGCCAATAAACTGTAACAATCCAATCCAATAACTGCGGTGTCAAACTTCTTCCAGCTGTTCCAGAGGAAAAGGCCGATAAAGACCAAACAGGTGAGTAGATTTCCGATGTTCTCTTCGATGGATTGTACGTTACCGTGAAACTCTGCTGCGATGACTTCACCTACGCTTTGTGTTTATTGTGCATTTATCAAAACTCAATCACACTATCAAAATAAACGAATTTAATATTGTAATACAAAAGTTATAAAGAAAGAGACATTAACCGGAAACTCCACATTACCCACTGAACATTTTTTCCCACAAATAGCTGATGTTACTCTGGTCAAGAGGGGGACCGGAGGAGGCTGCTCCGAGGGTTGGACTAGGTTCAATGACCGTTGTTTCTTCTACATTCCAAAACCCATGACCTGGGCTAAAGCTGAGGTAATGTTGGCGACCTTAAACTCTGCAACATGTTCCTTTTTTTTTTTTTTTTTTTTTTTTTTTTTTTGCATACCCATGGACATTTGGTTTCTGTCTGTCTTTGTCTCCCCTACTGTAGAAAAACTGTGAGTCCATCGGAGGAAACCTCGCGTCCGTTCGCAACTTCATGGAGTACCACGAGCTTCAGAGGCTGATCACGATCGGCAGTCATGATTACAAAGATACATGGATTGGAGGCACTGATGCGAAACAGGTAATTCTGGCATCATTGCACAAGTTGCAAATATTGCAAACCAAATATATATACTATTTATCCTATATTATACTAAACTGACACTTATACTGTACTTTATATTATATACTTCATTGCTGTACTACATATTATATATATAAACTCTATATACGGTATACTTGCTATATTACTACATTTCGCTGTATATTATATTTTATATTCTATACTACATTATACTATCATGAAAGGGGCTGTATTCAAAATACTGAAAAATAGTGGGCTGGGATTGCTTCTACACGGCTCTCACAGCCTGTTCCCCAAACTTGTCAAATACTGACGCAAGGCAAGGCAGCTTCATTTATAAAGCACATTTCAGCAACAAGGCCATTTAAAGTAATTTAAAAAAAATTAAAGATAAAAAACGAAAAATATAAAAAACAGGTAAAATCGAACGAGACAGGAATGAAAGTAATACTTTACAATAAGGTACACAAAAAAAAGGTAGTTAATGATTAGTTACTGTTTTTGAAAGAGTAACGTATGATTAGTTACCCTTTTTCAACAGGGTTGTTACCCTTTTTCAGAAGGGTACCGAATGATTAGTTATTCTTTTCAAAAGGGTAGTTACCCTTTTTCAGAAGGGTAACAAATGATTCATTTCTTAACCTTCTGAAAAAGGGTAACTACCCTTCTGAAAAACAGTAACTAATCATACGTTACTCTTTCAAAAACAGTAACTAATCATTAACTACCTATTTTTTTGTGTACCTTATTGTAAAGTGTTACTGGAATGAAATACAAGAATACAAGTTGTGTAAGCTGTGTCAGAAATGAACAATTACTTTTATTCTTTTTTTTTTTAAAAGACAGTATCATCCATGATTCAAATGAAGTGAGAGTTGCAGCAAACCTGCAGTTTTCTGGGAGTTTGTTCCTGATATGTTAACCATAAAAAATGACCATTGTCACAACTCCTGGCGTGTAAAACCAACGCTCTCGCTCACATGCACACGTGGCCCACGATTTTATAAAAATCTGTCCTTATTTCTGTCCTTGTGGTATTGCAACACCTGCATCCCTATGGGGATCAATAAAGGTTATCTAAAAGATTTTAATTTCACTATTCCAGGAAAGGCAATGGTTGTGGAGTGATGGCACACCTTTCCGCTACTCCAACTGGTGTCGTGGAGAGCCTAATAACCTTTTTGGCTTGCAGAATTGTTTGCAAATAAATCATGGAGGTAAAACGACATATTGATTATTGTACAGTAGCAGTGATGCTTATGAATTTCAAGGTACATTTTATAGTTCAGACAGTTCATAAAACATATTGTATCTTGGGCGAAAAAGTCTTCCTGAGTCAGATATCTTTTGGTTTTATCAAATCAGTAGGTGGGTTAACCATACTACCTCATTTATGTTTTTCGCAATGATCGGTATCTTTTCATTGATCATAGTGTTACCTAACTGTACCCATCAAGAATAATTACTTAAGTTTAACAGTTTGTGTTTGTTTATGTGTATCATTCGCTGATTCGCCTTTTTTTCTGTATATGCAGCTCATAAATGCTGGGATGACTCTATGTGCTACTATCGAAGACCGTCTGTCTGTGGCAAGAAAGCCTGATGAAAAAGCAAAAAGCACAAACACTGGGGGAGGTTTTCTTCACTCCGTCAGTCTCACATCTGAGCTTAACGGTCTTATTTGAATCTCCTATCTTGATTTCTGTTCTATCGCTGTAACGCTACTTAAGGAAGGAAGCGACAAATGACATAAATAGGAGCTGGACTGTCTCTGAGGCTTTTTGCCTTTAATAAGAGCAGACTGAATGTGTTATGAAAAGATTGCTTTTAGCACAACCTGACATGTATTCTTTTAGAGTGAACTCTTCTTTCTTGTATTATTCTAAATTAAAAGCCTGAAGCACTGAAACAAGCTGGTCTGTGTTTTATCTCCTGTTTAGATAAAAATGTCTCAATCCTTTGGGGTGGACGGACATATTTTAATGGTTTTCTATCGGCTGAAATAAAACCGATTTCTTTACTCTGCCTTTTTGTCCCCCTCAGGCTGCTATTGATGGAATGCAGCTCTCCTATACGAGCCTGCAGCACTTCACTGCATAAGCATGTAAAGACATTGAGGTTAGACAAATGCAAAAACTCCATAATCTCACATGTGATCATTAGCAACGAGCAGTGACACAAGAGTCATGCATTCCACCAGTGTTACACATAAGACTTATATGTGCAACTGTTCTGCATGCATCACGTCTGAAAGCAATCATCTCTACTTCTGACCAAAGATGACATTTTCAAATATACATTTTCAAACTTTCAAAATGTGTTTAGTACATTAACCATAGCACCATTTAAAAGTTCACGTACGATCTAGAGTCTGTTGAATAATATTTGGTATCCCCACCATCTATCTTTAAACATTCAATGTTGTCGAAGCAAATAACCATTGGTGGTTCTCATCAATGTTAACTCCCTCAAGGCTCTTACATATAAATTGAGCAATTGAAATGTTCATTAAACAGTTTCTAGAACAGAGGCAATATCACAGTTAAATGAGCTTATATATATATATATATATATATATATATATATATTTTTAAATGAAATCTAAGTGTCACTTCTGCTCTCTTTGTTGAACCACACCTGGGTCAGGGAGTTGGAAAAGAACCAACTGAGCTGAGTTTAGGCTGTATTAGGTCTCACACATAAACAAACACAATTTTGAGGGTGCCCTGCTAATATAGTAAACTGTGTATCAGCAAACCACATGGGCTGTGAGTGCAACAAAGTGAAGTGACAATACAGAATGCATTTACATTATTTATTTCATGTTATCAGTTGAATCCCAATCCCGAGTCAGCTCAACTGAGTGTCTGAACACATGATAATTATTTCTTGTTTGTTCTTATAATTTACCATATGAATTTGAGCCATTAACATGTCCACAGGGCATGAGTGACAAGTTTAACAGTGAAAGGAAGTGCCACCTAACAATCAGACAGAGGAAACAAGCAACAAGGAACCACAAAGCATCTGTGGTAAGCTTCTCTTTCTCTCTGTATCTTTAAGGAACAAGTGAGTTATATTTTGTATATATTTTATATTTGATAGTTTGTCAAAAAGCTACTGCAGAGATCTGAACATTGGTAGGATGTGACGAAATTCCATTTGCCTACACATTTTAGGGATGTTATGTGCCAAACAAGACATCAATTGTTAAATGCCAAGCTAAGCTAAGTCTTTTAACGGGGACAATTGTTGTGGTTAATGTGATTACATCTGAATGATGTGTTTCAGTGGCAGTATCTACAGACTGAACAAAAGGGGTCCAATAATTAAAACCTGGGGTCATATCAGCTATGTCGAACCATCAACAAGTTAACACATATCTTGTTTGTTTAATCTGAAAACTAAGATGTAACATATTAACACTTCAGACTGTTGCATTTCCAGGTCATATTCCAGCATCGAAGCACTGAGAGTTAGTGAGGCCTGAGCCATGCGTCCAGCTGTGGTAACTGTGGTAACGTTTCTCATACTGCTCATTTCTGAAGGGCCTCTGCCTGAAACATTAGGCTTGTTCGTGATGAACTGCGCCTCGCCTGTAAAGTGGGGGCTAAGATAAAAAGCTGCGGTAAAGTCGTCCATTTTCCAGCCGTTTCCAGCAACCTTCATGCTGGTAGTGGTGGGCAGATCGAGGCTTCGTGAAACAAGGAAACCGTTGAAGCAAATGTGCCATATTGTGTCGAGGCTTCGAAACAATCCGACACCCGTCTCAACGATGACACCTAGTGGTCACTTGCAGGTGTTGATCTAAAACAACCTTGACAATGAGCCATTTTTTATTATTGTATTTTTCTAATATGTAACGCTTGTAACCTGTAGGCTCCTCACTGTGCATAATGTTATTTTGGTCATAACAAAAGAATATTAATAAAAGAAATCAAGCCACAAAGTCTCAATTCTTTATAGATTTTTATTCAAAAATATGAATGTCCCAACAGTTTATTATATTTCAATCCTAATTATCTATCTATATCTATATATCTATATATCTATCTATCTGTGTATCTATATATGTATCTACCTATCAATATGTTAATGTGTCACTATGTATACGCTGTCTGTCTCTAGCCTATCAGTCAATGTGTAAATTTAAATGTAAGCCTAAATATAACTAAACAACTCGCACTATGAATGTCATTATATCACCAAAAACCCGCTATCTCAAAATCAAACTCCTCTCACAAAAACCCACGAGGTCAAGATGCGTTGACTTCACTTGTATACTGAGGTGCGATTGTGTGTTCCCGACCCTGTCGATCAAACGCTGATTCGTGCCGCCTGTTGAAACACTTGTGAAACACTCCGATGTTTCATTTAGCCGTAGTCACGTGACATGGGTGTTTTGAATCACGCTTTGAATCAGTGTTTCGAAACATCTGCGCTTCGGGATCTCGACAAAGCTTCACTCCAGCCATCCCTACATGCTGAACAGTATGTCAAAGAAACACTCCCATCCTGTTGGGTCTGATTCCGATTTAATAACATGTTATCAGACACACATATCAGCTTGTACACAGTCTCCAGTTGTTTTTATCATGACAGAGTAGCTGTCAAAATTCTCTGCATGTGATCTGTTGCTGATGGTAATAAACGACACGCTGTAGATGATCAGTAATCTGAACGGTTTCAGTCTCTCTGACTTCTAAACGTCACTATTAGCCCACACAACAGGTGTTCTGTACAGATTAAGCCTTTAAATCGGACTAATGGCAATTCAAATCCCTCCGATTCAAAAGCAATAAAATGTTTATATAACACGTCATCACGTTGAGTCGATTATGAACCAATCAGCTGTGAAATCAGCTGAGAGGCCGGCGTTTCCTGAAAAGCAACTGCGCCGCCTGTGTCTCAAACCTGCGGCCGCCTTGATCTGATGGGCAGGTTTGCATGACGTCAGATCGAGTCGGACACAAATCTAACCGGCATGCAACAGGCGGCGATCGCCGGTGATCGATTCTACGCGGACCTGGCTCACCTCGAACGAGCCTATTACGTCCTGAATGGTTTTCTACCCCACCTGTGTTTAGTGAATTACTCCCTTGTGTTTTTAATCTGGGTGTTTTCCCTGTTTCAGATGTCATGTTGCTTCCTTTCGTTCCTTGTTTTCCTGCGTTCCAGCCCTGGTTCCTCGTGTTTAGTTGTGGTTTATCTGTCTTTTGGATGTACTGAGCTGTGAGTCATTGGTATCACTGCATTTGCGTCTACACCTGCTATACTTTATCGTCTCACACAGACAAAGAGAGACTCTTCAAAGGGGCCATCTTGAAATAAAATGGGTCACTTCAGCTCTCTTTGTGGAGCCACACCTCAGTCAAAGACTTAAAGCTTTAAGGCATTTTTTTTTTTACATTAATGAACGTCTGTTACATTCACGCGATTATTGCCAAATGAGTTGATACAAAGCTTTTTAAGACGCACTATAGCTTTAAGACCCAAACTGAACTGAGATAAGGCTGAATTGGGTCTAACTCGCCGACTTATTGAGACTTCAGCTTATTCACCGTATCCCCCAGGGTCAGATAAGTCCATACATACCCTTCTCATTTATAGACATATTTTTACATCTAAAATGATTTTTTTGTTATTTCAGAGAGAACAACCGGGTACTTAACTCAAATGTATGTTGCATGAAAATTATAGGTAAGTTGATTACATTTTATTTAATTATTGCCAATTGTTCCGTAAAAAAAATTCAGATGCCCTTCGATTTATAGGTTTGATAACCTCTGTTATATACCATATTAAACACCTGGAGAGTTTTGTTTTACCCTCCATATATTTCAAAGGTTTGTCAAAACTTTAATCTGTAAATTACCTGTGTATTTGACCATATATATTATGGGTTTGCATGGAGAGCTTGCATTCATTATATTCATACAGTTTTGTATAAGGCATCGACTGATGTATGATGCATTTCATGACTAAACAAACACACGCAGACTGTGGTGCTGACTGCTCACAGTTTTGTGCACCTGCATCATAAGTCACTGTTTTTTGAGAGTCATGGCCGAAAGAGCAGCAAAGTTGATTGTATGAACATTAAACCGCCATTCAAAAATCCTGAAAAGCAAAGAATTGAAATCCATTCTTGAATTCAAAACTCAAATCTAGTGATTGAGACAATAAACTTGTCAGCAAAATGTTTACTAAGGTAAGAAATGAAGTGAGAAAAAGAGGCCTTGTCCTAGACTTCTTTTTGGAGGCAGTGGAGTCGCCCCCTGCTAGAAATAAGAAAGAATGCAGGTTTAAGGACCTTCAGCATTGGCTTTACTTTTCAGGCCTCGAGGCTGCTGATTGGTTCAGATATGTGAATCTTTAAAGCTCTTTTAGTTTGTCCATCATAAACCAGACTACAGGGCCATTTTAGCATGTGCCCTGTGTGCTGCAACAAAATAATGACTATGGTGTATTTTAAAGGCTTATATAGTATATAAGAATGAAAGTCTGTGATTCTTGAAGTTGTTTTACATGAGGTTTCATGTGCTAAATTAATGATTTGATCAAAAAGCTTGTTTCAAAAGCATTAGTAACTTGTTTGTATGAGCCATTTTCATGTAGCCTATCGTGTGTGTGTGTGTGTGTGTGTGTGTGTGTGTGTGTGTGTGTGTGTGTGTGTGTGTGTGTGTGTGTGTGTGTGTGTGTGTGTGTGTGTGTGTAGGACACATATTGTCCACTAGGTGTCACCAATGTGCTTTGGATCATGTGTACAGTGTAAAGTGTCTTTGAGTAGCCCACCATGTAAAGCACTATATAAATAAAATGTATTATTATTTAGCCTACTTTGCCTTAAAAGTGAGCAGAGGGAATTAATGTTCCTCGTGAAATTTACCCTAAGGACTAGGCTGAATTTTAAACACTTTTTTCACAATCCGAGAATATGTTTTACAACCTTATGCACAAATCTCTATGAGCTATGTCTCATTCTAAATATCTTTCTACAATTAATGTTCATACAGAGCAAACACGACTGGACAAAAACTAGAAAAAGAAGTAAGTGACTTCAATCCACACTGTAAGCATACCTGTAAAACAATGCATTATTCATGTTGTTTTTTTTCCTCTCCCCAAGCTGACAAGTGACAGCACCAAAATAAAAAGATTAAGAAGCATTGTGGCGTTCCCTGTGTGATAAATGTACACTACACTATACTAGTGTCTGTGTAGACTGCATTCAGTCAGTCTTAAATAGTGAGGAAAAATAGATGAGTAGCTAGAATGCTTGCAGTTTAAAGAATGTGTGGAGGCCAAAAATTGACTTTTAATCATGGAAAAATACTTTTTTGCCTTGAAATAATTCAAAGTGTATTCCAAGATCCCAAACAAAGTCAGAAGTTGTTTGGGTCTGACAGCACCTTCTAAATTCAAATGTCAACAAAAGAATAAAGTCTGCGGATATCATGAATGTGCCCTCCTTCTGAACAGGTGGCATTCATCAAGTTGAATCGAACATTTTAAGACAAAAATGTTTCTGCATGAGGCCCATTATCTACCTGCTTAGAGCAGGAAATGTGACTACCTCTGTGAAGTAACATGATCACTCTGTTTAAATGTCGACATTGTGTTTAATAAATCACTTAATAAGGAAGTTTCCTTATGCCACTGAATGTAATGTTTTAAAGTTGTTTGTGGTCCTCCGACTGCAACACACCTGTTAACTGTCAGAAAACTTTCCAGATTAAATACACATTTGACACACAGCCCAATGGTGACACCTCGTGGCCAATTTGTATCCTACACACTCACAATACATGAAAATCTCTCTGTACCTCATGTAAAAGAACCACTAGAATCACAAACTTGCATATTATTCAAGTCAACACAACATCAAGTAGTCACAGGGATTACACTGAACAATGCCGCTTCAATGTTTGGTAGAAAAAAAAATACCTCTTCACGAATCTTCACAAATCCGTGAACTGATTCCTTCGGTCACACCCAAAGTGAGGGTTGGAACGTAGATTCATAGTTCAAATAAAAGCTTTGTATTCTTGCTCAGCTCCCTCTTAACAGTCCCATAAAAACAACTGCATCACTGCTGATGCTGCACCAATTTTCCTGTCAATCTCACACTCTATTTTCCTATGAAAAAGACCCCAAGACAGTGGAACTCCTAAGCCAAAAGAACTACATTGTCTGCAAAGAGCAGTGATGCAATGCTGATATCCCAATGTGGACACTTTGCTCCTCCCAGCTTTGCGTTGAGATATTGTGCATTCAAATTAGAAACAGAATCTGCTACAAAGACAATCCTGGCAGATACCAACACCCAAAGAAAACATATTTGAATGTTTGCCAAGAATACAGACACAGCTCACATATAAGTACCGGATGGATCTGGCCATACTCCTACAGTACACCCCACGTGACTCTTTGGGGGGTACTCCAAGTCCACAAAACACTTGTAGACCAGAGGAGCATACAAATCCTTTAGTCAAACAATTGTTTTAAGTCTGTACATAACTCGTACAAAAGGTCCAGACCACTGGTTAAATTTGTATGTACAAAGAGAAATATCGAAAGGAAAAATTGGTTCTTTTAAATTCTTTTAAATCTCTTTTACATGTTATTTAAGAGTGAATATGTTTGTGTTACTCCTTTTTACATGAGGTGCGTTGTTATTCAGATGCACTTCTGAATTATTCATAGCTACAGCTTATTTCCATATTCAAAAGTACATTGTTGGCCTCCACACATTTTTATAACTACAACATTTCTTTCTACTCCTCTTAATTTTCTAACTATTGAAGACTATTTATTGCATAGAGGGTTTAGATTTCCTTTTTTAAAATGTATGGGTAAATAAATAAACTGGTGGGTGAGGTGGACCTCCCCCATGGACTTTTAAGCGTCAAAAACTTTTTTTCTTGCAAATTGTAATGCACTAGCCTAGAAATCTAGACGCACCCTAGTGGCAGCAAATTTATTTTGCAGCCGTGGGGGGGGGGGCTAGGCAGTCTCCGTTGGCTTGCGAGCTGGCAAAACCAAATTTTGGTCAGGCCAATCACATCGTATATATAGAGTCGGTGGGCGGGGCTTATGGCTGCTGCTGCTGCTGGGAACAGCAGTCTTCTGGAAGACTTGGAGTTCAGCTTTTCTTTGAGAAAAGAACAAAGAACGGCACAGAAATCATTCTTAAAAAAGGAAGATGTGTTCGGAGGTTTGCCGACTGGATACGGCAAAAGTTTAATCTACCAACTAGCTCCGCTACCTTCTTCGTTGCTCTGCCTGGTTGGAGCGCTGTCCTATTGCGTGCGGAGGGAATTTGAAAGACAGCCGTTTATCCCGCCCCTCGGATCGAGCTCCGTCAATGGTGAGTTCCCAGACCCAACATCTGGATGTGGGTCTGGCTTGTCAGGCTAGTAATGCACCAATTCATGGTGGAAATGTCTTTATTCATAAAAAGGACAACACAAACTTCAAGCACCATGAAAATTCTAATTAAATGGAAAATAATGACAAATGTTGATCCAGGAGAATACATATTTGAAAACATTGAATGCCTGAGAGCCTTAATATTATCCTGCTGAATCAACAAACATGTGTCAAACTACTTTACCCGAGGCATTGTTGGGTCTATGAGTCACGTGCTGGACGTTGTACAAAATAAAAGTCCTCTGCTACTGGGGGTGTGTTTTGAATATTATGCCCACCCCCACCCCAAAATCTACACCTATGCTTGTATAGACTTCCTCCTCATTTCTGACTCTTTCCTGCATAATGATTCCTGTACATGCCAGTTAGGCAATACATAAGTACCTTTAATAAACCGCTGCACTGATCCAATCTATCTAATTAGTTTGTGTTTGGGTTGTATCCCTGTTAGCCCGCACACACCAGCCATTATATAAAGTTGTTAATTAGTGAATTAGTTTAAGATAGTTGATAACATTAAAACAACAACAATTAAACACTTGAGAAATGTGTCTCAGTGCTAGTTTTGTTTGCGTGGTAACCAGAGGACCATTATTCCATGGAGTCCTTGTCTTTTGGAAAACGTCACATCCCACCGATCTTGTCTCCAAGTCCTTGCATCGACTATGAGCTTATCAGACGTCAGTATTCACCACCTGTGAAATGAGGAGCCAAAGGACTGATTCCTACATACAGCAGGAAACCAGCCCAATCAGCCACACATAATCTTCCCCCAAAGACCTCAGATTGTTGCCCTGTTCCCCTGATTGTTGAGAGGAAAAACTAGCTCGCCACAGATGTGCTCGGGTTTCTTGTTGCTCCTCTGTCTGACCTGATCTCTACCTTTTGACGTTCAACCCACCACTGATGTCCTGTGGACATGCCAGGGCTCATTTTCATAGGATTAATTATAAGAACAAACACAGCAAGAAAGAACTCTTGTTTCAAAGTGTGTGTGTGTTTGTGTGTGTGTGTGTGTGTTAGGAAACTCACTTCAGCTGAGTTGGGGTTCTGTTTTATTACCCATTGACTGTTGTGAAAAAAATCTAACCATTTTAGTCACTTTGTGTGTGTATGCCACAACAATATTGTCGATCTGATTACATACAGCATACAAGAAATGAGTCTACATACAGTATTGTCTTTTTAAGGTTCCAACATATAACACAGACACAGAAAGTCACAGCTTTTGTCAAAGTAAGCAACATCTTTTAGTGAGAGCTGGAGTTTGGTTAAAGGACAGGTTCACATCAACATGCAAGTACCAAACTCCAAACTGGAGGTCTGATCTGACCATCAAATAAGGCTCACCTTAAATGCATGAATTACATGCTGTATTTCAGCTATGTTGGCTTATCAGCTTTTTACAGCAGTTGCCAGATATAGACGACCATGCTACCAAACCTGGCATCCTCACTGTAACAACAACAGGAGCTCAGGAATATGTTGTTTCATGTGACATATGCACATCAACGGTTCACTGTGGAAACATTGAATTTGGACAATCTGTATGCTTTGCTCTTGTCTTTACTAAACAAAGCATACAGATAGCTAAAACAAACCCTTCGATGCACAATAATGTTGTGTTATATATTTCCCCGCATGACTTGCAGATATATTCATGAATATTTATTAACCAACTGCCTCGGTGTCTCGCAGCTCAAAAACATTTTAAGGAAGTAGAAGCTTCTGAAACAACTTCAACAGAGAAGTTGAGGTTTCATCCAAGGCATTGTTACTATCTTAAAAGGTTACTCTTTATGCAAAGTCATTATTAAAGAAAAAAAACACACATAAAGACACGTAACTTTGGACATCCATACACACAATGAGACTCAACACTACTCATGAGAAACAGTGAGATGAAACAATACAAACTTAATAAAGCAATATGCATCCTCTAAATAAAATACACATCAGGGATGGATATCTCTCTCCATACATTTCACAAAATGTATCACTGTAATGCAGATCTGAGGCAACAATGTGATCTCATGGGAAGGCGTATGAATAGCATGCCACTATTAATGACATTTCACAAACATTGTCGTTCACCTAGTTTAGCTGACCTGTGACGTTGACAGTTTAGACACCAAAACGACATTATTAAACAACATGCATTAGAAAGAATATTGTGTTTTGGATTAAAACAATCCCGGGACATGAACACCTGTTTCCTGGGATCCAGTGAGTGTTTAAATATGTTGAGGAGACCATTTCGAGACCACATGAATGCAGCACAAATGTCCTACCTCACATTTTTAATAAAAGTGAAAAATAATTAGTGTATCCTCCTGGTGATTCTATACCACAGAATTGAATGGGTTATTCTTTGGACCATGCTACACCCTTCTGGAGTTTTATGAAAATCGGGCCAGTAGTTTTTTGTAATCCTGCTAACAAACAAACAAACAGACAGACAAACCAAGCAGAAAACAGAACCTCCTTGGCGGAGGTATTATAAAAAACTAAACTGATGTCAAAACACAACATTTCTTTCCATTGTTTTGCAGATGATGTACAAATCTATTTGCCTGTAAGAAACAATGAGAAGGAAACTATCCAGCCGTTGTTAAACTGCTTGAGTGATCTCAAAATATGGTTGGATCAGAATTTTCTCTGTCTTAATGACAATAAGACCGAAGTTGTTGTGTTTGGACGTGCTGAACATTTCAGTGCCTGTGTAGATACTCTCGGTACTTTAGGTTCCCAAATTCGTCCTTTTACCAGAAATCTGGGAGTGATTTTTGACAGTGCTTTTAAATTTGACAAACAGATTAGTTCTGTTGTTAAAATTAGCTTCTTCCAGCTGAGACTTTTGGCTAAGGTCAAGCTTTACCTGCTACGTAAAGACTTTGAAAGAGTCATGCATGCATTTATTATGTCCCGTTTAGACTACTGTAACTCACTGTATGTTGGATTGGATCAGTCATCCCTTCGTCGGTTACAGTTAGTCCAGAACGCAGCAGCTCGACTTTTTGGAGGGACTAAAAAGCGTGACCATATTACACCGGTTTTGGCCACGCTCCACTGGCTTCCTGTTTGTTTCAGGATTGAATTTAAAATTGTATTACTTGTTTTTAAGATCTTAAATGTGTCTTTGCCTTCTTATTTATCAGAGCTCTTACATGTCCACACGCCAGTCAGAGCACTGAGGTCGTCCAATCAGATGCTCCTCGATGTGCCCAGATCCAGGTTAAGAACCAAAGGTGACCGAGCCTTTTCAGTGGCTGCTCCAAACCTCTGGAATAGTTTACCTGTTCATGTAAGAACAGCTCGGACCATTGAAACGTTCAAGTCCATGCTTAAGACCCACTATTATTCATTGGCTTTCAATTCAAGTTGAGCTTTGATATCTTGACAGTATTGACCTTATTCTCTTTCTACTGTCAGTTATTTTGTATTGTACATCGTGCCTTGTTTGTGTTTATTGTTTCGTTGCTTTTGGAGCATGTTAAGCACTTTGGTCAACTGAGGTTGTTTTTAAACGTGCTATATAAATAAAATTGAATTGAATCATGTTTACAATTAATTTTAAAAAATCTTAGAATTTTAACAGACAAGCCAGTTGTGTTGCGAAGGGCAGAGTTTTTGCCAAATTAAAGGACCTGGAAACCATTACCCATGCTTTAATCACCTCTTGGCTTGGTTATTGTAATTCGCTGTATATTAATGTTCTATAACTTCGACTGTAATTTTATCATGTTTTAGTCATGCCTTCTCTTTATTTTCTTCTGACATTTTGTATTATTACCGCTTATGCACATTCTATTTCTTTCATTTTGTATAAGTGCAATGAGGCAGATCCTAACCCATCAAACTATAATGGAAAGCACTTTGGGTCAGCTGCTGTCGTTTTTAAATGTGCTATATACATGAAACTGACCTGACTTTAAAGTATCTGTTGAGATTCAGTCATCATATTTGTATAAAACAAAGTAATGTATCCTGTTCCTTGAACTTACAGAAGTTCAACAGAAGTTGAAGAATTGTTGCATCAGAGCTATTCTGTCTGTGCTGCACAAATTCCGCTGTGTCACTGAAATTGGTTTTGCATATTGCAAAATCATCTGTGAAGGCCTTCTTTCCCTTAAATAATAAACTGAACAATATAAAAGTATAAAGGAAGTCCCTCTAAACCTGGTTAGTGTACCAGTTTGTATTTTATAACATTCCTGTTGTTTTTATTAATGTTAAATCATTACAGCTGTTACTTCCAACATTCGAGCAGTTTGTTTCTCACTCACCATAGCACACTTATAATTATAATAACCTAAAGCTGATTTTATGAATAGATGTTGGGCTCTCCTACAGTACATATGCAGGAACTTTGCCTTTTTCAAGGAAAAGTGCATGTTTTGGGCTCGAGTCTATATTGTGTAACTTTGAGTTTCCAACTTCATATAAATGGCATTTCTACCTTAAATTTGTCAGCAATGTTGCCCCCACATTTAACCTTTAACCCTGACTCTTAGAAATCTTGTTTGTGTACTTGTTTTCCAAATTATGTGACCACTTTCTAAAACGTCTGTCAAGATTTGCATACCCGCACGGCTAATGTTATGTTTACAATGACAAATGTATCTGCTGATGTAAATTAGTCTAATATAAATGAAAGTTCAAGGAAACAGTGAGAGCTCATCGCACTGCATATTACAATGCAAAGAGACAGAAAACACAAGCAAATTACCACTCGTACACACTTATCCTGGGTGAAAGTCCCGTAACTTCTTCTGGGACACAAATACCACTCCCTTGCTTGAATGCACTGTGTTTGGGGACCGAACAATCCACTCCGACCTCCTCCCTAAGTGGCCCAGCTGCAGCCACAATCCAAGTGCCACCACAATCCAAGGATATCTCTGAGGGGAGAAAGCACAAGAATCCTGAGCAAGAAACTAAGTTAGTAACATGCATTAGTGGGACATGAATGCACGCAGATTGAGAGAGAGAGAGGAGCTCAGTGTGTCATAAAAAGTCTCCCGGCAGTGTATATGGAGATATTCCAATGTAAAAGTTCCCCTCAGTTTGATCTGGGACGTTTGGATGCATTTAAATTAACATAATTATCAGTATAGATGGCTGCACTGCAGTTGTAGCATGGCTGATTTGACCAGGGAAATGCAAGTGATGACTGGTTTGACAGCAAACTATTCCTAATCTCTAATAAGCGTAAATAATAAGGGTAAACAATATTTTTTCTTCCCATAATAACTTAATTATCTTGTGATGACAAACCAAATTTTCTCAAGAAAATGGTCTCAGCTTCCAAGTTTTTTCCGATATGAGAACAGTCGCACATTCCATTCATTTCAATTTTATTTATAGTGTCAAGTCACAACAGGAGTCATCTCAGGACACTTTACAAATAGAGTAGGTGTAGACCACACTCTATAATTTACAAAGACCCAACAATTTCCCACGAGCAAGCATTTGGTGTGATAGTGACGAAGAAAAAAAATCCTTTTTACAGGCAGAAACCTCGGACCCAGGCTCTTGGTGGACGGCCGTCTGCTGCCTGTTGAGACATAGACACACTGATACAGATATACAGATGTGGAGAAATATGATTCATCATAAATATGGTAGTTGGTATAATGAACAGTGGCAATTATAGTTCCAATGAAGATAATAGATCTATGACTTGAACTGATAGTAGTAGCAGTCTGTTCTCAGTTCCCTGTTTTTTTTATAGAGATGATGAGATAAGTGGCTGTATTTAAGTGCTGGTCTTCCTCTTGATCAGCACCTCGTCACAGGACGGCTGAAAGAAGAGAGGAAGAGGATATTGTGCCGCAGGTTTTGTTCCAATCTTTCTCATCATCTTCTGACTTTCCTTTACTGGACTGACAGTCAGTAGGCATCGTCTGTTCCCTCCACAAGTATCAGTAACATGTCTGTCTCTCTGCGTTAAAGCTATCACCTTCACCATGAAGACACTGACTCTGTTTGCACTGGTTTGTGCCATGACGGCTCTGACTGGAGCTGATGGTGAGTATTAGGTATTAAGGATGTATTTATTGCCAATAAACCGTAACAATCCAAGTCAATAACTGCGGTGTCAAACTTCTTCCAGCTGTTCCAGAAGCCAAGGCCGATAAAGACCAAACAGGTGAGTGGATTTTTGATGTTCTCTTCGATGGATTGTACGTTTTCGTGATGCTCTGCTGCGATGACTTCACCTACTCTTTGTGTTTATTGTGCATTTACAACATCATACTGTCAAAATAAATTGATTTCATATTGTAATATAAAAGTTCCACAAAAAGAGACTTTAACTGGAACCTCCACATTACCCACTGAACTTTTTTCCTACAAATAGCTGATGTTGATCTGGACAAGAGGTGGGTCATAAGAGGATGCTTCGGGGGTTGGACTAGGTTCAATGGCCGTTGTTTCCTCTACGTTCCAAGACTCATGACCTGGGCTAAAGCTGAGGTAATGTTGGCGACATTAACCTGTACAACAAGTTCATTTTGTTTGCATACACATGGACGTTTTGGTTTCTTGGCATCTTTTGCCGACTTGGTGTCGTCTTTCGTACTTTCTTTAACAACTCCTCTCTTTGTTGGTCTGTCTGTCTTTGTCTCCCGTACTGTAGAAAAACTGTGTTGCCATGGGAGGAAACCTCGCGTCCGTTCGCAACATCAAGGAGTACCACGAGCTTCAGAGGCTGATTGTGATCGGCAGTCATGCGTACAAAGAAACCTGGATTGGAGGCACTGATGCACAAGAGGTAATGTTGGCATCATTGCACAAGTTGCAAATATTGCAAACCAAATTTACACTATTTATTATATAATATACTAAACTGACACTTATACTTTATATTATATACTCCATTGCTGTACTATACTACATATTATATATACAAACTCTATATACGGTATACATGCTATATTACTCCATTTCACTGTATATTATATTTGAAAAATAGTGGGCTGGGATTGCGTCTGCACGGCTCTCATAGCTTTTTCCCCAAACTTGTCAAATACTGACGCTTTGTCAAACAAGGGAAGGCAGCTTTATTTATAGAGCACATTTCAGCAACAAGGCCATTTAAAGTACTTTTCATAAAACAGTAAAGAGCATTTGAAAACAGTCAAAAACATTTGTTAAAGAGAATCTAAAAACAGGTAAAATAGCATAAGACAGGAATGAAATACATGAATAAAAGTTGCACTGCTGTGTACGAAATGAACAATTACTTTTATTTTATTTTTTAAAAGACAGCATCATCCATGATTCAAATGAAGTGAGAGTTGCAGCAAACCTGCAGTTTTCTGGGAGTTTGTTCCAAATATGTGGATCATAAAAAAATGACCTTTGTCACAACTCTCGGCGTGTAAAACCAACGCTGTCGCTCATATGCACACGCATATAATTAGATATCATATATATTATAAAAAACTTTTTTTATGTATCTGTCCTTATTTCTGTCCTTGTGCTGCTTTAACACCTGCATTTTCCCTCTGGGGATCAATAAAAGTTTATTTAAAATATTTTAATTTCATGGCTTATTCAATTACTTTCTTTTTTCCAGGAAAAACTATGGTTCTGGAGCGATGGCACACCTTTCCGCTACTCCAACTGGTGTCGTAGACAGCCTAATAACCTTTGGGGCAAGCAGAATTGTTTGCAAATGAATCATGGAGGTAAAATGACATATTGATTATTGTAAAGTAGCAGTGATACTGATGAATTCCAAGGTTTCATAGTTCAGACAGCTCATGTAACATATTGTATCTTGAGAAAAAAGTCTTCCTAAGTCATATATCTTTTGGTTTTATCAAATCAGTAGGTGGGTTAACCATACACAGTATTAAAACATTTACGTTTTTCGCAATGATCTGCAACTTATCATTGATCATAGTTTTATCTAACTGTACCCATCTAGAATAATTAGTCACGTTGAACGATTTGAGTTTTTGTTCATGTGTAGCATTCACTGACTCACATTCGCTGACTTTTTTCTGTACATGCAGCTCAGAAATGCTGGGACGACCGTCAGTGCAACTATGCAAGACCGTCTGTCTGCGCCAAGAAACCCTGATGATGCGTGGTCTGACACCCTAACGTACCCGTAAAAAGCCCAAACACTGGGGGAGGTGTGTTTGTGTTTCTGCCTTTAAATACATCTGTCTTTACTCCGTCAGTCTCACACCTGATCTGAAGGGTCTCATTTAAGTTTCATATCTTTATTTCTGTTCTATCGCTGTTAACGCTACTTAAGGAAGGAAGCGACAGGTGACCATAAGGAGCTGGACTGTCTCTGAGGCTTTTTGCCTTTAATAAGAGCAGACTGAATGTGTTATGAAAAGATTGCTTTTAGCACAACCTTACATGTATTCTTTTAGAGTGAACTCTTCTTTCTTGTCTTATGCAAAATTAAAAGCCTGAAGCATTAAAACAAACTGGTCTGTGTTTTATATCCTGTTTAGATAGAAATGTCTCGATCCTTTGAGCTGAGTGGACATATTTTAATGGTTTTCTATCGGCTGAAATAAAACCGATTTCTCTACTCTGCTCTCTACTACCTTTCGTCCCCCTCAGGCTGCTATTGTTGGAACACAGCTCTCCTATACGAGCCTGCAGCACTTCACTGCATAAGTATGTAAAGACATTGAGGTTAGACAAATGCAAAAACTCCATAATCTCACATGTGATCATTAGCAACGAGCAATGAAAACAAGAGTCATACATTCCAGCAGTGCTACACCTAAGAATTATATGTGCAACGATCATGCAATCTGCAATGTCTCACACGTTACAGTCTATGGTCTCACTATAAGGCAAAAGTAATAGACCCGAATCAAGCTCACTCCTGTAGCCAATCATGCTTTAAACTGAGGTTGAGACCTCATTAACATATGGACACAGAAATAAAGAAATAAAGAAATGTAGTTGGACAAAAATGTAGATATAAAATTAAAGCATTAATTTATTTATTTATTCTTTTATGTATTCTTTTTTTATTTTTTATTTATTCATTTATTTTTTATTCATTTATTACTGCATATATTTATTCATTTATTTATTTATTTAATCCTGTATTTATATATATATATATATATATATATATATATATATATATATATATATACTGCATATATGTATTTATTTATTTATATCTGTATTTATTTATTCTTGTATTTATTAATATATTTATTCATGCATTTATTTATTGAGACTCAAGTCATGTTCTGTCCTCCATATAAAAGAAATCCAAAAACACATAATAGGGGCTCTTTAATTTTTGAATATGAACAATGATGAATGATTGCAGTGGAATTTTTACTTGACAAATTACAGACATGGCATGGATTAAGATCACAGACAACCTTGTAATTATTACAAATCACTAAAGGTCCCCAATACTAGTCCTGTGCGAATAGGGCTTCAATTCATTATGTGTACATTAACAATGGATCACATGACTACTTGTGTATGAAAGAGGTTGCTCATAGTGAAGAACCCACAGGAAAATACATACTACATTTTCTTCTGGCATACTAAATACCATGATAGTATAAGTATTGGAATTCTGGGATTGTATTTAATAACTTGAAATAATGGTGAAGATGATAGCTTTAATGCAGAGAGACAGACATGTTACTTATACTTGTGTAGGGAACAGATGATGAGCACTGACTGCCAGTCCAGTAAAGGAAAGTCAGAAGATGATAAGAAAGTTTGTAACAAAACTTACTGCATAATATTCTTCTCTTCTTTTCTCTCAGCCGTCCTGTGATGAGGTGCCGAACAAGAGGAAGACCAGCACCATAAAGCTACTTATTTCATCTCTCAAAAAAAAGGGAACTCACAACGGATGACTGTTCTCATACACAGATATCACACATATTCTCAGATATCTGAACGACATTCTGCATTGATCATCATTGCACGGAAGCTGAGACCATTATCTTGTTAAAATTTCCGTTGGTATCTCAAGATAATTAACTCATTATGAGAAGAAAGCAAAAGCTTGTTTACCCTTATTTATTTTGTATTAGAGATAAGGAATGCTTTGCTTTCATACCAGCCGGCACTGGCATTTCCGTGGTCAAATCAGCCATGCTACAACTGTAATGCCGCCATCTATACTTACATTAATGTTAATTTAAATGCATTCAAACGTCCCACATGAAGCTGAGGGGAACTTTTACTTCCTTGGATTGTGGTGGCACCTGGATTGTGGCTGCTGGCACGACAATATCTGCTTTGGGAGGAGTTTGGGGTGGTCATGGGGTTCCTAAAACACAGGGTTTTCCAAGCGGGGGAGTGGAGTTTGTGTCCACAGAAGAAGTTAAGGGGAAAATACAAGACGTTGACTCAGAAAAGGGGACTGGTTTTAACCCAAACCACAGTCTTTTTTTCTAATCTTAACTAGTCGTTTTGGATGGTTGCTGCATGCTGCTCAACCGTCACCTCACGGTGCTCTGTACCCGGCTCACAGTCACGTTTTGTCGGTTTAAGCTCAGTTTATGGAAGTCGCGATGTTCCCGGCACGAGGTGCGTGAGCCATATATTGACGTCACAATGGCTGTTGTTTCAAGCGCGAAGACTCCACAAGCTGTTGCGGCGTGGGGTCATGCACCTCTGAATTTTTTTAACTACGCATCCACAGCGGGCACTGCGCTTTCAGTTCAACACATTTGGCTGGGAAGAGCAGCTTCGTCTGTACAAACATATGATGTGCACACCACAGAGCCGTGGTGTAGTCTACATGATACGCAGGTTTACGCAGTATACCCACTAAGAAAGCGCCAGGATTTCCATATAGCCACTTAAAAATGCCCAAGGACACAACAACATTATTTGCATTGTAATTTTGATATATTTTGAATTGTCATCTGTGTTTTTCTTCTTCACATAGGCTAAATAAAGGTATTTACACCGCAAATTGGTGCATAAAAGTTTGTCAGAATGCAGGAAATTAAGTCGTAGACGCTCAAAGATACAGTATTAGGGGACCACTAAGGTCTATATAAAAGAGACTTCAGATACAGTATTAGGGGACCACTAAGGTCTATATAAAAGAAACTTCAGATACAGTATTAGGGGATCACTAAGGTCTATATAAAAGAGACTTCAGATACAGTATTAGGGGACCACTAAGGTCTATATAAAAGAGACTTCAGATACAGTATTAGGGGACCACTAAGGTCTATATAAAAGAGACTTCAGATACAGTATTAGGGGACCACTAAGGTCTATATAAAAGAAACTTCAGATACAGTATTAGGGGACCACTAAGGTCTATATAAAAGAGACTTCAGATACAGTATTAGGGGACCACTAAGGTCTATATAAAAGAGACTTCAGATACAGTATTAGGGGACCACTAAGGTCTATATAAAAGAGACTTCAGATACAGTATTAGGGGACCACTAAGGTCTATATAAAAGAGACTTCAGATACAGTATTAGGGGACCACTAAGGTCTATATAAAAGAGACTTCAGATACAGTATTAGGGGACCACTAAGGTCTATATAAAAGAGACTTCAGATACAGTATTAGGGGATCACTAAGGTCTATATAAAAGAGACTTCAGATCAGAGGTGTCAAAAGTATCCACATTCATTACTCAAGTAGAAGTACAGATACTAGGGTTTGAAAAGACTTCTGTAGAAGTTGAAGTATCAACTCAAGCGTTTTACTTAAGTAAAAGTGTAAAAGTACTGGTTTCAAAACTACTTAAAGTATAAAAGTAAAAGTAATGTAAGGGGGGGAAATGGTCCATTAAGGACAAAAGCTTAGCCCGCCCCACAGGGGGCCTAATAGTGCACTACCCCACCTCCACAAAAACAATTTTTTTCTAAAGGCCATAATGACTATAATAATAATAATGTTAGATTAAAATCATACCTGCAAACTCAGAAGGGCTGAAAAAGGTGACATATCTCATCTGTGTTTTTCAGACAACGGCAACTACAGTCTGGTGTTACAATCCTCTCCAGTGAAATACAGACACACTTTTACACCGTTTAGCTGTCAGCATTTTAACCGTGTTTACTCCCGCTGATAGCTAACGCTAGGCTAACGTTACCTGCTGTTGAGTGTAGGGTTTACTAGTGTCCCGTGTGGCGATGTTTCAGTTCCCTCTAACGTCCATTTTCGCAGCATCAGAGAGAAGCGCAGGCATCTAAGTGGCACCTAATAGGGCACCGAAATCCACGTTGCAATTCGGTTCGCACACCGGTGCCGTATTAGCATTAGATGGATCGCGTACAAACCAATAGGGTGTCGGAATGGTATATGTTTATACTTCTCATCCAACCACAATCAAATTCACTCTCTCCGGATGGCGCGAATTTATCTGGATAGGTTTTTGTGTGTGTGTGTGTGTGTGTGTGTGTGTGTGTGTGTGTGTGTGTGTGTGTGTGTGCGCGTGTGTGTGCGTGTGTGTGTGCGTGTGTGTTGAACGATGACAAGCCGGAATGAAAACAAGCCAAACTGAAATAGGAGTAACGAGGCTATTTTTAAAATGTAAGGAGTAGAAAGTACAGATAATTGTGTGAAAATGTAAGGAGTAGAAGTAAAAAGTATGCTGTAAAATAATTACTCCAGTAAAGTATAGATACCCAAAATTTCTACTTAAGTAAGGTAACAAAGTATTTGTACTTCGTTACTTGACACCTCTGCTTCAGATACAGCATTAGGGGACCACTAAGGCCTATATAAAAGCATCCAAAGAGCACCATGTCATGGGACCTTTAACTTCCGCTCGCTTCTTCTCTACAACTTCTTGCTTATTCACAGATTATTTTGTTTGTACGCCCTTTGGTGTTTCGGAGAGTAGTGCAACGACCAATGTGTTGAGCATTTACGTCTCCGTGCATGCTCGTATGGCGTGCGCCATCTACGGAGGCCAGCACACGGTGTCACGCTCAAGTATACCCACTGCTTTAATGTAACATTAAAGACAAAACTGTCATGTGACCGGCCGTTACTTGGTCGCCTTAATTATGAAGGATATCATACGAGTTATAACTCTTCTGCATAACTTTTCATAGTACATCATGCAGATAGGCTCATGAGAATTTGTTGATTAATGCCCTTTGTTGAAACCTTAGTTTGAAAATTGGATGTCACATGTTCATCCCTCCGCTAACTTGACCAAGTCCATTACCGTCAGCTTGATCTGGGCCTGATAAACATTATTCAATTCAATTCAATTCAATTTTATTTATAGTATCAAATCACAACAGAGTTATCTCGAGACACTTTACAGATAGAGTAGGTCTAGACCACACTCTATAACGCATTATGAGTATTAAGAGGAAATTATGTTTTTGTTTTCTTGAAATAACGCAAGAAATGCCGTCCTCAGCTTCTGTACCATTGCAACTTGACATTTAATGTGCCTACTTGCATACAAATATTATTAAAAGTATTTCCTTTGGTCACTTCTCTGCCTTTGGTTGGTCAGCTGTTGGAAGTCACAGGGTTCAGAGAGACTGTCTTTATGTTTTTTATTTTTCCGTATAGGTTTCAAGGTAAAGATGATTTTGCAATGTGTAAAACCAACTTTAGTGACCCAGTGGAATTTGTGCAGCACAGATAGAATAACTCTGATGCAACACTTCCCCAACTTCTGTTTAATATTTAAGTGTCACATAGAACGAGAGTAGATACAGTAAACAACCGTTTAGTGTAAAGAACAGAATGCATTACTTAGTTTAATAGTAAATATCATCATGGCTGAATCTCCAGAGATACTTTAAAGAAGGGCTAAACAGGATTACTTCAGTTTAGTTTTCAATAATACCTCCGCCAAGGTTATGTTCTGCTCAGGTTGTTTGTTAGCAGGATTACAGAAAAACTACTGGCCCAATTTTCATGAAACGCAAGAAGGGTGTAGCATGGGCCAAAGAGTAACTCATTAAATTCTGGAGGGGCGGATATACTAATTATTTTTCACTTTCGTTAACATGAGGTAGGGCATTTGTGCTCTATTCATGTGGTGTCGGAATAATCATAAAAATGAGTTCCTCAACATATTTCAACACTCACCGGATCCCAGGTAACCCGGGAGTGTTACAACCCAAAACACAATCTTTTTTTCTAATCTTAACTAGTATTTTGGTACCTAAACTTAACTGACACAATCGTTGAATCACAACAAACTATTGTGGCTAAACTTAACTGTCACGGCTGCTGTCCTCTCACGGTGACCAGTACCCGCCTCACGTTCACCTTTTGTCAGCTAAACTTAACTTCCACATAGAGCTGGTCAATATATCAATATTATATTGATATCGTGGTATGAGAGTAGATATCATCTTAGATTTTGGATACTGTAATATCGTAATATGGCATAAATGTTGTCTTTTCCTGGTTTTAAAGGCTGCATTACAGTAAAGTGAGGTCATTTTCTGAACTTCCCAGACTGTTGTAACTGTTATATTATTTCCCTTTACCCACTTAGTCATTATATCCACATTACAGATGATTATTTATCAAAAATCTCATTGTGTAAATATTTTGTGAAAGCAACAATAGTCAAAACTACAATATTGTTGCGGTATCGATATCGAGGTATTTGGTCAAAAATATTGTGATGTATGATTTTCTCCATATTGCCCAGTCCTACTTCCACGTGACAGGTCAGCTAAACTATGTGAACAACAATGGGGCTTACATACATGCAGCTTGTGAAATGTCATTAATGGTGACATGCTTTCATAAGCCTTCCTATGAGATCACGTTATTGGCTCAGATCATCTGCATAAGAGTGATACGAAATGTTGTATTTCTCAGAAGTGAAGCCAAGGGGAAGCATGTATAATGCAAATATAAGAGTCTTAAATTGAACCCCAGGAACCCAGAACAGTAAATTTTCAAACAGTGGTGGCATGGAATCCTTGACCAGGATTTTTGAAGTAAAATGTTAAGATTGTATTTAGAAATGGAGTAGTGAAACATAGTCCTTTTGCTCCTTAAAATGTGAAATGTATGGAGAGAGTTATCCATTCCTGATTTACTTTTAATTAAAAGATGTGTATTGCTTTATTAGGTTTGGAATTATTAATTTGGAGTTATTGTGTTGTTTCATATCAATTTCTTTAATAATGACTTTGCGAAAAGAGTAACCTTGTAAGACAGTAACGATGCCTTCTGATGAAACCTCAACTTCTCTGTTGAAGTTGATTTCAGAAGCTTCTACTTCTTCAAAATGTTTTTGAGAAACAAGATACCAAGGCTGTTGGTTAATTGATATTCATTAGTATATCTGCAAGTCATGCGGGGAAACATATAACACAACAGTATTGTGCATCAAAGGGTTCCTTTTCATCTGTGTACATGCTTTGTTTAATAAAGACAAGAGAAAAGCATACAGATTTTCCAAATTCAAAAGTTTTCGCAGTGAACCATTGATGTGCATATGTCACATTCAACAATATATTCCTGAGCTCGTCTTGTTGTTACAGAGAGGATGCCAGGTTTGGTATCATGGTCATCCACACCTCTTTCACCGTATCATTTCTGCATAACTCCTTCCTGTCTATAGACCTTGTAAGTTCAAGTTCAAGGGTCAAGTTTTGTGATCCATGCTTAGGTCACTGATGTGAATGCCCCCTTACTGCTTTATATTCCATTATATTTTTGATATATTTTGAATGTCATTTTTGTTTTCCTTCTCATAGGATAAAGAAAGGTATTCCTACCATAAATTGGTGCATAAAAGTGTATCGGAATGCAGGAAATGAAGTCTTTGATGCTCAAAATCCCTGAATTAAATCTCACGCACATAAATAAAAACACAATGTTGCTTTTAAAGTTTAGAGTTCATTTTCTAACCTCAGTGTCTAAACTTTACTTGCATACACAGTGAAGTGCTGCACTGTCATAAAGGCCATTCATGTTCCAACATTAATAGGCTGAGGGGGACAAAAGGGCAGAGTAAAGAAATCGGTTTTATTTCAGCCGATAGAAAACCATTAAAATATGTCCATTCAGCTCCATGGATCGAGACATTTCTATCTTAACAGGAGATAAAACACAGACCAGCTTGTTTCAGTACTTGAGGCTTTTAATGTTGCATAAGACGAGAAAGAAGAGTTCACTCTAAAAGAATACATGTCAGGTTGTGCTAAAAGCAATCTTTTCATAACACATTCAGTCGGCTCTTATTAAAGGCAAAAAGCCTCAGAGACAGTCCAGCTCCTTATTGTCACCTGTCGCTTCCTTCCTTAAGTAGCGTTACAGCGATAGAACAGAAATCACGATATGAAACTTAAATGAGACCATTCAGCTCATATGTGAGACTGATGGAGTAAAGACAGATGTATTCAAAGTCAGAAACCCAAACCAGTGTTTGTGCTTTTTACAGGGTACTTCACGTCACTGGGTCAGCCCAGGAACCATCAGATTTTCTTGGCGCAGATAGACGGAGATTGGCGGTTACATTGCAGGTCATCCCAGCACTTGTAACCTGCAAGAGCAAAAGAAAAGAAGTTATGTCAGTGAATGTTACACAAACCAAAACCTCAAACTGTTAACCGTGACAAATTGTTACAGACAACACTATGGATACTGACAAGATACAAATCATCGTCAAAATGTAAATGATGTAATGCTGTGTATAGTTAACCCACCTACTGATTTGATGAAACCAAAAGATATCTGACTCAGAAAGAGGTTTATCAAATCATAACAAGAGTTATCTCGAGACACTTTACAGATAGAGTAGGTCTAGACCACACTATAATTTACAAAGCCCCAACAATTCCAGTAATTCCCTCAAGAGCAAGCAGTGCGACAGTGGCGAGGAAAAACTCCCTCTTGGGAAGAAACCTCGGACAGACCCAGGCTCTTGGTAGGCGGTGTCTGACGGGCCGGTTGGGGATATAAGATCATTTTGTATTTTTTTCATTTCACCTTTTATCAGGCTCACTGCTACAAAAAGCACTGTGTTGTTTTACCTTCATGATTAATGTCCAAACAGTGCTGCTTGCCAAGGCTGTTGTTAGGCTCCCCACGACACCATTTCACATAGTTGAAAGGTTTACCGTCGCTCCAGAACCACTGCTTCTCCTGGAATCAAGAATGGAAGTGAATATGACATGAAATGAAAGGGTTTAAACCAGAGGTGTCAAACTCATTTTAGTTCATGGGGCACATCCCCCTAATTTGATCTCAAGTGGGCCGGACCAGTAAACCTCTCCAGAAAGATCAGAAACTTTATCTGCCACAGAGATTCTTGTCAGCTCGCTGTTGGCAAACACAAGTTGCTTCTGCTACGACAGCGTTCTAAGGCCATCGTAGGAAAATAAAATAATGTTACGGACCCGTGAGAGAGGGGTAATATTCAGAGAAAAAAAACACCCTTGTTTTCCTTGGGTCAAATCTGACCCATTTTCAAAAAGTTACTATATCCGACATTTGGGTTTCTTTCAACCAAATTGTCACGCCCAAAACGTGGATGGTTCCATACAATGCTCTTCACAAGTAAAATAAATGATTGTTTCACTAATTTCATTGAATTTGGGTGTTTTATTAAATTTTTATGAAAGAACGCGAAAGAAAGTGACAAAAATGTCTGAAAAATCTTCAAAAACGTGGGGGAAAAAAACAAATAAAGCGCAGAAAAACCAAAAGTTGCATGGTCGACGAGAAGATAACACAAGTGTTAAAGAACTCTGATATTAGATTGAGATTGAGATTAAAGTAGGACATTTGGAATTGGAACTATTCATTCTCTGCAATCTTCACACTTTGCAAAGTCATCCAGTGGGCCTGATTGGACCCTTTGGCCGTATACTTGACCCCCCTGGTTTAAGTTGTTTTACTCAAGTAAATTAAGATGAGATGAGGTAAGATAAGCCTTCGTTGATCCCTGGGGAGGAAATTGATGTTACAGAAATGTAATATTTGCAACTTATGCAACGATGAATAAAAGACCTATTGGGCGTCAGTTCCTCCAATCCATGTTTCTTTGTACACACGATGGGTGCTCATGAGACTCTGAAGCTTATGGTACTCCAGGTTGTTATGAATGGACGCGAGGTGTCCACCCATGGACATGCAGTTTTTCTACAGTACAGGAGACAAACAAGCAGACAGACAGAGAGAGAGAGAGAGTTTTAAAGAAAGTAAGAAAGACAACACCAAGTCAGCAAAAGATTCCAAGTAACCGAATGCCCATGTGTATGCAAACTAAGTGAAGTTGTTGTAGAGGTTAAAGTCGCCAACATTACCTCAGCTGCAGCCCAGGTCATTGGTCTTCGAACAAAGCGGAAACAGCGTCCATTGTACGGAGTCCAACCACTGGAACAACGTCTTGTCGAACAAAATGTCCTCTTGGCCAGATTAATATCAGCTATTTGTAGGAACAAATAGTTTGCTTGGGTTGAAATCTCTTTTATTTATAACTTTTATATTAAATCCATTTATTTTGATAGTATGAAGACGTTATATTATAATACAACAAAGCATTATATAACGCAATATAAAATAATATATATATTAACACAAAAAGGGCCCTCAGAGAGCACTGTTTTCCGCCAAAGCACGCCCCATCTCACAATGTCATGGAAGTGTGAATTTTCCCAGTTATTCAGATTATTTCAACACCACATGATTGCAGCACAAATGCCCTATTTTACAATGTTAATGTCATTTAATGTAATTCAGATCCGCTTAAAAGTGTAATGGGTTCTTCCTTGGCTCATGCTACACCTTTCCACCAAGTTGCATAAAAATGGGGCTAGTAATCCTGCTGTCAGACAGACAGACGGAGCCGAAAACCTATCCTCCCTGGCGGTAATAATGACATAAGTTGATGTAGCATACTGTAGCATGGTGGCTCAGTGGTTAGCACTTCTGCCTCACAGCAAGAAGGTTCTGGGTTCAAACCCAGGTCGTCCCAGGCCTTTCTGTGTGGAGTTTGCATGTTCTCCCCGTGCTCGCGTGGGTTTCCTCCAGGTGCTCCAGTTTCTTCCCACCATAAAGACATGCATGCAACTAGGACTACAGTTGAAAATTAGCCGACTGGCTAACACTGGTGCGTTTACAGAAATGTTGATTAATGTGCATTGTCCTAATATAAATAAATAAATCTTCATGATGCACGATAAAATAATATGACAGAAAACAGTACGACAACATTTAAAATATGTAACATAAAACAACGTTGACCGAAAAATAAAATACATAACGTCACTGTCGAGCAGAAATCTTGTATGTCCATATTTCGTCATCAATTTTTTTTCATAAATCAATGCTTTTGGTCACCCTTTACGTCAGTCTGTGAGTATTACTAATATATTTAAATGTGACGATGCGATTTTATCTGACTTATTCTGAAGTAAAATTTAAAATAAGCCTTTTATACATTTTGAAAATCAACAGTTTTAAAAATTCAGCTGCGATAAGTAGTTTTTTATCAGGAGAAACTGGTCATAAACACAAAGTGTAGCTGAAGTCATCACAGCAGAGCATCAAGACAACGTACAATCTATCGACGAGAACATCTTAAATCCACTCACCTGTTTGGTCTTCATCGGCCTTTTCCTCTGGAACAGCTGGAAGTAGTTTGACAACACAGTTATTGACTTGGATTGTAACAGTTTATTGGCAATAAATACATCCTTAATACCAAATACTCACCAGCAGCTCCAGTCAGAGCAGTCAATGCACAAACCAGTGCAAACAGAGTCAGTGTCTTCATGGTGAAGATGATACCTTTAATACAGAGAGATAGACATGTTACTCATACTTGTGTAGGGAGTAGACAATGCACACTGACTGTCGGTCCAGTAAAGGAAAGTCAGATGATGATAAGAAAGTTTGTCAAAAAACCTGCTGCAGTATTTCCTTCTCTTCCTTTCTCTCAGCCGTCCTGTGGGCAAGGTGCTGAACAAGAGGAAGATCTGCCCTTAAATACCACTTCTTATCTCATCTCTCAGAGGTGTGAACAGACGTGCGACTGTTCTCATACATACAAACGTTTTCTCAGAAACTTGAACAACATACTGCTGCATGTGGTCATCGTTGTACGAAGCTGAGACGGTTATCTGGAGAAAACAAGCTTTGTTGCCTTAAGATAATTAACTCATTATCACAAGAAAACAAGCTGTTATTAGTAATGGTTATTAGAGATTAGGAATGTCATGCAGCCAAACCAGCGATCAATTACATCTCTGTGTTTAAATCAGTCGATGCTACAACTGTAATATCGCTGTATTCACATTTATGTCAATTAAATTCATTCAAGCGTCACAGATCGAGCAGACGGGAACTATAACTTTGGAATATCTTTACATTGATTCAGTAAAAATGCTTGATTTTGTGTCTATATGCAGTCGGAGATGTCCTCCACTCAGATGTATCAGTCAGAATTGATTCATTAAGTTGTTCATTAAGCAACCCAAATATATCAAACACTAAAGACATGTTCTTCACATTTAGTAGTATATTTCCTTTTTAATCTATAAGGGACACAGGTAACATGTTTTATACCTCCTGTTAACATAAGTTAAGTAATCCATAGGTCCATGTGTATACAGGCTGTTCGCATGAACCACGTTCGTACATATAGGGGCAGGCTAACCCTAACCCTAACCCTTACGCTTACCCAAACCACAATCTTTTTCCTAAACTTAAGTAGTCATCTTGGTATATAAGCGCATAACGCTCACTTTTTGTTGCCTACATTTTACCGTAATGACCGCCGAAACAGTTTGCGGTGCTCTGTACCTGGCTCAAAGTCACCTATTCTCGGGTAACTGAACCACAAACTACCGCTGATACAACGAAGCACCATGCGGAGCACCATGCGGAGCACCATGCGGAGCACCATGCGGAGCACCATGCGGAGCACCGTAGCCAGCGTCGCAGAGCTTTGTTTGCTATAGGCGACCTAGGCGATTGCATAGGGCGTCAAAAGTGTTGGGGGCCCCGTGTCGCCCTTAGGTCTACTTCCCAAATAAAACGTGTTTATTAAACATGATCATCCTAGGGCGCCCACTCAGCCACACGTTTACTTGTCAACCTTTCATTACGCGACGTTTCCAGTCTACGGGTCAGACTCAAACACACGGAGCTCTGAGGCAGACCTGTGGGTCGCTTAGTGTTCACTCTCACTGTAGAAATAGAGACGAGCAGCGGCACAGACACCTTCCGTGTTTATAATGGACGCGCTCTGCTGTGGGCATGCTGGTAGATGTGTCCCTATTTCTGCGTAGTAGTGTTTCCACCTCCGATGTAGAGCAGCGTTCAGCCACTTCCCTAAACTGTCTCATTCAGAGACCAGAGACCCAAACGGGGCTCTGAGTCTGTCAGGAGGTCTGACATCTACCGTCTCAGCAGATATATCACGTAATGCACAGCAGACTATGGTGCAGATGGATTATTTTTTTATTCTTGTAATAGCCTATTGTATTATCACTTTATTTTTCTCACCATATCACAATTCCTCCAAACCTCAGAGAACACAGATGAGATATGCTGTATTTTGAATGTGCACAAAGTTTTGAACATGAGGAGAAATCTTGCTCAAACACATCTAAATTTTACAGTCCAGGGGTTTATTAATTCATTAAAATGAATTCATGTATCATTCAGGTGAATAATTTTAATATGCACATTTAAGGTGGTTACTTCCTCAACAAAAGAAGCAAAAGTGGGAAGAGTAAATGAGGCCTAGGCTACATGTGTGCTGACTCAGATATAATTAGAAACATCGATCCAAAGGAGAATAAATAGATGAAAGCAATACAGAACGGCTGAGAGCCTTACTGCAAAATATTCCATTATGTTTTTATATTTGGATTGTAATCTCTGTTTCCGTTTAGATAAATCTATTTCCAGCATAAATTGATTCAGAAAAAGGTAAAAAAAAAAAGTGCATAAAAATTCACCAGAATGCAGGAAATGAAGTATTTAATGCTCAAAATGTTCAGGGTTGGCCCCCAGACCCCCCCATCATAAGTCACCATGCACACAAATCTGGAAGCAAAACACTGGCCTTTGGGTTGCCGGACCAGTTATGATTAGACCAAATGTTGGTGCCATCTAACATACATGGAAGCTAGAAACTAAAATGAACATACATTGCTACTCTATCCCGGACAAATCGCTGGCGGCTAACACATCTACTACCTGCCGCTGATTCGGCCGAGCTGTGACGGAGGTCTGTAACAATTCAAACAACTTCAGGGGACACTGAAAAGTATAAAGAAGTTGTATTTTTGTAGTTAACTAAGGGGGCTTTCACACCTGAAATTTCCTAACCAACGCTTGGACCAATGTTCATGTCTTTGCATTTGATCCGCTGCTCTCCCTGTGCTACCGCGGCTGTTTTTGTTTTGTTATGTTGCTGAGAAGCAAGACACATGAACTTTATGTGGGGTTTGAGGAGCTGCAGCATATTCACTGTACATTTACTACCAATTAACAAGTAAACTGCTAATGTATTCTCTGCTCTGATAGCCGACAGCTGTCTGCTCTGAGCACATTCACATTCCGTTTGTGTCTAAATTGTGTCTATTCTGCAGAAAGAAAGTTCCTGTGTCTTGCTTCTCAACATCACAACAAAACAAAAAGAGCTGCGACAGTAGGGGAGAGCAGCAGGCAATTGAAAACGCCCTGAGACTATCTCTTTTGGTCAAATTTCGGCTGTTTGGTCCGGGGGAGGTTTCACACCTGTAATTTTGGTTTGGATCAAACTGAACAGTCGAAAAGTCTGGAGCAAACCAGGTAGGTGTGAAAGCCCCCTAAGAAGGTAAAACCTTCTTAGGAGATTATTATTATTATTATTATTATTATTATTATTATTATTATTATTATTATTAGAAGATTATTTCATACATACAAGATAATATCTCTGAATTAGAAGATAAACTTTAAAGATTATCATCTACGTAGGGAATAAACGTAGGTTTTGGCCAACAGTGCCTGCATCTTACCTTTTCAGGCTTCCGTATGAAAGTGATGCACTTCTGGCGTGTGTGTTTTCTCTATTTGCAGCTACGTGTTGTGAAATTGGTGACCAAAGGTTTTGTTATCAGTGTTTTAAGGGTTAGGGTTAAAGTTAGGGTTAGGTACCTTGAAGTCAAAGGTCCCAGCGCCGCCTGGAAGGAGACTTTGGGGGCTTAAAACACCATTGAGCAAAGGTTTTCTTATTTTTGCCTGGGTTTTGTCTCCTTGCATTGTAATTTGCAGTGCGTTAAGCTCTCTGGACCACTGTAGTTTCCACTGTTTCCTCGAAATATTTGATTTATATGCGTCTAATTTGCATCAGCAGATACATTTATAGTAGACTGCATAAGAGCCGTGCGAGAAAGCACATCTTGACTGGCGTAGCAACTGTTACTCGGGTGGTGTGGCTTTTAGAAAGTGGTCATTTGTGTTTCTTACCACAACGTAAATGGGAAAAAAAACAAGTATATGAATAAACATGATTTCTAACAGACAGGGTGACAGTTGTTATGTTGTGCTTTTAATTGACAGGTTTGGAATTATCGTGTTGTTAGTTTTCAGTCTTATCGTGTGTATTGAAGTCAAAGGTTATTTGTCATTCTTTCTCCAGTAATGACTTGGCATTAAGTGAAATATGTTTTTTCATTTTCACATAAAACCTCAACTTCTCTGTTGGAGTTGTTTTCAGAAGCTTCTACTTCTTCAAAAATGTTTTTAGGCAACAAAATACCAAGGGTGTTGGCTAATTTATATTCATGTGTAAATCTGCAAGTCATGTGGGAAAACAGACAGCACAACATATTGTGCATCGAAAGGTCTGTTTTAGCAGATTGTCCAAATTCAATATTTTTCACAGTGAACCATTGATGTGCATATGTGCCATGCAACAACATATTCCTGATGTCTTGCTCTTTCATTGAGGTTGCCAGGTTTGGTGCCATGTAATGTATATTGACGACCAGGATTGCTCCATTGCGCCGGACGTTAGCCATTTTTGGCCGGATGTCCGTCCCCTTCTTCTTTCTTTGTGTTGGCGTTCTAACCTCCGGTGGAACTATGGTCAACTGAGTATGGTTAACTGCTCCTCAGATCTCTGCAGGGTAAATCCAGACAGCTAGCTAGACTATCTGTCCAATCAGAGTTTTCTGTTGCACGACTAAGGGCTACTTCACACTGCCTGCGTGGCGTGAGCGTGGCCTGAGCGTGGCGTGAGCGTGGCATGAGCGCGTCAGCTGCGTGGCGTGTCCATTTTTATTTTGGCTCCCATGTTACTTGTACACTGCCTGCGTGACACTCACGTCTCGAAAACGTGTGCACGCTAGAAATAGGACCGACGCCAATTTTTCATGTGACACGCAAGCGTGTTGGAAACATTTTCAGGCAAAATAGAACACGAAAAGATGTTTATATGTAATTTTGACTCAAATACATTTAATAAATGAAATTTTGATGTTTGAAAGTCTCTATGTTTTGATATAAATGCAGATATAAATGCAATTCAAAATAATAATATTAATTGGATTCTGATAAAACAATAACGTGGACTTTATTATCTCAGGAAAGGGAATTGAACTATAAAAACTTATATTGAAATATGTGCAAACAAATGTACAAACAAAAATATTTACAAAATAAAGTTGAAGAACATGCTATTATTTCATTCTATCAATGGTAAACATACATGTGTACAAACAAAGCTAGCAGCATTGCCCCGTCAGACACATTTCTGGTGTGCAAAGACAGAAAACGCCACGCAGCCACCACGCAACTGACACGCAACAGAAACACCACACTCGCGCCACGCGGCCGGTGTGCAGGAGCCCTAAAACTACTTTTGAACGTACACAAGTTCCACCAAAACAAGTTCCACCAAAACAAGTTCCTTGCCGAGGCTATTTTGCAGAGGCACCGTTGCTCCGTCCGGTGCTTAGCACCGCCCAAGACTATTGTGATTGGTTTAAACCAGAGCACGTTTTTCTCCCGTCCCGGGCTGCTGTGTGGACTAGCCAGACCTTCCTCCACAGCGCTGTGGAGGAAGGTCTGGCAATGTGAGACTAGGTACCATGGTGCCTGTACGGAGGCCATAATGTGCTCAACGTTAACGAGTTTGGCAAGACAAGGCAATTTATTTATATAGCACAATTCAATTCAAAGTGCTTTACAAAAGTGTAGTCATACAAAGCAAATAAAACAGAAAATTACACAATCATAAAAACAGTAGATTTAAAAGACTAGAAGCATAGACGTGTAGGAATGACCATCTCTAAATTATCATATGGAAAGCAATGGCAAACAAACGTTTTAAGCCTTAACTTAAAAGAACATATCTCCAGTGTTGTGGAAGTTTATTCCACATTCAGTGCATAGGAACTGAAAGCAGCTGTTTCTGCACGTTTGGTTCTGACCCAGATGGATCTTAGCGCTCTAGATGGCTCGTTACAGAGCAAAATATTACACATGTAATTTGGTTCCAAACCATTCAGTGCTTTGTACGTCAATAACAATATATAGAAATCTTTTTTGTTATTCCTAGGAAGCTGGTGTAAAGCTCTGGGAACAGAGGTGATGTGTTGGCACTTGACAATTGCATTGAGACAGACATGAAGTCCACAGGAGCAAGAAGAAACCCGAACACATCTGCGGTGAGCTTCCTTTTCTCTTGGTATGTTTTAAGATATCAGAACAGGGCAACGATCTTAAAGGTACACTGTGTAGGAATTTCTCCCATCTAGCGGTGAAATTGTATTTTGCATTCAAACAAATAGTGCACTCTAGCGCCTCGCTTTTTCAAATGCGTGTTGCAACTACGGTATCCGCTTTGTGTCACGTTGCCTTTTTAATTCCCTTTTTCGCTTTTTTGGTGATGAGGATGTCTTCTCCTGTGGCTCGCCATAAGTACGATCCTCCATTATGAACTAAAGTGCAGTGCAGGCTTTCAAATTTGCCGGGGCGATGACAAGCACCTCTCACTGATCTCCTTCTCCGTTTCAGTTGGTTTCAGTCACGTGACGCTGGCTCTGAATGAAAAGGCGTTGTGGATTAGCTAGACAGGTAGGCTAGTGCGTTATGTCCCTCTCAGCAATTACAGTTTTTCAAAATGGTGGAATGACATGGAAGCCTCCTTAGACTTGCCCGTCCAATGTAAATACAGATAAGAAATTCTTCGCTTACGAGGATACGTCAGATCATTGGCAGAGCTAATTTTACACCAATGAGGACATATTTATGAATAAAGACATTGATTTTAGCTAATAAAATACTTAAAACACTACACAGTGTACCTTTAAGTCTTTGGCGGAAGATCTGAATTACAGTCAGACGTTGGAGCTGATGTGTGGCTGCTTGGGCTGGGTTCCTGTTGTATGTAGAAAACTGTCCTGTATGTCAGGGGAAAAGTTTCCATTTTATCAAGTTGGCTCCTCATTTCACAGGTGATCCAGTGAACAGGTCAAGGACTTGAAGACAAGATATCATATTGCAACTACTACATGTTGTATGGGGGTTATGTGCCTAAGAAGACATCATGTTTTAATTAGTGAGCTTTGAGGTGCTTGTAGGCACTTTTTTCACTTCTAACTACGCAACAAATATTTCCCTAAATATCAAACTAGTTCTTTTAAACAGGGAGAGAGATATTTAAAGTCACATAGTGTGATGTGATTACATCTGAACGATGTGTCTTAGTGGCAGTATCTAGAGACAGGGGTCCAAAAATTGACCCCTGGGGTCCTCCACTAACTATATCAGCCTTTCTAAAGATGAATTCCCAAAAGAAATTAATGGTCTTTTGGTTAAGATGCCAAACAAATTAGCATGGAGACACTTTTATGAAGTTGTGTTTGAGTGTTATCAACTATGTCAAACTAACAAGGCAAGATGTTATATCTTAATAGTTTAATCTGCACTTCACTAATAAGACCACACCATAATTCAGTAAGTAGTAGTTTGAAGACAGGGCGGGTAGTTGTATGTAGAAATCTGTCCTGTATGTCAGGGGAAAGGTTTGCACTTTATCAAGCTGGCTCGTCATTTCACAGGTGGTTCAGTGAATACTGACGCCTGATAGGCTTATGGTGGATGCAAGGACCTGAAGATTGTTGTATGTCGGCTGCGTCCTCTTGTGGTTGAACAGAGTGCAGCTGTTTATGACGACATTGTTCATGCAGAGGAAGAGGAAAGAAGATGAAATAGTACATTTCAGACTACGCGTGAAGAATGAGAGCGATGAGCAGAAGGGGATGAAGGAAAATTACGCACAGTTCTGCCATGTCTTCAGTTTGATGTGGATCAGGAGTGATGTTTGGCACCGGGTGCAGAATAATTCAGACACAATGGATAAAAAACCCAAAAGAGTAGACACAGTAACTGACATAACCGCTCATTCCATGCCTTAGCTCCATTAATTGAAAATGATGTTTGGCCATAGGTGGTTTTTCTAAAGGAGATCCACTGGCCTGTAATGGTTGCATCATGTCACAGTGAGCCTGAGAAGCCTGTTCATGTAAACACTTAAATGCAATGTAGTTGTCAAATCTGGACACATTCAGATCTCTCAGCACGTGACAGTGATGTGATCTGGTTGGACTTTTAGCCAATATTTTCAATGCACAATTGTAGAGTCTCTCTAATGGTTTAGTCACATACCGACTTTCCTGCGACCGTGAGGTAGCACAATAAATGAGGTATGAAAAGTTGTCGTGTGCATAGATATTTTGGCAGCGGCAAAAGTTAGACAGTCTCTAATTAGTCTAAATGAATATAAGTTGGCTTTTATGGTTCTGTCTAAGTTTTTCACCTGTTTGTCAAATTTCAGTACAGCACTATTTTAAAAGTACATTCCACCACTGAAAAGCACACTTCTCAAGCTTGTTATTTATTACTAATTATATTAATTGGCATGTATTATAGGTTGGTGTTCTTTGAGGACAGGTTGCCTGGAGACTTAACAAAACAAAACATATGTAGCCTGAGCGGCGGGCCCGTTTAGTCATCTGTTTGTTATGTCATTAATTAGCTGGAGGCAAAAAAAGAAGCGTCCTCTCACTTTCAACTGCTTTTGTTTTCAGCCAACTTAACATGCGTAAAACTTTGTATGAAGATAAAAAGATTCAACAACTAAGAACTAAACTGAACAACGTTTCACAGACATGTGACTAACAGAAATGTAAAAATGTGTCTGTGAACAAAGGATGGTCAAAATCAAAAGTTACGGAATGTTACGGGGAATACATCCTCCTCCCTCATGTGGTACCCTTCCATGCCCCACAGAAATGTTGGGGAATTTGCAGGCGCCTTGGTGGAAGAGTGGGGTAACATCTCACAGCAAGCACTAGCAAACCTGGTGCAGTCCATAAGGAGGAGATGCACTGCAGTACTAAGTGCAGCTAGTGGCCACACCAGATACTGACAGTGACTTTTGATTTTTGACCATCCTTTGTTTAGGGATACATTTTTCCATTTCTGTTAAGTCACATGTCTGTGAAAGGTTGTTCAGTTTAGTTCTTAGTAGTTAAATCTTTTTATCTTCATACAAAGTTTTACGCATGTTAAGTTGGCTGACAATAAAATAAAAGTTTCTTTTTTTTGCTGAGTATATAATACATCCAGATCTGGTTACAAAAACACGGCAGTGAGGCCAACAAAAGTTAGAAGGATACAGATGTATAGCCTGTTTTCTAGTACAGTAGCAGGGGATTTCTGTTACTGGATACATGCTGTATGTCATAGATACTTAAGATGAAGATGATTTGTTTCCTACATAAATAAACTTTACAAATATGTTACAGCCTGCAGCGAAACCTCATTGAAGGCAGTAAAAGACGTGTTGTGTTGGTGGTGTTGACGCAGTTGTCAAGTGACACTTTAATGAAGAAATTTTAACATAGCAGGAATCAAAACATGAACCAGATCAACCGGTTCGTCTCCTTACAGCGGCTGGATTTGTGAAGAAACTCAACAGAGGTTTTGAACATGTTTTAACCTGCAGTATAAAAGAATATAGGCCTGAAGTTACCAAGGAATGTTGGGTTTAGGTTTGCTTTTAATCACTGCATGTTTGACACTGGGTGGGACGCACCGAGGGATTTGTTACAAATAAAATACTGGGCCAAACTAGATTTCAAAAAGGCGACAGGATGTGTGAAATATCTAAATTCATAACAAATAGTTCTTGAAAGGAAATGCAGTGCAATCAGGATGACATCAGGGGCTGAGATAGGACAGCAATTAGATGATAACTGTCATTTTAGATTTCAGAAGTTGCAATAAATTTGGTCACAGAGCAACGCACAGAGCTGACATGTAAACGGGACAATTTTATTAACATAAACAATGTCTTGACAGCCATGTAAACAGCTTAGTCAGAATATCGTCTTTTTAGGAATTAGGGCAAACCAGAATATCATGTGCATGTAAAGGTAGTCAGTGCGTCACTGGCTTTTCCCAGTGATCTTAAACGTACTATAAAGTCAAGCCCAAATGGGAAGTTCTCTTTTCTTCTCCACACAGTTTGACTCAGCTGCTCTACTGCTGACCTGCTGGAGTATTTTACTCAAACTTTTCATGTTTTTAATTCTTCCAGCAAATAGAAAAAACAGTTTTAGTGTTTTGGTGATGGATTATCTTCTGTTTCTGCTCACCGCTCTGCTGCCAAGTTGTTCCGGTATGTAAGAAGTTTATTGTAATTTTAAGTGCAACGTTAGTCTTTAACTGATATAAATGTGTATAAATCAATGGTGGAATTTAACTAAGTACATTTACTCAAAAATAGCAAAACATTGCCGGTGCAACACAGATGTCTTCTTACTTGATGATTTTATTTCTAAAGGTGCATAACAGTGACTAACGTTTCGATGTGTGGTTACATCTGATGAAGATGTACTGACGATGATGAACTATATTGAACTATATGAACTATATTTGAATGTGTTTCCTCGGATTGTAAATAAACCCTGCTATCAGTGATGTGTGAAGTGGCCTGCCGAGTTATTGCAACATGCCAAAGGGTTTTGCAAGGACAGATTTAAACAGTAAAACACTCAGAAAGCACTTTGTGTTTGCGTCACACTTTAATGACTCAGCTGATATCAGAGGGATTCCAATATGATCAAGCGGATAAAAACTGTGTGTTTACATTTCAAGTGTTGAAGTTTAACTAAGTAGCTACATTTATTAAGCATGTACTCCTAGTTGAATCACACTAACATAATCCAGGGTTTCCTCCACAGACGTTGTTTACCCCGGTGGAAAGTGTCTTTTTTTTCCGAGAGGGCAAGCATGAATGTAAAGCCAAATGTTTTTTGTGATAACAGAGTCATGGTAGGAGTTGCGAAATTGAGATTCCACACAGATTCCATAGGGCTGCACATTAACTCAGTGCTCAAAGCTAACTGGTGATTTTAAAAATATGACTAGTTCTAAATTTACAAACGAGCCGTCCCACTGTAACTGTAACTGAAAACGTCTTAAAAATACATTAATGAAATTTGACAGAGACTAAGCTTGGTGGGCCACCGGGCTTGCAAACACTGGGGGTAACCCTGTAATCTTTCTTCACACCCCTTTAAAACCATCCATCCTCTCAGTCTAAAATGTGTACCTGGTGCTCCTCAAAAGAGTGTCCTTTATCCTTTTAGATGTAAGTCAACTGCTGAGTCTTAACTTGAAGTGTTGGGCCATGCGTTTGTGTAACGGTTGTTTGGCTTCACCAACACACATGTCTGTGCATTTACTGACTGCATTGGACAGCATACTAGACTGCTTTCCTTGTGTTTGGGTCCGGTTTTTAGGGTGGCTCAGTATCTGTCTTTGTGTGTTCTTAGGTATAGAAAACACCAGGATGTAATGTTTGTTAAAAATCTCCCTGATAAGAAGATGCTTGTAAAATGTAGCCTAACCAACTAAACAGTGGCATTTTTATGGCCTTTTAATGCATTCCTAGCTTCCATGGAAAGAAGCCGGCTGGTGTTTCTCAATAGTGTTGATGCCGTTAGGTGGTGCCTCCCATTATCATTAGCGAGAGAAATGGCTGAATCACTATTGATACAATTTCATTTCATTTACAGTCATGTGAAAAAAATTAGGACACCCATGCTAAAGTTGACTAAAAAGAAGAATAAAAATATAATCTTTTGGAAATTGATCTTAATGCCTTAATTAAAAAGTGAGGAAAAATCCAATCTTTAAGGACACCAATTTTCTTTGTGAATGAATAATGTATCGTAAATAAATAAATGTTCTTCCTTAAAATACAGGGGGCATAAGTAAGTACACCCCTATGTTAAAATTCAGGCAGATTTTTATTTTTAAAGGCCAGTTATTTCATGGATCCAGGATACTATGCATCCTGATAAAGTTCCCTTGTTCGTTGGAATTAAAATAGCCCCACATCATCACATACCGTTCAACATACCTAGAGATTGGCATGGTTTTATTTCAGCTAGCCTAATAGCTGGTTTAATTTGCATTTAGAGATAATTTTATGAAAAGTACCCCATGCCAATCTCTAGGTATGGTGAACGGTATGTGATGATGTGGGGCTATTTTAATTCCAAATGCCAAGGGAACTTGTCTTTGAGTTGTGACCGGTTCAACAAGAGTCTTTAATTGAAATAATTGTTAAAGGCCTGAAGGTTGCGGGGAATACCTAACTCTTTGAAATGTCTCGGCGTTGTACTATTCCAACAGCCAGGTTTATTAAATACACAACTAATCTAAACTAAACAGCCCTGTGATGAATCCTACCTTCACCAGTGTTGTACTGGCTCCACCAAAGATTTATTCTGGGATAGGAGAACAAAAGGCTCTGCATTGTGTGCATTTCTTAAACCTATCACAAGTTCTGGACGCAGCGATGTTGGCTCTGCAAAATAGTCTCGGGAAGGAACTTGTTTTGGTGGAACATTTGCACCCCACAAAAGAAAACTCCACATCCAATATTAAATGAAGTTAACTGTTGACACAATACAGTAACGTGAGCTATTTAAATTAGCTGGATACACAGTCGGGTGCAAAATAGGAATGATACATGCGTTGGTGTACAAAGGCAATTGCGCTGAGTGCAAGATGGGGCCCAATAACCCAATGTGTAAAGTATGTCTTGAACTTCTTTACCTCTGGTGTCTCCCCAGGAGAAACCTCTGTGGATGATACAGCGAAGACGGTCCTGGCCTTTGCTGGCGGCGCTGTCCTTCTGCCGTGCAACTTCAGCCTCCCCGCCAACGCCGACGTCCCAACAGTGGAGTGGTCCAAGCAAGGCCTGCATCCCGACGTCGTCTTCTTGTACCGGTATGGCTACGAAACTCCTGAGGATAAGAATCCGGACTTCTGGTACAGGACGAGCCTCATTGCAAAAGAGCTGAAGAACGGAAACTTCTCGTTGAGGATCGCCAACGTGCGGCTGTCCGATGCGGGGAATTACCGATGCAAGAGGCTGATGGGCAACATCCCCCACGACGTTACAGCAGTGGAGCTGGTTGTGGGTACGTCCTGTCAAGTTTATTCATCTGGGGATGAAAAACCATCGTCTGAAAAGTAACCAAAGCTGTCAGACAAATGTAGTGGAGTAAAAAGTACAATATTAACCTCCTGAGATTTAGAGAAATACAAGTAGAAAGTAGCAGAACATGGATATACTCAGGTAAAGTATTTCAATTTTGTACTGAAAAATTGAAAAGCACACTGTGTTAATTGTTATTAATTATATCAGGCTGATGTTCTTTGAGGACAACCCTGGTTTCCTGGAAATTTAGACACCTACATCCATCTGTTTGCTTGGCCAATCATCTGCTGATGTGGTGGTAGGAAAAACACAGGTGTATTCAAAACTATTACTGATGGCTGCATTCCACTTAGGACAGGCCCTGGTATTAAACCATTACTGATGGCTGCATTCCACTTAGGAGAGGCCCTGGTATTGTGCATGCTGACTCACTGAAATAGCTTAATGAGACACTTGATGGAATTGAATCGTGTAGATCCAAAGAGTTTTTATTCGGGGGGAGGGGTCCAAGACCCGGTGCTAATACGGCACCGGTGCCTTAACGAACGTTATCTACCGGACCGAATAGAAACGCGGATTTCAGTGCCTTATTTAGGTGCCACTAGGTATCACAAGCCAAAACTGACAATTAAAGATGTTACAGATTTACTATCCAACACGACCGGGTGTGGTAGCTGTAATTAGTAATAATTACCTGCCTGTGTCCACGCACATGGTAAGGGAGTGTCACAAACCAAGCCTGGCAATAAAGACTATTAGAGATTAACCACTCCTAGCCATGTTGGGTAGGTGTATAATATAATTATGAATGGTTGAAATGCCCTCGGAAGTTCTGCATACTTCAAATGTTTAAATGATGATGTAATGTCTCACACAGCCAGATAGATTAAATGGCTTTAATAAGTATTGTCCCCATTAATATGTAATGAGCATTTGATGGAACATTCAAAGGTCACATGTTGTGGGCCCCTGAATGGCTCGGTTGGTGGAGCGGGCGCCCATATGCGGAGGTTTGCTCCTCGGCGCAGCAGGCCCGGGTTCGGCTCCGACCTAGGGACATTTGCTGCACGTGGTTCCCTGTCTCTCACCCCTTTAGTAGCCGCTTTCCGACCGGAGGGATTTTTGCAGTTCCTAGAACATAAAATTCCTAGAACCCTTTTTTTCTTGTGTTCCGACTGGACCAATTTGGGGATTGTTAAGATCCTCTGACCACAGTTCCTGTAACTCTTTCAGCTCCTACTTCAGGGCAGGGTCTCTTCGCTGTTCCCTTTTCAGCATATGAACCGAGGTTAACGAGGGTCGGGTTTCCGGTACAGACAGACCAACAATGGGACAATTTAAACTATTTTTGCCATCTTATTCATCACTAAATTCACTTCTGACAACGTTTTAGGCGAGAAATTAACTATTTAGTCTTTCAAGAAATCGATGCCAAATTGACAATTTGCTTCAAAGTTTTCGGAGTTGAGAAGCTCCATGAAGGGAGAAAGAGATACCCATTTCTCTTCAGGAGACTTGTTTAAATTATGACAAATAGGCTATGTACATTAGATTTAGTATTTAGTTCATACTTTTTTGGTGTATTTGTTTTCTGATTTTAACGCTATAAAGACCATTGCCGTGCTTGCATCACTCCCTTACCCCTCCTATAGTACCTATGGCCACTTGGCCAGTGCGAATGCAAATGGTAAAAAAATGGTTTTGGGGGAGAGTAGTTAGTAGAACTGCTTAGAAGTGGACTTTTCCTCTAACTACATCCCTGTAACTACTTGGTCGGAAAGTGGCTAATGTTTTCAGCTGTCCTGTCAAATAAAGGCCTAAGAATGCCCAAAAGATAATCTTAAAAATAAAGGTCACACGTTGCAAATTCCTGTTTTTTTATAGTTGCCGTTTCTGAGCCAAAAGTCTCGGTGACGTCAGCTGAGGGTGGGGGGGTGACTCTGCAGTGCGAGGCCAACTGCTGGCTGCCGGAGCCGCAGATCAACTTTCTGGATGAACGGGGAAAACACATCCGTGCCGAAGAACCCAAAAGAGATGAAGGTGCCCACAAATGTTTCACTGTGACACGAAGAGTGACTCTCCAGGATGCTGCTGCCAACAGGTTCAAATTTCAAACTTCAATTCAGACTCTAAAAAAGGCTTTTTGGTTCCACTTTTAAAACGTAACTACTCTTTTCCTCACAGGGTCACCTGCAGAGTTCACCAGCCGGAGACCAACCAGACCAGGGAAACAGAGATTATCATACCAGGTACACTGCCACTCTAACTCTCTGTACGGCTGGATTGCCAAACACCGTGGGGTTTATAATATTTGATAAAATATGTCAGAAAATTGACTCACGTCAGCGTCTTTTTCATTATCCTTTCAGTTGACGGAGGGCGGTCCTGCTTTCTGCCGGCTGCCATCGCTGTCAGAGTGACCATTTTACTTCTGTCGGCTCCATTATGTGTGTTAGCTGTCTGTCTGTGGAAGAGATGTGGCAAATCTGGTAAGTCACGAACACTGAGACGGTACTGCATTTGGCCTACAGAATCACTCAGTTAGAAAAAGCAGTAAAAGTGCAAATCTATTTTGCATGGAGTTTGACTAGCTGTGTGCTCTCTGTGTCTGCCAGGTTTTCGTGTTTAAAACCACAAATCATTGAACGTTACTTGAGGTTAAGATAGGTAAACTTTATTATCCCCTGGGGAGTATTTAGTTTCACAGACAGCAATGAATAAAAGACAAAATGACATAAATACAGGGGTGCACAAAGTTTGCTGGCTGCCTATTGCTCCCTTGAGGGAATGGTTAAATGCAGAGAACGGATTTTGCTACATGTATGTGTATGTGACAATAAAGTACCTTTACCTTACCTTACCTTCATTTGATTAAACCAGAGAGATATGATAAACCGGAATAGTCCTTTTTAATAAAAGATTAGTTTGGGTATTGACTAGGGCTGTGCAATAATTGAAACTTCAATGGCAATTACAATTCCGGCTCAAAAACAGAGTAATCGAGAAAACCAATTATTAGGTTGTACAAGTAAACTCTTACTTTGTCTCGTGTTAAGAATGGGGGAAAAAAAACATATTCAAACGGGAAAAGTATTAAAGGAAATATCATAGTTCATGGTGTTTTCGCTGTTGATTCAAGTTTTTTTTTTTTACTTCAATAAATGCAACATCTTTCCAAAAAAACAATGAGCAAATGTGTTGAATAATCGCAATTTCAGTATTGACCAAAATAATCGTGATTATGATTGTTTTATAAAGGGGACTGATTTTACATGGGTTAAAAATGCCAGAGATAGCCAAAAGGCTATTTTTTGAATCTGTAGTCCCCTGTCCACGGTGGTAAAAAAGGCTTTTTAAAATACAAATAAACAAGAAAGACTACACAAACAGAGCAGAGCTTAATGCAAAACGAGACACAGCACAGAACCGGAATAGTACTTCAATCAAAGTCATCATGTGCATATTAACGTTGCATATTTTTCTTTTTTGTATTCACACAGCGGAGGGACAAAAATGCCCAGTGACCAGACAGTCGTCGGACCAAAGTGCAGTAAGTGGCAGCTCTGAGAAACAGTTGCTGCTGCGCTGCGTCAAGGTAGAGAAGGCCGACTGCGTCGATGAGAAGCTGACGATAGAGGACCTCCAGACGAAGCTTCGCGAGAAAGAAGAAACAATCCGCCAGCTACAGAGCGAAAACAAATCTCATCTAAGTCCGGTTGTTTGCCAGCACGACCAGCCGATGCTCCTCCGCAAACCCGCAGATTTCGCCGACAGCAGCCCACAGAAATCTATCGAAGTACCGCAGAAAAAGACACGAAAGCCTGGCATTATGAGGCAGAGCAGTGATCCGTCGCCCGCCCCCCCGGTCTACAGGTCCCGTCGGAGCAACAGCAGCCCGGCTCTTTTGAACTTCTTGACCAGTTCTTCTGCTGTCAGCGCTTCGAAGATGAAGCTCTCCAGCATCGGCCGTTCGAAGAGTGAAACTCGTGACAAGCCTCTTCCATTCGCCAAGCTTCAGCGCCGACATTCCTCGGTGTTTCCGCCGTCTAATAACCGCTTCAGACTCCTGGCAGATTTAACAGAGGAGCCATAATAATGCTGTCCTTACACCAAACAACTTTTCAAGCAATTCCAGTGTCGGCAGAACGGATATTTGCTAACTTTCCCTTAAGGTACCAGCTAACGATAGCTAGCTAGCTAGATTTTTCAAATGGTGTATAGTTGTAGTCTTTCAATCTGTGACCCTTCAACATCCCCAGTCTTTACATATTATGACGGTCTTCAACGTCAGATGTGAGGTGGTGTCAGAATTTAGTCTTTTCAAAGTCTGTTCTGAGTCTTCTAGTGTCTGGTAGGCATTAAGGCCCTGACACACCAACCCAATGGCCGACAGTCACTCAGCAGAAATAGCTGTTGGACTGATCATTCGGCTTCCGTCGGTCCAAAAAGTGTCTCGGAACGCGCCGAAGCGACGCCGACTTGAGCGTACGTTCTGCGCGTGCGCGAGACGTAATAACAGCAGCCAGCACTAAACTCTATTGTCGCCCAAAAAGTGAAAACCGGAAACGCGACGAACGCGTCACACGGGTCTTGCTTCTCCCAAATTTCAAAGCCGACCATAATGACGGCTCGTTTGAAATACGATCTCGTATTTTACGAAAATAGTTAACGAAACATTTCAAGTGAGAAATAGGCCATACAGTTGCTGAATCTGTCTGGGGTTTTTTTTGATCGACAAAGGTCAGTTTAAAAGATTTTCGTCAGATTTTGAGTGGCTTAGTCACGCTCATCCCGCTCGCCGTTTCCGGTAAGTGTTTTAACATAAGTGCACTGATTCACTAGTCAAGGGCTAGCACTCCACCAATCAGATTGGTCATCGAGTCCGACTGATTCAACAAGTCAAATCAGCCCAAATTAAAGGTGACGGCTCCTCCGACTGACGACGGCACGGAGCACACAAAACAGAGACGAGTCAGACTGTCCGACGGCCGATAATCGGGTTGGTGTGTCTAGTGTGAGAAACTAGTTAACGTGAAAGTCTCAAATGCAGACACATAAAGCATGTTTACTCTTTACTAGTCTTGCATTGCCAGCTCTATCTCCACAGCGCTGTGGAGTAAGGTCTGGCTACACCACAGATGCATTCTGGGATAGGAGGAAAACAAATGCTCTGGGTTGTTTGTATTTCTTTAAGACAATCACAATCGTCTTGGACGGTACTAAGCTCCAAAGGGAGGGTTGTCTCAGGCACAGTGAGTTAAGGAAAACGAGTGTTCATGTCCCGGAAGAAGTTAAGGAGAAAACACAAGGAGAAAACATACCAATACCAATTTTATGAGAAACAAAAATAAACTACAACACTACAGCTACACTACACTACAAATCGTTTTAGATATTTCTCAGCCTCTACTACGTGAGCCCTGTCTGCCTGCCTCTATGACGTGAAACATTAGAGCCAATCACAACAGTCAAGTTCCTCCCTACATCTCTGACTTGATACAGCTTCATACTCCCAGCCGTAGTATGAGGTCATTAGGTCAGAGGCTATTAGTGGTGCACCCATTTTAACACTAAAGGGGATCAATCATTCCAAGCAGTGGCTCCTAGGCTGTGGAATGACTACCCTCCCTCTCTACGTTGTATGAATTCTGTTGAATCTTTTAAAAAGCAATTCAAGACTCTGCTATTCAAGTGGGATTTTAGTTAGTCGAGGGGATTTTATGGTGGTTTGTTTTGGTTTCTATTTTTATTTAAATGTTCTTGTATTTTAATGTATTGTCTTACATTTTATTGTGAAGCACTTTGCGATTTTTATCTGTGAAATGTGCTATACTAATAAACTTTACTTACTTACTTACTTACAAACATTATAATCTTGGTAGAAGCATGCTGCGTGCATATTTGCTCACTGACGCTGATGAGATTTACTCCTCAGGTACCCAGGCCGAAAGAGCACAAAGCCAAACACAAAGCAGTTTATGATTCATAGAAAACGTAGAATAGAAGAGTCTTTATTGCAATTTTACTAGAACGAAATAGAATGCAGTCCTTTTTGTGAAAAACATTTTTACGGAGCGATTGTTACGGAGCGATTGTCCTACAAGTAGGAACCCAATATACAAGTATGAACCTGAAAATGAGAATGATATGGGACCGTTAAAAGAATATTTTGCATATTGTAATGTTTTACAATAAGATGTCTGGGGTTTTATGTAATTAAGTATTCTTAACGTAATTTCTGTACAAATGATGTAAACAGGAATTGTATTTTTGTACTTTCTGCCTTTTCTGTCCTCTACACTTACACAATAAAGCACTTTGTTTAATTTCAGTGCTCCCTTCATTCACACAATACAAGATGACACCTGATGACACACAAAGTGCGCCACCTGGTGGATCACTTCTAACAATGCAAAACCTCTTTCTGCTTTCGTGTTGTATGTTTTTATCCACCAGCAGCCAGAATTTCAAAACCTTTCCAATAGGTTTGATAGATATTTATTTATTATTTTCAAAATTAAAAAAAATGTCTTGCAAGGATTTGCAAGATCTGCATGGATTTCAAGCGTTTCTTCAGCCACTTCTGTCTACAACAGTTGAAAACCCTTTTGCAATTATGTTAAGCACATTATGTAATCTGAAAACTGCTGCCCTGATTACTCGACTTGAGTCTGTTGGTTGGACAAAACAAACACATTTGTGTTGAACTATTTACTTTGTAGATTTTCACTGAAGGCATCAAAACTATGAATGAACACTTATGGAATTATGTATTTAACAAAAAAGTGTGAAATAACTGAAAACATGTCTTATATTTTAGATTCTTCAAAGTAAAAGCCACCCTTTGCTTTTGTTGATACAATGCAAACCCTTGGTGTTCTCTCAATGAGCTTCATGAGGTAGTCACCTGAAATGGTTTTCACTTCACAGGTGTGCTTTGTCAGGGTTAATTAGTGGAATTGTATCCCTTATTAATAAAAAAGCAAAGGGTGGCTACTTTGAAGAATCTAAAATATGACTAAATAAAGACATGTTTTCAGTTATTTCACACGTTCTTGTTAAGTACATAATTCCATATGTGTTCATTCATAGTGTTGATGCCTTCAGTGAGAATCTACAATGTAAATAGTCATGAAAATAAAAAGGAAACACATTGAATGAGAATGTGTGTCCAAACTTTTGGCCTGTACTGTGTGTATATATATATATATATATATATATATATATATATATATATATATATATATATGTGTGTGTGTTAAAAAAACAAACGTAGTCAGTGTGTCACTGGCTTTTCCCAGTGATCCTGAACGTACCATCATGTCAAGCCCAAATGGGAAGTTCTCTGTTCTTCGCCACACAGTTTGACTCAGCTGCTCTGCTGCTGACCGGCTGGAGTATTTTACTCAAACTTTTCATGTTTTTAATTCTTCCAGCAAACAGAAAACCCTAGTTTTAATGTTTTGGTGATGGATTATCGTCTGTTTCTGCTCGCCGCTCTGCTGCCAAGTTGTTCCGGTATGTAGTAAGTTTATGTCGTCATTTTAAGTGCAACGTTAGTCTTTAACAGGCTAATATAAAAGTCAGTGGTGGAATGTAACTAAGTACATTTACTTAAACTATGTACACATGTGAGGTACAGTACTCGACTTGAGTCTGTTGGTTGGACAAAACAAACACATTTGTCACTTTTATTTTACAAACCAAACAATGAATTAATGTCATTTCAAATGCTAGTTTAGTCTTTGAAAGGCTGCACGTGAATGAACGCCGTACATTGCCATTTTACTCAAATTACGTACAAATGAAATGTGAGGTAGGGCTACTTGGTTTGAGTCTGTTGGTTGGACAAAACAAACTAAGTTCTCACTATTTTTGTCATTTTAAATGTTAGTTTAGTGTTTAACAGGCTGCACGTGAATTTAAAAATGTATGCCTCACTGAAAAATGGTTAGAAATCACTTGTGGAATGTCACTAAGTACATTTCCTCAAGTGTTTTAAGGAACTTGACTTTGTTGGTTGGACAAAACAAATTCATTTCTCACTATTATTTTTACAAACCAAACAAACAATTGATTAATGGGATTTTTATTATAATAATCCAAAATGACTGAATAATCATTAGTTAATAGTTAAATTTTAGGGCTGCAAGTAAAGAAAATAATCAAAATTGAAAATAATCGTTTACTGAAGGAAAATTTTCTGCTGATGACAGAGAACTATATTTGAATGTGTTCCCCATAAACCCTGTTATCAGAAGTCACCTGCCTTATTGCAACATGCCATATGTTTTGCAATGACAGATTTAAACAGTAAAACACTCCGAAAGCACTTTGTGTTTGCGTCACACTTTAATGACTAATATCAGAGGGATCCAAATATGATCAAGCGGATAAAAACTGTGTGTGTGTGTTTACATTTCTAGTGTTGGAGTTTAACTAAGTAGCTAGATTTACTTAAGAACTGTACTCTTAGTTGACTAACATTAACATAATCCAGTGTTTCCTCCAGAGATGTTGTTTACCCCCTTGGAAAGTGTCTTTTCTTTTTCTGAGAGGGTAAGCATGAATGTAAAGCCAAATGTTTTTTGTGATAAGTCATGGTAGGAGTTGCGAAATTGAGATTCCACACAGATTCCATAGGGCTGCACATTAACTCAGTGCTCAAAGCTAACTGGTGATTTTAAAAATATGACTAGTTCTAAGTTTACAAACGAGCCGTCCCACTGTAACTGAAAACGTCTTAAAAATACATTAATGTAATTTGACAGAGACTAAGCCTGGTGGGCCACCGGGCTTGCAAACACGGTAACGTGGGGGTAACCCTGTAATCTTTCTTCACACCCCTTTAAAACCATCCATCCTCTCAGTCTAAAATGTGTACCTGGTGCTCCTCAAAAGAGTGTCCTTTATCCTTGAGATGTAAGTCAACTGCTGAGTCTTGACCTGAAGTGTTGGGCCATGCGTTTGTGTAACGGTTGTTTGGTTTCCCCAACACACGTCTGTGCATTTACTCACTGCATTGGACAGCATACTAGACTGCTTTTCTTGTGTTTGGGTCCGTTTTTTAGGGTGGCTCAGTATCTGTCTTTGTGTCGTTTTACCGGTGCTAAAACGATACTTTTAAAATGTTGCCAGTACCTAAACAGATACTTAAAAAATATGTATATATTTAAAAAAGGAGCACAAAAAGACAGTCGGTGCACCTGCAGCGATGCTTCTGTTGCCTAACGTCCGTTTCGGGGCATTAGAGTGCAGCGCTGGCATTTCAGTAGCACCAAATGAGGCACCGAAATCCACGTTACTATTCGGTCGGTAGATACCGGTTGTTAAGGCACGGTGCCGTATTAGCACCGGGTTTCGGTACCCACCCTACTTTTGATCAAATACAACAATGTCAATATTGCAGCGATATTGTAGGGTTGACTATTGGTGCTTTCATAAAATATAAACACAATGAGAGTTATGATAAATAATCACCAATAATGTTGATATAATGACTAAGATGGTAAAGGCAAATAATGAAATGGCTAGAACAGTTTGGTGAGATCAGAAAATGACATCACTTTACTGTGATGCAGCCTGTAAAACCAGGAAAAGTCACATCACGATATTACAAAATGTAAGACCATATCTGGCCTCATATATCGATGTCAGTATAATATTGATATACAGTGGGGGAAATAAGTATTTGACCCCTTGCTGATTTTGCAGGTTTGCCCACTTACAAAGAATGCAAAAATCTACAATTTTAATCATATGTACATTCTAACAGTGAAAGACAGAATCCCAAAGAAAATTCCAGAAAATCACATCATATGAATTTATTAAAATTGATAACCATCTGATGAGGAAAAACAAGTATTTGACCCCCTGGACAAACAGCAAGTATTCTGGTTCCTACAAGCCAGTTAGTCTTTCTTTAAGACACAGCCCCAATCCGAACCAATTATCTACATCAAATACACCTGCCTCACCTCGTTACCTGTATAAAAGACACCTGTGAACACCCAAACAACCAGCATCCAACATCACTACCATGGGCAAGACCAAAGAGCTTTCTACGGACATCAGGGACAAGATTGTTGATCTGCACAAGGCTGGGATGGGCTACAAGAGAATCGGAAAGCAACTTGGAGAGAAAAGATCAACTGTCGGTGCAGTTATCAGGAAATGGAAGAAGCACCACACCACCGCCAACCTCCCTCGGTCTGGGCCTCCACACAAGATCTTGCCTCGTGGGGTGTCCCTGATCATGCGAACGGTGAGGAATCATCCCAAAACCACAAGGGGGAACTGATGAATCAACTGAAGGCAGCTGGGACCACAGTTACAAAAGAAACGGTTGGTAACACACTACGCCGTCATGGATTGAAATCCTGCAGCGCACGCAAGGTCCCCCTGCTCAAGAAGAAACATGTACAGGCCCGCATGAAGTTCGCCATTCACCACCTGGACGACTCAGAAGAGGCCTGGAAGAAGGTGATGTGGTCAGATGAGACCAAAATAGAACTTTTTGGCCTCAACTCGTCGTGTTTGGAGGGCAAAGAACACCGAGTACAACCCAAAGAACACCATCCCCACCGTCAAGCATGGTGGTGGCAACATCATGCTTTGGGGGTGTTTTTCAGCCAACGGGACGGGACAACTCCATCGTATTGAGGGGAGGATGGACGGGGCCATGTATCGTGGAATTCTGGACCGACATCTCCTTCCCTCAGTGAGAGAGCTGAAGATGGGTCGAGGATGGGTGTTTCAGCACGACAACGACCCTAAGCACACCGCCAAAGCAACAAAAGAGTGGCTGAAGAAGAAGCACATCAAGGTTCTGGAGTGGCCTAGCCAGTCTCCAGACCTGAATCTGATTGAAAATCTTTGGAGGGAGCTTAAAATTCGAGAACCTGAATGATTTGGAGGCTGTCTGCAGGGAGGAGTGCGCCAACATCCCTGCCGAAATGTGCACAAACTTTGTCACCAACTATAAAAACCGTTTGACATCTGTGCTGGCCAATAATGGCTTTTCTACAAAATATTAACATGGTGTTTGTCCAGGGGGTCAAATACTTGTTTTTCCTCATCAGATGGTTATCAATTTTAATAAATTCATATGATGTGATTTTCTGTAATTTTCTTAGGGATTCTGTCTTTCACTGTTAGAATGTACATATGATTAAAATTGTAGATTTTTGCATTCTTTGTAAGTGGGCAAACCTGCAAAATCAGCAAGGGGTCAAATACTTATTTCCCCCACTGTATTGCCCAGCCCTACTTCTTTTTCACATTTTCACCCCAGTTTGGAGTGGCAGACTTGTTCATACATGCGTGCACAATGGTGCCAGGGTGACTCCTATCACACAAACAGTTAAACACACTTCCACACCCCTGTCAGCCCAGTTCAGTAGATGACTAGATGACTTAATACTAATAGCAATGTGCAGCCTAAAATGCTATTATGATTCAAGCTACATTTCAAGTATGTGTGTGCTTCATTTTGTTAAATAAATTTTGTCTTTCTAGAGGACCACCTCAAATGAAGTTGTCTTTGAGTTGTGACCAGTTCAACCAAAGGGTCTTTAATTTAAATAATTGTTAAAGGCCTGAAGGTTGCGGGGAAGTCCTAACTCTTTGAAATGTCTCGGCATTGTATTATTCCAACAGCCAGGTTTATTAAATACACAACTGATCTAAACAGCCCTGTGATGAATCGTACCTTCACCAGTGTTGTACTGGCTCCACCACCGATATATTCTGGGATAGGAGAACAAAAGGCTCTGGATTGTGTGCATTTCTTTAAACCAATCACAAGTTCTGGACGCAGCGACAGTGGCTCTGCAAAATGGTCTCGGGAAGGAACTTGTTTTGGTGGATCATTTGCACCCAGCAAAAGAAAACTCCACATCCAATATTAAATGAAGTTAACTGTTGACACAATACAGTAACGTGAGCTATTTAAATTAGCTGGATACATGGTTAAACCTCATTGGCTCTTACAAGTGTATCACCATGTGTACTTTGTCCACAGCAATCCCACCAATCGGTCCCAAAACATCCCAGTTAGAGAGGAAATGTATTCTTTGTAAATCTTTACAATCATTCCCCGAAAGCGTGGGCCTCCGAACGCACCACCTGCTCCTATTGTGCCCCTTCCTCCCCCCCACTCCATCTCCGTCCACCTGCTCCACTAAGAGAACATTGCGCATTGGCACTCCAGGACCCTCAAGTGTCCAATCCCGCCAAAGTTCAACATCACGTCTCCTTAAGTCCTCTAATATTTCCTCATTTATGTCATCAACACATCCATGATTCATGGAAATGTTGTGTAAAACACAACAAGCCACAAAGAATGCTGCGACTATTTGAGGACTGTACTGTAAAGTGCCTCCTGATCTATCCAAACACATGAAGCGCATTTTCAGTAATATTATTCTTTGTAATTATGTATGGTTTGCAAAAATGGGAACTGCTGCGTCCATGTGGATGAGACCAGCAAAGTGTATGCGCATTGTGCGCACGCTACATTATGGCCAAGCATGTGCCCCTAAAATAGCATCTGAATAACACGCCACTGACTTTAGACTAGCGCCACTGACTTTAGATTAGCGCCACTGACTTTAGATTAGCGCCACTGACTTTAGACTAGCGCCACTGACTTTAAACTAGCGCCACTGACTTTAGACTAGCGCCACTTTCCTGGTCAGTTGCGGAGTTGTTTTCTGAAACTGCAAAATAGCACCAGGGAACATTTGCGCCGGAACACGCCTCCTCTTTTCGCTGAACCGACCCCGGGAGCGCCAATACATTCCCTAATTTACCGATGTGCATCTGTGGAGGGAAAAGTCTGCTGTGCGTCGGGTGCAAAATAGGAATGATACATGCGTCGGTGTACAAAGTCAATTGCGCTGAGTGCAAGATAGGGCCCAATAACCCAATGTGTAAAGTATGTCTTGAACTTCTTTACCTCTGGTGTCTCCCCAGGAGAAACCTCTGTGGATGATACAGCGAAGACGGTCCTGGCCTTTGCTGGCGGCGCTGTCCTTCTGCCGTGCAACTTCAGCCTCCCCGCCAACGCCGACGTCCCAACAGTGGAGTGGTCCAAGCAAGGCCTGCATCCCGACGTCGTCTTCTTGTACCGGTATGGCTACGAAACTCCTGAGGATAAGAATCCGGACTTCTGGTACAGGACGAGCCTCATTGCAAAAGAGCTGAAGAACGGAAACTTCTCGTTGAGGATCGCCAACGTGCGGCTGTCCGATGCGGGGATGTACCGATGCAAGAGGCTGGGGCGGGACGCCCCCCACGACGTTACAGCAGTGGAGCTGGTTGTGGGTACGTCCTGTCAAGTTTATTCATCTGGGGATGAAAAACCGTTGTCTGAAAAGTAACCAAAGCTGTCAGACAAATGTAGTGTCTGTAATGTAATGTAGTGTAATGTAATGTAATGTAGTGGAGTAAAAAGTACAATATTTACCTCCTGGGATTTAGAGAAATACAAGTAGAAAGTAGCAGAACATGGATATACTCAGGTAAAGTATTTCAATTCCACCACTGAAAAGCACACTGTATTAATTGTTATTAATTATGTCAGGCTGATGTTCTTTGAGGACAACCCTGGTTGCCTGGAGATTTAGAAAATAAAACAAAACATCTACATTCATTTGTTTGATGAAACAAGCTTTGCCTCGCCAACCTCGTGGTGCATTCATTCATAGTAATTTTCCCATCCATCCAGTGGTTGTTTTTGTCGTTAACAGGAATTTACTGGTGAAATAAGTTACTGTTATTACATTTTTAATAAATGATTTAATTTTGACCCCTGTGGCCTTAGCAATACACAAGTTGTTCTTTAATGTCACCGTTTGTGCTCCTATTTTGTTGTTTCAGATCAACTTTTTATTGTTTTATATTTTTGAACATCAAAATACAATTAAACAAGGTGCTCCTTTTTTTTATATAAATCTTTCAGTTCAGGCACCGTTTTAAAAGTATTGTTTTAGCACTGGGAAAATGTTGTGTTTTCCATTTATTTTAAGAGAGATATGACTTGTCAACTTTTGCAGCCCTTCTGAGTGTGCAGGTATGAAGAAAACAAATGCCTAACATCCTTTGGTCCCAGTGTCTTCAATGCATCTTTTTATGTTTTTAAATCATTATAATTTGAAACTCTTTTTCTTTGTTCCCTTTTCAACATAGGAACCTCGGTTAACGAGGGTCGGGTTTCCGGTACAGACAGACCAACAAAGGGACAATTTTAACAATTTTCGCCATCTTATTCACCACTAAATTCACTTCTGACAACGTTTTAGGCGAGAAATTAACGGTTTAGATTTTGAATATAGACAGTCTTGCGAAGATTGATGCTGAATTGACAATTTGCTTCAAAGTTTTTGGGGTTGATAAGCTCCATGAAGTGAGAGAGAGATACCCATTTCTCTTCAGGAGACTTGTTTAAATTATGACAAATAGGCTATGTACATTAGATTTAGTATTTAGTTCATACTTTTTTTGGTGTATTTGTTTTCTGATTTTAACGGTATAAAGACCGTTGCCGTGCTTGCATCACTCCCTTACCCCTCCTATAGTACCTATGGCCACTTGGCCAGTGCGAATGCAAATGGAAAAAACGTTTTTGGGGGAGAGTAGTTAGTAGAACTGCTTGGAAGTAGAGATGGCCCGATACCACTTTTTTGCTTCCCGATACCGATTCGATACCTGAACTTGCGTATCGGCCGATACCGAGTAACGATCCGATACCAGAGTGTCCTATATTTCGTTATGTTTTAACAGCTGTATACTACTATCCCTGTATGGATGTGATATTATTTCTATCTTTGTTGTCGGTCTGGCTCAGGTTAAACTCTTTGTGAAACATGAACAAACCCAAACAATGAATGCCCCAGAACTTTCTTTTATTCTCCAGTTTGACAGTCAGTTATAACGGAAAAAGAACATAAATAAACTACTTTAACGTAGATTTTCTTTAAGGCTTTATTACGTGGTATCGGATCAGTGCATAAACTCCAGTACTTCCCGATACCGATACCAGCGTTTTAGGCAGTATCTGAGCCGGAGCCGATACTGGTATCGGTATCGGAACATCTCTACTTGGAAGTGGACTTTTCCTAGAACTACGTCCCTGTAACTACTTGGTCAGAAAGCAGCTAATGTTTTCAGCTGTCCTGTCAAATAAAGGCCTAAGATAATGCCCAAAAGATAATCTTAAAAGGTCACACATTGTGTAATTCCTGTTTTTTTTTTTGTTTTTTTTATAGTTGCCGTTTCTGAGCCAAAAGTCTCGGTGACGTCAGCTGAGGGTGGGGGGGTGACTCTGCAGTGCGAGGCCAACTGCTGGCTGCCGGAGCCGCAGATCAACTTTCTGGATGAACGGGGAAAACGCATCCGTGCCGAAGAACCCAAAAGAGATGAAGGTGCCCACAAATGTTTCACTGTGACACGAAGAGTGACTCTCCAGGATGCTGCCGCCAACAGGTTCAAATTTCAAACTTCAATTCAGACTTTAAAAAAGGCCTGTTTGGTACCACTTTTAAAACGTAACTAGTCTTTTCATCACAGGGTCACCTGCAGAGTTCACCAGCCGGAGACCAACCAGACCAGGGAAACAGAGATTATCATACCAGGTACACTGCCGCTCTAACTCTCTGTACGGCTGTATTGCCAAACACCGTGGGGTTTATAATATTTGATAAAATATGTCAGAAAATTGACTCACGTCAGCGTCTTTTTCATTATGCTTTCAGTTGGCGGAGGGCGGTCCTGCTTTCTGCCGGCTGCCATCGCTGTCGTAGTGACCATTTTACTTCTGTCGGCTCCATTATGTGTGTTAGCTGTCTGTCTGTGGAAGAGATGTGGCAAATCTGGTAAGTCCTGAACACTGAGACGGTACTACATTTGGCCTACAGAATCACTCAGTTAGAAAAAGCAGTAAAAGTGCAAATCTATTTTGCATGGAGATTGACTAGCTGTGTGCTCTCTGTGTCTGCCAGGTTTTAGTGTTTAAAACCACAAATCATTGAACGTTATTTGAGGTTAAGATAGGTAAACTTTATTATCCCCTAGGGCAGTGGTTCCCAACCTGGGGTCCGGGCACCCCCAAGGGGGGCGGCAAAGATCACAGGGAGGGCGCAAGTCTTTATCTGGTTTGAGGTTGAGGTAAAAAAAATATATATATTTGCACATTTAAACAAATTATGATAATACCCTAGAATATATAATGTATACAAAAGTCTGTATGAAAACTATATATTTTGTTGTATCCTCGTTTTTCCTGCTGCCATGGCATCACTATTTTCTGAATGAAACATGGCGGAGAAACGTAACAGTGCTGATAACTCTGTATCAAAAAAGAAAGTAAGGCTCTATCTCGAGAGTTACCCCAGCTTCGGTTTTGGGGGGGGCGGGGGGGGCTCAACTTTTCTTAGACATGAGTAGGGGGGGGGCCAAGGAAAAAAGGTTGGGAACCACTGCCATAGGGGATAGTAAAGTTTGCAACATTGGCTAACCTGGAGTTTTGTTTTAAACCTCACTGCCAGCATGGTGGCCCAATGGTTAGCACACCGCAAGAAGGTTCTGGCTTTGAATCCATGTCGTTCCAGGCCTTTCTGTGTGGGGATTGTATGTTCACCCCGTGTTTGTGTGGGTTTCCTCTGGGTGCACCGGTTTCCCCCACCATCAAAAAACAGGGACTAGGTTGAAGCTAATCAAGGCACTGGCTCAGATCTGGAGTTGGTCCCTGGGTGCTGTAAATGGCTGCCTACTGCTCCCTTAAGGGATTGGTTAAATGCGGAGAATGACTTTTGTATGTGTATGTGACAATAAAGTATCTTTACCTTACCTTCATTTCTTCCCCCTTTCTCCCTTCTTTTTTGCGTTGTCACCGTGTTCCCAGATCTCAGTGATTAACACGGCGAGTACAACACTTTTGTAAGCGATCGTTAGACTGTGGTTAAACCAGAGAGATATGATAAACCGCAATAGTCCTTTTTAATAAAAGATTAGTTTGGGTATTGACTAGGGCTGTGCAGTAATTGAAACTTCAATGGCAATTACAATTCCGGCTCAAAAACAGAGTAATCGAGAAAACCGATTATTCTGCACATTAGGTTTTGCAAGTAAACTCTTAGTTTGTCTCGTGTTATGAATGGGGGAAAAAAACATGTTCAAACGGGAAAGGTATTAAAGGAAATGGCACAGTTCATGGTGTTTTCATTGTTGATTCAAGTGTTGTTTTTTTACTTAAATAATCGCAATTTCAGTATTGTCCAAAATAATCGTGATTATGATTGTTTTATAAAGGGGACATTACAAATTCATTAAACGTCTGATTTTACATGGGTTAAAAATGCCCAAGATAGCCAAAAGGCTATTGTTTGATTCTTTAGTCCCCTGTCCTCGTTGTGAGACAACACAAGCAGAGCTTGATGCAAAACAAGACTGGAATAGTCCTTCAATCAAAGTCATCATGTGCATAGTAACGGTGCATATTTTTCTTTTTTGTATTCACACAGCGGAGGGACAAAAATGCCCAGTGACCAGAGAGTCGTCGGACCAAAGCGCAGTAAGTGGCAGCTCTGAGAATCAGTTGCTGCTGCGCCGCGTCGTGGCAGACAAGGCCGACTGCGTCGTTGAGACGCAGACGATAGAGGACCTCCAGACGAAGCTTCGCGAGAAAGAAGAAACAACCCGCCAGCTACAGAGCGAAAACAAATCTCATCTAAGTCCGGTTGTTTGCCAGCACGACCAGCCGATGCTCCTCCACAATCCCGCAGATTTCGCCGACAGCAGCCCTCCAGAATCTGTCCACGTACCGCAGAAAAGGACCCCAAAGCCTGGCTTTATGAGGCAGAGCAGTGATCCGTCGCCCGCCCCCCCGGTCTACAGGTCCCGTCGGAGGAACAGCAGCCCGGCTCTTTTGAACTTCTTGACCAGTTCTTCTGCTGTCAGCGCTTCGAAGATGAAGCTCTCCAGCATCGGCCGTTCGAAGAGTGAAACTCGTGACAAGCCTCTTCCATTCGCCAAGCCTCAACGCCGACATTCCTCGGTGTTTCCGCCGTCTAATAACCGCTTCAGACTCCTGGCAGATTTAACAGAAGAGCCATAATAATATTGTCCTTGCACCAAAAAGCTTTAAAGTTATTCCAGTGTCGGCAGAATGGATATTTGTTAACTTTCCCTCAAGTTACCAGCTAACGCTAGTGGTAGCTAGCTAGCTTGGTTACATTTTTCAAAACGAGTATACTTATAGTCTTTCAATCTGTGGCCCTGTCTTTACATATTATGACAGTCTTCAACGTCAGATGTGAGGTGGTGTCAGACTTTAGTCTTTTCAAAGTCTGTTCTAAGTCTTCTAGTGTCTGGTAGGTATTAAAGGTGCAATATGTAATATTGTGTGTAATACTGGCAGCTAGCGGTTAAAATAGTTACAGCCAGACATTACTCCACAGCACAGCGGAGTAGCTAACGGTAGATACTAGTCTCACATAGCCAGACATTACTCCACAGCACAGCGGAGTAGCTAACGGTAGATGCTAGTCTCACATAGCCAGACATTACTCCACAGCACAGCAGCTAACGTTAGATGCTAGTCTCACATAGCCAGACATTACTCCACAGCACAGCGGAGTAGCTAACGTTAGATGCTAGTCTCACATAGCCAGACATTACTCCACAGCACAGCGGAGTAGCTAACGTTAGATGCTGGCTATATTGACAGTCATAAAAGCCCGTCCTCACGTGGAGCTCTGTAACCAACTGACAGACACACTTTTTTGGCTTAAAATTACAGTATGAACCGCTAAATACACAACAACCTCACTGTCCTCTCCACACGCCAGTCAGGCACACTTCCTCGGCTTAGCATTACAATACGAAACGCTAAAAATACCACTACCTTGCCGACACACTTCATTGGCTTAGAATTACGGCAACAATCGCTAAACACACTGCAAACTCACAGTCCTCTCTTTCCGATTTACAGCCCCCCTCTCGTGGTTTAAAATAACTCACCGTTGTCGGCTCCGGCCGCTGAAGAGGCTACACGCTGTAAACAGCCATGACAACAGTTAGCAGGGTTAGCATGGCGGCGTTAGCCAGGACCAGTTGGGATCACTTTACTGGCTATGTCTCAATTGTTTTTGCGAGTAACCAACTCGGAGACTCTAGCTATATAATTCAATGTGAGTACACAAATGTTGAAATGACAAAAAATGCCCGTCCCTAGTAGCTGTGATAAATTAGCCTGAAGCTAATGCTTACCTGTTCAGGAGAAAATAAGCCAACTCTGCGTCCTTTTGGGCTCTAAGCTGCCTCCATCTTTCAAATACATCTCCAATATTTACCAGGGGGTTGTTACGTCTCTGGTCACGCAACTGTTAGAAACATGCTGTTTTCTTTTTTTATGTCCTGTAGAATCTATCTCCGTTGATCCTGTTCGTTTGTTTGCTGCTTTCATGGCTGTACTACCGTTACAGCTGTAGCGCGCTGGGTTTACGTTTTTACAGGTATATCTGGCAACCCAGCCTGCCTGTCAAACTGGGCCGTTGATAACAACACACAGATCAAAACATAAATTCCGTCACGGAATGTAAATTTCAAAAAGAAAAAATAATGAAATTAGCATTGTTGTCAGAAAAGATAGTATTTCAGTTTAACATGTTTCCTTAATATCTGATGAGGCATTGGTGTCATTTTTGGATTTATTACAGTATAAATATTACATATTGGACCTTTTAAGGCCCTGCCACACCAACCCAATGGCCGACAGTCACTCAGCAGAAAAGGCTGTCTTACTGGTCATTCGCCTCCCGTCGGTCCAAAAAGTGCCTCGGAACGCACCGAAGCTACGCCGACTTGAGTGTATGTTCTGCACGTGCGCGAGACGTAATATGTCTCCATAACAGCAGGCGGCACTAATCTGTATTGTCGCCCAAAAAATGAAAACCGTAAATGACGAATGCGTCACGTAGGTCTGGCTTCTCCCGAATTTCAAAGCCGACCATAATGGCGGCTCGTTCGGGATACGATCTCGCATTTTACGAAAATTGTTCACCGAAATGTTTTTCTGAAAACATTTTTAAGCGAGAAATAGGCCATACAGGTTGCTGAATCTGTCTGTAACTGGTTTTACAACAACTGTTAATACTAAGAACAATTCAGAAACTAGTTAACGTGAAAGACCCAAATGCAGACACATAAAGCATTTTTACTCTTTACTAGTCTTGCATTGCTAGCTCTATCCACAGCGCTGTGGACTAAGGTCTGGCTACACCACAGATGCATTCTGGGATAGGAGGAAAACAAATGCTCTGGGTTGTTTGCATTTCTTTAAGCCAATCACAATCTAATACGCTCCAAAGGGAGGGTTGTCTCAGACACAGTGAGTTAAGGAAAGACTTTCACCCAGGAAACAGGTGTTCATGTCCTGGAAGAAGTTTCGGAGAAAACATACCAATACCAATTTTATGAAAACTACAAAACTACAGCTACACTAAACTACAAATTGTTTTAGATATTTCTCAGCCCCAACTACGTGAGCCCTGTCTGCCTGCCTCTACAACGTGAAACGGTAGACAGCCATTCGCAACAGTCAAGTTCCTCCCTACATCTCTGACTTGATACAGCTTCATACTCCCAGCCGTAGTATGAGGTCATTAGGTCAGAGGCTATTAGTGGTGCACCCATTTTAACACTAAAGGGGATCAATCACACCAAGCAGTGGCTCCTAGGCTGTGGAATGACTACCCTCCCTCTCTACGTTGTATGAATTCTGTTGGATCTTTTAAAAAGCAATTCAAGACTCTGCTATTCAAGTGGGATTTTAGTTAGTCGAGGGGATTTTATGGTTGTTTGTTTTGGTTTCTATTTTTATTTAAATGTTCTTGTATTTTAATGTATTGTCTTACATTTTATTGTGAAAATGTGCTATACTAATAAACTTTACTTACTTACTTACTTACAAACATTATAATCTTTGTAGAAGCATGCTGCGTGCATATTTGCTCACTGATGCTGATGAGATTTACTCCTCAGGTACCCAGGCCGAAAGAGCACAAAGCCAAACACAAAGCAGTTTATGATTCATAGAAAACGTAGAATAGAAGAGTCTTTATTGCAATTTTACTAGTATGAAATTGATTGCAGTCCTTTTTGTGAAAGACATCAGCAAAAGTGCAAAACTGGTGAATAAATAAACATGAAAGAGCCTCTTAAAGTCACTATAAAAATATATAAAGGATGTATGCTTTTGTTTTAAAAGTCAAAACCGAGGCATACCACACAAGTGAAAGTATCGAAGTGCTCAACCCACAGAGAAATGGACGGACAAAATTTGGAAAATTAGTTTTTTTTTTTTTTTTTTTTTTTTATTAAAGCATGTAAACATGTTCTAGTAGTGTAAAAACTACTGTAAACTAGGCTGCTGCAGGGTGTCTGGGCTACACGCATCACTTCCCCGAGTGAGTCCGACAACGGGGAAAAGAACAACGAGCAACAATTTACAGCTGTTGCGTTCCGTCCTGTTCAGCTGTCGGAGCGCGAGTGATTGACAAGATGGCTCTCGACACCCATTGGTCAAGTGTCTTGTTACAGAGCGATTGTTACGGCCTTTTCCTACAAGTAGGAACCTAAAATATGAACCTGAAAATTTTCATATTGTAATGTTTTACAATAAGATGTCTGGGGTTTTATGTAATTAAGTATGCTTAGTGTAATTTCTGTACAAATAATGTAAATAGGAATTGTATTTTTGTACTTTTCTTTCTGCCTTTTCTGTCCTCTACACTTACACAATAAAGCACTTTGTTTAATTTCAGTGCTCCCTTCATTCACACAATACAAGATGACACCTGATGACACACAAAGTGCGCCCCCTGGTGGATCACTTCTAACAATGCAAAACCTCTTTCTGCTTTTGCGTTGTATGTTTTTATCCACCAGCAGCCAGAATTCCAAAACCTTTCCAATAGGTTTGATAGATATTTATTTATTATTTTCAAAGTTTAAAAAAAAAAAATGTCTTGCAATGAGTCAGATCGGGAAATTATCTGGTCGTCTTTTGCGTCAGTGTTTGTGTCTTCTAGGAAAAGCAGTAAAAACATGGACACAATGTAATAAGCTCAATCTCATTTTAGGTTGTTGCTGTTGATCAGGCGTCTGGGAAATGTAGGAGAACTTGACTTGCAAATGTATTTATTGTTTCTTTTCAAAGCTACATTAATAAATATATCCATATTAACAATGGGAAACAATGTGTATGTACACTACCGATCAAAAGTTTGGGGTCACTTATAAATTTCCATTCCAGACAGAATACCAGCTGAGATCAGTTGTGTTTTTTTTTTAATCAGGGCAGCAGTTTTCAGATTACATAATGTGCTTAACATAATTGCAAAAGGGTTCTCGACTGTTGTAGACAGAAGTGGCTGAAGAAACGCTTGAAATCCATGCTTTTTGGTCTAAACGTCATACCCAAATTAAAAGTGGTACAGCTCCCATATACTTTGACACTCAGGGGTGTGCCTGATGTCAGTGAATACTGACGCCTGATAGGCTCATGGTGGATGCGAGGACCGGAAGATTGTTGTATGCCTGCTGCGTCCTCTTGTGGTTGAACAGAGTGCAGCTGTTCACAAATAGTACATTTCCGACTACGCGTGAAGAATGAGAGCGATGAGCAGAAGGGGATGAAGGAAAATGACGCACAGTTCTGCCATGTCTTCAGTTTGATGTGGATCAGGTGTGATGTTTGGCACCGGGTGCAGAATAATTCAGACACAATGGATAAAAATAAAACAAAAGAGTAGACACAGTAACTGACATAACCGCTCATTCCATGCCTTGGCTCCCTTAAATGTGAATGATGTCTGGCCAAAGGAGATTTTTCGAAAGGAGATCCACTGGCCTGTAATGGTTGCACCATGTCACAGTGAGCCTGAGAAGCCTGTTCATGTAAACACTTAAATGCAATGTAGTTGTCAAATCTGGACACATTCAGATCTCTCAGCACGTGACAGTGATGTGATCTGGTTGGACTTTTAGCCAATATTTTCAATGCACAATTGTAGAGTCTCTCTAATGGTTTAGTCACATACCGACTTGCCTGCGACCGTGAGGTAGCACAATAAATGAGGTATGAAAAGTTGTTGTGTGCATAGATATTTTGGCAGCGGCAAAGGTTAGACAGTCCGTAAGTAGTCTAAATGAACTTTCATGGTTCTGTCTAAGTTTTTCAACCGGTTTGTCAAATTTCAGTACAGCACGTATGTAAAAGTACATTCCACCACTGAAAAGCACACTTCTCAATCAAAACCTTAACCAGAACAACCGGTTTTAAAACCGAGGTTTTGAACATGTTTTAACCTGCAGTATAAAAGAATATAGGCCTGAAGTTACCAAGGACTGTTGGGTTTAGGTTTGCTTTTAATCACTGCATGTTTGACACAAGGTGGGACACACCGACAAATAAAATACTGGGCCAAACTAGATTTCAAAAAGGCAGCAGGATGTGTGAAATGTTTAAAATGTATCATATATATATATATATATATATATATACAGTACAGTACAGGCCAAAAGTTTGGACACACCTTCTCACTCACTCAATGTGTTCCTTTATTTTCATGACTATTTACTTTGTAGATTTTCACTGAAGGCATCAAAACTATGAATGAACACATATGGAATTATGTACTTAACAAAAAAGTGTGAAATAACTGAAAACATGTCTTATATTTTAGATTCTTCAAAGTAAAAGCCACCCTTTGCTTTTTTTGATACAATGCAAACCCTTGGTGTTCTCTCAATGAGCTTCATGAGGTAGTCACCTGAAATGGTTTTCACTTCACAGGTGTGCTTTGTCAGGGTTAATTAGTGGAATTTTATCCCTTATTAATAAAAAAAAAGCAAAGGGTGGCTACTTTGAAGAATCTAAAATATAAGACATGTTTTCAGTTATTTCACACGTTCTTGTTAAGTACATAATTCCATATGTGTTCATTCACAGTTTTGATGCCTTCAGTGAGAATCTACAATGTAAATAGTCATGAAAATAAAAAGGAAACAATTAGGCTATAGGCCTAGTAAAAAACACAAAAGCTTGATCAAGGGCCCGGCCTGGCCCGGCTCGGCCCAGGATAGTGGCGGAAAATAACGGCCCGGCCCGAAAGTCTGGCGGGCTCGGGCTTGGGCAGAGAATCTAAACTCTACTTTAGAGTTGAAGATGAACACATTTTGAGTATGAATTCATTGATAAACAAATAATGACCTAAATAACTAAGCCTAGATGTGGGACCTTGCATAAATAAAAATGTAATTGCCTTCTCCGCCAAAAAAAAGAACTATAAAGTTAGGATTTTGGTTGTGAACTTGGTTGTCTTGTGTTTGAAAACAAATACATCAATTTGGGAGGGAAATGAATGAAGAACACATTGCACATTGCACACTCATTTCTGTGATTAGGCCTATGTAGCCTAGAGCAACATTGGCCCAATCCCAAAGTCCGGACTCACAGACTCACGGACTTTGGTGCGCGTTCTCGCGAAATTCGTAAGGGCTTAGGGTTGTCCCAATGTCGAATTTCAAAGGGCGTGAGGGTTTGAGTACACACTTACCGAGCCCTTTCCGTGAGTCTGCAGCAGACTTCACCAAAGGGAATTACCCACAGTTCAAAGCGCTGTGACGTTTACCGCGGAGACCGTATGGAAATCCGGAAATTACAAAGGTAAACAACAGCACGACACACGGCCACGGAACAGACCAACCTGTTTTCCAGCTTGTAAAACAAGAGCTTGAAATAATGTGGAATCACGCAGCCGTCTCCTGGGCCTTGGCCGTGTGGAAAGCAACAAACTTAAAGTGAAAATTCCCAAACCGGCAAGTGTCAGCAACATCTTTTTTATTAAACGTCGCCAAGGTAACATGTGATCTCGTGTGAAGTGCTGTCCCAATCCCATTTATACCTATTTGAGCCCATGTGGCCTCACACACTCACTCACTTAGCACCTGAGATCAGTTAAGTCTGTGAGTCTTTAGTCCTTAGTCCTCAGGGCTCACTTTGGGATTGGGCCATTGTCTCCTCAGCCAAATAGGTGAGATAGGCAGTGCAAGGCACTCTAAACTCTCTTTTATAAACTCTCTACTCACTATAAACTAGGCTACTCGCTATGAACTTTCTATTGGCTATACACTTTCTCACTGGCTATAATAATCTCTCTATTAACTAACTCTCCTGACTCTGTTGACTCTCTACTGCAACAACCCCAGCCCCCGTGTCGCGCTGCTCGCGCAGCTTTTGAATTGAACTTCGAAGCAGTGACGTGGGTGTGTGTGAAACGAAGCTTCGGACGTCACTGGTCACGTGATTATCTCCAAACGAATCGAGCTCCGATACAAAGCTTCATTCCAAATTGGTTCATGTTTACGATACATGCCTCGAAGCAGGGGGTTCACGGGTAACCTCACTAGAAAACCCTAGTTTTAATGTTTTGGTGATGGATTATCGTCTGTTTCTGCTCGCCGCTCTGCTGCCAAGTTGTTCCGGTATGTAGTAAGTTTATGTCGTCATTTTAAGTGCAACGTTAGTCTTCAACAGGCTAATATAAATGTGTAAATAAGTCAGTGGTGGAATGTAACTAAGTACATTTAGTCAAACTATGTACACATGTGAGGTACAGTACTCGACTTGAGTCTGTTGGTTGGACAAAACAAACACATTTGTCACTTTTATTTTACAAACCAAACAATGAATTAATGTCATTTCAAATGCTAGTTTAGTCTTCGAAAGGCTGCACGTGAATGAACGCCGTACATTGCCATTTTACTCAAATTACGTACAAATGAAATGTGAGGTAGGGCTACTTGGTTTGAGTCTGTTGGTTGGACAAAACAAACTAAGTTCTCACTATTTTTGTCATTTTAAATGCTAGTTTAGTGTTTAACAGGCTGCACGTGAATTTAAAAATGTATGCCTCACTGAAAAATGGTTAGAAATCACTTGTGGAATGTCACTAAGTACATTTCCTCAAGTGTTTTAAGGAACTTGACTTTGTTGGTTGGACAAAACAAATTCATTTCTCACTACTACTTTTTTTACAAACCAAACAACAACAATTGATTAATGGGATTTGTATTAAAATAATCCAAAATGACTGAATAATCATTAGTTAAGAGATACATTTTAGGGCTGCAAGTAAAGAAAATCAACATTGAAAATAATCATTTACTGAAGGAACATTTTCTGCTGAAAACCGAGAACTATATTTGAATGCGTTTCCCATAAACCCTGTTATCAGCAAAGTGTGAAGTCACCTGCCGAGTTATTGCAACATGCCAAAGGTTTTGCAAGGACAGATTTAAACACTAAAACACTCCGAAAGCACTTTGTGTTTGCGTCACACTTTAATGACTCAGCTGATATCAGAGGGATTCCAATATGATCAAGTGGATAAAAACTGTGTGTTGGAATTTAACTACTTTAATCACTCTACTCTTGTTGACTAACACTAACATAATCCAGGGTTTCCCCCAGAAAAGTTGTTTACCCCATTGGAAAGTGTCTTCTTTTTTTTGACAGGGCAAGCATGAATGTAAAGCCCAATGTTTTTTGTGATAACAGTCATGGTAGGAGTTGCAAAATTGAGATTCCTCACAGATTCCATAGGGCTGCACATTAACTCAGTGCTCAAAGCTAACCGGTGTTTTGAAAATCTGACTAGTTCTAAGTTTACAACCAAGCCGTCACACTGTAACCGAAAACGTCTTAAAAATACATTAACGAAATTTGACAGAGACTTAGGCCTGGTGGGGGCCAATTAAGGCCTGGTGGCCCACCGGGCTTGCAAACACTTTGGGTAACCCTGTAATCTTTCTTCACGCCCCTTGTAACAATTGTTTGGTTTCCACAACAAACATGTATGTGCATTTACTCACTGCATTGGACAGCATAGACTGCTTTTCTTTACGTTTTTGTAAAAATAAGCTAACGATTGTGTCATTACCAAGTGACTTACTGTCGCACAGTAGAGGAATTACCGTATAGTACAGGAGAAGCTCGCAGGCAGTTTGAACTTACATTAGCTGTTTAGGTTTAATTACTAATGTTAACTAGCATGTTAGTTAGCAATAATTAGCCTGTGCCCATGTTATCTCCTTACATCCACCTACACTCTCCGTCTCTGTAAGATTGGGAATGATTGAGATTTCTCTTGTCACAGCTACCAGAAGACTTACAACCTTCAGACACGTTGCTCACGTCACATTTACGTTGTCTCTGTCAGTTGGAGGCTGCGCAGTAAAGCAAGTGATCACCGGAAAAGTGCTTCTAATATCCTTCACTGGTCTCCGTCCAGAGCAACGGGGTCTATTGGTCCATTGTATATATGTCAATGGTTCTCACTCCCGCTTGGTCAGTGGCTGCACGTGGGACTGCTGGGATCGTCGCGAGTAATGAAAATGCAATAGGGGGCCCTGGGTGTCAATCAATGTCTTCCAGTGATTCGGGCCCCTGATTGGCTACCTGACAATGTCACTGTGCCAATGGGGCAGGTAGATTGACAGTGCAACTCGCCAATTGCAAAATTCACCCGCATTTGGCTGGTGGTCGGGTGTTTATTTCAGGCCCTGTCGATATAATATTGATATGTTGCCCAGCCCTACTTCCTTTTCACATTTTCACCCCAGTTTGGAGTTGCAGACTTGTTCATATGTGCAAGCACCATGGTGCTAGGGTGAATCTTCAATTCAATTTCAATTGTATTTATAGTATCCAATCATAACAAGAGTTATCTCGAGACACTTTACAGATAGAGTAGGTCTAGACCACACGCTATAATTTACAAAGCCCCAACAATTACAGTAATTCCCCCAAGAGCAAGCATTAGCAGTGGCTATTGCGACAGTGGCGAGGAAAAACTCGGACAGACCCAGGCTCTTGGTAGGCGGTGTCTGACGGGGCCCGTTGGTGTGATGAACAGTGGCAATAATAGTCACATTAAAGATGATGGAGACTGCTCCATTATCTTTAATGTGACTATGTCACTACAATGGTAGTCGTAGTAGTTCATGTCATAGAAGGGCACAGCAGGGCGTTACACGATGTAGCGTGGCACAGCAGAGCATCGGTGGACGCAGTAGATGCGACGCTGCAGGACGTAGCAGGGTGTATCAGGACCACAGCGCCAGTGCACCCAGGACCCAGTTCTTGGTGCCATGGAATATTCTGGCCGAAAAAAAAAAACAAATGGACTCCAGGGAGTAAACTCCCCAGAGCTGGGTTAGTAACGAGCATTTCTTGGAAAAGGAAACAAATGAAAAGACAGAGGAGAATCTTATCACACAAACAGTTAAACACACTTCCACACCCTTGTCAGCCCAGTTCAGAGTCAGGAGAGTCCCACTGCGTAGGTGTTACGTAATTTGGAGTTGAAGTGCGTAGATGTCAAGGAGGAGATGTACAGAAAGATAGCATAACAATGTAAGCAATGACTTCAAACTAATAGTAACTAATGCAGCCTAAAATGCTATTATGATGCAAGATACATTTCAAGTATCTGTGTGTGCTTCATTTTGTTAAATGAATTGTCTTTCTAGAGGTCCACCTCAAATGAAGTTGTCTTTGAGTTGTGACCAAAGAGTCTTTAATTTAAATAATTGTTAAAGGCCTGAAGGTTGCGGGTAAATCCTAACTCTTTGAAATGTCTCGGCATTGTACTATTCCAACAGCCAGGTTTATTAAATACACAACTGATCTAAACAGCCCTGTGATGAATTGTACCTTCATCGGTGTCGTACTGGCTCCACCACAGTTATATTCTAGGCTATATGAGAATAAAAGGCTCTGGATTGTGTGCATTTCTTTAAACCAATCACAAGTTCCTGACGCAGTGACAGTGGCTCTGCAAAATAGTCTCAGGAAGGAACTTGTTTTGGTGGAACATTTGCAACCAGCAAAAGGAAACGTCACATACAATATTAAATGAAGTTAACTGTTGACACAATAGAGTAACGTGAGCTATTTAAATTAGCTGGATACATGGTTAAAACTCATTAGCTCTTACCAGTGTATCTCTGTGTGAATTTCATCCACAGCAATCCCACCAATCTGTCCCCAAACGTCTGTTAAGCTATTTCTATTATTTAGACATGTATTTTACCTAGATGAGTCATATAGTATGATAAGGTTAAAGTATACCATGATATTGTGTTTGTGTCTGTGGGACAGGTTAGCTGCAGTTTTATTGTTGTTGTTGTCTCCCGAAATGAAGGGAATTTGAGAATGGCAACAGACAGCACGACGGGAGGGGCAAAGCCTGACATCCGGCTTTATCCTTGAAATGTACTTGCGTTGTTGATCCAGGCGGTCAGTCTTTGTTGAGACAAATTTTTATGGTAGGCTATATATTGGAAACAGACCCCCCCTCTATAACACAATAACCCAATGTGTAAAGTATGTCTTGAACTTCTTTATCTCTGTCTCTCCCCAGGAGAATCCTCAGTGGATGATCCAGCGAAGATGGTCCTGGCCTTTGCTGGCGGCGTTGTCCTTCTGCCGTGCAACTTCAGCCTCCCCGCCAGCTCCGACGTCCCAACAGTGGAGTGGTCCAAGCAAGGCCTGCATCCCGACATCGTCTTCTTGTACCGGGGTGGCTACGAGATTAATGAGGAGAAGCATCCGGCCTTCTGGTACAGGACGAGCCTCATCGCAAAAGAGCAGAAGAACGGAAACTTCTCGTTAAGGATCGCCAACGTGCGGCTGTCCGATGCGGGGATGTACCGATGCAAGAGGCTGGGGCGGGACGCCCCCCACGACGTTACAGCAGTGGAGCTTGTTGTGGGTACGTCCTGTCAAGTTTATTCATCTGGGTGATGAAAAGTAACCAAAGCTGTCGGACAAATGTAGTGGAGTAAACCGTACAATATTCATCTCCTGAGATGTAGAGGATTACTACTAAATAAATAGCAGAACATGGATAAACTCAAAGTATTTCAAATTTGTACTTGAGTAAGAGTACATTCCACCACTGAAAAGCACACTATGTTAAACGTTATTAATTATGTCAGGCTGATGTTCTTTGAGGACAACCCTGGTTGCCCGGAGATTTAGAAAATAAAACATCTACAGTATAGCCTCAGGGCCCGTTAATTTAGCCATTCATCTGCTGGTTCAACTCTGGAAAAAAAACAAATATTAATGTCAGTTAGGTCCCAATCCCGGTGTGGTCCTAGTGTTTAGACGGGGACAGTTCTTCACTTAGGCTGATAAAACTTTCAGGGCCCTATCTTGCCCCCGGCACAGCGCAGATCCCGACGCATGCTAGTTTAAGACCTACGCAGTTGTCAGTTTCGTTTAAATAGCAAAAGCACCTGCGCCCATGGGCACGCTGGTCTTACAGGGAGGTGTGTTCAGGTGAATTCTGGGCGTATATTGCTATCTCGAGGCGGTGGGAAGTGATCGCGCCATTGACAGCATTTCGTTGTTACTTTAACAGCAAATTAGTAAAATGTGCCTAGGCTTATGCACGGCGTGCACACTATGCTTGTTACACACACAGGCAAGCACAGCATCACACAAACATGCAAAAGATTGGGAACTACCTTTTCTTCACATTCTGGAACATACTGTAGTTTAATTCAGATTCTGGTTTTAGATTTGTTAGATTGTTTCAATCATTTACCTAGAAAACAAACGCCTAACATCCTTTGGTCCCAGTGTCTCAAATGCCGTTTTTTTTGGACTGTTACGGATTGCGGCATTCATTATATTTATTTACATTGTGCAGATTAAAACATTTAATGAGTTCTTTCAAAAGCACTATATAAAGATTATTAAATATATATCATGTTTACACTGGACATCTTACCAAGATGAAAGAACATTGAGCTGTAATTATGGAATTATACGCTGTGGGTGTGGATCACAGTTATATTGAGTCGTATATTTGATTTCCCGCAGAGGGAGAAAGAGAGAGAGAGAGAGAGAGAGAGAACAATTTGTGAAGTGATTACAAAGGTCTGGTATGGACTGACCATGTGATGCAATGACCATGATAAGGTGCTATGGTAGAGTGAAGGGAGTGTCACAAACCGAGCCTGGCAATAAAAACGGTTAGAGATTAATAACCACTCCAACATGGCTGGGCGTGGTAGGTCTATATTATAATTATGAATGGTTGAAACCCCCTTGGAAGTTCTGCATCCACACTTCAAATGTTTAAATGATGATGTAATGTCTCACAGAGCCAAAGAGATGAAATGTCTTCAGTAAGTATTGTCCCCATTAATATGTAATGGTCGTTTGATAGAACATTCAAAGGTCACAGGTTGGTGGCGACCGTATGTGGAGGTTTTCTCCTTGGCGCAGCGGGCCCGGGTTTGGCTCTGACCTGCGGCCCTTTGCGGCATGTCGTTCCCTTCTCTTTGCCCTTTCATGTCTTCAGCTGTCTTGTCAAATAAAGGCCTAAGAATGACCAAAAGATAATCTTTAAAAAAACGCAACAAAGGTCACACTTTGTGTAATTCCTGTTTTTTTATAGTTGCCGTTTCTGAGCCAAAAGTCTCGGTGACGTCAGCTGAGGGTGGGGGGGTGACTCTGCAGTGCGAGGCCAAATGCTGGCTGCCGGAGCCACAGATCAACTTTCTGGATGAACGGGGAAAATACATCCGTGCCGAAGAACCCAAAAGAGATGAAGGTGCTCACGAATGTTTCACTGTGACACGAAGAGTGACTCTCCAGGATGCTGCTGCCAACAGGTTCAAATTTCAAACTTCAATTCAGATTCTACCAAAGGCCTGTTTGGTTCCACTTTTAAAACGTAACTAAGTCTTTTCCTCACAGGGTCACCTGCAGAGTTCACCAGCCGGAGACCAACCAGACCAGGGAAACAGAGATTATCATACCAGGTACACTGCCGCTCAAACTCTCTGTACGGCTGGATTGCCAAACACCGTGGGGTTTATAATATTTGATCAAATATGTCAGAAAATTGACTCACGTCAGCGTCTTGTTTATTATTCTTTCAGTTGGCGGAGGGCGGTCCTGCTTTCTGCCGGCTGCCATCGCTGTCGGAGTGACCATTTTACTTCTGTCGGCTCCATTATGTGTGTTAGCTGTCTGTCTGTGGAAGAGATGTGGCAAATCTGGTAAGTCCCGAACACTGAGACGGTACTACATTTGGCCTACAGAATCACTCAGTTAGAAAAAGCAGTAAAAGTGCAAATCTATTTTGCATGGAGATTGACTAGCTGTGTGCTCTCTGTGTCTGCCAGGTTTTAGTGTTTAAAACCACAAATCATTGAACGTTATTTGAGGTTAAGATAGGTAAACTTTATTATCCCCTGGGGGGGGGGGCATTTCGTTTCACAGACAGCAGAGAATAAAAGACAAAATGACATGCATACAGGTGTAGGGTTGGGTACCGAAATCCGGTTCCCTACGCAACCGGTAGGAATCGCACCGGATTAGAACACAAATTTCGGTTCCTCATTTCGGTTCCACTTAAATGTGTCAACTGAAATATTTTCACTCTGTCGCTCCGAAACCGACGTAAAAATATCACACTTTCTCTGTAGTCTACCGTTAGCTAGGTACCGTAAATGTAGGCTACTTTTAAAATGACATGTTTTCCCTCTTCACTCACCAAAACGGACGTAAAAGCATATTAATCATTCACTTCACGTGATCGCTGGTAAACATATTACATCTTTACATATTTTTCAGTTTTTATTAATCGGATTAGGAATCGGAATCTTAAAAATCCAAACGATACCCACCCCCTATACAGGTGTGCACAAAGTTTGCAACATTGGTTAACCTGGAGTTTTGTTTTAAACATCACCACCAGTATTTCTTCCCTTGTCTCACTTCTTTTTTTGCATTTTCACCGTGTTCAGTTCTCCGAGATTAATTTGGCGAGTACAACACTTTTGGAACCCATCATTGAGACTGTGGTTAAACCAGAGAGATATGATAAACCGGAATAGTCCTTTATTAGTTTATTATTAGTTTTTTTTACTTCAATAATTGCAACGTCTTTCCAAAAAAACAAAGAGCAATCGTGTTAAATAATCACAATTTCAATATTGAGGGGACAGTGCAAATTCATTAAAAGTCTGATTTTACATGGGTTAAAAATGCCCGAGATAGCCAAAAGGCAATTCTTTTTAATCTGTAGTCCTCTGTGTTAAAAAGGGCTTTTTAAAATACAAATAAGCAAGAAAGAGACAACACAAGCAGAGCTTGGCACAAAACGACACACAGCACAGAACCGGAATAGTCCTTCAATCAAAGATTAAAGTTCCCATGCCATGAAAATTTCACTTTGAGTTTTTTTAACATTAAGATGAGTTCCCCCTGCCTGCCTATGGTCCCCCAGTGGCTAGAAATGGTGATAGGTGTAAACCGAGCCCTGGGTATCCTGCTCTGCCTTTGAGAAAATGAAAGCTCAGATTGGCCGATCTGGAATCTTCTCCTTATGAGGTCATAAGGGGCAAGGTTACCTCGCCTTTCTCTGCTTTGCCCGCCCAGAGAATTTGGCCCCTAACCCCATGAGAGAGAGACATCATGGCTTTCAAACGAGCAAAGTGGCAGTTGGTCAAGGGCACACCCCCACCCTCCACTTTGCCCCCCCTCTCTCCTCCTCAATAGCTACAGACACAATTCAATTTTATCTACACATAAATGGCACATCCTAAGGAAAGCTCATTGTGGGACTGGTGCTAGTGGCTGTAATTCTGCACCAAGGCTGAATTTTGGGAAAGAGACTTCAGATACAGTATTAGGGGACCACTAAGGTCTATATAAAAGAGACTTCAGATACAGTATTAGGGGACCACTAAGGTCTATATAAAAGAGACTTCAGATACAGTATTAGGGGACCACTAAGGTCTATATAAAAGAGACTTCAGATACAGTATTAGAGGACCACTAAGGCCTTTATAAAAGAGACTTCAGATACAGTATTAGGGGACCACTAAGGTCTATATAAAAGAGACTTCAGATACAGTATTAGGGGACCACTAAGGTCTATATAAAAGAGACTTCAGATACAGTATTAGAGGACCACTAAGGTCTATATAAAAGAGACTTCAGATACAGTATTAGAGGACCACTAAGGCCTTTATAAAAGAGACTTCAGATACAGTATTAAGGGACCACTAAGGTCTATATAAAAGAGACTTCAGATACAGTATTAGGGGACCACTAAGGTCTATATAAAAGAGACTTCAGATACAGTATTAGGGGACCACTAAGGTCTATATAAAAGAGACTTCAGATACAGTATTAGGGGACCACTAAGGTCTATATAAAAGAGACTTCAGATACAGTATTAGGGGACCACTAAGGTCTATAAAAGCATCCAAAGAGCACCATGTCATGGGACCTTTTAATGTGCATATTAACAGTGAATTTTTTCTGTTTTGTATTCACACAGCAGAGGGACAAAAATTCCCAGTGAAAAGAAAGTCGTCAGACCAAAGCACATCAAGTGACATATCTGAGAATCAGTCGCTGCTGCGCTGCGTCGTGGTAGAGAAGGACTGCTGCGTCAATGAGAAGCTGACAATAGAGGACCTCCAGACGAAGCTTCGTGAGAAAGAAGAAACAATCTGCCAGCTAGAGAGCGAAATTAAATCTCCAAGTCCGGTTGTTTGGCAGCACGACCAGCCGATGCTCCTCCACAGTCCCGCAGATTTTGCCAACAGCAGCCCTCAGGAATCTGTCCACGTACCGCAGAAAAGGACCCCAAAGCCTGGCTTTATGAGGCAGAGCAGTAATCCGTCGCCCGACCCCCCGGTCTACAGGTCCCGTCGGAGGAACAGCAGCCCGGCTCTTTTGAACTTCTTGACCAGTTCTTCTGCTGTCAGCGCTTCGAAGATGAAGCTCTCCAGCATCGGCCGTTCGAAGAGTGAAACTCGTGACAAGCCTCTTCCATTCGCCAAGCCTCAACGCCGACATTCCTCGGTTCTTCCACCGTCCAATAACCGCTTCACACTCCTGGCAGATTTAACAGAAGAGCCATAATAATGCTGTCCTTGCACCAAAAAGCTTTAAAACAATTCCACTGTCGGCAGAACAGAATATTTGTAAACTTTCCTTAATTCACCAGCTAACGGTAGCTAGCTAGCTTGGTCACATTTTTCAAATCAAGTATAGGTGTAGTCTTTAAATCTGTGGCCCTGCAACATCCCCAGTCTTTACATAGTATGATGTAAAGACTGGGGATGTAGCACAAGTAGACTTTATATTTAACCGTAACACTTTTTCGTCAGATGGTTTATTAAACACAACGTACTTCTTCACAACTGTACCTGAAGGCAGCTTCATTTCACGGAGAAAGAGAGAAAGAAAAGAGACGTGCGAGAGATATTGACTGTGCTTTTTTTGTTTGGCAAACATGTAGCTGTTCCATACACTCCCGGCCAGTTCAGGGCTTATATTTGGTTTTTTAAAACTTTCTTATGGAAGCGATAGAGGCAGTGATGTCACCGTTTACTGTACGGGACTCTCACACCTCCACAAAACACAGCGCGTTGTGGGGTTGCGTTTTCTCCAAATGTTTTTTTCTGCTATTTACTCGCAAGACAGGCGATAGCAAACATAGCTAGACTCTTCTAAGCATTAAAAAAAGGGCTCTCACTAACTTTCAAAGGTTGTAAACTTATTTCCATTCGGCAGAAGGTGTCGTTCTTCAAGTCGTTTGTCATCACCAAAATACTTGTGTGTGTGTGTGTGTGTGTGTGTGTGTGTGTGTGTGTGTGTGTGTGTGTGTGTGTGTGTGTGTTTGTGTGTGTGAGATCCTTCTGCTTTTACCCCTTGATAAGTGCCAGCTTGTTTTTCCGTTGGAACAGTTCGATTTTAGATTTGAATGAAAAATAGATTTGAATGTTAAATTGCTAGCAGTTTCTGATTGGCTACTGTTAGTGTTTGTAATAATAATAATAAGCATAATACATTTTATTTAAAGCTCATTTCATGACACCCAAGGTCACTTCACAAACAAAAAATGGACATTCAAATTATAGTCATCTTCTAAAGGTGCTGAGGTTCACACCATGCAGCAGGTCTTTTGATAATACCTAATTATAGTTTGAATGTTACATATCTAGTCGTTCTGATTGGCTGCTGTTATTTAATTTGAATGTCAAATGGTTGCATTTTTCTTTAAAACCTGTAAATGTATATCATTTCTATTCACATGGCTTTTTTGATACCTGGGAAACTAATACAGGTGTTTGTCATTCAATGATTAGATTTTTTGATTCTTTTTGATAACAATAGTAACAACAATAATAGGCCTATATTGGGGCGTAATCATTAATATTCGGGGCATTTAGCCTACATAATTGATGGGGGGTGTTAGGGACCTGGATAATGGATAGGGGGGCGCTGGCACAAAAAAGGTTGAGAACCACTCAAGTCCTAAACGATACCATCTTTCGATACCAATTTTATAAAACAAAAAGAAATTACATTACAGCACAAATCTTTTTAGATATTTCTCAGCTCCTACTACGTGAGCCCTGACTCTATGACGTGTAACGTAAGACAGCCAATCACAAACATTATTACATCTTGGTAGAAGCACGCTGCATGCGTATTGGCTCACTGACGCTGATGAGATTCACTGCTTAGGTATGGACCTTTTTCACAGCAGACATTTTGACTTGTCATTGTAGGAAAAGCACAGCTGAAATTGATAACCTTAACAATTCCATCAAGTGTCCCAGTAAGCTATTTCGGTGAGTCAGCATTTACAATACCAGGGCCTCTCCTAAGTGGAATGCAGCCTTCAGTAATGGTTTGAATACACCTGTTTTTTCATACATCATCATACGTCAACATGTCTGCCGTGAAAAAGTGCTATTGAATGTTGAGGCATTTTTCGATACTCTTACTCGATACTTTAGAGGCCATTTGGTTGGTGGCTTAAAAGTATTGACTTTGGGACCCAGGCCGAAAGACCACAAAGCAGTTTATGATTCATAGAAAACATAGAATAGAATTTTTGAATGCAGTCCTTTTTGTGAAAAACATCAGCAAAAGTGCAAAACAGGTGAATAAATAAACATGAAAGAGCCTCTTAAAGTCACTATAAAAGTATATAGACGAGGTAGGCTTTTGTTTAAAAAGTCAAAACCGAGGCATACCACACAAGTATCGAAATGCTCAACCCACAGAGAAATGCACACAGCCCGTATTCAGAAACTGTCTTTAAACGAGCCGTCACGGACTTCCGTACGGTTGTGATGTCACAACAATACCATATATAGGTAGAAAGTGTCGCTACATTGCCGTTACGGTTGTTCCCCCGACTGCAATGACGGTGCATTGAGTCCAGATGCGAAGACCCCGAAATGCTGATCAATCAGCGTGGACTGGGCTTTTTCAAGCAGGGGGCTTTAATAGACAGTTGCTAAAAAAATTTGTTTTTTTTATTTTTTGTTTAAAGCATGTACACATGTTCTAGTAGTGTAAAAACTACTGGAAACCAGGCCGCTGCAGGGTGTCCGGGCTACACACATCCCTTCAAGAAGTCCAAAAACGGGGAAAAGAACGTTAAACAACAATTAACAGCTGTTGCGTTCTGTCCTCTTCAGCTGTCGGAGCGCGAGTGATTGACAAGATGGCTCTCGACACCGATTGGTCAAGCGTCTCTCTCGAGAGCGATCATTATGGCCTTTTCCTACAAGTAGGACAATGAGAATGATATGGGACCTTTTTAAAAAAGATTTTGCATATTGTAATGTTTTACAATAAGATGTCTCGGGTTCTATATAATTAAGTATTTTTTTATGTAATTTCTGTACAAATTATGTAAATAGGAATTGTATTTTTGTACTTTTTAATCTGCCTTGTACAATAAAGCACTTTGTTTGTTTAATTTCAGTGCTCCCTTCATTCACACAATACAAGATGACACCTGATGACACACATAGTGCGCCCCCTGGTGGATCAGTTCTAACAATCCAAAAGCTCAGTTCAAATAGGTTTAATGAGATATAATTTTAATCTTTAAAAAAGGTTATTTTCAAAATGTTATGACTTGCAATGGGTCCCATCGGGAAATGATCCGGTCGTTAAACACAGACACAACATAAGTTCACTCTCATTTCCGGTTGTTGTTGAATGGGAGTTTGGGAAATGTAGGAGAACTTGACTTCCAACTGTTTTTTTTTTTTTTTTTTTTTTTTTTCTTTTCAAAGCTACATTAATAAATATATTAACAGTGGGAAACCGTGTTTACAGCTTGTTGTGCCAAACCAAAAGTTGCCAAAAGAATCTGAATGCAAAGTCTTATGGGTTACTCTTTACTTGAAGGTATCCACATAAGCGTGAAATGACACTGTCATGAATGTGTCATAAACATTATAAACAAGTCAAATGTTTATGACATAACGCTTAATTTAGTAAGTGTCATTTGTTTTTTGTCAAGTTAGGGTTAGAATTAGGGTTAGGGTTCATGTGTCATGGCAGTGTCATGTCACTCTTATGTCGGTACCTTCAAGTAAAGTGTTACCGTCTTATGTTTAGGTATTTCCTTAAAGGTCCCATGACATGGTGCTCTTTGGATGCTTTTATATAGACCTTAGTGGTCCCCTAATACTGTATCTGAAGTCTCTTTTATATAGACCTTAGTGGTCCCCTAATACTGTATCTGAAGTCTCTTTTATATAGACCTTAGTGGTCCCCTAATACTGTATCTGAAGTCTCTTTTATATAGACCTTAGTGGTCCCCTAATACTGTATCTGAAGTCTCTTTTATATAGACCTTAGTGGTCCCCTAATGTATCTGTATCTGAAGTGGTCCCCTCTTTTAGTCTCTTTTATATAGACCTTAGTGGTCCCCTAATACTGTATGTGAAGTCTCTTTTATATAGACCTTAGTGGTCCCCTAATACTGTATGTGAAGTCTCTTTTATATAGACCTTAGTGGTCCCCTAATACTGTATCTGAAGTCTATTTCCTGAATTTCAGCTTTGGTGCAGAATTACAGCCACTAGAGCCAGTCCAACAATGAGCTTTCCTTAGGATGTGCCATTTCTGTGTCTGAAGCTATTGAGGAGGAGAGAGGGGGGGCCAAGGTGGAGGGTGGGGGTGTGGTCTTGACCAACTGCCACTTTTCTCGTTTGAAAGCCATGATGTCTCTCTCTCTCTCTCATGTGTTGGCCAAATTCTCTGGGCGGGCAAAGCAGAGAAAGGGGAGGTAACCTTGCTCCTTATGACCTCATAACAAGCAGATTCCAGATCGGCCCATCTGAGCTTTCATTTTCTCAAATGCAGAGCAGGATACCCAGGGCTCGGTTTACACCTATCACCATTTCTAGCCACTAGGGGACCATAGACAGGCTGGGAGAACTCATATTAATGTTAAAAAACCTCATAAAGTGAAATTTTCATGCCATGGGACCTTTAAAGTAATTACAGATTTTCTGAATTGCTAAAACACTAAACCCCATTATCTGAACCAAATGCTCAGCGGCCTAAACCCATTTGTCGAACTTACAAATCTCTGAACACATTCTCACTTGCAGCAAACGTTAAACACAACTACAACTCCGTTGTCATCGTTTACAACGCATGTTTCTACTGAGGCGATCAAACTGATTGTAGAGAATATAACCCAGTTTAGAGTGAATGTTGATGTTCAATTTTGTGGGTTCACGATATTTTTTTAGTGTACTGCAGTTTTTCTACGCTTTTTTTAGTGTAGTGTAGTGCTTTTAATTTAGTTTTCTTTGTTCTTTGGCCTTTTGCAGCTGGACCCCTGTATTGTTCTACAAGTGCCTAATATACAGACATTCAATATTCAAAATGGGTTTACCGTATAAAATTTCTGTAACATGCCCTGCCAAGCACTGTGTTCTCTCATTTTTTTAAGGTAATGTCTAATGAATGCTCTGTAGTGTTAAGGTATTCACTGGCTGTGTGTATGATCTGAAAGCATTGTTTGATTTTGCCAGCAGAGTCAGGTTTTTTCTGTATACATAGTTCGAGAATTTAGTTTTGTGTTTACAGTTTTGAGAAGAATGGGTGCCGGTTTCATGAATTATGTCTTAGCAATCGAGAGAAACTGTAAATGAAAGCGTTTGTTTTGTGTATCTTCGTCTTTAGAGGAAAACTGAATTGTTGAAGTTGTTGCACTCAAGCAGCTACCGTGGCACCTAACATGTGAGTGAGGGGGGAGTTTCTGAGGGAGGAAGTGCAGAGATCAGACCACCGGTCCTGTCAGTCGTCAGTGAGACAGGATGCAGTTAACGCCGTTCTGCCTGGTGCTGTGTGAGTACAAACTCTTTGTTTACTGTGTCAAAAACAATCTGTCTTTCTCAAAGTCTTAACGTGCTGCTAAAGTGATATTTGACGTTATGAACTCAAAAATCCTTGATTTAATTTGTTTATTGTCCTTTTTGGCTTTATTGTTTGTCTTTATTGGTTGAATTCTTACTTCTTGTGCTATTTTCTTTTCGTCGAGTCATTTTCAAATTTGTTTCTTTTTCATATCATACCGTCCTTTTCACATTTTTTTTTTTATCTTTTTCTCTGTGCTTTTATACTTTCTCTGCTTTTATACTTTTCATACTTTGTCTTTGACACGTTTCACACCTTCCTCCACCATCCTTGTCACACTTTCATATTTTTTTTACTCTTTGCTTTCCTCTACTTTCTTCCTGTCTTCACTTTTTCTTGTATCCTTTCTTTCTTCCTTTGTTTCTTTCATAAAATGTATTTGTCACTTTATTTTGTTTGACTTTCTTCCTGTCTTTACTTTGTTTTCTTTGATCCTTTCATTCCTCCTTCCTTTTGTTTCTTTCTTTAAATGTATCTGTACTTCCTTTTCATCTGGCTGTCGGCCATTCTTCCAACACATCTGTGTTTGCTTCTTTCGGTCTCATCTTTTCTCATTTGCTCTTTTTCATAAAATGTTCTCTCTCCGTCCTCCCTCGGTGCAGCTTGTCTTCAGATCAGCCCTGACATGTCTCAGTTCTTCCGGTACGAGACCGTCACCCTGCGCTGCGAGGATCCGCTCAACTCCACCGGCTGGAAGGTGAAGAGGAAAACGCCGGAGGGCGGGGTCCGACCCTGCACCGCCGGCTGGGGCACCGCCTTCTCGAGCTCTACCTGCGTCATCAAAAACACCTACCCATCAGACACCGGGACGTACTGGTGCGAGTCTGCGGGCGGGGAGAGGAGCAACGGCGTCAACATCACCGTCACCGGTACTGCACGCAACACCCGGAAACAAGTCGTGATGTTTTCATGTTCTGCTCTGAAAATTAGAAGAGAATTGGTGCGTTTTTTACGCCGACAGCCTTCAGTTCGGTTGAACCGAACTAGAGTTTGTTTGCCCCGCTGGCGTGGTTCGTTTGGGCAGGTGAGAACGCGGCAATCGAACTTGGGTGCGCACCAAAAGCGGACCAAACAAGCGTACCGAGACCTGCTTGAAGAGGGGGGGGGGGTCTCAGTACGCTTTCAATCCAACTCTGGAGCGGTTCGTTTGTGGTAAGAACGTGATCCGTACTCGAACCGAAAATTGCGGGAACTTGCAGTAACTGCGGTTTGATGAAAAGGAGAAAAAAAAGTGATTCCCCCAACACCCTGCTTTTCAATGTTCAAATCGCATAATTACGTCACTTCGTAACGTTCCCATGGCAACATGGCAAGCCCCGCATATTTTGCGCGGATATCGGCAATTTATGCGGCGTATTTGAAAAAATGCGGCCCCCGCATCGATATGCAGACTTTGGCTGATGGCTGATTATGCATTGAATTATGTGATCGCGTAATCGCGTTTTTCTCGAGGGACCTGCCGTGGCAGTTGAGTTTAGCTGACAAAAAGTGGGCGTCACGCACCAAATTGATTTAGCCACCAAAACGACTAGTTAAGTTTAGGAAGAAGATTGTGGTTTGGATTAAAACACTCCTGCGTTTCCTGGGTGAAAGTCTTGTGTTTTCCCTGAGACACTTATTCTGCTCCCTGGATTAAAAGTCCTGTTTTATGACCCAAACATCCACACCATCATCCACCCCAAAGTGGTGCTGACTGCGAGAAATACATGCAATACATACCAATTACAGTGCCTTACTTTTTCGTAGCTACTTCATATGTACGAAAGCTTCATGTTAAAAGTAAATGTTGTATTAGAAATTATGAAGAAGTATTTGATGAAAGCACAAACTGACTTTCTTTCTGTTCCAAAGATCGCAATGTGCTCCTGGAGAGTCCCGGCCTCCCTGTGTTGCCGGGCGCTGCCGTGACTCTGCGCTGTAAAACAGACACACCCTTCCTCAATCACACGTATGATTTCCATAAAGATGGCCGAGTCATCGGCAGCAGCTCTACAGGAGAGATGACCCTCCAAAGTGTTTCCAAATCTGATGAGGGACTCTACGTATGCAGCATCCCTGGATATGAAGAGTCACTAGGCAACTGGATGGCTGTTGAAGGTAAAATAAACCGTCTACAGTTGTTAAATAACTGAGAAAAAGTCTGTCAAATATATAAATAGGTTCTTACACAACAGGGCAACATTTGAGCTGCCCACAATGTTTTTTTAATAAGCAACTCTAAATACTCCTCTGGTTCAGCATTGCATTTCTATACTGATCCAAATCGATGCAGCAGAATCATCTTATTTCACTCCAAACCAGGCACCTACATTACCCACAATGCAACTTGACTGCTGGGTGTGCCAGTACACTTACAGGTGCTACAGAGCATTGTTGTAGTACTGAAGACCGGAGAAGTCGCTGCTTTTCAGCCTGGTATTAAAGGGACACATGGAGGTTTTGACCACTAGTAGCGCTGTGGAGTAATGTTTTTATGAGCAGGCCGCCATTTTGTGTGTTTTGATACTTTCAATGGTTTCCTAATGATTTAAAGTTGCAGAGGAACAAAACAGTACACAAACAAAGTTGGGGAAGAATACTGCTGAACTACACGGATTGGAATTATAGAAACTTGTCTTTGCAAATGTTAACTTGATTATTTTGTGGATTAATTTTGTAGATTTAGGTCTATTTTCTGTGCTGCATTCTTAAATGCTAATGCACTTTGTAACATGTATTGTAAAAAATTGCTACTCTGCTAAATATGTAGATTTCTCATACATCAAAAATAGGTAGATTAAAACTGCCAAAAATGCCAAAAAAAAATTTAAGAAGGAGCTGAAATGTATATAATAATGAAATATGAGTTTCTTTTTTTTAGTCATTGATTGAGTTTTTCTTCACATTGTTTCTGACATCAGTTTTTCTCTACAGGTCCCCCTCTCCCTTCATCTTCAGCTCCGCCTGCAGCTTCCTTTTCACTTTCTTTCTCCAGGGTGCTGTTTCACCTGCTGGTGGGAACTCCTTACGTGGTGTCCACTATCTTACTGGGACTCATATACAGAGACAGGAACAGAGGTAAGAACACTTCAGCAAGTGTCCACGCAGACATTCTTGTCTATACTTGATGTTTTAGCTAATCAGATCACGCCATGACAACAAAACAGTGCTGTTAGCTAGGTGTGCTATCATTTAGCTTGTTTGGTCCCTGAAATACTTTTTTTACTTTTGTTTACTACAACTACGCTATCTTTCAACATTTTAGGGTAATAATTTGATGAAAATGAATTTAAACCTAAAAGTATCACTTAAACACAATCAGCTGAAGACACTTGTATCATCTGCATAAAAGATGATTCCAGCGATTGGATTCAATCTCGGAATTGTACGAACATTTTGGATTTTAAGCGGAGTTAGAACTAATTTCCGTTTAAACTAACCCGCCCAAAACAAAATCTCTCATCAAAATCTTGTCCCATTGCCTAAAGATTCGGCTTCATATAGATATCTCTTTGTAGAGACGATCATGGACATAATCATGTATGTGAATAAAGTTTAATATATCATATGATTCAACTGTGACTCACACATTTCACCACTCAGTTCACCTTTTTGACATTTCATGCTAAAGATTTTCTAGGCCACATCCTGTTCTGCAAGAGTTATTTTAGGTCACTTCATTGTTTAGTCTAATATTGTGTTCATGTTGGCTGTATATTGTGTGGGAATGGGAGTTACAGTCAGAAGTCATTTTTAGGAGACATGGTGGCAGTTGCTCGCAGCATTTAACCTAATCCTCCTTTCTTATGTTGGTCAGAAAGAAATACGCCAATTCTAGTTTTTTATGTCAATTTGGAACGACGTGTTGTGGTCTGAGGTTGGACATAAGCTCTGCAGCCACCTGCATATTGCAACACAATGTGCAGGCGGCTTTTGCAATTTACTGATCATTCTCTGTACTGAAAGAGTTGCTCTCAAAGGAAACCCAAACATCTTAATCTTTCGTATAACCTTCATCTGATTATCATTGATGATTATTAAGACAAGAAATCTCATTATGCTAATGGAAACTTGATGTCTTTCTGCTCGCAGCAGCTGGGGTGGTTGCAGAGAGAAGAGGCAGCAACGATGTCATCATGGAAATAGTTGTGTAGTCCTACACACTGGTAAAAGTGTCAAAGAAACTCAGCATCACATGCAACACAGGAGATCCCCTTGACCTCCAGCGTTCAGTCGTATTATCTGACTACATATAAATGATGTTTTTATTTTCTTTTAAATCCATGCTAGAGTTCTTTAAATCTGAAGACTGATCTGCAACATCAACTTTACTTTATCTGAACTAATTGAGAAATATGATCAAGTGCTACTACAAATTCGGATGCAAATAAAGAACATTTCAGGAAGCATTTTCATGTTTGTTGCTTCATCAAATCTCTGTGATTAGCAATTGAAGTGAAGGCAGTGTTTCCCCTAGGTTGACTGCTTTAGCACAGTGCTCACTCAACCTAAAATGCAACATTGCATTATATCCAGCAAACTTTACAGATACCAATAAGGGTTAAACAGCACCACTAATCTTTTTATGGTTTTAAACGAATATAATCTGTTCCATCTCAGCTTAAGTAACCGGCTTGGTTGGCACGTTAGCGTGTCGTTTACTACAGAGTCTGTTTGTTACCGTTAGGCTACCAACAACGTTTCAACTGACTTTAGCAGTTTAGATAACACATTTGACTGTCCTGCTGTTACCCATGGATGTATACAAACAGCTGCATTCATGGACTTACAGCAGTGCAATGCTGCAGTTCATGGGTGTGCGCAGAATGAATATAGGGGAAACATCATTGAAATGTAATTTCTGTGTGAAACACAAAGGATTTTTGCCGTTATTTTGGCTTTAAGAAAGATTCAGGCCCGAGAGAACCCCCGCCAGTCCAGAAAAAAATCTTTCTTAAAGTAGGCAGTATTGTAATAAATAAAAATTCAGATGCAAATGAATAACATTTAAAGGTCCAATGTATGGGAATTTCTCCCATCTAGCGTTGAGATTGTATATGGCAATCAACCTTCTCGCACCACGCAGTTAAAAGTACGTATTACAGCTACGGTAGCCTTCATGCTTCAAAAAGCCGGTCTCAGTCTTCAATATCCTTTTTCTTTTTCTGGGCGAGGAAGACCCCATGTTTCTTTCTTCAAAATTGCCGGGGCTGGGAAGCAACGATAGCCATTAGCAGCATTAGTAGCACGTGTGAGTTTATCATGTGACAACGGATAACGTATTTCAAGATCGATGAAGCATGAATATGGAGCGTCTACCCCAGTTCATGCGAATGCAAGCGTAAACTTTCAAGCCAATAGTAATACTTTGAATTGATGGTGGAGGTAAATATTCATGAAAAATGACAAGTTTGTGAACGGGCAACACAGATTTTGATAATGAACAACTAAAAACATTTCACACTGGACCTTTTTAAGTACGTTTTTTTTTTCATGTATGTTGCTTCACAAAACCCCTGTGAGGAGCTATAAAAGTAAAGATTGTTTTTGGGTCATTACATCTGGAATAGACTGCTTTGCTTTCCTCCTTATGTCCCTCGCTTCCTCTAAGTTACTCACAGGTAGGAGACAAGTGGGAAAGAAAAGAGAAACAGAATGCAGCCTTTATCCCATCAGGGTGTTATGGCCTCTGACCTTTGTGTCTAAAATGTTGCTTATAAAGAAAGTTGTATCGCTCATAACAGTCTGGTTTGGACTGTACATTGGGTTGGTTACAAAATACATAACTGTTGTGTTAAATGCTGCAGAGTGTGAAAAGCAAGTGGAGGGTGTTTGTGGTTTGTTTTCACCCCGCAAATATGAGAGGTGCGAAGTTTTAGTCCAACTGCCGGTTTTGTTTTTCCTAGTTGACATTTAGTCTCTGTCCAGAATCGACTTGAGTAAATCTTTCGCAGATTAAATAACTTGTGTCAAACCCCTCACTTTCTTGTTCTTCCGTAGTATAAATGTTACTTTGAAATACATACATGAAAGGGTCAGACATTTTCTGTTGTAATGTCAGTGATTTACTGACTCAGCCGTTCCTGCCGGTGTCAGTCAGTTGTGGTGAGATTATTTGAATTGAAAGTAGGTCGGTTTGATTTCTAAGAAGTGGAACAGTTGTTCTACAAACACTGATTTAAACTGACATTGTCAAATCAACTTAGCGAGTAAACTGAAAACCAGTAAAAAGGTAGGAGTATGTGTTTTAGCAGATTCAATTTAATGAAATGTTTAATATTTTGTTATTTGTGGCGTGACATGAAACTCTTGTGGTTTTGTTTTTTCTGAGTGAAGTTTCTCGGTTGTGTTCTGTGGCTAGAACCCAACACATCAGTCTCAAATTCCCTGTGAACACAGTGTCTCTAACTTTCCAGGTAAATACTGTTGTGTCTACACTTTCTCACTCTGAACTCGTCACATCGTCCGCTTGGTCGGCACCTTTTTCAACATGCAGGTTAGGGTTAGGTTTAGGCAACAACACTGGGAATGGGTTTAATGTGTTACTAGCGGCAGTGCTGTGTAAATTGTACATGGTGGTAAAGTGGCCACTTGTTGGGACAGTAAAATTAATGTCAAGTTAGTTAGATTTATCATCGATACCTAATGAGGGAGGAAATAGTGGGTTCAATGGTCACAACAGGAAGGTCACGTTAAAGAAATCCAGTGGTGGAAGTAGTTAAAGTACTAATACCACACTGTAAAAACACTCTGTTACAAGTAAAAGTCCTGCATTGAAACTGTTACTTAAGTAATAGTATGTAAGGATCATCAGGAAAATGTACAAAAAGTACTTAATGATCCAAACAGCTGTGTGTTTAATGGTCTAATCATGCCAGCTGGATAGGCCGTTCTATTGTTGGCTAGTTTCAGTTATAATAAAACATTAGATTTTATAAACTACATGTGTTTTGTGTGCAGGAATCTTAATGTGTAAAGTAACTAGTAACTAAAGCTGTAACAGATGAATGTAGTGGAGTAAAAAGTACAATATTTCTCTCTGAAATGTAGTGGAGTAGAAAGTGGCTTGAAAAGAAAAGACTCAAGTAAAGTACAAGTACCTCAACATTTGGACTTAAGTAATTGAGTAAATGTACTAAGTTACATTCCACCACAAATCTTACATGGATTTAAAAATACAAACTACTTTTTATAACTAAAATGCAAAACATTTTTACACCACACAGAATCATTTGAAAAGGGCAAGCACTTTCAAAAATACCTGGCAGGGGATTGAATTAACCATCTGTCTAAAAATAGCATCCACTGAAATTGATATAGATGTTTTTAGGTGTCTAAAATGTGTTTAACTGCTTCCCCGTCCACAGCAGGACATTTCTAAGCTTCTGTGTTGTACTCCTGCCTGCTTCTCCAAACTCTCCAAACATCTTCTGTAGCTAATGCACTGACTATGGAGAAGAAGCTCAGACAACCACACTTAAACTATTCCTAAATGTTCTTCCACAAGTATTTTTAGACTTGCAAATTAAAGAAATTACTGCTTTCATTTTCTCATGCAACATGATCTTTATTACCACGCTAGACCCAGCCTACCTCTCATTACATCATACTTAACAAGGCTCACTTATAAGCTCTATGACCGATGGCCAAATAAGGGCTTTTTTTTACATTACTTCTCATTAAGCAGCTGTGTAAACTAAACACAAACATCACCAGTATTTAAACATTGAAAACAGAAACTCAAGAAAGTTAAGGGTCACATAAAGTTCAGTAAAGCATGAAATACCCGCCCGTTATCTCTCCCAACTCCTAAATCTTGACACTTGGCAGAGCCGGCCCTCCTATTAGCAAAATAAGTGGCTGCTTAGGGGGAAGCAGCCACTTGGGGGCCCCTCAAACTTCACTCCGACCATAGACCCGGACGAAAAAATGTTTTCCTACTATGGCCACGCCAAGACCCGCCCTTCAATAGCAGCTCGATTGGTTGGGGTTAGGCATTGACCTTGAGTTGTTAAAGTTAGGATAGCCGATTGGTCAGGGGATAGGACCTGTACATGTAAGCATGGACGCCTGGCCAATAGTAGTGTGCGAATGCTATTGAGGGGCGGGCCTTGGCTCGGCCATAGTAGGAAAAACAATATTGCGACACAGACCGTGACCGTGACCCATCTAACTTTACCTGATTCTGACTGACCTGGCAACCCTACCTTGTTGGTAGCAAGGATCATGGTGTTTGCTTGATCTAAATCTGGCAACAACGGTGACCTACATACAGAGCAAAGCCTGTTGCTGGCGCTGCCTGTGTCCCGTTCTTGTGCCGCATCTCAGTTCCCGACCCAGAGCGACAAACAGTGACGCCTATAGTCCCGACCAATTGGTCTAAATATGACACCAAAGATCTAGGCGTGAGTCCCGAGAGCGTCAAAAAGTGACGCCAAGAGTCTCGACCAAGGGCGTCTAAATATGACGCTAAAGAAGACTTTCTGTGTCAGTAACAAACACCAGAAACACCTGACCAAGCGTCGCTTTTTGACACTTTGACGCTTTCAGTGACTTTTTCCTTCATTATTATTATTGTTATTATTATGCTCAATCAAAACAGAGTGCTGAATAGGATCTGAAGGACAGATACACTGGATATTTTAAGCTTATGTTATCACACCACTCACAAAAACACTTTCTGCTTAGTAGCATCACGAGGTAACCGATTGGATATTAAAGCTATGGGAGGAGAAGGAATATTTTGTTCTTTTGTTAGTTAGGGTTGGTCCAAGTTAATCTTTTCCAGAAGACTTGTTCTGTTGAAATGAAATCTATTTTGAGTAACAATACAATACATGGAGATCTATCTTTTTTTCACAAACAATCCCACAATCATATTGCATAATTTATAAGTGCTAAAATTATAGTCATACGGTAATAAAGCTTAATAATCATTATTCATAATTCTCAATTTGCTACTCGCTGTTAAGCAGGGTGTTAAGTGTTTTTGACAACCCAGTAGGCTAGTGTACATGCCATGGCCATTCAGTTTTGGTATTTTTTTTGAGTGCCCAAAATATCCATGTCTAGTTTTTGAGTCCCCAAACAGCGGTGTTAATGTCAGCGAGAAGTAGACTGCATTTCCTGTGGCTGCTTCACAATAAAAGCCACACTGTGTTTTTTAAAATGGAACGCTTTTAATTACTAAACCCAGTTTCTGGAATCGGCCTACACCCCTACAAAGGGAGGAGAAAACACAAGCAGGCCTGTGCATACAGTATTTCCCTCGTGATATCTATTGGGTAATCCCCTTAGCCACATTTACTTAGGTTTCGTTTTCCTCAAAGCAGCCACACAGAGCTGGAATAAATGCTGGAAAGAGAAACTAAATGGCACAACTGTTGCACTTCATCTTCAACACAGCAAGGTAAGTTTTTCTTCTTTAAATATTCTGTACATTATAAGTGAAGATATCAGTTCATATCTTATGAGTAGTTATGGGTTTTATTTTGAATATTCTGCTGTTGGTGTGTTTTTCTGTGTATTTTAGATGAATGCAATATTCAACTTACTTGAGCAGCACAGACTGGACTCTTACTACCTGAAATTTGTTGAGTTTGGTGTGAAGGATGAAAGAGATTTCATTGATGGTGTAACAGATGAAGACTTGAACAACATCGGTAAGGATAACTGAACTATTTACAAGTCTAGATACCAAAGATGTACACATGATAGCATGAGTTGTTCTCTGTTCTTGAGACAGGCTTCGCTGAGCAGAATGTTTTTGCCAATATGCAAAATATCTCTCTTTTCCTCATGCATTTTGTTTTTTATCAATATAAAGACCTAAAATATCAAATATAAACAAAATACCTAAGCTGGTTACACTCTCTTTTGGTTTCAAATGAAACACATTTTCCCATTTACATTTATCAAATCATGTTTTTTGTGTATATTTTTTTAAATATGCTAGGTCTATATGTTTTTGTGTTATGTTGTGAATGAGAAAATGAACTGCTACCTCCTCTGTCAGCTCTGGCCAGTGAACAGAAATAAGCGGAGAAATCAGGCCAATTACAAAAGCTTGTCAGTCTGACATAATGTTGCCTAAGCTCAACCAGTTGCACTGGGTAAAGAATGCTGACAGCCAGGCTCTCATTGGCTAGCTGGTTTAGCATTGGTTAGCCAATCAGATTCAAACAGCTTAGCTTGTTGAATATTAATGAGAACTGGCAGAAATCAAAGTACAAAGTACAAAGTAATGAAATACGTGTGGCAGGGCACCTTTAAGTATTTAGTATAGATTTCAGAAGCAATTATTTGTTGAACTTAAAAGACAACCGATTTTTACATTATAACATGAGTTGTTCTCTGTTTTTTAATGTCAAGACATGTACTGTGGTCTTGGAGCATGAATAATAGAAAGCCATGTACTGTTGGAAGAAAGAGAGAAGGAATTGAGGTTTATACACATACAGCTAAAACTAACCGGCAAAACAGGTTTTTCAGAAAACATTCATCGTCCAATGCGAGTTAATTAAATAGTGTGCCATACCTACTGAGGATTACCACATGAGTCATTGGTTTAATTTACATAACCACAAATGGATCTTGACCTTTTGAAAGGCAGTATTTGCCCACTTGAGTTAGTAGAAAGATTAACAAATTGTATTGAATACAAAAACTATGCAGTGGTGATTTTCGTTGATCTAAAAAAAGGTTTGATTCAAATAAGTTATCTTTAAACTTGAACAAAACTAAATTCATGATATTTGTAAATTGTATAATAAATACAAAAGTTAAAATAGTAATTGATAACAAAATAATTGAAAGAGTCTATGAAAGTAAATTTCTGGGTGTTGTCCTTGACCACCAATTGTGCTGGAAGCCCCACATTAAATATATGTGCATGAAGATGGCCAGGAGTATTGGTATATTGAGCAAAACTAGATACATATTGAACCAAAATATACTACATACTCTGTACTGTACACTTATTTTACCATATTTGTTATAATGTGTGAACGTTTGGGGAAATACCTACAAAAGCACCTTACAAAATATTGCAAAAAAGAGCAATTATGAGCACACGAATCATCTGTTTTTAAATTCACATTTGCTGAAATGTATGGACATTGTTAAATTCAGAACTGCACAATTTATGTTTAAAGTTAAAGAAAATAATTTACCATGTAACATACGTGCAATGTTTAATGAAAGAAACGGGGGATATCATTTAAGAGGACAATGTATGTTCAAACAACCTTTTCTGCAAACTGCGATTAAAAGCAATGTAAAGGTATTGTTGTGTTGTATTGTATTGTAAGTTATTGAAAGATATGAAAGATTGTATGCTGTATTTGCATATCTATTTGTTTTGTAATAATATGATAGCTGTATGCTTCTGCCTGCTCCTTCTCAAACTTATCCTTTTTATTATATGTATTTTTTGTTGGGCTTTGGTAAATTCTGATTGTGTTTTAATTTGGTGGTTTTAACTATTTTTATTTTGTTTTCTCTTGCAACATTGTTGATTGTTTGAGATAAATAAAATAAATAAATAAAAATATACATAGTGAATAGTAGTGAGAGAGAGCAGATATAAGTAAACAAAAGGGAAGATTTAGACAAAAATACAATAAATTATTTGTGAACAGGCCTAATTATTCTTTTTTTTAATTCTTCTCCAAAGCTGGGTATAAATTATTCTATACTCCAACACATGTTGCTCATATGTTTGGAATATTTATTTATTTTCTAGGCTAATTATATAACATTTGTTTAACACTATAAAGGATACAGTACGTAATGGTCCAAGTAAAAATAGTTTTCCATATTAAAATATAATGTGATAATCATACATATTTCCAAACAGGATTAAGTCAGGTGGAAAGGAATCGTTTTTCGACCATGAAAGACAGCATTCGCAGACTTAGAGCTCCATCAGCTGCAACGTCTGTGAAGAAGTCGTTGGAGTCCTTCTGTCTGCAGTACACGTATCCCAAATGCCCTGAACCAAAATATATCAGAGGTAAGAAATTCACCTAATTTATTGAATTTAAAAAAAAAATACTTCCTGGAAATACTCTGTCTGGTTTAGGTGAGAGAATGCACAAATAGTTTTGGGAGAGCAGCATCCATATATAGTTTCTAAGGCTGAAAGTGAATGGATGGAGGGAAAGTATGATCTGTAAATCATCCTTCTTCTTCACCCTAAGATGTTTGTTTACTTCTGGTTGGGCGCAAGTCACATGATAGAAATGTCATCAACATGCCCACTCTTTTCGCTGTGAATTTTCCGGACAATGAGCTGCTCTATTCACACATGGACTCAATCGGACATTACACAGAGTTTGTATTCAAGAGTTGTCAGGGGAAAGATTTGTTTAATGTCCACCTGATTCGGATATTTTGCAGTTTAAAGGTGCAGTAGGTAAGACTTATAAAAGTAACTTTCTTCTGAAATGTACCCTGTATTCCAGTTCTCACTCCCTTCAGTCTATTCTTCAGGAGGTGAAATGCATGCTCTATAGGGTTTAGATCAGGTGATTGACTTGGCCAGTCTAAAACCTTCCACTTTTTCCCCCTGATGAAGTCCTTTGTTTTGTTGGCAGTATGCTTTTGGTCATTGTGCTGCTGCATGACAAACTTCCTCCTGATTAGTTTGACTGCATTTCTCTTTAAATTGGCAGTCAAAATGTTTCTGTGTACTTCTGAATTCATTCTGCTGCTACCGTCATCAGTTACATCATCAATACATATTAATGAGCCTGTTCCAGAAGCAGGCATGCACGCCCAAGCCATGACATTACCTCCACCGTGCTTCACAGATGAGCTTGTATGATTCGGATCATAAGCATTTCCTTTCTTTCGCCACACTTTGGCCTTTCCATCACTTTGGTAGAGATACATCTTGGTCTCATCAGTCCATCAGATTGTGTTCCAGAACTTTTGCAGCTCATCTCTGTACTTCTTTGAAAATTCCAATCTGGCCTTCCGATTCTTACTACTGATGAGTGGTTTGCATCTTGTGGTATGGCCTCTATATTTCTGCTCTCGAAGTCTTCTTCGAACACTGGATGGTGATACCTTCACCCCTGCACTGTGGAGGTCGTTGGTGATGTCACTTGCTGATCTTTTGAGGGTTTTCTTCACAGCTCTCACAATATTTCTGTCATCAACTACTGTTGTTTTCCTTGGCTGACCTGTTTGACATTAGTTTTTCTTTTTCAGGACATTCCCAATTGTTGTGCTTTCTATGCCCAATGTCTTTCCAATGGCTCTGGTCGATTTTCCTTCTTTTCTCAGTTTGAAAATGGCTTGCTTTTCTCCCATAGACCGCTCTCTGGTCTTCATGTTGGTTTATCCTCTTTAACAGGAAATGCATTCTTTATAGGTTTAAACCAAGGATGAAAACTTAGACTAGTCATGCAGAGCTATTTAATGTTTGAACAATCAACCTCAAAGGCAACATCTGGTCAATGAGAGATATCTTTCAGTCACATGTTCAAATACATTTGCTCACTTGAAAAATGGGTGGGTTCAAACAAACTTATATGTCCTAAGTTGTTTAACACATCTAGATGTAAATACCAGGAAATAAAAGCTGACATTCTGAACTCTTGTCTCATACTCATCTTTTGATCTTAAACCCAAATGTCTTCAGTGAACAATAAAAACAAAGGAATTTGCCTTGCCATTCCAATACTTTTGGATGGGACTGTATATGACAGTAATTGTGAAAAATATAGCATCCACATGCCATTTTATACTTTTACCATTGCCATTTTGAATATGCAGATATGGATCCTGCGCACAATACAGTTGAAGATCTGATGTTGAGGATCTGTCACATGGAAAGTGTAAATCAATCCAAAGGGGTCTGTCTCTACACAGTGGATGGAATGCCTTTGACAGATGATCCCTTCTTCAACACATGTAAGATAGATATGTTTTTTAAACAGTTATTAGGCCTTCAAATAAATAATATATCTTAAGTTTTCAGTGGTTTGTCGTTTGTACATTTTGTGCATACAATTAACTGTTGTGCCAGTCAGTGAAAACAAGTGTATATATAATAGAGAAAAAATACAAAATGGAAATATGTTTGTAATTCTTAACACCACTCTGTGTAGGATTTGATCGAAACAGATACAGTGCATAATTCTCTGTACACTGAGACTGTAGAAGGTCAGCAATGTTTTTTCTGTGCAACAAAATATGGAAAGTGTTTTTTTGTTTGGTTTTCACCTACAGGGTCTTTAAAAGACAGACATATTGAAAATAAGGATGTAATCTATGCCATATTCACGCCAAAGGAGAACCTGACAGCAGCTCCTCACATGCTGACGCGAGAGGTTACTGAAACCTACGGGACTGATAAAGTTCGATGCCACATCATGCTCAAGGTAGGTTTATGAATTTCTTCCCCTTAGATAAGCAGCATCGAAGACTTCTGGATATAATAAAATGGCTATCAGTTGTAAATATTGCTTCTTTTGTCTGAACCGGAGGTGTTAAAGTTGACCTAAATACTTTTATAAAAATAGTTTTCGTCCCTGCTGCTTTTCCTTTTGTAAAAGAAAAAGATGTTAAAAATTTCCATTAAAGCATGGTTTTAGGATGTGGGAATGGCTGAGCCCCTGATAATGTTATTGCTACAATTTTTTTTAGATATTTGTGAATTATCGTGATTAGGTGGTATGGGAAATGTGAACTGTATTGTTTGTTAAACTGTACAACCTGGTGTTTTGTATTCCATTTGCATTGAATTCTGTTATTCATTCAATGTTCTATCCACAGTACCTGTCCATTGTGCTAAACTTTGTACAATGCATCTACTAATTTTTATATAAGGTTAATGTTCAGTTGTGCACTGTTCCTGTCTAAACTTCTGAGATGTAAACTACTTGAAGGACAGCACTTTCTATCCCTTAACTTTCTTCCTTTCTCAGTTTTGCAAGTGAGAATTTCAGGGGTGGTACTGTATAGACTGGTGTACGTACCAAAAATTAAACACATCCACCAGCAGGTGGTGCTATAATTTTCTATTTTGAATATTTGATCTAGGGAGACTTTGAGGTGACGGTGAATTTGGCAAGCGACACAATAGCTAATTTGAAGAACAAGCTCGTCAATGAAAGTGGAATCCCAGGACATGTTCTTCATTACAAGTATGTCAGAATTATTGTTTTGCATGTATAGTATGGCTTTTGATCTAAATAATGATACAGATTGTGATGTGCTTATTCATATTTTCAGAGGGGGACACGGTAGTGGCGACACATTGGAAAGTTGTGGAATCTCAGATGGGTCGACAGCGCACTTCTCCCTGTCCACGTTTCCTGATGACGTTCCAGACCACAACGAATTCTTCATCGATGATGTTGTGCCCTCAGTGCAACAAACCACCAAAGGAATCAGTGTCTTCTTGTCTTCACTTTATATCATTGTAAGCACAGTTTCATGATAGATATATATATATATATATATATATATATATATATATATATATATATATATATAAAATTGTGGATCTATTTTTTTACATAACTGTTTATCCCCCGACCTATTTATTTATTTTGCTGTGTCCAGTTGTTCCCAGCAGAGTCACACATGTATGTCTGAACTGTTTGGGATAAGCCAGTTTTTTCATTACTTATGTTGTCTTTGCCCATTTAAAATGTCGTAACATTTATAGGCTTACTAGCCTGTAGTTAAGATAGTCACTAAGGTAGCCATCCACAGATCCAGTAAATCATTAAGACTCACTGTGCACGTTTAACATTAAAACATATTTTATAATGTCATGCCAACAATTTTTATTTTAATAGCTTATTATTCTATGCATTAAAAATGTATTAACATATTTACTGCCACATATTTATTTATTTCGCACACATGCAGTTCAGACAAACAGCAGAAATCTGGATACAATGCTAAATTAAATGAACTTTGAAGAAAGGTTGTATAAAAGAAAATATATGTTGCTCCTTTGCTCTGTGTATGTGTGTTTTGTTTTATTGGCATCATAATTGACAAACCTTTCAGGAAAAGAACTACAAACTCTTTACATTGTTTAACTCTTTGAGATGCTCTTTCCCCTTTGTGTGTGGACAATGTAGTTTGTAATTGTTTTGATATTTTCCACTTCAGAAAGATATGGGTCTAGAAAAAAATTTAATGGCATACATACGACAACTGACTGGATGTAATCCTCTGGCCCAAAGTTTGCATCAGTTACTCTGGAGGAATGAGGTCATATCCAGGAATCAGAAGGTAAACTATGCAAGATCACTTTCATTACCTTTTTTTTTTTTTTGCATGGACCACTTTTTCAGTGGTGACGTGTAATTAATTTACTCCATTGCAATATTTCAGTACAAATGTTGATGTACTTGTTTTGCACTTGAGTCTTTTCTTTTCATGCCATTTTCTACTTCTACTCTGCTACATTTCAGAGAGAAATATTGTACTTCTTTACTCCACTAAATTCATCTGACTTTACTTTACAAGCTAACACTTTTGCAAAAAAAACACACAAGTACTTTTACTTTTAATACTTTAAGTACATTTTCCTGATGATACTTACATACTTTTACTTAAGGAACAATTTCAATGCAGGACTTCTACTTGTAACAGAGTATTTTTTACAGAGTGGAATTAGTACTTTTTACTTGAGTAAAGGATCCGAATACTTCTTCCAGCACTGATCTTTTTGAAGTGTTTTGAAGGTTTGAGTACATTCACATTAACACTGCATTGTTTTTAAACTGAGGCATCATTCATTTTGTTTCATTGCTTGAAATGTTATTGTCCTCTTCATGTAACAATATTTTTTTTCTTTTCCTGTAGATCGCAGTGGTTGAAGGCTTGTACATGCTCTTTAGAGAGCTTTTGCCAACGCTTGGAACAAAACGTGGAGACAAGATCATTGATGACCTTGATGTCTTTGAGTATTCAACATACTGCTGGGCACACCTCTTATCTGAAGCAAAGGTATTTCTACATTAGTTTGGAGGCAGAATCTAAATTCACAGAGGTTATGAGGCCATTTCCTTTACATGACTGACCATGGGGTGACATTTTGAGCGTCAAACACTTGAAACACTCATTTCCTGCATTCTGATACATTATAATGCACCAATTTATGGTGGAAACATTTTTATTCATGTAAAGTACAATACAGGTGACAATTCAAAATATAAAAATATAATGTAAAGCTGTAAAGGGGCTTTTACTACTAGTTTATTCGGATCAGAGACCTGGGCCGGATCAGAGTAGACTTGATCCCAAGTCCAGTTTGTTTGATTAGTGTGAAAATGATCCATGCCCAAGTCCACTTGAAAAGGTGTTCAGTTCATGTGTTCTCCCGTATGGTTCGCATTCATGAATGTATAATTTAAATGTGCAACGTATATCTTACAAAATATGACCATTCTATTTAACGTTGTGAAGCGGTCACAGTTTTAAACACGTGGTTAATATTCTGAAACGGCTCTACAGGGCTCGACATTAAGGCTTGTCCGGGACAAGTGGATTTTTTGTTGGGCTAGTGGAAGAGAAATTTACTTGCCCCACTCGACAAGTTAAAACTCAAATAAAACAAAATAAAACAGAACTTCACGTTATGTGCCACTCATTACGTCTATGTTACCGATTTGAAACAAATTAATGTTTTCCCCACAATCCAGGGCAGCGGACCGCTAACGTTAGACCCAGCAGCAGTGGGTCAGCGGACCGCTAATGTCGGACGGACTGCTAGCTAGCTGTTCAGCTCGTTCTCTGTAAGCGATGCAGCATAAAAGCACGGCGGAACCAGCAAGCCAACCATCCGGTGTTAGTTAGCTAACGTTAGCTAGCTAACTCTGCCTTAACTTTACCCCGTCGCCACATTGTTCACAGAAAGTGAGCCAAATAAAGCTGTCACTCTTGGAGATAGCAGTGTGCTTTGTGTGGATGAAGCATGAAGTTAATTTGACTCTGCCTCGTAGCGTGTCAACTCCGCTGCTCGTTTGCCCGTCAGTTATCGTTCGTTCTTTTTGTCCACTGAAGTCGATTTACGAGTCGTTTTGTGGAGTTACAAACCGGAAGTTACAAAAAGAACGCAACCGAGGTCGTATATACGACTCGTCAAGTCGTCTGAACTCAGAGGACCCTGAGTTCACTTTCAAAGATGGCTACGTCGTGCATCACACGTAGTAAACATTGTGGTTTTCTACAATTTTAAGCACCTTTGTTGTTGTTGTAACCAAATGAAGAAGTCGTACACATAGCACTGTATACTGCTACCTATAGGCATGTCTCTACAGTCTTATTAGGAGTTAAACATAGTGCTGTATACTGCTACCTATAGACATGTCTCTACAGTCTTATTAGGAGTTAAACATAGTGCTGTATACTGCTACCTATAGACATGTCTCTACAGTCTTATTAGGAGTTAAACATAGTGCTGTATACTGCTACCTATAGACATGTCTCTACAGTCTTATTAGGAGTTAAACATAGTGCTGTATACTGCTACCTATAGACATGTCTCTACAGTCTTATTAGGAGTTAAACATAGCGCTGTATACTGCTACCTATAGGCATGTCTCTACAGTCTTATTAGGAGTTAAATACATATATTATATATATAAATTTTGTGCATGGACAAGTGAAATGTAGATATACTTGTTAAAAGGACAAGTGCCTCAAAAACTTAATGTCGAGCCCTGCACAATATGTTTAGGTTTAGAAAAAGATCACAGATTGGGTAAAAATAAATATGGGATGTAGTTACATACTTGCGTACGTGACTTGAAATATAACAACACTGACTTTTGGTTTCCTAGGTGACATGAACAGCGGTGTCTTGTGTGAAAGTCCTGTGTATGTTTGACTCATCCCTTCTCCCTACACAGACTTTGTCGCTCTTTAAACTAAGTCACCTTACTTTCTATTTTACACCTGTCATAATATCTATGGGCATATAACAACAAATATCAATAGGGGTCATTAAAAGCTGCTCCTCGTAGCTCACAATTACGTGGGTTATCAACTGATTGTTTATTACTTTTGTGGGTATAAGTATGAACACTGAATTGAATGGAATATAGAAGTGTTATAGACTTCCAGTTGAGGGTTACTGCCTAATGCCCCTTGTTTATCCTTTTGTTCATAGAAAGAAACATCAGACCACGAGAACTACGCACCATGTTCTCTGATGTCTGAAGAAGGCAGCCGTTTCTGTGATCCCGTCAATGTACCTGGAATACCAGGTGTTTTTGAAAGAGAAGTTGTACTTCAAAAAATCAAAGGTAAAAGTAAAATGTCTTATGGTTTAAAATTACATGAGCAAACCTTCCTACACATTTCAAACATTTTCCTCAAACAAGTTTATTGCTAATATGTTTGGATGCAGTTTCACTGTAACAAAGTCGAGTACGCCAAGTAAGCCAAGTGAAGCCAAGCCAGCTCATCTAAACGCCTAATATGATAAAGATAACATAACAAAGGTGATTTATAGCTGCAAGCAGCAAGGAACTCTTATCATGCATGCAAATAGGGCTGCTCCCTCTTAGTCGATTAGTCGACTAATCGGTCGTTTTTGTCTTAGTCGACTTAGATTTCTTTAGTCCATTAGTCATGTTTGATGCTTTTTTTCATGCTGAATGACTTATTTCCAAGAAACGTACGAGCACATCTCTGGTAAACACAAGAATTAAAGTGGTGCTTTTGCGTGACTCTTTGCGGAGAAACTCAGATTTACAGATCTGTCGATTAAATCAACTAATCGATTAGTCGATACAATTGAATGAGTGTTAGTCGACAAATAATTTCTTGAATCGAGCACAGCCCTACATGCAAAGTTTCAGGCAGATTGGACTATGTAAAGTTACAACAGCTTCCTGTGTTATGGCAAAACGCACAAGATGGCTGACGCTTTTATCCAAAGCAACTTCCAATTAAGTGCTTTCAACCTTAAAGGTACAAACTCCGGACAGCAAGAAGTAAGTGCAAATACATTAGCTTTAAATAAGCCAAACTACAAAGAGCCACATATAAGTGCATTTGGCTGTCGTGATAAAATAGAATAGAATGCCTTTTATTGTCACTATACACATGTACAATGAGATTTAAAGCAACTCCTTTTCCAGTGCCAACATATACGTAAAAAAACATAACAACATGGAATAAAATAAGTACTGCAAAAAAGGGGGAGAGGAGCACGGTTAGACCCTATATACATATAAAAAAAAAGTGAATTCCACCATTTAGGAGCCATGACAGCAAACAGTCAGGATTTTGTTGAGTGATTAGTTGTCCCTCGCTGTGAGGGGGCAGCATGCAGGTTGGATGATGCAGCCAAGTGCAGTGGGCGGGCTGGGGTGTAGGGATTGACCATGTCCTGGATGTAAGCTGGGCTGGATCCATTCCTGGGCCTGTATGCAAGTACTAGTGTCTTGAATCAGATGCGTGCAGCAACTGGTAACCAGTGAATCAGTGAATTTAAGGTCACAGTAGTCAGAAGATTATACCAATAAAACACAAGACAAATAATATGGATACCGAGACGGATAAAGCCCCTAGGAGTTTGACAAAATGTGGGTAAAATATGTGATAAACATAAAATGAAATATTGCTGAATTTCTGTTGGGTAGGGCTACTGATAGTAAAGTGGAGATATGTCAGAAACGGTTTGAGCAATGTGTGTCCCAAATTTCATGAACAGCAGAGCAACTCTGTCCAAATTAAGGTGTTCTACAGATTGTGGGGGCTCTATGGAGCCTGCTAAACATGCATGGCCCAAATCCCTGGACAGTCTCGCAATGCTCATAGGTTTTGATGTGTGCGCCAAATTTTTGAGTATATAGGGGGCATCAACAATACAGTCTAAGGCTTAAACTAATTAGGGGGCAGTATGGAGCTACCATGCCACACCCAAGCCTTAGCCCCGAAAAAGGGTTTGAACCCTGGGATTGCCACTTGAGGCTAAATTGTTTTGAGCGCTATTGAATGCATTATTCAAACTAATATTCAGGGTCTCCTTTTGTATTAGAGAAAAAAACAAACAAGTTCCTGTTTTCAAGCTGCTGTGAATGTTTGCTTAATTTGGGTACAAACCATGAAACAGTAAATTCCCAGTAATTAAGAAATACTTACACCGATATAGCCTTGGGCTGGCTTTTAACTAATTGTTCCAGATGTATGTGCCACAGAGTTTTTTGTTGAACACTGGATTTGGGATTTATTTAATTGCTGGGTGTAAATGTCTTTGAGACAAAAGGATGGAAGAGCTTCGTCGATGGCCTATGTTCCTATGGGAATCTAAAGGCCTAAGAAGAAATGTCTTTGGTCTTTTGATGAGGTTGACCTGATTGTCACGTCATTCAAATATGAAATATTTTTTCTTTTCCCCTATGTTGTTGGTTAACGGCTGATTATGCGTAATGACGGGTATACTATTTTGACTTTCTCTATTTCTTGAAGATGGCGAGAAGATTCCAAACTGCTCTGAAGTGGTTTTGAGAGAAACGTCCCTCACCAGAGCCACTAACATTGAGAGGATTTTGCTCAGCGTTCATCCGTCAATTAAAACATATCCTCTCTGGATATCTCATGACTGTGTGACTGGTCAGAAGTATGTATTGTCGAATTTCATATTAATGAAAACTGAGACAATTAGAAAATGCACATTTGTGAACAAACAATTGGCATGAACATTCAACATTTAGTACACAGACCTAAACAATAAAATTAAAATATAGGTAATGATGTTTCCAGTAAGTTGTCCAAATTGATCAATATTTAATTTGTTTTACTGATTTTGATTGGTTCTTAGTGTGGGCAATGTAGTAAGCCTATACTAGGTTGGCCGAAAGGGAAAAATGCCCTGCAACTTAAGAAAACACATGCAAATAGACAAAATAGAAGCAAATTAAGAAAACAATTTCATTAATTTGACAACACATGCGCAGCATTCAGCAAACGCGCTGCAAATACACACACCACAAGCAAATACATAAACGCGCTGCAGATAAACACACCACAAGCAAATGCATAAACGCGCTGCAAATAAAGAAATTATGCAAAAAGAAAAGCACACAAACCCCGAAAACAAATTCAGCAAAAAAACGCTGCATCCAGATTACACAACGGAAGTTCTCCAGGCCTCTAGAGGGAGCAGCTAAGTGCAACAGCTTGATTTTGAGAGAGAGAGAGCGAGAGATAGGGAGGGAGGGAGAGAGAGAGAGTCTATGTTTGACATAGGTTTTCTCTCATTTGGTGGGTGTGTCTCTGTTCAGGTCACAGGTGATACTCAATCAGCAGAGACGTCTGTAAACTCATGGTAATAAAACATTTAAAACTGCATCAGCGTTTAACGTTGACATTTGTCTAAGCCATATTACATGAGAGGGTTTAATTTCCAGGTGCATCACTGAAGTGTAGGCCTCCTCAAGTGTAATATTTTGATTATACAGCAAAATAAGTGATCAATCTGTATTCATATTGTTGAGCAATTCACTCTTGAAATACAAAAAACAGACTATAATCCCTCCCTGTTTAGTAAACCAGCCAATTTACCGTGGGATTCATCAAACTGAATAAATCCAGCCTGCACATAAACACAAAACTGCTTTGCTTGCTCCATCGTGTTGTAACTAAGACATCTGCTGAAATAGTTTTTGTATTCATTAGCATGATTGCCGTACTGTTTAGTTCAAAAACATCAAAAGTCGAAGCTCGGGGACGGCACCAGCCGGGAGCATAGACTGTATATTACTAATATATTATGTTATTAATAATAATCATAATAATTATATGAATTTAATATACAGTCTATGGACGGGAGGGCATGAGACGAGAGTTCTCTTTTTACTATGCAGCCATACCCGACTCAAATAAAAAGGCAGAGTGCTCTTTCCCCATGGGGTGGAAAATCAAGCTGTTGCACTTAGCTGCTCCCTCTAGTGGCCTGGAGAACTGACATTGTGTAATCTGGATGCAGCTTTTTTTTGTTGCATTTGTTTTCGGGATTTGTGTGCTTCACTTTTTGCATCATTTCTTTATTTGCAGCGCGTTTGTGTATTTGGTTGTGTTGTGTGTATTTGCAGGTGTTTTCTTAACCCATTCAGACCTGATCACGCATCTGTGTGTGTTTACCTTTAAGACCTGATCACACATCTGTGTGTGTTTACCTTTAAGACCTGATCACACATCTGTGTGTGTTTACCTTTAAGACCTGATCACACATCTGTGTGTGTTTACCTTTAAGACCTGATCACACATCTGCGTCATTTTGAGCGGTGTCGTCTTTTTCAAGGCACATGGCCAATTACTGTATATGTACTGTGATTGGCTGACATATTCTTGGGGTGAGTGGCAGAGATGCATAGGGATTTTGTTATGATTTCTTAGACACTTTTATCCAAAGTCCGATCCAAATAATACAAGAAACAAAATTAACATAAATTAATATGTAATTGTTATGTAAAGGAGAAGTAACCCTCTGTTTTTTTTTTTTTTTTTTTTTTCTATAACTTTGTATCAGTGATGTTCGCTTGTCACTTTGGTACCTCAAAAGTATGAAATAATGAAATAAAAATGGATCTGTACGGATTTTCAAAATATTCTTGATATTTTTTTTTATAGATTTTTTTTTAAAATGCATTTGAAGATTATGGCCAAGCAAGTCGGTCAAGTTGAAAGCCAAAGAATTAAGCTTTCAAATGCTTTTTATTCCATGTTTTTATCTGCTATAAAGCCTGAGAAATTAAGATTTTAGTAGGCTTTGACAAATTTTGACAAATATTTCTGGAAACCCTTAGGTTTTGGGAGGGGGTTACAGAAAAGTACTTAGGCAAAAAAGTCCTTTTTTAGCAGGCGTTTTAGGCCTAAATGGGTTAAGTTGCAGGGCGTTTGCCCTGTCGGCCGCCTAAGTCCTTACCGGATATTTAGATACAATAGTGCACTACTTCACAAACTTTCTTAAAACAGTATTGTTTTCCATCTCACCTTGTGTGTTAATACAGTTCTGACAGTAACCCAATTGATTAAATTACAGCTTTCACATACATACTGAGAAGACATTTGGAGACATGGCAGAGGAATTGAAAACTTTTCCTCAACTTAATGTCACTCCACCACTGCTTCTGAAGGAACTGGGTTTGGATGATGTACGACTGGTTTACCTGAGTAAAGGTACTGCACAAATCTGAATGCCTAACTTCATAAATTTGATGATTCAATAAATATATGACATTTGGCTGAGTAAAAAATCAGCATCCAGAGGCTGTTAGAGGCAGCTGCATCGTAGGTACTAGCAGTTCTGCTTTGGTTAGAGGCAGCTTCAATCAGTGCTCCTGACCAAATATGTCCAACACCCCTTTTACCTAAATAACAGAATAGATATATTATAATGACTCTAAAAATGACATATAAGACCGTTCTATTTAGCATTGTGAAACAGAACTAGTTAGATTTGAGCAACAGAATTGCATGGTTATCGTTAAGGAACAAAACTATATGGTTAGAATTCGGTAACAAAAAACTTGGTTAGGGAAAAGATCAAGCTTGGCTTAAAATGAGTCATGGATGTAACTGCAACATGAACCTAATTGCCTAACCTAAGGCCCCAATCACAATTAAATTCAAAGAGGTCAGAAGATTATATTCCTGGGTACCAAACTAAAACAAAAATGTAGATACCATTTTAATATAGAAACAAACATTGTTCTAACCTGGTTCATTTTTATTGAAGTCTTGCATTGCCAGACCTATCTCCACATTGCAGTACGGTCTGTATTGTTCACCTTTCTTTATACCAATCACAGTCGTCTTGGGGGGGGGGCGATACTTGACCATAAAAAAACACTCTGCAATTGTTGAACTTAATACTTCTGTATTACTTTAATTATTCCTGGCTTCTTTTATGTGAAGAACTACAGAATTCCCCATGTCTCACATTTTGCTTATTCTTTTGTGCTAGTAATGTTATGACTTGCTGTACTTTTGTTTTTGGCAGACAACCTTGGTGTCTATTTGACAAAAAATAAGTTGGAGCCTACAATGATCAAAGTGCATGATTGTCTGGTTGGCAAAACAACAACTATGGATGTGAATGTATTAGCAACAATGTAAGTACTTATTATATTTTTATTTTTTCAAACTAGATAAGAACAAGATATAACTTTGTTCTCATTTTTCTTCTTATTGGAAACACATCTATTAGTCCAGTAAAAATCTCAACAAGTCATAAATTTACTTAAAAACTTAAAGGCATACTATGCAGTTTTTGTTTTTTGTCAAACAGCTACCCCTACAGTCGCTGTGGAGTATTTTTATTTAACATTACTGCCGTAAATACCACTCAAGCAGAGCCATCTCTTCACTCACAGCCTGATTCCCCCCCCCCCCTGTAGGACTGGTCTTATTATCAACTATGGATGAATCAACAACTTTATAAAAACTGACATACAAAGAGAAAGTAACATAGAATGCAAGCAAGTTTACTTGACATGTTGATAAAGTTGTAGTTGGCCTTATTAAAGTCTCCTGCGATTATGTGAACATTGTCGGGGTGGGCCCATTGCTGTTTGTTTATGGTGTTGAGCAGGAAAGAGAGAGCACCGTGTTTGCATTGGCGTTGGGTGGAATATACACAGCCGCGGTGATCACTACTGTTAGCTCTCTCGGTAGAAAAAAAGGTTGGCATAACCTCAAGGTCTGGGGAACAGTGTTTATCTATAATTGTCCTGTTATTACACCAGTTCTCATGCACGTACATACACAGCCCCCTCCTATGCTCTTACTGGAGTCCTCAGTCCTGTCCAGTGGTGGAATGTAACGAAGTACAAATACTTTGTTACTGTGCTTAAGTACATTTTTCACGTAGCTGTACTTTACTTAAGTAGAATCAATAGTGCATACTTTTGACTTTTACTTTGTTATATTTTGCAGCAATTACCTATACTTTCTACTCCACTACATTTCTACAATGTTCCGTTACATTTTTGTTATTTTCTGATCAGTTTTTCCCCCTGGCAAAACGTCTTCCTGACCGTCACATTTGTCTCACCAGTGAAGTTTGGTTGCCATGGCATAGATACTATAAATATGGGGCACCACCGATCCTTCATCGGCTTCCAAGCCGGCTCCGGTGCGCCAGAGCCCGGGCGCAGCGCCGCTGACCCTCGGTAATACAGCCTCCGGTAAAAGTGAAAATGAAATTTGTTTTATTCCCGTTTTTAAATCATAGTTGCCATCTATTTCTCTGCACAGCATCGTTTACTTCTCCGCTAGGCTACGTAAGATGCGTTCATATCTTATTTATTTGGCTGGACCTCTTCCGCCTCCCCATTTCCGTTGCTTCACACACTTTCTTTGCTTATGGTTAAAGAAAATAAAACAGTCTTAAAATATATCCATGAATAAAACCAACAACATTCCAATTCTAACAACATATTTCCATTTTGTGCTTGTTAGGATAGGAACTTTTTTTTAAAGCCAGGACTTGTTTGTGGTAGTGGACAGTATGGATACTGTTGAAGCTCAGCATCAAAATAACTGAACAACCCCTTTGTAAATCACGGATCGCTAGACACCGGTCCCTCACTGACCAAGGTGCAAAATGACGAACTAACCAACTTTTTTTTCCTATTCGCATATTACCAGTTAAAGTGGTGGAGATGGCTTGTGTGCAATGCTAGCCTTAGCATAACACCGGACCTGCCGCCCCGCTATTCCTCTCCCTCCTCCGTCTGTGCCACCTCCTACACCCGACAACAATCCATGGAGAGCCCTGCGGTCTCGCTATGTTGTCTGGGATGTTGTGCGCACAATGAAAGACACTCAAAATAGATATCTGGTGTTGGTCACCGATCCGTAACGGATGTTCGCAGAACAGATAGGGGCAATTTGTGATTCTCGCAAGATTTTGGTGGGGCTCCAACTCCCAAACCTGCATTTCTGGTTTGGCCAGCGGCATACCCCCCTGCTTTGCTATCGGCAAGATTCACCCTACTAGTTTGTTTACCATTGAAATTACTTTGAAGCTGTTATATTAAGGTACAAATCTTGCATAGTGTGCCTTTAAGGACATAGAGATATAATAGAAATGTACAGTAGGAGTCATTTGTTAAGAATACCAGTCAGAAGAATGCCACAACTAACGCCATCTCATTTGTTTTCAATGCATATTAGTGTAATATTTTCAGTGTACATTTTTGATGAAATTCTTAATTTTTGTACAGAACTGGTGACCATAGGGATGACTCTTCATTTGCCACAACCAGGACTCCAAAAGAGGCTATACTGGTAATATCCATTCTCCACTAAACAGCAAATACACCCAAACAAATCTGGCTCAGTGTGTGCTACGCAGTGCACTGAGTGAAACAACTATACAAAGACATGTCATTGTGGTCCACTCTCATTTCTAAATGTCACACTGATGTACTGAGTGCAATCAGATATTGAACAGGAGCTCTGTAGGTTAGTCTGCTTACATCATGCATCAGCAAATGTAAAAAGTCAGAAGTCCTGCAGCTTTCAACTGTGGTCAAAGACCTCTAGTTCTAAGCTGATAACATTAACTAGACTTAACAGATGCTGGAAGAGAGACACCATCCAATCGTTTTTTGTCAGATAGTGCTCTTTCAGGATCCCTATGAAGTATATATTCAAGTTGTGCTTCATTCTTGTATGAGAAACTAACACACATTTTTGTATCCCTTCTTGACTTTAATTTCATCAGGTCATGGTAGATACAAGTTCATCCATGGAAGAGAATTGCTATGGAAGTGTGGACATACAGAAAATCCATGCTGTTAAAGAGCTTTTTGACAACTTTGCAACACGGACCATGGCTTATGACTTTCATCATATCATTGGCCTTGTGAAGTTTGACTCTACAGTGGAAACTCTCCACACATTTACGGAATCACTTGAGAAGTTCAAGGTAAATTCAATACATTGCACATTGCAAAACCCTGATCAACATTTATTATATCAGATCCTTGTTCATTTATGTACTGTACGTGCTGTACTGAAGGTTGTGATCGGTTCTTTCTTTGTGTGTCATAGAACATGGGCTCCTGTGCCATGTAACAATATGTTGTGAAACCTAAATAATAAATAAATAAACCGTTATTTTTTTTACTTTTCCAGGAACAAGTGCGCACCCTTGAGGCGAACGGACAAACTAAGCTGTACGATGCCCTGCAACATGGAATTCTTGAGTTGGACAAAGCAAAGAAGTTTCTAGACTGTAAATTTCGGATTCTTTGCCTCACCGATGGAAATGATGTTGGGTAATTCTTTCTCTATGCTAGTTTCCAATGATACCTTTGCTAACACGAGGCATCGGTCAATGTAAATATTCTGTCTCAATCAGCTCTTCATTTAAAAATCCATCATAGTGAGGACATTTCTGCATTGTGGGGATATTTTGTCCAGACAAACTATTTTAAAGAACTGTTTGAAAGTTAATACTTGGTTTTAAGGTCAAGCTTAGAATTAGGTTTAGCTTCATGTTAAAATCTGTGTGTGTCACTTAGTTTGTCATGTTGCTTTTTAATATGAAAAAAGATTGAGAATTATTCTTTGTGCGTAGGTCTTTAAACAAGCCCGATGTTGTTGCTGCCAACCTGATAAAATCCAACATCATTGTGGATTCAATTCTTCTTGGAAAAGTGGAGAACAATATTCTCTGTGGAATCAGCAATGCAACAGGTACAGCATGAAAGCAGCAGTTGGTACATATCAAGCCTTGGTATGCCTTAGCATTGTTACAGCAAAGTATGATTATGGAACCTGGGTCTAATTAAAAGCTTATTAGATAATTTCCTAGAAACGTTGCTGTCTGTTAAAGCTGTGGTAGAAACTTTATTTTTGGCATTGTTGGGCAAAAGTTCCAAAGAAAAGTTTCAAAGTGTTGCAGGACACCAAGTTTTTGGTTTGAATCGTTGCATTCTGAGCTGGTTGGTACATTGCTACCGGACAGTCCGAAATTCAAAGAGAATGCTGGTACGTATACACTGTGTACTATCAAACTTAAATTAATATATAATATAAGCTTTATTTCAGACCCATGGGGATTCATATCACAATAAAAAAAACACACAGGGTAAAACATAAGAATACATAGATACAAAGCCTTCCACAATGTTCAATATCTAACATACAGACATGTTGACCAATGGTTCCACAGTCTGGAAGAAAATCTGACAGTACTGCGTACAGGGTTAGCAAAAACAGCAATTAAGTCATTTTCTGACTCAGACACCCTACAAATAAATCTATACATCAGGTTACGTAAAACAGCAGAGCAGGTAGGTACCCCGACACTGACAAACATATGGCTTGCAGTGGAGCTTGTTGGAGCTCTCAGCAGCAGCCTCATACTGTCATTATAAGCCATTATGAGTTTTATAATACTGCCTTGCTTGTAATGACACCACAGGTAGGCAGAATTCAAAGGTGTACAATACGCTTTAAAGAGTGAGATCTTCACAGGTACAGAGCACATGCTGAACTTACGAAACAGCATGTTCGCTTGAGCATACAACTTCCGACGCTGCCTATAGATATCCTTATCATCAGACAGGTCATTTGTAATAAAATGACCCAAATACTCACTGCACACCCTAAGGACAGTGCCAGACAGATGGAAGTCAGGTAAGGTTGACTGTCTGTCTTCTCTACTTCTGAAAATCATGATCTTGTTCTTTTTAGCATTGTATTTTATTTCAAAATCAGCACCATACTGTGTGCATATTCTCAGAAGCTGTAGTAGACCAGCACTATATGGGCTAAAAATGACCAAATCATATTTATTTCCATTTTATTAATCAATTTAATCAGTTGATGAAATATTTGCCTTTGACTTGTTAAGTTAGTGGAGGCAATGGTTTCACATTGTGCTTTAAAGGGTTTAAATAATACTTTAGTCCTAAATTACTTAATTGTCACTGAATGTACATTGCTTGCAATAAAAACGATGTCAGATTTTATCCCTCTCCTTCCGCTATCTCATCTATCTATTTTGCATCGTCACTTATTCTGCGTGGCCCAAGACAATTGTGATTGGATTAAACAAGCTAAAGCTGGGGCTTAGCCCGGCTCCATTAAAATAAAGTTAATGCAATACAAAATGGCGATTGGCCTGCCAAGCTTGTTAATAGCAGAGTATGTTCATTTCAGCTGCCCAGTTTGTAGAGGTTAGTTAGATGGCACCAACATTAACATTGTTAAGTGTCACAACCATGTTTGGTTAGGGACTACCACAGAGTTGTCAATTGTTATAGTCAGGTCTTGGGTAGGAAAGCCCTTTCCTGGAAGGAAAAAGAGCTCAGTCTTGTCAAGGTTGAGTTTCAGATCAGTGACAGCAAGGAGGGGCAGGTTCTGGTGAGTGGCCAGCCTTGAAGCCAGACTGGTGGGGATCAGGAAGGTTGTTCTGGTGGAGATAAGTAGAGAGTTGATTATAAATGGCACGCTCAAGAGTTTTGAATAGAAATGGAAGAAGGGAGACGGGTCTGTAGTTATTTACCTCAGACGAGTCCAGTGTTGAGTTTTTGAGTAGTGGGGTCACTCTTGTCTCTTTGAGGGTGTCGGGGAAACAACCAGTTGACAAGAAGATGTTAATGAGATGGGTGAGGAAAGGAAGAAGGTCAGGAGCAATAGACTGGAGAGTTGTGTGAAACGGGTGGGATAGGTAAGAGAGGTTGGGTTGCGGAAATGTTGCGAACCTATGCAAGGTTTTCAGTATCTCTGATAGGATACATGGACAGAAATGGAGAAGCAGCACATTTACAGATAAAGACACTTAGCAGTGCAAGTAAGATATTAGATATCAAGAAGATATCAAGCCCACTTAATTTTCCACTTAATTTTCCACTTAGCCTCCCACGAAGACTTCTGCGTAGACTCCTTTGTCTTTGTCCTTCGAGTCTTCGTCCGATGAAACTGCCGCTTCACACAAATAATTAAATACAAGGAGGTGATTGGTGTTGGCTACAGGTAGGGAGGCCCCAACCCAGCTAATCACTCAACAAAAAAATTGAACAGTCATTAAGCACCACTCCACACTTCAAATTAAGCTAGTTTTATTATAACGGTTTCAGTCATTTTAAGTAAGACCACAAAATTCTGGCAAAAAAACACAGCAAATCCACAAAACACACAGCAGAAGTAGAAAGAATAGCAGAACCCATAGTAAAAGCAGCAAAGACAAGAGGCAAGCAACAAAAGCAGCAAAACCAAGTAGCAAACAGCAAAAGGCAGCAGAATGAGCAGAATGAGCAAAATCAGCGGAAAATACACAGTCAATTTAACCATAAGGCAGCAGATCCAATGACAGGGGGCATAGAAGCCTAATAAAATAAGTACTTATCTTAATATCTAGCTGTCTAGTAGTAAGTCTTCTCAGAAGTCAAATGCACATCTCACACAGAGCCCTGTTTGAGATGCTGGTCTCTGGATGAGACAAAGTTTAGGGGAACGGCTGTACGCTGCTCTACATCGGAGGTGGAAATAGAAATACATGGAGCGCGGACACAGTGTCTCCTTTCCATTATGATTACCTGAAGCTGCACAGACCACAGTAGCCAAGCTGCTCATCTCTATTTTTACGGAGAGAGTGGACACAAAGTGACACTCTGGTCTGCTTTAGAGCTCCGTGTGTAGACGTCATGTCACGGTAACAAAATCATTATTGTTGTGCACCTGCACTTTGTGTTGCCTACATTTAAAATTACATTCGGGGCTACAGTCAAAACATTAAAAAAATTACGTGGCGACGCCTATGTGCCAGACTAGTGGTAAATTAACTTTTTTTTTAAATCTATATTGCTTTCAGGGGGTTGCTGTTTCAAACCAGAGACAAGCAAAGATGGTCTGAAGCTTTTTGAGATCGAGACTGTTCTCTCTTTGGAGTTGAGGAAACCCAAGAACAAAGCTGACCCATCTTCCATCACTACAGTGAGTGCATCAATGGAGTGCTCTGAGAATTAAACACCATCGCAGTAATGACTTTCGAACATTGTAATGATGTGCTTGTTAATTTCCCACTTTGTATTTTTCAGAGTTTTTTAACAACCATCTCTGCTACTCATGGGTATGATGAATTTCCAGAGACCGTCTTACCAAGTCAGATGAGCAGTAAAGTGACAGTAACAGAGAGGTAAGCAACAGAACGTTCTTGTATAGTTTGGCTTCCTTATCAGCAATCATGTCAGGCCCACTTTTTTAAGTGGTCACATGGAACAGACATGTAAACAAATAAACATTGAAATCAAGCATTAACTAATAAGGAAGATACTGCTTTGAAATTTGTAGAATTGTTCAGTGTTCATAGATTTCACTGTAAGAAAATGTAATCCTTTGTTTTTCTGTTCTTTTCGTCAACCTCCAAAAAAATAGCATTTACAATGTTCATTTATAATTTTTTAAGAAAGGAACCTTTTGATTTTTCATTTAACTGTTATTTTCTTGAATTTAGGGTCAGTAGTTGATTATTTTGACACTCTGCCTCAAACCCAGTCATAAAGCTTCAGACACTTACACCTGAAAAGCTGCTCTATTGCAGTTTTACAGATCCAGGAAAGTTGTATGTATTACTTATCTTTCTTTATCTTATTTGTACATATTACTTATCTTTTATATTATACTTGATGTACGTGTTCTTATTACACAATGGGTCGGAGATAAATGTATTTTCAATTGCTCTGTATGTCTGGCACATATTGCAGAATTGACAATAAAGTTGACTTGACTTGAAGAATGTTGATCATAAAAGGTGGAAAACACTGGCCAAAACCTTATTTATTTAGCCATGAAAGCATTATGGCAGCCTTATTGTAGCCAGGTTAACTTATGATTCAAGCCACACCTTGAGAAACATGTCTGTCTTGCATATTATACATTGCAACCCAATGAATTTGGAATAAAGTTATTATTTTGTAATTATTGGGTACATATTCAAAATATCTATTGAGTACAATAAAATAGTTATGGAAGAACAATGCCAGAAACCAAATGAGAGTTATTCATTGAAAATCTTTGACAGAGGACCACAAAAAATCTAATCTTTCACACTAGTGCTCTGAAAAAGAAGATGCGGGATGCCAAAATTGGGAAATTGATGGAAAAGGACAAACGTATCCTGGAGGAGCTGAGGAGCCTGCATTGTGACCCACACCCCTACTTTACTATCCTCCCATCAGAATCTGACTTCAGTAAGTGGCAAGGATTTTATTATAAATATTGAGTTTTAAGCAGGTTTTTTTGAGTAAATACCCCAACACTGCTTATCAATCATCAAATCACAGATCAGATTCTGACAGCTGTTGCATCTCTCACCAAACCAACAATAAAAGCATATAACAAAGTGAGCTGTGTTAAACCAAAGTGCACACTTTACAACTCCTAAGTGTGTAGCTGAGGAACTTTTAGCTTTAGAAAAATGAGTGACCATTTGTACCATTTAAGCCTGCCCAGGTCAGTTGATTCCTTCTTTGGGAATAGAAGTTCCAACACTGTCCATGTATTCTGCAGTTTGAGAACAATCCAGCTAAAGGTTCATCCACACCTGATAGGTTCATTGTGTAAAGTGAAAAGTGCCCATGAGCTTTTGCACTAGTGAGTCCAGTAAACAACTTGAGGTAAAAATAACTACTGCTTTGCAAGTACTTGTTTCCATCCTTTTTCCCATATAATGCATTCAAATCTTTTTTAATACACTTATCATGTTCAGCATAATGTGTACAGCCTCTTCTCATATGTCAACAGTCAATTCGTTTAGAGCAATATTGGATAAAGGGCAACATGTCAATTTTGCAATCTCAAACTTTTCAGCATTCTGGAAGATTCTAATGGATGGACCTCCTGACACAGCTTATGAGAAAGGAGCCTTTGAGTTGTTCTGCCAGTTTGGTCCCGACTACCCAGTGAAGCCTCCACTTGTTCGCTTTGTCACACGTGTATCCTGCCAAATAAGCCAACAGCTTCAGTAGTCTAAACAATGGCAAAGCATTGCTTCATAGACAAATAAAATTGCCTGAATTGAAATAATTGTAGAAAATGTATGTTCTTTAAATGCATTGTCATTTTCTTAACATGAACAAAGGTGTACCACTGTAATATCAACAGTGTTGGGCGTATCTGCCACAACATATTTGACCGGAACTACAATGCCCAAATCACCATGAGAGATATCCTCAATGCTGTATATGGACTGCTCATCATCCCTGAGCCTGACGATCCACTGGACAGGTTAGATTCAAGACCCCACACACTCATAATACACCAATACTGTACATGCCCCTATGTTAGTTTTAATCATATTCCAAGAACTGAGTTGGCATTTGTTTTTATTTATTAATCTGCTCTACCAACCTATTCACAGCATCAAACCCCATCTTACATTGTTTGCTACTTCCACCAAGGAGGTTATGTTTTTCGGCTTGGTTTGTCCGTTTGTTTATTGGTTGGTTGCTTTGTCTGTCTGTCAGCAGGACTGCAGAAAAACTACTTACCTGAATTTCATGAAACTAGGTGGAAGGGTGAAACATTGGCCTTGGAAGAACCCATTATATTTTGGGGCAGAGCTGAATCACAGGGCAAATACATAAATCATTTTTTACTTTTGTTAACATTGCCACATAGGGCGTTTGTGCTGCCTTCACATGGTGTTAAATGATTGAAAAATGATTATCGATCACATTTCAATGCTCTTCGTTGTCACTCAAATAATGGAAACTGCTATCAACGTGTTGTTTAAACAATCTGAACAACAACATGTATGACTTGAATGCTCGTGAACACACCAAAGTCGCAAGAACAACTTTCCAACTTGGGAAATGGGACCATCCGAGGCCTTTGTGGAGGACTGCAGTCTCCATTTCTAGTTGGGTGTTTGTTTTTGTTTTTTAGCTGAACCCTGAAATCCTACGTGAACAAAGTAATACACAAATAAGCGTAACACTTCACATTACTTTAAATACATTATATTGGTGAAAACTTTATCACAAACTTCATGTGGGCAAGAAAAACAATCAGCGGTGGGGCTGGAGGGCTTCATAAGCTCTCTCTTTAACTTAATATTCATTCAGTTTATGTTTTGTGATCTTAATAGGCTAATTGTATGCTTTTAATAATGTATGCATGTCCAAAGAAGAGACATACAGGCCTCTAGTTTCACAGTGGTAAAGGTTGGGGATTCCAGAACCGTGTGTGTAAATAGAACCTCACATTTACTCTTGTCCACACCACCGTGCTAGGTGTGTCAATACAGATGGGAGTGTATAACAGGTGTGTGTGTGTGTGTATGTGTGTGTGTGTGTGTGTGTGTGTGTGTGTGTGTGTGTGTGTGTGTGTGTGTGTGTGTGTGTGTGTGTGTGTGTGTGTAAATAGCACAGACTCACTGTTGAGTTGCTACAACTGAATGTACACTCACCTAAAGGATTATTAAGAACACCATACTAATACTGTGTTTGACCATATCCTAAAAATATGGGCCAACATTTCTAAAGAATGCTTCCAGCACCTTGTTGAATCAATGACACAAAGAATTAAGGCAGTTCTGAAGGCGAAAGGGATCCCCCACACCATTACACCCCCACCACCACCAGCCTGCCCAGTGGTAACAAGGCATGACGGATCCATGTTCTCATTCTGTTTACGCCAAATTCTGACTCTACCATCTGAATGTCTCAACAGAAATCGAGACATATCAGACCTGGCAATATTTTTCAGTCTTCAACTGTCCAATTTTGGTTAGCTCGTGCAAATTGTAGCCTCATTTTCCTATTTTTAGGTGGGGTCTTCTGCTGGTGTAGCCCATCCGCCTCAAGGTTGTGCATTTTTTGTGGCTTCACAAATGCTTTGCTGCATACCTCGGTTGTAACAAGTGGTTATTTGAGTCAAAGTTGATCTTCTATCAGCTTGAATCAGTCAGCCCCTTCTCTTCTGACCTCTAGCGTCAACAAGGCATTTTTGCCACCCAGGCCTGCAGCATACTGGATGTTTTTCCTTTTTCAGACTATTATTTGTAAACCCTAGAAATGGTTGTGTGTGAAAATCCCAGTAATTGAGCAGATTGGGAAATACTCAGACCAAGCCCGTCAGGCACCAACAACCATGCCACGCTCAAAGTTGCTTAGATCACCTTTCTTTCCCATTCTGACGTTCAGTTTGGAGATCAGGAAATTGTCTAGACCTGGACCACACCCCTAAATGCATTGAAGCAGTTGCCATGTGATTGGTTGATTAGATAATTTCATTAATGTGAAATTTAACAGGTGTTCCTAATAATCCTTTAGGTTAGTGTATGTTACTATATGATCAATTAAAAATAAGATAAAGATTAAATCCTGTAATTAGGTAGAAAGACAAAACTAGTGAATAAGAAATATACTATAAGTTACTGTATTTGAATATATACGTGTAATTGTGTTTAAAATTGCATTAAACCACGCAAGTATCTTACGATTCAGTGGCAGTGAAGCATTTTATTTAATAACGTGTCTTTTTCCTTCAAGCATTCTGGCTGAGGAATTCATGACCAGCCGTGAGACGTATGAAAAGGAGGCGAAAAGACATACAGAGGAAAGTGCCTCGCAATCACGGGATGATATGGAGAAGGTAAATGATCAAAGTGTCAAAAAGGGCGACAGCTCCTAAAAATGACATTCCTATACAGTCCAGCTGCATTCTTAATTGCGTTATTTTGTCCCCTGATTTTGGACATATCAAAATTTGTTTCTGATCAAATCCAATCAATCTAATCAAAGTTCAAGACATGGTTCAAACAAAAGCAGAACTTTCACCCAGGAGACAGCAAGTGGTGTCCCGTGTGAAACCAAAACTCAATGTGGACTTTTCATCTTTGGTTTCACACGAGCCACTGCAATTGGGACTCAGCCTTCATGGTACATGCTCTACCCGGTGAACAACCAGGCGCCCCTGACAATGTAGTTTTGTTTCAATTCACATGTTTAAAACTGCAATCATTTAACAATGTGCGCCTGTCGCTGGTACGAATTAGTGTAATCTGGGAGAAAATACTTTTCTCTTAAAACTTATTTGAGAAAGCAGTTAAGTTGTGTAGGAACATCATTTCTTAGGAGACAGAGTTGCTCCAATAGTGAATATTTTAATAAAAGGTAATTAAGAGGCAATGTTCTGTTGAAGCATCAAAGACTTGTTAGTGATGGTTTGGTAATCATTGGGTGTATAGTCAAAGCTCTGCACTGGTTTTGTTTCCTGTCAGATAATTGATGGTCTTAGGAGAAGAGGTTATAAACCACCTATGAAAAAAAGTTAGGGTTACAATGCAACTTGCATATCATTTTCTTTGTATCACTGGTACACTTACTGTCTTTACTTCCTATTTAAAAGAAATTGGTGGATCCTGGGAAACAGCTTACACCCCAATATCTAATCTGTCCACTCACCAACAAGATGTTTGTTGAACCAGTGAGAACAAAAAACGGAAATGTGTACGAACGAAAGGCCATTGAAGAACACCTCAAAACGTAAGTCTATTTATTTTTTGTGTTCATTATTGTTGGGCTTTCATTTTATTTTAATCCCTGAAACATTTATATCATACTCAACACACTTCAATGCCATTATGATAGGAATAAGAATACCTTTTCAGTGTATTCTTTTTGTAACAACCACATAAGCAAAAACACAAAAAGAAAGTACCAGTCCAGAATATACATACCTCATAGTTTTTTGTTGTGGATATTATCAGGGTTATCTAGATTTAGACCTGAGACTTAAATACAACAAATCTGGAGGTGCTTCCTCAAAGGTCGGCACTGTCAAGACGGCTTGTTATTGGTCAAGGCGCAAATCTGTGGTCAAAGTTCACCGAAGTTAAGCGAGTTTGAAAGAAGTTAGCATTTACTTGCACAATATTCAGTCAGATAAAGGATCAATGAGTCAGGCAGACTAGATTAACATATATTAAACTAAGCAGCCCCTGCCCTCTCTATGACACTATGGGATGGAGAGGGGGAATGGCAAGTTAACAAGGAGGATGTATTTTGGTCATTTTGCTTACGAGAGGGATCCCCCATCATTGAATCATTGAGTTGCATTTAGGTAGTGTAACATCCAGTGTTTTTTCGAGCTTGACCCATACTGGAGACTAATTGTTGGGTCTCTGTCAATTATAGGGTGTGGTCTAGACCTATTCTATCTGTTAAGTGTTAAGTGTGCACTACTCAGTGTGACACGATGTGCCCTGCTATAACATGAATTACGACTACCTTTGAAGTCACTGTTCCATTATTTTTATTATGATTATTATTGCCACTGTTCATCACACCCCCAACCGGCCCCAACCGGCCCCGTCAGACATCGCCTACCAAGAGCCTGGGTCTGTCCGAGGTTTTTCCTCGCCACTGTCGCAATAGCCACTGCTAATGCTTGCTCTTGAGGGAATTACTGTAATTGTTGGGGACTTGGAAATTATAGAGTGCGGTCTAGACCTACTCTATCTATAAAGTGTCTCGAGATAACTCTTGTTATGTTTTGATACTATAAATAAAATTGAATTGAAATGACATGACATGTCACTTTGAGATTAAAGGGTCGTTTCTGTTGATCAGTGTCAAAAAAGTCACATTAAATTATGTCATAATACAATAAAATCTGTGAACCATGTGAATACTTACAGTAGGTACAGTATGGACTGTATGAGATTGCATGTAAGGATAGGTCATAATTGTGCTGATTAGGTAGTGAGTCTGAAACTAGACCCATCTTAAAAATAAGGCCCCCAAGGTTTATATTGGGCATGTTTCCTTGTATTTTCTAGTAACTAACTTAACATTATTTTACAGAGACAAACATGATCCAAAGGGTGACCAAACAGAATTGCTCACCGTAGCTGATCTCAAACAAGCCAATGACATGAAGAAAATGGTGAAGGAACACCGTTCGAGACAACTTCAGTAAAAGTAGCAAGAAGTTGGAGCTACAGTTGTTGCGTTTTATATCAGTTTTACAGTAAATATGCCAGTAAAATATGGATAGTTCATGTTGTCCAATTGTTGCATTTTATAATCACATTTACATGTTTAGTAATTGAGAAATGTGCATGCAATATTTTAAATGTTTCACTTATAATTACTACATATATGCTTTGAGTTATACACAAGAATAGTATAGTTATGACAAAGTCATCATACGACTTTGAACTTTTTTCTCGTCACATTCTTTCTCATTTGAATGAATGACGTAGAAAATTGCCAGTTTGAATTAAAATTGAAGAAGCTGCAAGTGCATTTACCCAAAAATAAGCTGCACAATGTCAGATCAAATAAGCTTTGGTGTTTTTAAAGTTAAATCCATCCTAAAGTATAATTGTATATATTATTTCTTCAATAATTTGCAGCTAATTTTTAATTAATTTACATTTAAGGTCAGAAAAGGAATGCTTTACTACCAAAGGATAAGGATATATGCAGAATTTGTAATCTGCTTTCACTGTGAAATTGATCAACAGGTCTTTTAATACAAAGACGGCAATTTTCTGATGCTGTCAGAAAATGTTGTCACCATAGCAATACACAGACCTGTTTTTTATCTAACTCAACAACTGTTAAATCATATTGTAAACTCTATATTAATAATCCCTTAACCTGAATGGCAAATACGGAGGATGATGATGATAATGTTTTTTCACATAGGATGTGGTGGAAACTTTTTCAGCTAGAAACCTTGCAATGAAATCAAATTCCTTTTCATGTCGTGCCTTAAACACAAATTCTCTATTTTTACTCTCGCTGTTTTCTGTTGATTGCTACTTTTAACTTTTTATTGTTAACTACAAAAAACAGTGAGCTTTATTGTACATCATGCATAAGCAGGCACATGTGCATCATACTTTTAATGTTTGAGGGATAAAAATCATACCTGCCAACACTCTCGATATATGCGGTAGTCTACCTACTTTTAACCTCTTCTCCTGCCCTGCCCCCGATTTGTAATTTGTCCCGCTATTCTCCTGATTTCATTGTGATATGACTCAAATGGGTGTTTCACAGTTTCTGTGATATGTGCATACTGTAGGATATGTAACATAAACTACCCCGCCTGCAGTGCTGTGCGTCACTCGGAACATTCAAGTTTCCGTTTGAGTCAAGAGTCAACTGTACTGAAAATGGATGAAACTCTTTTTCATAGCCCAATATTGGCAGGTATGATAGTAATGTTTTATATTTTTTGGTGAAATAAAAGTAGATGAGAAAATGTTACTGCTTAATTGTGTTCAGTTCACTTTTTCCAGTATGCCTCATGCCAGCAATAGCCGTAGCCAGAGGCATTATGTTTTTGGGTTGTCCTTCCCATTCTTGTGAATGCGATATCTGAGGAATGCCTAAAGGGAATCTCTTAAATTTTTTGCAGAACCATCCACTGAGACTAAAGGGGCTTTTCCCAATTCCCAAATTTGTACCTCCTTGACTCCTAGATCCTCCGGCCGGAAATCATTCTCAGCATGCTATGTTGAAGGACGTCCCAATTCCTAAAATGCACATTAAGGAGTGAGGATCGAGGAGTTAAAATCCAGGGTACACTGATGTATCCTCACGGAAGACTTTTCACCCGCCGCAAGTAAACAAAGAGGCGTACCAGAGCGAACGGAGGAGAGATAGAGAAAAGGGCAGAGAGATATAAAGAAAATGGGTGGGAGAGAGAGAGAGAGAGATAATATCCACAGCTCCGTGGTTAACGTTACGGATCGGGCCGATCAGATCATACAAATTACCATTCTGATTGATAGCGGTTGGGTGAAATAATACACAATCAATGAGGAAAATAGTATTAACGTTCTCTAAAATGTGAACATAGCAGAGCTGCTGTCAGACAGACAGCTTCATTTGTAAGTCTGAGAGACGTTTGAGAAACAACTTGACTTCATTAGGATTATTTCAGAATCCAAAGGTCTAGTTCTGTTTGCTCTGTCCAGTTTATATAACTACAGTTAGTTTTGCTGCTTAAATACCGGGCAATATCTACTGCAGTGGATGGATGGAAACGTTTACAAGCAGCAGCTCTAATCATTAAAGTAAGCTAAATTGTTATAGAAAACACTCAAAGGCTAAATTAATACGATACATCATTTAAAAAGCAAAGGGGCCTGCTGAAGGACGATGTAGGATTTAAAATCAGAGAAAATAATTCATTCAGGTGGGTGGAAGATGTTACGCTTACAGGTGGATTAGCATAGAGAGCTTATCCACGCATTAATAGAGTGTGTTTGTGTGTACATAATATAGGCCTAGCCTTTATATTTGTATAGTTCTTTTCAAACAAACATTTGTAGTGTTTTACACTAAATCTATAGCCATACTGTGTACGTAGGCAAGGCTGGTATAAATATATAGGCCTGTGTGTGTGTGTTAAATACAACAAATACACAAATGTATGACCCCGTACATTCTCATCCACGTTGTGAATTGAATTCAAAGTAAATATATAGAAGTTTTCACGAACACATCTGCTCCTCTGTCGGAGATCATAAAATGCAGCGTATGACTAAACTATGGACAGCTGATGCAGTGGTGCGGCACGTCATATGTTATGCTAACTGCCGTCGCTTTTAATGGCGGCTCGGAGACAGAGATGTCTCGTGTTTGTTAAATGCCTGTTGCCCCGACTTCTCTCTCCTCGAGGCTCTCCCCCGACTCCTCGGCTCGAATCTCCTGTGGGCGGGACTAATGCCCTGTTTACACGAATACGCTTGTGGGTGAAAACGTAAAAATATTTGATCAGATGTGCCTTTTTGTTTAGACGGCGATGGCGTTTTGGGGGCTTAAAAACCTAAAAAAAAAACACCCTCCAGAGTGGAAATCTTAAAAATGCTGCGCCGTGTTCCCGTCAAAGGGTGTGTGTGTGTGTGTGTGTGTGTGTGTGTGTGTGTGTGTGTGTGTGTGTGTGCGCACGCCGTGTGTGTGCATTGTTTGGAGCAATACTGTAACTCCACCTCCTCGTCTGTCCAGACAAAATTGTCAAAATTATTTGTTGTTCGCTTTGCGCTACTAGGGAGAGGAGAGGGAGAGAGGAGGAGGAGAGGGAGACAAGTAGAAGGAAGGCTCTACGCAGGTGCACGGACTTGGTGGATCGCATTTCACCATTGACATATATATAATGGACCAACAGAGCCCGTTGCTCTGGACGGAGACCAGTGAAGGCTATTAGAAGCACTTTTCCGGTGATGGCCAGCTTTACTGCGCAGCCTCCAACTGAGAGAGACAGCGTAAATGTGACGTGAGCAACGTGTCTGAAAGTTGTAAGTCTTCTGGTAGCTGTGACAAGAGAAATCTCAATCATTCCCAATCTTACAGAGACGGAGAGTGTAGGTATATGTAAGGAGATAACATGGGCACAGGCTAATTACTGATCACTAACATTCTAGTTAACTTAGTAATTTAACCTAAACAGCTAATGGAAGTCCAAACTGCCTGCGAGCTTCTCCTGTACTATACGGTAATTCCTCTACTATGCGACAGTAAGTCTCGTGGTTATGACACAATCGTTAGCCTATTTTTACAAAAACGTCTGCTACGGAGCCATAACGTGAGCTACAAGGTAATGGAGCCTTTTAAACATTGTCGTGTTTCTTTAGAACTAAACAACGGACAAATAGAGTCTTTAAACGCTTCGGATGTAAAGTTATTCGTCTGTCAAGTGACGTAAAAAAATAATGGCGGTCAGCGGAATGCTAACAGGAGGTGATGGCCAGTTAGCAACAAAATGGCGCCATAGATGGCTCGAGTTCTGAAGCGAAGCTCACCCCCTTGCATTTCACACACTTTTGCGTCACTATATGCACGCAGATGGAGCCAATATGAGCACACGTCGCTACAACGACCTTTTCGAGAAGCTGGTTGAAGGAATGAAAGAGGGACGCTGTGTTCTGCCACCGCTGGTAAACTTTGAAAAAAAATCGTATTTTGCACGGCTGCATTTAAACGTGAATATTAGTGGAATGTTCTCTTTCATTAGCCATGTAAACCGCTTGGTCGGAATATTGTCTTTTACGGAATTAGGGCAAAAACAATAATATTATGTGCATGTAAACGTATTGATCGATGTAAACTGCAGCTTGACTGGTTGGCGGAAGCACACGATCACAAGGTGGTAGTTCTAGTTTCAAAAAGTCAGTCTGCCGGCGTTGCGAAGTAGAGCGATTATCTCTGCACAGCACAACGATCCTGTTCTCTCATTGTTTCTCTCTCTGACCTCTGTCTCTCACTCTTCAACAACAAGCTTTCTTACTCTGCATCGCTGTTACACATTCATGACAAACTGACCACAGCTACATTAGAAATCAAGCGAATCTCTTCCTGACAACAACTAATCGAAAACTGAAAGTATCTTTTAGGTGAATTGACTTTTAGGGAACAGACTGCAAATGTCTTCTCTGTGTATCTGACACGTTTAAAGTGTTAAAGTGCCCATATTATGAATAAATCCGCTAATCCTGCCTTGTAACTGACCAAAGTTGGAGAAACAGGCTTTCTTTTACTGTCTCTAGAGTTAGCTAGCTGACATGCTCTACATCTGAGCTACTGAGCATGAGTGCAATCAAAGATAGTAGTGAAGAAGAAGATGAAAAGAGGTCTCACTCTGTAGCTAAAACAGAGACCAGGTGAAAAGAGGATCTGCAGCAGTGAGAGAGAGCTGTGCAGTACAACTAAAATATGGTGTTTTTGAAAATTAAACCATGTAAACCTATTCTGGTACAACCTTAAAATACAGTTATGAACCTGAAAATGAGCATAATATGGGCGCTTTAAAAAGAAAAAAAAGATCTTATCATTCAATGAGGAAGGAAATGTTAATTCAATTAAAAGTGTAAGAAAAATCTCAAGTAGCCTACATGATGAAAACATAATTTTATTCCAGTTCCAGCACTTCATCCTGTGTGTCCAGATATTTCACAGCTTACAAAGCTCACATTTTTCTGATCTGATGTATCACAAGCTCAAGTATCAAAAAGCACATATGAAAAATCCCCCGGTATATGCAAAAATATCACAAAATCAATCACATATCAAAGATTTCAGAGCTCAGGAGAACAGGCACATAATTTTTATATCATAGTAAACATTCTGTACTGGAATTCCTTCATAGAAACATGGCTGTCGCTTCTGCTTTAACCATTAAGTGCATAATTTGGTCCTACCGCATCACTTCTATAACAGATAAACCCGTGGATTAACGGAGTCAGCACATTAATCCCTTCTTTCATCCTTCGTCCTTGCAACTTAGTTTGTAGGGGTGGAAGCACCAGAGGCCTTCGTGATGCGATACTGTCACGATATATTCAGATATATTGCAGTTTATTACCTTTTTCTTTCAGCTTGAAATTACACCCTCAAAAGAAAATTTGGTCAACATCTGTGTTATTTAAAAAGATAAAACATGTAGTGGACTGTAAACACAATTGATTTCCTTCATCTAGTACCTAAAACTTAAAATCTCATGTACAATTCAAGCAAAGACCAATACTTTCGTCTGTGTACCGATACAGTATTGCCACAAAAAAATAGTGCGATATAATGCAGTGTCTTATTCTTTTGCCCACCCGTACTAGTTTGTGCGATCTCAGTAATGTAGTCTCAAGTGCAGTTTATCTCCCAGAGCAGCTGTAATTAAACAAAATAACAGTACGGAAACAGCACCATCATGTAGTCCAACAGAGGAGCCACTGCTATCAGGTACATCCAGGATACAATGAATACACAAACTCGGGCTTGCCTTTTTTTGAGAAAATAAATAGAAAAATAATGCTTTACCGTTTTTCTAGCAACCACTGTGTTTTCCTGGAGGCACCTGATTAAAGACAAGGATGTAATAAAAGCTTTTTCTTATTTGGTAGCTTATATTGGCTTGTAGCTAAGAGTTATGTTGGAGTGTTTTTATATGTTGTCCGGGCTTAGGTTGATAGGAATATTATTTTTCTCTTTTCTTGTTTGGCTGACTGTTGCGTCCTCTCCTGGTTCGTCTTGAACTCGTACCTATGTGACACAAAACCAGTTTTAATCTTTTTTACTCCCGTCACTTCCACTGAAAGCACATCAAAGGATCTTTTAATGTCCGATGTGAAAAAAAGGACTGCTTATGGCAAGATAAAGCTGCTGAATGAAGAGAGGAGAAATTTGTGACTTACTGATCGTTCCATATTTCTCTAGTAATGCAGCAAACACAGCAATGTAAGCGTAGCCAATACCAGTGTCACTGTCACGTCCTGGAGAACAGATGTCAAATGTCAAGATTAGTTCTTTACTGTAGGATTCCAAAACACAAATACTGAACCAACTCATTCAACTGATGAGATATGTGGTTTGGTACTTACTTCAGAGTTTAAAAAAAGGGAACAAGCAATAAAATCAATCTGAGTAAATATTCCAACCTGTAATAACTGAGTCCTGAACACTTGATATGTTAATTTGTTAGCAAACTGTTGCTTATTTCCACATCCAGCCGTTATTAGTCTGTTATTAGTCTGGTTTGACGACGGTTCACTTACAGGATAGTTGCATATATGCAAACAACCCAGAGCAATTTTTTTTTACCCCTTTCAAGGAGTGTATGCTCCCGTTGCCAGACCTTCCTCCGCAGCGCTGTGGAGATAGGTCTGGCAATGCAAGACTGAGCCGTTACAGAACAACATGATGATTCATTTTTGTGTTCACCTGATGAATGTCAGTCCAATATTCTCTCTTTTAGCGGTATTGGTCTCTACTGTCTGTCCCTTTACCTGCTGTTGTGGGTTCTTTTTTTCTATTACTTACCGGGATACTTTTTTGGCTCTGGTTCTATGGAAAAAGAAAGCAAAAGAATAAAAAAATAAATAAAATAAAATACTTAAAGTGCCCATATTATGCTCATTTTCAGGTTCATAACTGTATTTAGAGGTTATACCAGAATAGGTTTACATGGTTTAATTTTCAAAAAATGCACCATATTTTTGTTGTACTGCACATTGCTGCAGCTCCTCTTTTCACCCTGTGTGTTGAGCCTCCGTTTTAGAATAGATGTGAGACATCTCACTAGTTCCATCTTTGTTGGGAGTCCAAAACACCTAGGTAAGGACTACTAGCCAGTCAAAGCAGAGTATGAGGGCGTGTCCTGACAGTCCCTAGGTAAACTACTAGCCAGTCAAAGCAGAGTATGAGGGCATGCCCTGACAGTACCTAGATAAAACTACTAGCCAGTCAGAAGCAGAGTATGATTCCCTGACAGTACCTGAGATAAGGACTACTAGCCAGTCAGAAGCAGATTATGAAGGCATGCCCTGACAGTATCTAGATAAGGACTACTAGCCAGTCAGAAGCAGAGTATGAGGGCGTGTTCTGACAGTACCTAGGTAAGGACTACTAGCCAGTCAGAAGCAGAGTATGAGGGTGTGTCCTGACAGTACCTAGGTAAGGACTACTAGCCAGTCAGAAGCAGAGTATGAGGGTGTGTCCTGACAGTACCCAGGTAAGGACTACTAGCCAGTCAGAAGCAGAGTATGAGGGCGTGCCATGCTAGCAGCTAGGCGAGCATTATAACGTGTCTCTGAAGTAAAGGCTGGACTACAATAGAGCTGTTTGGAGCAGTTTGTGAACAGTGTTTTCTGTTGGAGATGGTAAGTCCCTTTGGGGGGGGGGGACTTTGGGCTTTTTCCCTTTTTTGTAAACCTATAACATGCACAGAAAAGATATAAAACACAATAAAGGAAAGGGAAAAAGCCAAAAAGCGTAATACAAGCAAAATAATTATGTGAGCTAATCAAATCAGACTTTCCTGTGGGGAAAAAAACGCATGTTGATTTCCTGTTGCAGCATCACTGAACACTGTGTTTCAAACAAGTCCTCCAAATAGTAGTATAATTCCTACCATCTAATACGACCCACAGGAGCGTTTCATAGATTACTTGTTTGATCTCTAAAATGTCTGAAAATTTGTGAAAAATGTGGATTCCCAATGCCAGTCAGCAATGCCTGTCACGCAGTCCCCCACGCTGCACTGGGAAACTCAGACCACGCCACAGTCAACCGGATCCCCTCATACAGGCAGAAACTAAAACTTTCTAGACCTGTTGTGAAGCTGTGGCGGATCTTCAGGCGTGTTTGGACTGCACAGATCGGGACGTTTTCAGGACTAACAACTGTGATGTCATACATTAGTTTCTGTGAAGACAGCCACACACCAACACACACCACTAGAGGGTTCACTAACGACAAGCCCTGGTTTACAGCCAAACTCAGACAGCTGAAGAAGTTCAACCTGTCCAAGACTATGATGGTGCACTTCTACACGGCCATCGTTGAGTCTGGTATGCTGCCAGGTGGGCAGGAACTGTTTGATCCCCTCCCCTCTGGCTGGAGGCCACGGTCTATCAGGACCAAAACCACAAAAACTCAGCAGTAAGACTCACCAACAAGGCCCCGGACCCCACTGACTATTATGTATTTTTGTATGCACCTTTCACCAAGGCAAATTCCATAAGTTTACTTATTGTGGCTCTGATGTTCTCAAATGTCTTGTTATTTCCACAACTCAAATATATTCAGTTTACTGAAATATTCACATGTAACTAAGCTGACATCAGAGTTTCCTTTTTTTTCATGAATGTAACTATGAAATTATAAGCATTACCTCTGCAGCTCTTCATTTAATTATTCTTTAATATATAAGCAAACAAGCAGAAAATAAAGATAATTTAAGTGACTATTACAAAAATGAATGCACTTAGTTGTCTGCAATTTCTATATTTAACTTACGGTTGGGTATTGGGCTTTGTTGTGCTTTTCTGGATTGTCCACTGCAAAAAAGACAAAAGTGATTAGGTAATCAGGAAAGATGGGACACATGCCTTCTTATATTTAGAAAATGTGTGACATGCACCTGCTAACACCTCTGTGAAATTCACTTTCTTCCTGCAGGTCTTTAAGAAATGTAGATGGATCTAAAGCTTTTTCTGATTGTACTTGAGTTTACAGGGTTGCTACATTCTAACATGTCCTTATTAGGCTTAATTTTCTCATTTTTTAATGCTTTTTCCGATTTTGAAATTTTTTAGTGTCTTTCTATCTTCCATATGATGTTTTTTTTTTTTTTTGTCTTTGGAATTTGATTTGATGTCAGATTATTATGGACTGCCCTTCAATGATTTGTCGAGTATAAATGAAGGTTATATGAATGGAAAAAATGTGTTGGTTTTTATTGGCTTCCTGGCAACTGATGCCAGTAAGTTAAGGCCTCATCTACAGTAATGTGTGTATCTAATGTGTGTCATCAAGCAATGAAAGTTACACTGTTTGGTCTTTAGTTCAGTAGAGCAGGGGAGTTGGAGACGTTTAGTTCGAACAATGCATTTGTATGTTCCCGCGTCACTTTCTCCAAATTGGTAGATTTTCCACGCTAGTTTCCCTTTGCTAAGGTCCCAGCTGCGGTCAGAAGACACTTTGTCACAAAATCGTTTTGCCTGATCTGTATCAGAAAAACCTCCACTTTTGTAAACCAAGGCAATGTCGGAATTCTGTTTGCATTCAAAAACAAAGGCTTTCCACTTTGTTGCATCGCATCGAGGTTCAATGGTGCTGCCAGTCCAAAGTGATGTTTACCTCCTTCTTCTTCTAGTCCAGGCTCTTTGGGCAAAGTTGGTTGGACATTTTCTGTAACAAGAAACAACATGAAACCATCAGAATAGAAAACTGAAAACAATGTAAACCTATCCTTTAACCCTCAGGTTGTCCTCTATATTTTTTGGACAATTTAAAATTTGGGTTTAAACCTCAAACTTGTGCCCAAAAATAACATGAATTGTTCTATATTTTGCATCCTTCTTATCCTTAAATTAAGGACCAAATTCAAAGTTTCATTGCATTTTGGGTTCCTTTATTCAAGATGATAGCTTTTTTCTTGAAATGGTTTTTTTTGTCCGTATCCAGACTAAATTTGTCAAGAAAATCTCAAAAATAAAAAGGCAAAAAAAAAAGCTGGGAAAAATGACAAAAAAGTCAGAAAATTTGTTCCATTTTCAATTTTGACCCAGAAGGACAATGAGTTGCAAAGTCCTCAAGCAATGAAAGGGTCAAGAAGTGGAACTATTTGATCTTTATTGAAAAAGTTCAGTAGAGCATATACATGTTAAATGATGTTAAATAGTTCCAACTTTAGCACTGGTATTATGACACAGCATCACTCTCATGTCAAGTCTGTGGAACACTTTCCACTGGTAAGGACTAAGCCTTGGTACATGCATGGGGCACACATTCTACCAGGTGAGCCACTAGGGCGCCCCCAAGGTTTTACTTTTTATTGAGTTTGAGTTGACTAAAATGTTTCTTTTGTAAACCAGGGTTTTGTTGACTAGAACAGCTTGCATTCAAAAACAACATTATCTTTATTTAGAGAACTTAAATCTGATGATCTTTAACACCTGACTGCTTCAAGATTCTACCATTTCTTGTAGCAATGAAGCGAGGAGTTACACTGACACTATAAGGGGGAAACAGCATTTGTTTTTTAACTTGCCGCATTCCTCACTTTGCTCTGCCTTTGGCACTGTGAACACAGAAAAAAATGACAAAAACATTAAAATCAGAGATGGGACGTATCCTTTAACCCTTTGTTACTGTCCTCAATATTTTTTCAGATATTTTGGGTTTATGTTTATTTTTGTGCCCAAATTTTTACTTTTACTTTTATGCATTTTTTGTGTTTTATTCAATTTTTCTAGCATTTGATTTTACAAAATTAGCTTGTTACTTTAGTTTCAAATAAACTTCAGTGGAAAAAGTTTTTTTATTATTTTTTTTGCCACAAAAAATTCAATAAAAGTACCGGAAGGACAATGAGTTGCAAACTCGACAGAAAGAAAACACAAGGGTTAAGAAGTAACTGGAGTTTATGCATTTATCCGAAACCAAGACATAAAGCCCTAAAGAAAATCAAGGTTAAAAGTTTCTAATGTTTAATTATGTTCTTTTTTATTTTAACTGACTTTTGACTTTTGAATAAAATTCTGGGTTCATTGTTTTTGTTTGTTTATGTTTTATAAAGAGTTTAACCTTGCCAGACCGTCAACAAAGATAGAAATAATATCACATCCATACAGGGATAGTAGTAAACATGCTGTTAAAACATAACTTGGACATAGGACACTCTGGTGTTTAATGCTTAATCTTTGAGCTACTTTAGTTCAGGTGTGAATCGGTTACGGAAAGCAAAAGGGTATCGGACCATCTCTACTACAAAGAATGAAAATGCCCTCATCAGCTGAGTGAGCGGGTTGTTAAAAGGGGCCTTTAAATGTTAAGGGATATGTTAAGGGCATCTGGTTTTCTTATAGAATCACAATTGAATTCAAATATTTTTCACAGCTTATTTTGAATTTTTATTAACCTGAACAGTCCTGCCACTCTCCCACAACAATCATATAGGCTATGTGATGTTTTGATGCCTTTAGACATCCATTTAAAATGTTCAACCGCATATATATATATATATATATATATATATATATATATATAAAAAAGAGCCTTTTTTTGTCCACTGAGGTTTCTCAGCTTGCACTTTGCTAACATTTATGCACTCCAGGTACACAAAAAATGGTTGTCAACAAGGCTACTTTTAATTTAGCATACATTAGACTGTCCTTGCCTGTAACATTATGTTTTATTTAGACTAAATCAGTCCTTTGTATAACACAAGTATTTGTATCGTGTATTGAGTCATAAATATATTTTGCAATATTTGATTGAAACATATGTCTCATATCAGACTGTCCTGGGAAATGTGTTTGCATTATTTGAACGCATATGTACATTACATTTCCAGTTTTGTCTCAGCCTCTGTGACATGACTTAACAAACAACCCAGATAAAGATCTGTTTGTTCACTCCAAATGAGATAAAATTTAAATTTCAGAGATTAAATTTAAAAAAAAAAAATATTAGGCAAATTAAGAATCAAAGAGAAGGCTAAAGTGTTCTATCAGCCTGATGAGACAGCATTTCCTTCATGATTAGCCGACAATCAGTTCGGCCTGACTACTTTATGATAGGATGGGTTTATATTTGAATATTCACCACAAACTGTACTTTTTGTCTTATCTACGAACTTTTTGTATAGGTATCTCCTCTTATCATGGAGGATTAATGGACAGAACAATGGCAGTGGTGGCATTTTCAGGGAAACCATAAACTGTAAAGTGAGAAACCCATTTGGCCGCGGGCATACTTTCTTTTCTTTTTGCGGTTTTTAACCAAAGTTCAATCAAGCAACACATTGCTAAGTAACTGAAATTAAGTACACAAATGAACCACGATCCTATTAAAAAAATAAGATATAGACCACACAGATATAAATATAAATTTAGCCTAAGGTAGTAAGCTATAGGCCTTATGATGTAACGTACCTGTGGCGGCTGCCTTGAGGACCAGAACTATAAAAACAATAGATCCAATCAAAAGGATAGTTCTCCCATTCATCGCTGTGTCGAAGTGTCGTTCGTCTGTATTTTAAAAGAGTGAAAAGTGCTACATGTCCGTCCTCAGAACTTGACCAAAAATAGCTGCGTCATTACCAACTTTTACTTTCGTTCTGATGGTCTATGTTAGTATACAAAACAGGACGGATAGAAGTCCATCTTATTCGTTGTCAAAAAGCTCCCTGTCTGGCGTTCAGTCATAATCCCACAGATGGTAGCATCGCACCATTGGCTCCTCAGCTAAGCACTTATACACCAAATGGCACCGCTCCCATTCACTCGCAATCGGGTTGGTGCCTTTACGCTGCGCCAGAGTGTGAGGCGTGCGGATAACTGCCAAAAGTGCCAAAAAAAAAGCTTTAAAACACTATAAGGGTAAAAGAAACACAATACCTTTATTGCCCAGGAGTTTGTGTAACAGCTGTTTCCTGCAACAAATTCCAGCACAAAGCACAGTCCCTCCGTCTCTTTATTTTGATTTATCTCTTTCTCTCTCTCTCTCTCTCTCTCTCTCTATCTCCGCCAGGAAGTCGACGGGCTCAGTGGTGTAGTCTAATGTCTCAGGCCGTCAGGACAGTGCGCTGGGCTGTAAAGAATTTTGTTTTGTTGGAGAAAATGCATTATTCAAGGAATCAGGTAAAAGCAAAAGCACGTAGACATCAAGCCTGGTTCTTACAGAAATAATAATAATAATAATAATAATAATAATAATAACAATAATAATTGCCTTTATTTGATATAGAACCTTTTACAGACAAAGTCACAAAATATATCTTCACATGATAAACATTTGTAAAAAAAAATTGGGCAAAAAAATACAGTAAGATCCAAAATCAGAAAATAAACAAGGGGTAAGAGAAAATAAGTATTGAATGACCAATGAAAATCATTTCAACGATTCAAACCTAAAACCCAAATTTATTAGACGAGGGATCAAAATAGTGAAAAAAACATAGACATCTTCAAGCTGCTTTTAAAAATTCAATAAAAAACTGCAAAATAATACAAACGGACAATAAATTCACAGATAGGCCTACATTACATACAAAAATAAAGAAAAAGAGGTACATGTAAACATATAAATAAATCACATTCAGTCAGGTTTCAGCTGAAAAAGCTGAAAACGTTTCTAAAAATGTCCTACTTTTTGTTGTTCAACAGTCTTGAGTAGAGATTTTAGTTTGATGAGAAAGATTAGGAGTGAATATGAAATTTGGCATATAGAATAGTGACCTTAATTGAATATCCAAGAGCTCCATTTCCCAAAACATATCATATCTTTATGGTTAAAAGAGTAGACAGAGTTAGTGGGTGCTTTAAAGCAAATTGACCATAGCAGAGCGGCCTGTAGCAGAGTCAGCTGTTTGGGCGGAGTTAGCAACTCCTTCAGCTGCACGGCTTCCGGCCTCGCCTATAGCCACTCAATGATCCCTCCTAGATGCTCGCTCCTCCGGGCAGAAATAAGAGCTTTGAGACTGCTTTCACCAAGGAGGGACAGAACTACATCCGGTTCAGCCCGAGGACCGAGACATAGGCGCGGGAAGTGGGGGCGCTGGGGGTGCTGCAGCTTTAAAACTGCAATGACAATAAAATGATAGCTTATAAATAGCTCTGGTTGTTGTTTCTGTTCCACGACATTTTGAATGTCATGTTTGGGGTGTGTGGGATGAAGAGAGGGATAATTTTAGTAATTTTAAAACGACAAGCATTCCACTCAGTCCTAGACATTTTGGATGATCTGATATTTTTAGGGTCTCATGGCAGAGTTTATCAGCTTTGGTGTACCAAAATCATCGTAAGATAGAGACACGGTGTCTTACATCTCTGCGTCTTTATTTCCTGCCGGTGTGCAGGCCCAGATGGCAGCCTATATTTAGCCTAGTATGATTGTGATTTATGTATGTGTCAAAAGTGAAGAATTTTAATATATAATAAGATCCCTATATGCCACTTATTTTATTATTGCATGTTAATTGCTGTGTCGGTGTGTTCTTTTATTCATTAATTGCATGTGTGTTTTTTAAGGATTTTAGCGTTTGCATGTTTTAATCCTGTTTGCTGTGCCCGTGTTTGTATAAATCTGCTGCATGTGTAACTGTAAATTATGAATGAACTGTTCACGCCCCCTCCCTTTGACTTGGCCTGGATTGATGAGCTGAATAAAGACAGGTGTGAAACTAATTAACTGATTGAAGACAGGTGTGGCAGAGAGACCGGGAGCAATGAAAAGGGACAACTGAGAAAAGACAGAGGAGGAAGGAACACAGGAAGCAGTGGAAGAGAGAGGAAGCGAGCAGCAAGACAGGAGTGGTGAACTGTGGGCCGCAGGTGGCGTGGGACTGGTGGCAGAGAGGACACAGGACAGGACAGGACTGGAGGTGAAGCTGGATTAGAGGACGGTCGAGATCTGCGAGGCCTGTGCTGACGCTGTCCGGGCGTGCAGGAGGCATACCGGTCGAGTTTTGGATTCGAAAATAAGGGAAATTTTCCGGGCGCCCACCGCGAACAGTCCCACCACCCCAACCAAGCTCCAGTATCCCTTATATTTTAAGACGGGTGTACAAGAAAGCTAAAATCACCACTTGATGCAGAATGCTGAAAACATTTACAATTTATAACATTGTTTGTCTTTACATTTAGCAAAATTTTATTTTCATTCCACACATTCTTTTCATTTCATATTGCTTTTCTTTTACAGTTTTTCTTTTCATTTCACATAACTTTTCTTTACTCTTTTTACTCTCTTACTTTTTCTTTTTTTAAGTTCACCACAATCTACAAAAGAACTACTTCCATGTGCGCCCTCGTTTAGAAGTCTCCCAGCTAATCCTGCCTTGGAACTGACTGAAGAAACAGGCTTTCTTTTACTGTCTATGGAGCTAGCTGACATGATCTACATCTGAGCTACTGAGCATGTGCGATTGCAATCAAAGATAGTTCAGAAGAAGAAGAAGAAAAGAGGTCTCACTCTGTAGCTAAAATAGAAACCTGGTGAAAAGAGGAGCTGCAGCAGTGAGAGAGAGCTGTGCAGTACAACTAAAATATGGTGTTTTTTGAAAATTAAACCATGTAAACCTATTCTGGTACAACCTTAAAATACAGTTATGAACCTGAAAATGTGTATAATATGGGCGCTTTAACATGAAAAAGCTTAACGTGGTTTAATGTACCTAAACAGCGATCAATGATTAACAAATTTCTCTCTCATATTGCTCCTCATAACCACTGAAATCACACTTCTCAGCCTCCCTGGTAAAGTCTACTCCAAGGTGCTGGAAAGGAGGGTTCGGCCGATAGTCGAACCTCGGGTTGAGGAGGAACAATGCGGATTCCGGCCCTGGTCGTGGAACAACGGACCAGCTCTTCACTCGCAAGGATCCTGGAGGGAGCCTGGGAGTATGCCCAACCGGTCTACATGTGTTTTGTGGATCTGGAGAAGGTTTGTTGACCGGGTCCCCCGGGAGATACTGTGGGAGGTGCTGCGGAGTATGGGGTGAGGGGGTCTCTACCAGGGCCATCCAATCTCTGTATGACCAAAGTGAGAGCTGTGTCCGGGTTCTCGGTAGTAAGTCGGACTCGTTTCAGGTGAGGGTTTGCCTCCGCCAGGGCAAGCGATTTGTCACCAATCCTGTTTGTAATATTTATGGACAGGATATCGAGGCGTAGTCGGGGTGGGGAGGGGTTGCAGTTTGGTGGGCTGGGGATCTCATCGCTACTCTTTGCAGATGATGTGGTCCTGATGGCATCATCGGCCTGCGACCTTCAGCACTCACTGGATCGGTTCGCAACAGAGTGTGAAGCGGTTGGGATGAGGATCAGCACCTCTAAATCGGAGGCCATGGTTCTCAGCAGGAAACCGATGGAATGCCTTCTCCAGGTAGGGAATGAGTCCTTACCCCAAGTGAAGGAGTTCAAGTACCTTGGGGTTTTGTTCGCCAATTGAGGGACAATGGAGCGGAGATTGGTCGGAGAATCGGTTTGTGCAGCGGGTGCGGTATTACATTCAATCTATCGCACTGCTAGACAAAAAAAGAGAGCTGAGCCAGAAGGCAAAGCTCTCGATCTACCGGGCAACTTCAAACCTCCTACCTCACCTATGGTCATGAAGGCTGGGTCATGACCGAAAGAACGAGATCCAGGGTACAAGCGTTATAAAATGGGTTTCCTCAGGAGGGTGGCTGGCGTCTCCCTTAGAGATAGGGTGAGAAGCTCAGTCATCCGTGAGGAGCTCGGAGTCAGAGCCGCTGCTCCTTTTGCGTTGAAAGGAGCCAGTTGAGGTGGTTCGGCATCTGGTAAGGATGCCCCTGGGCGCCTCCCTAGGGAGGTGTTCCAGGCACGTCCAGCTGGGAGGAGGCCTCGGGAAGACCCAGGACTAGGTGGAGGGATTATATCTCCAACCTGGCCTGGGAACGACTTTTTGGGATCCCCAGTCGGAGCTGGTTAATGTTGCTCGGGAAAGGGAAGTTTGGGGTCCCCTGTTGAGCTGCTCCCCCATTTTTGACAATTGGATAAGCGGATTTTGAAGATAGATGGAACCACTGAAAACTGTGAAACATTTGGTGAGGTACATTAAACCACGTTAAGCTTTTTCACATTAGGACTTATAAAGCCCATGAGAACCGTGGAGAGTCAACCCACAGCCGCTCCACTGCCCTGCTGAAAATGTGAAGAAGAAACACTTAATGTCAGATAACGTCCATAATAATTGGAGTTTGGGTTCGATTTCTTTTTTAACAGTTGTCAGTGGTTATGAGAGATACATTTGGTAATCATTGATAATTGTTTAGGTACATTAAACCAAATTAAGCCTTTTCCTCGCTATAGGCGCAAATGAAGAAGAAAACGTTAATGTGAGATAACTTCTATAATTGTTGGATTCCGGTTTAGTTTTTTTGACAGTCTTAAGTGTTCATGACAAGATATGGCCATGAGAAATTTGGTGATCATTAATTGTTGTTTAGATACATTAAACCACATTAAGCATTTTAGAATGTCCTGTTGGGATATAGTTTGTACACCTTCAGCTCAGCTGTACTTCATGGAGGGGCAAGTGAGTGGTCTGCAGAACACAGAGCCTGTGTAACATAATTTAGTATCTTTAGAATCTATGTGGACCGTGGCTCCCCTTTTGCATCCTTCCCTGTATTGTTTTCCAGTCGTACCTATACGACACAAAACAGATTATTAGTCAGTGCCTTACAAAATGGCTCATGAGCATTTTCGTTCCGACCACTCTGGTAAACGTGGTTAAGTTTAGATGAGTAAAAACAACTTGGTTAAAGCTCTGTGGCATGATTCAATGGCAGCCTTTAACACAATGCAGGAGCATCACATATTAAAAAGAAGAATCATCTATCTGAGGCAGCAAAGAATTTAAAAAAGAGAGGCTAAGATGTGAAAAGATTCATTCGGTCATTGACACTTCTAATATCTGATTGGTTGTTATTTTATGGGAGGAGGCAGAGGAATGTAATCTTTTTTTTTTTCACAGATTATCTGATTCCCGTAGTGCTGTCACAATATAGTGACAGTTTGAGCAAATGTATTTGTTTCATGGAAGTCATAAAATAGTCATAAAAGTCACTTCAGTTTCTTCAAGTTAACTTGTGAATTGTGCAAAATATAATATACCGGTATGTAATCTCACTCTTTTCTTTTAAAAATGTGTTATAATTGCAAATAAACATGTTTGAGGAACTGTATGAATGGGGAATGTCCTGTGCCATGAAGGAATGGCACAGGAGTTGTATCTGCATGTTTGTTATAGCGTACAGGACTTTTTCTTACAGTTCTTACCTGTTTTTGTCTTTGGCTCTGTGGAAGAAATGAAAAAAACACAGCGTGCTATAATGTTTGCTTACAATAAACGAAATTAACAAAAACTGATCTTCCATAAGACTGTGTGCATTTATAACAAAAACTATTCATTTTAATACGGCTCTGTTTTCGACCCCATTAAGTGTTAAAAGGATAGGTTCACAATGTTTGTCTGAAAAACAATAGTGAAAGAAAACCTGTTACACTGTACGTATGGCCTTTGAACTGCTGTTTGGAGACGGGCTTAAAAACTGTGAACCTATTCTTTTAAATGGGGAAACTGAAGAGAGGAGACATTTGAGACTTACTGTTGTTTCCACATATAGCCAATGACAGCAACAATCACAAATATAGCTCCTATGCCAATACAAATTGGTACCGGGTTTTCTCAAAGAATAGAGGAAAGATGTCAAGATTTGTTTTTCACTTTGGATCCAACATAACATCCATCCATTCATTTCACACACCAACTTCGCCTGCTCAGGGTCACAACTCAATGGACCGCGCGGTATTACCGTTTACAATGTTCTCCTAAAATATCAGAACAATCAGCTCTCTGAGAATTGCAGGTCCCTAAATTCCCCTGCTGACACTGTTAAAAGGAATAATGTTCCTTAATGGATCCTAAATCAGGACTTCAATATAGGTCGACTACTGCGTCTTTGCATTGACTTTGTATGGAATTGCGCCGCGTAATTCGCAAGAATTTACATCCTGGTACAAAACACACAGCCACAGTCCGGGACCCCTCTAGGGGGTGCTCAGATTCTCTGCAGGGGGGCCTCCAAATTATTTTTTTTTTTTAATTCTTTCAAAAATTAAAATGTCTTAACATGAATCCAACATATTATTAGCAAATATAAATCCCCACTGATACTGGCCTATAGGTAAGGAAGTCCCTGCTCCAACTCTCAGTTAAGGGGTCCTTGGTTTAAAAAACTTATAGAGTACAGTAAACACAGCCCTTACCGCCACTTATTTTTGGATCTGGCTTTGGCTTTGACTCTGTGTCTGTGGAAAAAAACTAATTGTAATGTGTAAATTGTGTTTAAGAGTTAACATGTTACAATTGTATAACCTAATGGTTTCTCTTATGTCATTTTAACATGTATTAGGTTAGATGTAGCCTACTCACCAACAATGAGGGTAACGCTGTATTTTCTGACTTCAATTGAGCTGGATTTGTTTTTAAAACGAACATGGCAGGTGTAATTTCCAGCATCCAGATCCGTTACATTGGTGTCCTGCATCCGCTGCATCCACCCGTGCTCTGCAGTGCCACAATACATCCTGCAACACCCTGCTGTGATGTTCATACGCACAGAGTAGTCAGGATCCGGTAAAGGAGACTGCACTACTCAGTATGACACGATGTGCCCTGCTATGACATGAACTACAACAACTACCTTCAAAGTCACTGTTCCATTATCTTTATTATGACTATTATCACCACTGTTCATCACACCCCCAACCTGCCCCGTCAGACACCGCCTACCAAGAGTCTGGGTCTGCCGAGGTTTCTTCCTAAAAGGGAGTTTTTCCTCGCCACTGTCGCAACAGCCACTGCTAATGCTTGCTCTTGAGGGAATTACTGTAATTGTTGGTGCTTTGTAAATTATAGAGTGTGGTCTACACCTACTCTATCTGTAAAGTGTCTCGAGATAACTCTTGTTATGATTTGATACTATAAATAAAATTGAATTGAATAAAGCTGTCAGATGAAATGTAGCGGAGTAGAAGTAGAAAGTCGCTCAGAGTACCTCAAATTTGTACTTAAGTACAGTACCTGAGTAAATGTACATTTCACACCTGCCAATGACGACAGTGATATCATGTCCACAGTGTTTCTTTATGTAAATGTGTTGCCTGTAAACTGCATATGATGATACCCATTTGTAAAAAGTCTGGATTCATACTTTATCAGGTCTGTCGAGACGACAAGCAAACCTTTTAAAATGTTTTCTGGATGGAGTTTGGATCGATCAGGGCTCTGCTAACACTGGAGCTGCTCCATAAACACAACAACAGACATATCATTTCACAACTTACCAGGTAGTCACATTTCCCCGCTTACCTTTCCCAAAGAAACCTCCTTTCTAAACACTGGTTGGCTTTTGCTACACATCTACACATGAATTTCTCGCTCAAGTTCAAATATTTCAACTCTGGCGAACTCACGGCGTGGCACGAATGAGACAAATTTGTGCCGCGTGCCACGACTTTGCGTCTATTTGCGTCCTTGCATTGACTTTGTATGGAATTGCGCCGCCGATACAGAATATCTAAACCGTAAAGAGGCGATTCTGTCTGACATCCAAGAAAAATAGCTCATTAAAATGTTTTCAAAATGTGCCTATTTTAATTTCCTGACCAGCTACGGTTATGGACAAACAAGGTTTTCGCCCAACAGTGACGAATATGTGATTTATTTCCTCCCAGCTCAGCATGCAGATGCTTTTCCTCCTCCTCCTACTCCTTCTCCTCCTCCTCCGATGATACCTCTGCCCCAGCTGCTGTGCTCCGTCCTGCTCTTCCTCTTCTACACAGCCATCCTCATACTGTGTATCTACAAGTACTGGAAGTGGGCTCGAGATAAGAACTCCTCTGAAAAGTATACTATGCTGATGACTTAGTCCTGTCTCAGTATATTGCTGGCCTTCAACTTATGGCGTTTTTTCCACTACATGGGAGCTGCTCCACTCGCCTTGACTCTACTCACCTTTTTTGGTTTTCCATTATGAAATTATGGTACCTGCCAACAGGTACTTTTTTTATTATCACCTCCGTCGAGGTTCCAAGCAAGCTGAGGCGATACCAAAAGGTGACGTGAAAACCTGCAGACTACTGATTGGTCGGAGAGAATCATCACTAATCACTGTGTCATCATTGCTAGCGACAGACGGGGGTGTCCTGAACAAACCCGGCATTTTTAAATAGGCACCACAGCCAAGCTGAGCCGAGTAGAGCTGGTACTAGCAGTGGGTAAGCACCAATGGTGTTTTAATGTAACAAGTACAAATAATTTGTTACTGCACGTATCTGTACTTTACTTTGTTATGTATATTTCTGGAAACTTTTAATTTTACTCCACTATATATCCTAAATAGAATGGATACTTTTACTCCACTACATTTCCCCTACGCATCTTTGTTTCTCGCAACAAAATGAAAAATCTGTTCCTGTTTTTCTCTTTGTAGATTTCAGACTTTGTATTTGATGTTTAAGAAGGTGTGCAAACCCTGAATATTTTGCTTTACTAAAAGGAATCCACAATTAAATTCATAATCAAAGTGTTTTTTTTAACTTTTACTTCTAATAGTTAACATTTAACATCATAAAATTACTTTTGATACTCAGGTACAGTAAATATCAGATACTGTAAGACTTTTACTGAAGGAATATTCAAAAGGAGAATTTTACTTCAAACAAAGTCATTTTCTGGTAAGATCCTTGAACTTTTGCTGAAGTACTGCTTTTTAAGTACTTTATACAAGACTGAAGACATCAAATTTAACTCTAAAAAGAGTGTTGTCATCATTGCAAAAACCAAGGAGGATCAGAGGCAAGTTGTTCTAACTCTGCTCTAACTCTCTAGCTCTTCTAGCTGACCAAGCACTAAATGTGGTAAAGAAAGTGAGATATTTGGGTCACATCAGAAAGGATTGATGATGATGATGATGATGATGATGATGATGATGATGATGACGACGTGCAGTACCAGTGTTGCAAACTGTACCGTATGCACAAACTTTCTCTGCTCTGGTTTCTCCTGCAGCTTGAGCCGACAGAAAGAGGAGAGTTTCTCATCGCTTCACGCAGGAATAACGAGTTCTATTTCCTGCTCGGTAACAGAAGAAAAAGAAGACAAAGTGCAATTTGTCCCTGACATTATACAGCCTGTTTATAAGCTGACCAATATCTCTGGAGATACGACTATAGGCTTTATTTCTTATTATCCATCCTATGTTTATCATTGAGTATTATCTCATTTTTATAAGCTAATATTGTGATGCTTCCAGGAAAATGAACACGTTTCACATCAAACTGTTGATAACCTTAACGTTCTGAATGTTATTGGTTTGTTGAAATTATCTTTCAATAAAGATTGTCTATGGCTGATGTTTTTACAGACAGGAAGGACAGGAAGGGCAGAGAAGCTGGCGTACAATCAAACCAGAGTTGGAAAAAAACTGGGTTGGATTTATCCCAACGTGGGTTGATGGTACAACCCAACATAACCCGTCAAATATGGACCCGTATTGTTGGAACAACCTTTGGTTGACCCAGTATGTTGGGTTGTACCATCAACCCAAGTTGGGTAAAATTCAACGCAGATTTGTTTGATGTGTAAACCATGGACATTTTTTTATGAACACACTTTATTTACAACAACAACATAAACCAAACAAATACAGACGTTAATAATTGACAATGCAACTTCTCATCTCAATACATTTTGCAGCATTGACAGCTCAACATACACAGCTTTGAATCGTCATGTAATTTATCTGCAGGCATATTTTTTTGTACCTACACAGCATTTCAGAGACTCCTTCAAATAAAAGTACCCAAAAGAATGGTTTAGATTTTTTGAGGATTTATGAATATATTTACCTAATAATAACACAAGGTTAATACTTTTTTTTTGTAGTTCCTCTTTGTAATCAAAACCAGTGACAAAGCTCTTACAGTCGTCTTTAACATGGATCTTCGTTTTGCATAGTATAAATTCTTCCGAGTTTGACCAAAGCCTCGGGGAATAATAGCAGCAATAAAACAAAAGATGTAGCAATGTTTTAGTGTCATCGCAAAAAGCTACATTTGGCATCAATCTCTGTGAATTTTGATAAGTGAAAGTTGGATGGATACAGTGGCACTCATAAGTTTAGTCATAAGTTTACCTTTAAGGACACCAATTTTCTTTGTGAATGAATAATGTATTGTAAATAAATAAATGTTATTCCTTAGAATACAGGGGCATAAGTCAGTCCACCCCTATGTTAAATTCCCATAGAGGCAGGCAGATGTTTATTTTTAAAGGCCAGTTATTTCATGGATCCAGGATACTATGCATCCTGATAGAATTCCTTTGGCCTTTGGAATTAAAATAGCCCCCCAAATCATCACATACCCTTCACCATGCCTAGAGATTGGCATGGTTTTATTTCAGTCAGCCTAATAGCTGGTTTGATTTGCATTGAGAGATGATTTTATGGAGTAATTAAGTACCCCAAGCTCGGCTCAAAATCTGACAAAAATATTTTAAACTTTAAACTTTGTCGATCACAAAAACAGAGATTCAGCAACTCTATGGCCTATTTCTTGCTTAAAATGTTTACAGAAACACGTTTTGGTGAACTATTTTCGTAAAATACGAGATTGTATTCAGAACGAGCTGCCATTAAAAGTCTGTTTTGAAATTCGGGAGCAGCCAGACCCACGTGACGCATTCGTCCAATCAGCTGCCATATGTTGCGTTCGTCACGCTCATCCCGCTCGACATTTCCGATAAGTGTTTTAACATAGGTGTTGAAAGTGGGCACTACGGCAGTAAGTAGTTAGTGCACATTAGCAGTGTACTGACGAGCAGTGCGACGCACACACGCTCCGAACCTAGACAAACGAACCGAACAATGTTTTTTCATGAACCGTGCCACCCCTAGCGTTTACATTCTGCTGAAAATTGTGCTCAGCTGACGTAAATGATCTGAGTAAGGGGATCCTCCGATCCCCGATCAATAAAAAAATGCCCCTATTGGCTCGGAACCAATACTTCCTATAGGGACATCCCTAGTTTTCAGTAAACATTTTACACATTCCGTCCTCTTCATCCTTTTAATTGTAAATGTAAAATTATTCTGGCTTTCCTTTCTCTTTTGATTCTCAAAAAGAGAAAATGTCTCAGAAACAATTTCAACTTGGAGCGTAGCACTCGGCGGCAATTTTCAGCACCTTGGGTAGCGCTTCCTCCGAGTTTCTCCACCGCGCTCCCCAATATTAATACAAAGGCACAGCTAGCGCAGAGTGTTTTTACAGCACATCATGTGTAGTTAGCTCAATTCATCAATTATATGAGCAAATTCCTCATGTGAACACTAAACGCTGGGCGGTATGGCCTAAAATTTCAAAATTCATAAAGGTGTAGCTGCTGTTTATACGGTCCAGCCGTAGTTAAAACTTACTTGTAATAAGCCTGTTTCTGAAGATGATTGGCTATGACTTGTTTTGACAGTTAGGTATAGCAGGGCAGTGCAAAATTATTTACCTGAGCTTGTTTTACTGGAATGTAATAAAAGTACTTTTGGCAAGTAAAGAGCAGCTACAGACTGGCCAAAGACTGGACATAAAGACTAAAGATGTCCCTGCTCCAGAGGGTTTGCGTCCCTGATCACTTCCAGCTGAATCCCTTCCCCTCTTTCGTTTTGGTCGTTTGGTTCGTCTGTGAGAAGAGAAGGTGAGAGAAGTTTACAAGGCAGATAATGAAACCCAAAAATAAAAATGCATTGTCAATCACACATTAGTCATCTTTAAAGTTAAAATAACAGTTCTAGTTCTGGGGTCAGAGACCTGGTTGCAGTCGATACATTTTTTTTATTGTTTTCGTCATGAATTTAGAGAGATTTCAGTCCCTTGGCTACCTCATTTAACCAAGCGACACAATCTTCTGTCTCATTTTGAATATTTTACTTCCATGTGACGTGAGAGCAATAAGTGAACAGTGTGAGCCTTACTGTCTAACAGCCCTTTGTGTTGATGAATCAACCGTGTTCATTGTTTTTTTGTAGATCCAAGCAGTAAGTTCTCTCACTGTACACATTGTGTATGAGAAACTACATTTTAAATGTTACTTCTGGTAACTGGGGCATCCAACATGGCCCCGAACCCCACTTCCGCCTCCTGTCTCGACCCGGCAGCTGCCAAAATGGGCAGTGTGGGAAAAGCGGCAAAATACAAGCCAGACAGCCGTGGTGCATTTATGGGGTAAGTTTATTAACCGGTGGAAAACTTTAGTCACCGTATCACCGTTCTGACAGGTTTTTAAATGCTTCTCATCCCCCGGTTAACAGACCTAGATAACTCCTGTAGTAACCGGGGTATTCCTGCATGTATATACCCTAACATGACATTAATTCTGCAAACCCTGGATTACATTCAATGACAGCTTTTTTCAATGTTCAACGCCGGGGTTTCCACTAATGAGTTACACGGTGCACCCAACAAAGAGAGAAAGTTGCCCGGCTGTAAGTTAATGGGGCTGGGTACCGAATTCAATATGTTTTAAACACAGACCAAACTGCCTCGAAAGTATCGAGTATTCAAAAATGCCTCGTCATTCAATTCCCAATTTCAATACCTAAGGAGTAAACATCATCAGCGTCAGTGAGCTAATCAGCACGCAGCATGCTTCTACCAAGATGTAATAATGTTTGTGATTGGCTGTCTAATGTTACACTTCGTAGAGACTCGCAAGATAAACTCTACACAGAGTATAGAGCTCACGTAGTAGCAGCCAAAAGTAGATAAAAAGATTTGTGCCATAATGTAGTTTGTTTTTGTTTTATAAAAATTGGTATCGAAAAAAAGTATTGTTTAGGAAATGGTAGCAAAGTTATGTTATGGCAACATTTTTTGAATGATACACAGCCCTAGTCATGAATCTATTTTTTTGCTTCCAGCTCAGGGGCCGGTTGCACCAACAGGGCTTACGCCTGGTCTTAAGGTAAGTAGGTCTTAACTCAGCATTCTAAGTCCGACCTAAAAGTTACGACAGTTGCACCGTCCAGGCTTAAGTCCTCTTCTCGCTAAGACCGGGCGTAAATCTTACGCCTAGTCAGTAGCAGGCGTAAATTCAAAATCTAGGCATATAATAGCGTTAATAGCCGTTATCCGATAGATAATGTTTCTATAGTAACCACTTCGTAACCACATAACTAAAGACAGTATAGACATGGCGCGCCTTATACACAGATTTTACAATGAGCTGGCTTTTAGACGGGAGAGAGTTATTAGGGAGAGAAGCAATCCATTGGACATATACATTGATGAGGAGCTGATAGAGAGGTTTCGATTCTGTCGGAGGGATATATATGAACTTGTTGAAGAGCTGTCACCCGACTTACAGTATGTATCGAACCACAATGCAGCAATGACACCAGCATTACAGCTGTTAATAGCGCTACGTTTTTATGCAAATGGTGCGTTTCAAAACACCGTTGGAGATATGATTAATGTCCACAAATCCACCGCATGTCGGGCCATCTGCAGAGTGTCACTGGCACTGAGCCGTCGCTTTCCACGATCTGCTCACCTCCCCACTGAGGCCGAGTCTGCGGTGATGAAACACCGATTCCGCCGGGCCTCTGGCATTCCTGGTATTGTGGGCTGCATCGATGGGACTCACGTCCGGATCCAGGCACCATCTGGGCATGAGTATCTGTATGTCAACCTCAAGGGATACCATTCAATCAATGTGCAGATTGCTTGTGACGCCAATTATAAAATCTTTAATTTGGTGGCGAGATGGCCTGGATCTACCCATGGCGCACGCATCCTCCGGGAGAGTGCGTTATACCAGGATTTCGAGGCTGGAAGAGTAAACGGGCTGCTTCTCTGCGACAGTGGATACCCACTGAAACACTGGCTGATGACGCCTATAATTGCTCCGAGGACTGAGCAAGAACGACGGTATAACACCATCCACACCACCACTAGGTCACTTGTTGAGCGGTGCATCGGAGTCCTCAAGCGCAGGTAAAAACCTTTCCGCAGTGTCTGTTCCCCTATCCATGGTGCTGATGTAGGTCTGTCACTAGATCACTGAAAACTATATACATGGGCGGCTAGCAGTTGCTTCATATTTGTTAAAATATTATATTAGATTATGAAAAGTGAACAGTGAATTAAAGTGAATTTCGTTTTGGATAAATTGTATCTTAATTTTAATCGATTTTTCATAAACCAATTGCCTGTATTTAATAAATAAGAAGCAAATATAGCAATATAATTCAAAACGAAAAGACATAGGCTACCCTCTGATTATGTAATCCATTATGTGCATTTCTCTCTATATGCGCGTTCACTACGCATATGGCGATCGTCAAAATAATAAAAAAAAAAATGTAATATTAAATATTTAGTGGCCAAGTTTTGCTCATTTATTAATAGTAAAAAAGTGACACATTTAGGTTTTACAGTAATCATTGACTATTTTTTCTAGGTTTCACTGTCTTCATGGAGAGATGCGGATGCACCCTGAGTGAGTCTGCACCGTAATAGCAGCATGCACTGTCCTCCACAACATCTGTGTCACCAAGAGGATCCCTCTTCCTAGGCAACACCATCAGCCGGTGCCGGAGGAAGGTGTCGACCCTGTGGACCATGCAGGGAATGAAGATGTCGGTGGACGACTAGTCCGTACGCGCATTATTAATGCTTTATAAATGTTAAAAATAATTCTGCCAATTATCTGCAGGTTGTAAACCATACAAATAAGCCACAAAGAAAGTCCAGTAGGTCTATAATAAACTTTTTTTTTATTGTCATTGATTCATTGTACACAATTTGCCATTAGGCTTATTTACAGAATTACAAAAGACCGCCCATCCTCTTCAGAAATAGGCGAAGATGACCTGTTCATCTGTTGTTGGAGCAACTGTATTTCTAACAATATTTTTTGTTTTTCAAGTTCCAACTTTTCTTGCTCGGTGGGTCATTTTTTTGTTTCAGTCTCCACTTTAACAATTTCCTTCTCAAGAAGTGTCTGCTGAAGATTATCCAGCCCCCTCATCCGTTTCACCGGCGGTGCACCGCTGCTGTGTTCGTGAGAACTTTGTGGAGTGACTAGGTCCTCCATCTAGTCTAAAAAATACAGATAATCTGTCATAGGCCTATTGTTATAAGACAACTACTAAAACTGTTATTCTAGGCTACTCTAATATATATACACACCTTCACAAATCACACTCTCGCTTGAGTGATCGACATCCATCTCTGGAGAGACAGCAGTTTCTTCTTTGTCGGTACCGCCACTTTCCGCACCGACCAAACCAATAAAAGCCGGGGAATCCTCTCCAGAGATATCCACAATTATGGTACTGTACACGTAAGTTTTTGGGGGAGTACCCCCGCAGGTCGGGTGGTGTTTTTTTTGCAGACAAATCTTTTTTTGCTTTGCTCAGGAGGTCTTTCCACTTTTTTCTTACATTGCTTTCTGTCCGAAGGCAGCCGGAGTCAGAGCAATCGTTAATGGCCTCTGTTACTGTATCTGTCTCCATGTTGTTTGTTTTTTCTTGTTTGTTATTGTATTTGATTGCTTGGCAGTCAGTGTGTGTCTGTGCTGACTGTACAGCTCTATTAACTTTCGTATCTCAATGTCGGTGAAATGTTCTTTTCTTTTTCTTTGCTCCTCCATTGATACGGCTAACGTTACAAGTTAACAAAACAGCGGAAGATGGTTTACAGCGTAACCTAGCAACGCACGCTGCTGGTCAACAACACATGAACGCGCAACGCTAAGACCAGGCGTAATTAAGCCTAGGCTTAAGTTTGGTTGGTGCAACAGACGTTAGGTCAACTCTAAAGACTTAACTAAGAACTACTTAGCAGTTAGGACCAGGCTTAGTAAAGCCCTGTTGGTGCAACCGGCTCCAGATGATGAAACTATCTGCTCTCGTACCCTCCAACAATACATCCTAATAATCATCTGGCTTACCTTGGACTCCAGCTCTTCCATCCACTGCCTGAGCATCTGGGTCGTTCTGCCTAACACCTTCAAAACGTTGACGGCAAGGAAGGCCTGAAAAAGATAAGAGGAAGGGACACCTTCCATCAAAACCTCCAGCTGAAAGAGGAAGAAGATGGAATAATGCACACTTTCCAGGTAGAAAAGGTCTAGACCACACTCTATGATTTACAGAGCCAACGATTGCATTTTAAGGTTAGGTAATAGTAGATAGTTACGTCAAGGTTTGGTCTGTGACAGGACGCAAACTATATCTTCTAGCATTCACCAAAATAAACCTAATGTCCAGCATCTCAGCACTGGTGCAGGATGATTTTAAGTTTACTGGCCACACCTGTCAGTGACGTAGGTTTGGGTCAGACAAACAACTTTGTGTCTCTTTAATTGGTTAAGCATCAGTAATAAAAAGCTGAAAAATATATTACTTACGGATCACCCTGGCGATGATGGCTAAGGCTATGACGGCTATGACAGCTGTGGCTATGCCGGCGATGGCCCCGCCAGACAAAGTGTTGGTAGAGCCAGTGCGGTTACCATCTGAAAGAATGTAGGAAAGATATTAAGGTTAGTGCTACTGCAAACTCCCAACATTACACCGATCTGTTCATCTGTTTTCTCTACCAGCTGTTCAGACTATCCCTCCAGGCTTTTGGCGAGAGGCAGGAACACAAAAAAAGACAAGTTTTCGATCAGGGGGAAGCGTACTCCAGCTGATAGAACAACTCTGATATTACAAACCATTCTGACAGGTTTTTAAATGGTTGTCATCCCCCGGTTAACAAACGTAGATAACCTCTGTAGTAACCGGGGTATTCCTGCATGTATACACTTTAACCGGGGTAAACTCGGATTACACATCTTGCGCATTCTTCCTAGGTTATAAGTGCCCCCACCCTACTCCACTGCAGTGGCTTCTGACCTGGACATAGAAGAGAGCATTTGGAAGCAACAGCACTAAAAACAAAAGAAACAACATCACATTACAACCTTTAAACCCACTGAAGACTTCGCCATGGCAAGAACTATCAACAAGACCAATTTCTGGACGGACCAGGAGACTCATTTCTCCGGGCTTTCCAAGTTGTTGTGATTTTGACAAAGGTCAACCAGAAGAAAAAAGCCTTAAACCGACCAGTGGTACGTTGGCGGAGCGTCACCTGCTATACCGGAGGTAGAGTTACTCTCGTCATTCTTCCCACTCTTCCCCTGCTCATATATACAGGGAGAAATGACCGAACCCTACCCTGGTTACTGCTGTGCATGTACACGCACTGCATTGGAGCAAAGTAGGATGTAGTAGGGATTTCCGATCCACCCTCATGGAGCTGATCACTTTCCTGCTCGAGGCCACTCCCTGCCACTCTGCTCAATATCGCTTTGCTCTCAACTTAGACATAACGTCGCTCCACTCAAAATCGCTCACCTTTCGCTCCCAAAAAAAAAGGAAAAAAGACCTGCGTTGTTTTTATCAGATGAAGGATGCCCTCCCTTCGTGCCTGGAGCTCCGCCAGTAAAACATCAGCCGGAGGCACTGGCGGCATGGAGAGGGAGGGCAGGCGTCCATTTGCATTAACAGTAACACAGAGACAGGCTTGGGTCTTAGTTTTTTTTGTGTAATGTTATTCATGTATTTCTCCACATGACTTGCGAGACCAGAAGATGTCTGTTAAATACCCTGGTGGTGTCTTCTAATCCCATATGGGATGGGCCATAGGACACAGAAATAAAATAAAACTAATTAACTATGAATGTCACTCTTCCCATAACTGAAGGTATCCCAGGCAACCTGGGACTTCTATTACGGAGCAAGTTAACAGTCTGTGGGTTACCTGTTGGCTTTTCAGGTATCGAAGAGCTGGTATTATGTCGCTGGTAACCATCTGATGGATTGAGTTCATGTGGATGGTCTGTAGAAAAAGAAAAAAGTTTAAGTATTCAGAAAGCATTAAGTTCTGAAAATCAGTGCAGGCATTAAAGGGTCATTTTATTTTTTTGGCAACCTGGACCCTATTTCCCCATGCATTTGTGTCTAATAGACTGATGTGAAAAACAAACTTTGAAATTGGTCCAGTATTGAGCGAGAACCCAGTAACCAGGCCGTCGCAAACCGGGCTGCAATTGTGCACCCTCGATTTGTGTCCATTAAAAGTGTCTTGTTTTGCCTGACAACTGTCTGACAACATTATGGAAAGAATTTCTAAGGAGGTCGACCATTCTGTTAAAGAGTAAGATCCTTTCTTTAAACATAAAATCATCCGAGAAATTACGTTCACTAAACCGACACATACATTTTACTCTTTTGGTATTGACGAGGCACAATGACAAGGCACTAAATTGCCTTTTGGCCAATTTAGAAATCTGGTTTTAAACCTGTAAACTTGTACTTGCTGTACATGGTTGTACTTTCTTTTGTATCCTTATTATCCTAATTTACTCATCAAATAATTTCTCCAATTCAGAAAGTTTTAGTGTCTTTCTATCTTCCTTATGACGGTGTCACTTCTTTTCTGTGATATTGTTTTTTGTCTTTGTAATTTGACTCTATCAGATCATTAAAGGCCACTCCTCAATGATCTGTTGAGTATAAATAAAGGTTATGCATGCTGATTTTACAGTAACTTACTGGCAGCTGGATGCTAGTATAAGACCTACAGTAATGTGTGCATCTACGTCATCAAGCAGTGAAAGTTTACGTTACCCTGTTTGATCTTCAGTTCAGTACAGCAGTTGAGTTTTCCAGGTCGAACAATGCATTTGTATGTTCCCGCGTCACTTTGTCCAAATTTGGAGATTTTCCATCCAAGTTTGCCTTTGCTTAGGTCCCAGCTGCTGTCAGAAGATACTCTGCCACGGAATCGTTTTGCCTGATCTACATCAGAAAAACCTCCACTTTTGTAAACCAGGGCAATGTTGGAACTTTGTTTGCATTCAAAAACAAAGCCTTTCCACTTTGTTTCATTCCATTGGGGCTTGAGGTGGAAGTCCAAAGTGACGTTGTCTCCGACTGCTGCGTCCAGGCTCTTTGGGCAAATTAATTGAACATTTTCTGTAACGAGAAACAACATGAAACCTTCAGAATAGAAAACTGAAAACAATGTAAACTTATCCTTTAACACTCAAGTTGTCCTCTATATTTTTATATCCAAAATTTGGGTTTCCATCAACCAAAGTGTCCAAAAATAACATGAATTGTTCTATAAAATTAAGGATCAGTTCACTACTTTCATTGCATTTGGGTGTTTTATTCTATTTTATAGCATAGCAAAAGTTTTAAAACCGTATCCAGACTAAACTTTGACAAGAAAAAGCTTTAAAAAAAAAAAAGGGACAATGAGTTGCAAAGTCGACAGAAAGACAACACAAGGGTTAAGAAGTGGAACTATGTTCCTACATTTATTGCAAAAGTTAACTTAAGTGGAAGTTTTGAACAAACATCAAGGTTATTAAAGTTTCTAATTTTCTATTGGTTTCTATTTTATTTTAGTTTTGACTTTTGGATTTTAGTTTGTTTTGTCATGGCCAGGTGTAATGACTCAGAAGTACGAAACTACATCAACATGCAGAAAACTTGGGCTTGGACAATAGCCGTGATGTTTAATGCTTAATCTTTGAGCTACTAGTGTCCGATGTGAAGCAGTTACAGCACAGCAGGGGGCCGAAGTTCGGAATCGAAACCCTGGGCCCCTGCAGTAAGGACTGAGCCTTGGTACATGGGGCGCACACTCTACCAGGTGAGCTACCATGGCATCGCCAAGGTTTTAATTTTTGTTTAGTTTCAGTTTACTAAAAATGTTTTTCACAGCTTATTTTTATTTTTTGATGGACATTTACACCTCCCGCTGCCTCAGCAGAGCAGAAGCCATCACCAAGGACAGCTCCCAGTCTGGCTCTGATCGGTTTGACCTGCTGTCCTCAGGGAGGAGCTACAGGTGCATCACAACAAGGACAGATTCAAGAACAGTTTCTTCCCAAAAGCCATAACCACTTTGAACTCACACATGCACTGACTTCAGTCTTCTTTTTTTATATACATACATAGCATCTCTGAACTGTGCACCTTAACCCCCACCCCCTCACCCCATTCTTTTGCACTACTTATTTTATTGTTACATTTCTTTTACGTAAATGTTGGCACTGGAAAAGGAGTTGCTTTTAATCTCGTACATGTGTATAATATTATAATAAAATAAACAATAAAATGCATTCTATATTGAGTTTCTTTGTTTCAGTTTTTCAGAAAGTTTAGTTTGAGTTTATTTTGCCAGGGCCAGGTGTAATGTCTCAGAATTATGTAGCTATGTATATGTATGTATATACAAAAAGAAACCTTGTTGGAGAATAGCCATGATGTTAACATTAAATCTTTGATGTGAAGTGATTATGACACAGCGCTGTCTCATGCCAAGTCTGTTTAATTTCTGTGGTTCAATGTTGTGATGAGAGTCTACAAAAATGCATTCCGTCTCCTGTTTTCAGTAGTGAAATATAACTAAAAAAACTCAAACGGAAATGATTAATTCTTTTTCTAATTTTTTATATGCTTTTTTTAACCTGGCCTCATAGTTTCAGTTTAGTTTTCCTTCAAGGTTATATTTTTTTATTTTATTTATTTTTATTTGGGGCATTTTGGCTTTTAATGGATAGGACAGCTGCTGGTAAGGACTAAGCCTTGGTACATGGGGCACTCGTTCTATCAGGTGGGCTACTAGGGCGCCCCCCAATGTTTTAGTTTTTGTTTAGTTTCAGAACAGCTCTACTCCACAGCCAGCAACATTGTCTTTATTTTGAGTTTTGCTTATGAAAAATATACAACTTAAATCTGATGATCTTTAACACCTGACTGCTTCAAAATTCAACCATTTCTTGTAGCAATGAAGCGAGGAGTTACACTGACACTGGAAACAGCATTTTTTTTAACTTACCGTGCCCCTTTCTTCGCTCTCTTTGCTCTGCTCAAACGAGATAAAACACAATTCAGAGATTAAATAAAAACATAAAAAAATTAAATATTAGGCAACAGAAAGAATCAAAGAGAAGGCTAAAGTGTTCTATCAGCCTGATGAGTCAGCATTTCCTCCATAATTAGCCGACAATCACTTTGGCCCAGGGCTGGACTGGCCATCTGGCATACCGGGCATTTTCCCGGTGGGCCGACGCACTTTTGGGCCGATTCGCCGATATAAATAGGCCTTTTTTATTTTTTGGCCGGGCCGGCCCATAAAGAACTCACAGCGGCCCATTGGTTAATTTTCTTTATTGGCACTGGCCAGGAACCCCCTTCCCCACTCCGGGCCGCAAATTTACGAATCCCACTAAGGCCACCCCTCCCGGCCCTGACACACAAGCTGTAATAGTTATGCTGGAAGTTTAGCATCCACGTTATAATGGACAAACGACCACCAACGTGTAAAGGAGGTGCAGAGAAATGACCGGAGAAAAAGATTGAGAATCTACAGGCGGATTCCTCAAAATGTGCCAAAATTTCGGACATGTTTGGGGCTGTAGTAGCTGCTTCAACATCAGCATTACCTGAAGCCGAGGAGGAGGAGAGGTGGCTGGCTATACAGAGAAGCAGAAAGACAGGGATGAAGACAAGGAGGAGGAGAGTGACCATGACAGGGCCATGGGAGCGAGGGAGGAAAAGATGGAAGAGAGAGTAGAAGACGATGTGGCCTTTTCCAGGGCATATACTACTCTCAGCTTTATTGTGGCTTTTGGGACGGGTTATAGTTATTGTTATAGTATTTAGCAGACACTTGTGTCTAAAGCGGCAAAATATGAATCTCAATAGTTAAAATTATCAGTTAACTGTTTTTAAAGTTGCCAATATTAAGCAAAATAGTAATAATGGCAATACAATATCACATATCAATAATAAAAAATAATAAAAATACCATAAATATGCAAATCATAACTCTAAGAATGAATGAATTATTTAAGTGTATCAACAGATAAGTCTTGAGACCCCTCTTGAAGGATCCAAAACGATCACATGAACACAGAACACTACGCAACTCATATCATAGAATGCACGCATATTTAAAGAGGACTATCTAAGGGAATGTGTCTGACCCATCACGGTGGGTGTGGGCCGCCTGGGCCAAAAATGCCCGGGCCGATTTTTTTGTCCCAGTCCAGCCCTGCTTCGGCCTGACTACTTATGATAGGTTTATATTTTCATATTCACCACAAACTGTGCTTTCCTGTCTTATCTACGTAGGCCTACTTGTGTAGGTAGTATCTCCTCTTATCTACATCATAGAGGATTCATTGACAGAACAATGGCAGTGGTGGCATTTTTCAAGGAAACCGGTAACTGTCAAAGTGAGAATTGTGAGCGGCCGCGGGCCTGCTCTCTTTTCGTTTTTGTGGTTTTTAACCAAAGTTCAATAAAAGCAACAAATTGCAAAATAACGCAAATTTACCACGATCCTATTAAAAAAAGAAGATAGAGCCCACACTGACATATGTAGCCCAAGTTAGTAATGATGTAACGTTAGGCCTACCTGTGGTGGTTGCCTTGATGACCAGAACAAAATTAAAAAAAATAAAAACAATAAAAACAATAACTCCAATCCATAGGATAGTTCTCCACTTCATCGCTGTGTCAAAGTGTCGTTCGTCTGTATTTTAAAAGATTGAAAAAGTGATAGGTGTCGTCATAGCTTGACCAAAAATAGCTGCGTCATTCCAAACTTTAGCTTTCGTTTTGACGAGGAAATGTATAAGCTAAAAAACAGGACGGATAAAAGTTAGTTTTATTCGTTGTCAAAAAGCTCCTGTCTGATTTAGAGGCGTTCAGTAATAATCCCACAGGTGGCATCGCACCACTGGCTCCTCAGCCAAGCACTTATAGGCTACACCAAATATGACAGCCCGGTATGCGGAGGAAAATAACCCCGCTGCGGCGTCCCAAAAAGCACATCTGTCTCTAAATGATTTCTCTCTTTCTCCGTTCGTTCATTTGTTTTTGCTTTCACATATGAAATCGAAAAAACAAGAAAACAACTCCTTTTTCCGTTTTTCCGTTGTTTTTTAGAAAAAAGAAAAAACGAAATTATGACTTGATTTTTGGTTTCCCCGTTCTTGCACGGAAATCAGAAAAACCACTTGATATTCCGATTTTCCCCTGTGGGTGGTGCTAAATCTGATTGGCAGGATATGCATTCATTGTTTTTCAAATTAAGAGTTTACCCACACTGTATTTGTTAGCCTGTAAAATTAATAGTCTGTATGTAAAATTAATAGTCTATATGCATGCTTTTTGTCACCCAATTATTTGGCTTAACTGACTGAAAAAATCTATTGAAATAGCCTAAATGTAAACATGTTCACGCATTGACAGACAAAAGGCACAATCTATTTTTGTAGGATAGATAGATATATAGATAGATAGATAGATAGATAGATAGATAGATAGATAGATAGATGTACTAAGGGATGTATAAGCATGAGACGCCTCTGAGACTGACCCTGTGATTCGGTATGAGAGTGTGTGTCATGGTGGTAGTGCAAATAGGTCCAATAGTGCAAGGATAAAGTCTAGAGACCAGCATTAAATATGGACAATATAAGAGATAAAAAGTCAATATTAGAGGTTTGAAGTAATAGGGTTACAGCCATTGTTCATGTATTAAGTTATGTTAGACCTCAGTCCAGGCTGGTGGGAGGAGGGAGGGAGGGATTGTGCATATATGGGCTAATATAGCCAGTAAACAGTAAACAGTGGGCCAGTGGACAGTCAGTACATAACTGTTATTGTAGGAGGTAGTGGAAGTGGTGGAGAGGGAGGAGAGGCAGAAAGACTCTCTCTCCTCTTCTCTTTAGTGAAGCATTGTAGAGTTGTATGGCCCTGGGGACAAATTACTTTAATGTGTTAGCATACAGCTACATAATAGTTATAATAGAGTATGCTAAAGTTAGATTGTAGTGGAACGAAGCATCACTTTCTAAGGTCAAAAATCACAGATAAAGGGTTCTGAACCAAACACTACACAATCGGACATGTTTCAGCAGGAATGTGACCCAGAATTGGGAAGAATTTAACAACACTGCCAGCTAAGATGACATGTGTACTGCTGTTAGCATGTAGCTACTATAGTGGTATACAGCAGTGGTCGTTGGAAGAGCTGTCATCCCGTCTTCGAAAGGACACTTAGGTACGTTTACACTTCATCGCATTAATAATATACAGTCTATGGTTATTGATTGTTGATTGTTTGTATGACTATTGTATAAGAAAGATTTCATAAAAAAATTAAGTTGTGATGTTTGGTCGCAGTTGGTCGTCAAGTGTTTCAACGCATGCGTGGTACAAATCGCACAGGGACTGAGCCCTGTTCCACGCGAGCCCAACACAGTCCAACTTTTTCCTGAATGCAGATACTTTATCATGTACCAAAAAGACATGGCACTCCTTTCCATAGATCATTTTATTATCTTTTTAATATTTCCCTGCTTTTTCCACACCTACAACACTAACCTTTTCTCAGCGTCACTCTCTTTTTCCAAAGTGACAGATAAAATCTCTTACTTTTGACCTAAACAGGTGTTACTTTATGTGAATGTATACATTTTTAAATGGTTTCTTGACAAATGTCCTTGGTAACTTTGGCCCAAAGTAATCTGTGATAAACAGTATTATGTTTCATCTGATTATTTATTATCGTCAAATTAATCCAGCAATTGTGTTTTTTAGTTCTCGATCGAATTTAAGATGTATAAGCTCAGATCAATGAGGCATACAGGCCATAAATAACAAATAGACAAAACAATTGTATTATTCATAAGAATTTAAGTTAATAAAAACATCTAAAACAAAGAATAAATGTATTATTTAAATTTGTATGATGAGTATTAATGGAACGGTCATTTTGTCAGTCATGACAGACTGAGAAAGTAATTTGTCCCCAGGGCCATACAACTCTACAATGCTTCACTAAAGAGAAGAGGAGAGAGAGTCTTTCTGCCTCTCCTCCCTCTCCACCACTTCCACTACCTCCTACAATAACAGTTATGTACTGACTGTCCACTGGCCCACTGTTTACTGTTTACTGGCTATATTAGCCCATATATGCACAATCCCTCCCTCCCTCCTCCCACCAGCCTGGACTGAGGTCTAACATAACTTAATACATGAACAATGGCTGTAACCCTATTACTTCAAACCTCTAATATTGACTTTTTATCTCTTATATTGTCCATATTTAATGCTGGTCTCTAGACTTTATCCTTGCACTATTGGACCTATTTGCACTACCACCATGACACACACTCTCATACCGAATCACAGGGTCAGTCTCAGAGGCGTCTCATGCTTATACATCCCTTAGTACAGTCATGTGGATTTTTCATTGGATTTTTTTATTTATTTAGTATTTTTAATTTTATTGTCCATGCTATTCATGTGGAGTTGCTTTTTTTATGATCCTGTTTGTGATGTATGTGTATGTTGTGTGTGATGTATTTAAGCTACTGGAACCTTGAATTTCCCCTTGGGGATCAATAAAGTATCTATCTATCTATCTATCTATCTATCTATCTAAACATAAATCTATCTATTTTTGACTGGGAACAAAAAATTGTTTAACATGACTTTGGACACAACAGGATTAAACAATGAAATGGGTCTTCCCCTTTCCTACAAAAATAGATGTGCCTTTTGTCTGTCAATGCGTGAACATGTTTACATTTAGGCTATTTCAATAGATTAATAGACAAAAAGCATGCATATAGACTATTAATTTTACATATAGACTATTAATTTTACAGGCTAACAAATACAGTGTGGGTAAACTCTTAATTTGAAAAACAATGAATGCATATCCTGCCAATCAGATTTAGCATCACCCACAGGGGAAAATCGGAATATCAAGTGTTTTTTCTGATTTCCGTGCAAGAACGGGGAAACCAAAAATCAAGTCATAATTTCGTTTTTTCTTTTTTCTAAAAAAAACGGAAAAACGGAAAATGGAGTTGTTTTCTTGTTTTTTGGATTTCATATGTGACAGCAAAAAAAAATGAACGAACGTTTCCTGGACCAATGATGCTGCCTTCGGTGTTCCAGGCCGCCATATCATAGTGTGGGGGCATCGACAGTTTTGAGCATCGACGACTTCATTTCCTGCATTCTGATACACTTTTAAGCACAAATTTATGGTGGAAATCTCTTTATTTAGCTTATGTGAAGAAGAATAGCACAGATGACAATTCAAAATATATCATAAATATAATGGAAAGTATGTTGTTGCGTGTCATTGGGCATTTTTAAGTGGGTATATGGAAATCCTGGAGTTTTCTCAGTGGGTATACTGTGTATACCTGCGTATCACGTAGACTACACCACTGTATTATATATAGACTGCACCATTGTTGTTGACAAAATGCATTATACAAGGAATTTTATACAAGGAATCAATAGCAAAAGCACGTAGACATCAAGCCCAATTCATACAGAAATATGAGTAAAAAACACACAAAATAATACAAACGGACAATAAATTCACAGATAGGCCTATTACATACAAAAATAAAGAAACAGAGGTACATGTAAACATATTTTAAATCACATTCAGTCAGAGGTTTCGGCTGAAAAAGCTCTAGGCCTACAGTTTCTAAAAGTTTCCTACTTTTTTATATTTAACAGTCTTGAGTAGAGATTTTAGTTCGATGACAAAAATTGAATACCCAAGACCTCCATTTCCTTGAATCATCATAGAAACATATAATATTTGTATGGTTAAAAAGAGTAGACAGAGTTAGTGGGTGTTTGAAATCAAATTGACCATAGTAGAGCGGCCAAACTTTGGAATTACAACTTCCTGTCTCCTTGGCTGTCGCTGAAGATTGATGATACCGTGATCTTAGTCCCTCCCACAGAGGAGGCATGGGGGAGGCGAGAGGAAATCACGGGAGGAGAGAGGGAACGAGCAAATGTGTTGTTAGAGGGATGAGACGTTAGCAACTCCTTCAGCAATCGTCATGGGCGGTGCTAAGCGCCGGACGGAGCCACGGTGCCGCTGCCAAAATAGCCTCGGGGAAGGAACTTGTTTTGGTGGAACGCGTGTACGTTCAAAAGTAGTTTTAGTCGTGCGACAGAAAACTCTGATTGGACAGATAGTCTAGCTAGCTGTCTGGATTTACCCTGCAGAGATCTGAGGAGCAGTTAACCATAGTCCTCACAAATCCACCGGAGGTTAGAACGCCAACACAAAGGAAGAGGAACATACGGCAGAAATCTGATTTGGTTAATCTGATTGTTCTCGTTGGTAAATATCATATCCATTGTAATAAGTGGCGAAATGCTAAGCCTTCTCTTTTTGGGTTAATGAGGGAGGAAATGTTGGGTTCCATTAAAAATGTAAGACCAATTTCACACGGTTCATGTTAACACCATTTATTTTTTTATTAAATCACAGTTTAAGCATCTCATCCTCTTAGTGTCCTGGTGTTTCACAGCTCACAAAAACTGACGACCTCAGCGTGTGATTTTTGTTGTAAATAAAAGTATCAGCAATTAAATATGTATACAGTTGTATACAGTAATATTCAAATAAAATAAAAAGATTTTAAAAATATTCCCCCAGTAAGGCCATATGCTTTCATCCTAAAAGTTAGTTTTGCCATCTCCAATGCATTCCCTATCTGGTATGAGACATCGAGAGGCCAGATCTCACTCATTTACACACTCGGTATGACTCGCATCTCTGTATCATTATTTTTGGCTCCTTCGTTCCACGTTAGTATGAAACTGTTGGTTAGTATACAGTAAATGGCAGCAAAATAACACTGTCAGAAAATTGGCTGCATCTGCTAATTCTTGAGAATGTGTACCTGAAATAATTAGTGTTTAAATGTTTTGTATTTTCCCCTGCGGTCAGTCAACTCTACAGTGTGTAAGAAGCAGACCGGGGATGCAGAGCTAAAGGGAGACACTGAGAAATATATGTTATATATCTAATATCTATGTTCTATTGGACAGATGAGATTTAATCTGGTTAAGAGGACCTGAGAACAACAACTCTAAGCCCTTAGATGGTTTGTTAAATCATGGTCAACACACACAAATACAAAAAGTGCTCACAATCAATAATAATCAATTTTAGTCAAGAATACAAAAAAAAAAAAATTCATTCGCATATAAAACATTTCACATTGTTAAAGGTTCTGGATGAAAAGTTCGCACTTTCATATATTTTGTGAAAAACATGCATTTTTTTTCACGTTCCTTCAATGCATGGGTGATTTATTTTCGCAGAAGCAGATTAAGGCATATATTAAGAATGTCAGAATGCATTATCAAACCCATCATGTCTCGTGCAACACATTCTCATGAACAGGTCAGGTCTGATATCGTACAAAAGATTATGCACAACAATTTGTATGTTATCGTAAGAAATGAGGCCGACTGCCAGCCGGTCACATGACAGTTGAGTTTATCTGCCTTTAGAGTTCATTCTAGCCGACAAAAGGTGACTTTGAGCCGGGTACAGAGCACCGTGAGTGGACGGTCGTTTAAGAGGAATTTACAATTAAGTTCAGCCGACAAAAAGTCACTGTCCTGTGGCGATGATAGTTGAGGCACCAAAACGACTAGTTAAGATTAGAAAAAATATTGTGGTTTGGGTTAAAACACTGGTCCATTTAAGTAGTACTTCTGAAGTAGTAGTAGTAGTGTTGTGTGTGTGGACATTGGGCTGGAAGCTGTGGAATGAATTACTGTTGTATTGGTGTCATGTAATTCCGTGTGGGACGGGCCACTTAGTGGCATGACACGTAACTAAAAAAATACCAAAATATCAAATCATCAGTACTCCGGGGATATGAAAAGCCGTTTCCTGGATCAAAGTCTTGTGTTTTCTCCTTTACTTCTTCCCGGACACGAACTCCACTCCCCGGCTCGAAAGCCCTGTGTTTTAAGACCTGAGCGCTCTTCTACAGCAGCAGTCATTGTGGGTCTGACAGTTATAAATACATGGAATACATAACAATTACAGTTCTTTAGTTTTTATAGCTATTTGTATGAATAGTTCATGAGAGCATCCTGCACTGTGACAGTAAGCTGATTTAAATAAAGTTTCTCATCACAGTCTCTAGGCTATTCAGTCATAGTAACAGCAGGCAACTATATGAAAACAGTGCCATCATGAGGTCAGCTGCTATCACTTGCATGAATGCAAAACTCTTAAAGGCCCTGAACACCCACGCGGGTGTTTTCAGTTAATGTGGCTGACTGGTGCTACGTTTACACGTGGCCGGCTATTTTCATAAACGGACATTTAAACCTTATTTTTTCAAAAATAACATCATGCACAGCTGTCAGTTTTCAGAAAAGTGTTTGTTTACACGTACCAGTGTATATATGCCGTTAACGCAGCCAAGAGCACACCAGACCTGTAGGTGGCAGTGTAAACGAGAAGCTCAAGCCCACGTTAGCCAATCAGAATCCCGAAAATAGCAACAACAGCAACGAATCACTTCCATTTTCTCTCTCTCGGCCGCCTAAACCTCCGTTTGTCTCCGTTTACACGCAAACGTGCAAACGAAGATCTCAAAAATCTCGAATTAACGAGCGGCGAAATCGCCGTTTTGCGTGTAAGCGAAGGGCACAAACGAAGGGAAATGGAAGGGTCTGGGCTTCTTCCCAGGACTGTGTGGGTGTGGTTAGACTGAGCGACTGACATCTTCCTGAGTCCCCTGTTAGTGCTGTTGCACCTGTTAGGGCCGAAGAATTTATCACCTAATAAGTTCCCATCAAATCTCTGGCCCACCTTCAACCTTAGCAGAGTTTAATCAGCCAGAATATCTGAAAACACCTGTGTTCAGAGGCTTTAACTCTTATGTAGCTTTTTAAGAGAGAAATGCTGACACCAGAATAATAGTTTACCAGGGAGCTGTGCGCCTAATTGAGTGAAATTACTTAATTAGAGCAGTGGTTCCCAACCCATTTCCAACAATGCCATTTAGTGTTCATCACAAAAATTAGTGAAATGCTCTGTGTTGTAGCCAATTTAGACGTGTGTGTGTGTGTGTGTGTGTGTGTGTGTGTGTGTGTGGTAGGTTTGTGTGAATGGTTTGTTCGCTACATCACCTGCGTACCTGTGTGTATGTGTGCCAATCAGAGGTTAGAAAGGGAATCACAGGTGAGAAGGAGATGGAGGAATTAGGATCTGGGAGGCTACACAGTTTTTCAACCTCCGCTGTGTGCGAGTGATGTTTTTAGATCTCTCGTTGTTAATCTTGCACAGTCAGTCCTTTTGTAGGCGTTTTTAAATGCATTTATAAAATAAAGGATTAACCTTAAGACGATGACGGACCTCATTATTAGCACCAGCAAGCGTTGGAAATGGTTTCAAATTCCTTCCAGTGGCCTTTTTTGTGGTCAGATTGCCACTACACTCTGTGTTTGATTGTATTATTTCAATAGAATATACTTTCTTTTTTTTTGGTAGTAGTTATACTCAAGGACTAGCTTCACTGGTGCTTTGCATGTTGTCAGAAGTACTGTTTTTGTTGTTTCTTCGCCTTCTGCGTCCTCCCCGGGATCGTTTTCCAGTCGTACCTATACGACACACAACAGATTATTAATCAGTGCTTTGCAAAATGGCTCATGAACATTTGGTAAACCAACCCGGTCTCACGCCAGGTCGTGAAATAGTCACGTTATTTAGATTTATTAATTTGTGCACAGGTTACGATTTTGACGTTTATTTTGTGTACATGCCACGCATTTTGAACGTGTACAGGTCACGCTTTTCGAACCTGCTCTGGGGGGACGCAACAACGGGGAAATGAGGCGCCACACGTCGGCCACAACAACAGGACGGGCCGCCACTCGCGGGACGCGATCCCCGGCTGCAGGGGCACACAACAACGGGAAATGGAACGCCACAATAACGGGACGGTTGTGGTTAGGACGAGGAACGAGTAAAGGAACTGCAACCGGGTTGAAAGTCCTGTGTTTTCTGACCCATCCACCACCCCGACCAACCTCCCTGCGCGGACTTTCGTCTTATCAATACTACTCGCTACCGTCAGCGTTCTGTGATCACGAAATATGCTTCCCATTAAAATGCATTGCTTTCAATTTCGTAATCGCCACACGAAAAAAAACGGCATTTACGTAACCTGTCCACAACTTAATGGATTCAATAACGTAACCATATAACGAACTGCCATGAGACCTGGCTGGGTAAACACATGGTTAAGTTTGGTTAAAGCTCTTTGGCATGATTAAATGGCAGCCTTTAACACAATTTCCTGCATCACATATTAAAAAGAAGAATCATCTATCTGAGGCAGCAAAGAATTTAAAAAAGAGACGTTCAGACTGCAGGCAAAAGTGGCCCAAATCTGATGGGGGTTTTTTGGGGTCAAGTGACCAGGTCAGACTTCTTGAGATCTGATTTTTTTCAAATCAGATTCAGACAACTTCCATATGTGGTCCTGAATCAGACTCAGGTCTGATTTGTTTCATTGTGGCCGCAGTGTGAACAACCGTGGCGGATTTGATGCGACTTTTACGTCAATCTACATCGACATTTGTCACAATCATGCGCCGGCAGTTGTTATCCCTAGACACAGACAGTAACGTTAAAAACTTGACTAGACCTACGAAATGGAGAACAGTGATGGAGCAAGTCAATAGAGGGAGAGTGAGGTTTAAGACTTTTGTAAGACCTTTGGCTCTCTTTCTCTTCATTCTTCTCCTCCTCAGCACCTGCTCATTAATGTTACTGCTGCCATTACACAAACATTTTGAAATAAAAGAGAAAATGCTGACTTCCTCCATAACCTCCCTTTACTACTTTAGTGCAACAGCGCGCTGCGTCTGATGTCATTGTTATTGGTCTTTTGTGCATTCAAGTTCGAAACAGTTCACACTGGAGTCTGATATAGGCCACATTTTAAAGGTCATGTGAACAGCCTAACAAAAAATCGGATCAGAGCAGAAAATCCAAATTAAGCATTAGGACTTGCGGAGTGAACGTAGCGATGTGTTTTATGCCATTAGTAGCACCAGGAGGAGGCAGAGGAACGTGATTTTTATTTACAGATAATCTGATTCCCGTAGTGCTGTTAGTATATAGTGGCAGTTTGAGCAAATGTTTTTGTCTTATGGAAGTCATAATTATCACAGTTACTTCAGTTTCTTCAAGGTCTTTTCTTTTAAAATGTGTTATAATTGCAAATAAACATTTTTGAGGAACTGTATGAATGAGGAAGGAAGGGCACAGGAGTTGCATCATATTTCTTACCGTTATCTGTTTTTGGCTCTGGCTCTGGCTCTGTGGAAGAAGTGAGAAAAACACAGCATGCTTTAATGTTGGCTTACGATAAAAGAAATGAGCGAAAACTGATCTTCAATAAGAACGTGTGCATTCATAACAAAAACTATTCAATTTAAAACGGGTCTGTTAAAAGTGTTAAAAGGATAGGTTCACAATGTTTGTCTGAAAAACGATAGTGAAAGAAAACCTGTTACACTGTACATATGGCCTCTGAACTGCTGTTTTGAGACAGGCTTAAAAATAGTGAACCTATTCTTTTAAATGGGGAAAATGAAGAGAGGAGACATTTGAGACTTACTGTTGTTTCCACATGGCTTCCATTTGACACAGACAATGACAGCAGCAATCACAAATAAACCAACAAATATAGCTCCTAATATGCCAATAACTGGTACCGGGTTTTCTGAAAGAATAGAGGAAAGATGTCAAGATTTGTTTTTCACTTTGGATCCAACATAACATCCATCCATTCATTTCACACACCAACTTCGCCTGCTCAGGGTCACAACTCAATGGACCGCGCGGTATTACCGTTTACAATATTCTCCTAAAATATCAGAACAATCAGCTCTCTGAGAATTGCAGGTCCCTAAATTCCCCTGCTGACGCTGTTAAAAGGAATAATGTTCCTTAATGGATCCTAAATCAGGACTTCAATATAGGTCGACTACTGCGTCTTTGCATTGACTTTGTATGGAATTGCGCCGCGTAATTCGCAAGAATTTACATCCTGGTACAAAACACACAGGCATCGTGTGTAGTCTTTCCTTTTCTTCAGTATTATACTTTAACAGTTTTATGGCAAACTGAGACTTCATTGACTTGCAAAGGTACCGTTTAAATTGGCAAAAATCATACTGTATGTGTAATGCATGGCTCCATTCAAACGGGGTGAAAAAGTTATTTGTCTCTCTCCATTCACTACAGTACCTATTTCTTTCTAAAATGAGGTCTCATAGCGTTTTATCAGAAAAGGAGGGGCTTCGCCTCTACATTATTGGGCAGTCCGGGACACCTAGGGGGGTCCTCAGATTCTCTGCAGGGGGGACTCCAAATTATTGTTAATTTTTTAAAGTTCTTTCAAAAATGTAAATGTCTTAACATGAATCCAACATATTATTAGCAAATATAAATCCCCACTGATACTGGCCTAGGTAAGGAAGTCACTAAGGCCATCCAGGACATGTATGTTTAACATTAAAAGATAATTTATAAAATCATGCCGACAATTATTATTTTATTAGCTTAGTATTCTATTGTGTAAAGGCTTTAGGCTCCCCTACATGTTATTATAGGCCCAGTTTAATATGCAACTTGATTTTATACAATATATGTAGTAGGGGGTCCCTGCTACGTCTCTCTTTCAGTTAAGGGGTCCTTAGCTTAAAAAATGTTGAAGACCCCTGCTATAGAGTTCAGTAAACACAGCCCTTACCGCCACTTATGTTTGGATCTGGCTTTTGCTTTGACTCTGTGTCTGTGGAAAAAAAACAAATTGTAATGTGTAAATTGTGTTTAAGACTTAACATGTTAAAATTGTATAACCTAATGGTTTCTCTTATGTCATTTTAATATGTATTAGGTTAGATGTAGCCTACTCACCAACAATGAGGGTAACGTTGTATACACTGACTTTATTTGAGCCGGATTCGTTTTTAAAACGAACATGGCAGGTGTAATTTCCAGCATCCTCTTCAGTTACGTTGGTCAGTTTTAGTGAACAGTTTCCTTTGTCCATTTTATCCCGGAAGAGAGATGTCCTTTTTCTGAAGTTCTTGTCCTGATCATCCAGACTGTCAGCCTTACTTCGATATAAGTGAACTTGTTTCCCATCACGTTTCCACTGCACCATCAAAGTGGTCTCATTGAATGGGGGCTTCAGGTGGCATGGCAGAATGGCGTCATGTCCGGCTACGACTTTAACTGTTTTTTGGGAAATAATCCCAACAGACCGTCCTAGGGGAAACAAACATTGCATTTAGACTTTTTTTTTTTCCATCATTTATCGTATTTTGAAAAGTCTTTTATTAGTACACAAATGTGCTGCAAATTTGATCCAGGAAATCAGGAAAAAAAAAAATCAAGAATTTCTATCCAACAATGTTATGCACTTATGTTATACTTGGGCGCATCAAAATCAAGGAACCGAATACCGCATTTGAAAATGACGCCCATAAACTAAAATGAAAAATTAGCTCTCTTCGGTCCTTGAGTACGAAATGTCTGCACGTTAAAATATAAATACCACTTCACTCACGTTGTGTCAATCACACACTGCACCTGAAACTTTTGTCCGTCATGAAAAAAATCATACAGGGTTAAATCGGTGTTTGTTCAGGATTCACTGGTTCACAGAAATGTGTCTTCTTTTTAATATGTGGCTCCAGTATCAACATCCTGAAGTAAACTATGAATCTTTTAGGATAATCCTGCAGCTCCTTGATAACGAGGTGGAACTCTCCTCGCCCAATCTCAGGATTGGATGGAGCAAATACTTTCCTATTTCTTTTTCTCTTTTTAAAGGTCCCATGACATGGTGCTCTTTGGATGCTTTTATATAGACCTTAGTGGTCCCCTAATACTGTATCTGAAGTCTCTTTATATAGGCCTTAGTGGTCCCTAATACTGTATCTGAAGTCTCTTTTATATAGGCCTTAGTGGTCCCCTAATACTGTATCTGAAGTCTCTTTTTTATAGACCTTAGTGGTCCCCTAATACTGTATCTGAGGTCTCTTTTATATAGACCTTAGTGGTCCCCTAATACTGTATCTGAAGTCTCTTTTTTATAGACCTTAGTGGTCCCCTAATACTGTATCTGAAGTCTCTTTTATATAGACCTTAGTGGTCCCCTAATACTGTATCTGAAGTCTCTTTTATATAGACCTTAGTGGTCCCCTAATACTGTATCTGAAGTCTCTTTTATATAGACCTTAGTGGTCCCCTAATACTGTATATGAAGTCTCTTTTATATAGACCTTAGTGGTCCCCTAATACTGTATCTGAAGTCTCTTTTATATAGACCTTAGTGGTCCCCTAATACTGTATATGAAGTCTCTTTTATATAGACCTTAGTGGTCTCTAATACTGTATCTGAAGTCTCTTTTATATAGACCTTAGTGGTCCCCTAATACTGTATCTGAAGGGTGGGGTGTGGCCTTGATCAACAGCCACTTTGCTTGTTTAAAAGCCATGATGTCTCTCTCTCATGGGCAGGTTTACACCTATCACCATTTCAGCCACTGGGGGACCATAGGCAGGCTGGGGGAACTCATATTAATGTTAAAAAAAACCTCAAAGTGAAATGTTCATGCCATGGGACCTTTTAAGAAGAGAGGACAAGAAAATCATTGTCACTGCTTCAAGACTCCATTTTGTATTTTTTTAAGAAATGTTTTGCAACAGATTAATTAACACGCATTGGACTCAGTGTGCAAGTTTCTGTGACAATTTTTTACATGACAGATAAAAAATAGAAAAATGTCCTACCTTGAGCACATAAGCCAAAAAACCTATTCTTGCTTTCACTGTGTGCGCCGACTGTACTCTACCTATTACTTTTTCCCACTGGCCCCCACCCAAGCATTCCTGCTCATCCCAAAGACTTTACACTGGATGACATAATGCACAAAATCACTTTTCTGCCTTATGTTGCAATAGTTGTATGACTTTGTTTAAACAGTTTATGAATTGGTTGTATTGTTGTGGATTTGATTTCTGCCTTTATTTTGGACCACTTGATACTCTTGTCTGTGTTGGGGGTATTGTGAAATAGGCCTACCACATCATCTCAAACTGTCGCGGACTGTGTGCTCGTGACGTTGCAAATACCTGCTCCCCAAGAACGCAAGTCTGTTCATTTACCGACTATTTTAGCCTGCTCATTTAACGAAATGCCCAGGCCGAAACAAGGTATAAACGTATAAATGTCTTATAAATAAAAACAAGCCTGCTGGTTTTTATCAGGTTATTATCCTAGCTAATGTCTCCCTATATTCATTTCAATATTAGAAATGAAAATAAAAAGCGATTGAAATAAATGTCGTAATTAAGAAATAAAGTCATGGGCTATTTAATATTATATTATGTTTATATATTTATTTATTTATTTATTTATGCATTTATTTATTTCATATTGAACAAAATGGCATTACGTAGGAGTAGGCTACGATATTTCGTAACCCTATTTTTGAACTGATGCAACTGTAACAATAGCCCCGAGTGGAAAGAGTTTTGACAAAACGCTTTCCTCCAACTCGTTTTTTTTTTTTTTTGGCTGATTCTAAATCGGCGTGACTAAGTTACTAACATATTGCCCAATTGTCCAGTATTCAAAGGAAACTGTCTTGTAGATGAAATATGTTTCAAAGGGTCTAGCAATGTGAAGCAGATGTAGCTATTAGGTTACTTTGCAGATAAAGCCAGTCAAATTCAGCGACCCATTACTTTGTTAAAGTTGGATCTGAGCAACTACAGTTCAGCCTACATTTGTGTCATTTTAACGTTATTTGGGTCATAATAAATGGTCCGAACCCGACCGGTCGAATAATATAGTGTCTGATTCCTGAGTGAGGCACACGAACAGCTGATTAAGGTTATGAAGTTTACTTACCGGTGACGCTGTAGACAGCGAGAATAAACGGCCCAACCAGAAGCATTAAGTCCATCGCGGTCGCTGCGATAAAGAGATGATGCTAAAGATCTCACCGAGATGCTTTCACTCTTTATGAAGGATTAAAACAAAGATCTAAGCCTATTTGTCAGATCGACAAACGCTGCACTCGCCAAGGTGATCTTGGAAATAACTTCGCCTATACTTTCACTTTTGTGAAGGAAGTAAGGCTAAATCAGACGCAAACAGATGACGTTCAAGGACTCTCATTCATTTAGTTGTATTGTTATTATATTTTATTATCTGATGCTATATGATACAGACTATACTGACTCTAAAGTCAAACTGTGATGACTGTCACTGTACCTCCTTGATCCATTTCCTATGCGTTTATTTTCCTTTTTTTAAATATTCTACACGGAACTCCGAACCACTCAACCAATAACAAGCATGTGACATATGACATAAACATATGCACATATAAGGGCATATGGATGCATGCAAGTATTGCAGTGAAAACACTGAAAACAAAACACTGACAATTTCAAAAGGGCATAAAATATAAAACAACTTAAACCTGTTATTCTTCCCAGATCCCTCCCTGCAATATTCAGCAATGTTCATTATATATTTTGAATACTAAACACAAAAATAGTATGGTTGTTTCATTAATGTATTTCCATTTTCTTGTCACAGTTTGTCCGCACTGTTGTTCCGGTAATTTCACTTCAGCAAAAGATCTGAATACTTCCTCTTACCACAAGCATCAAGTGAAACAGTCACTTTCCGTAAGTAATTCTGTATTTATTTCTGTTGGACGGCTGCAAAACCCACCAATAAAATGTCCCTGCTGGTGATCAATAAAGGTGTTTTTATCTTAATTTCACTGAGTACATGCTGACATCTGGGTCCATTACTTTAAGCTTAGAGCTCAGGCATGTTGGCAAAATGTGTGAATTTCAAAGTTTCAGGTGACTGTTTTGTTTGATGGGTTGTCTCTCAGCAATGGTCGTCATGGTTTCCTGTGATGGTAAGGATGTGGTCGACTGCTATGAAAAACCTGAAAGAGGAAGACTCGCAACACAAACAAAGGATGGAGATCTTATCACTCTGCCTAATGCTCTGTAAGTTATTTAACTTTTTCAAAATAATTTATGTTTCTCTGCTCATCTTCCATTTGACTTGTCCTTTTCCTAAAATCCGAGCCTGCTCATAAGTAAACCCAGAACAATGTAGGCTTTTTGTCTTGTTGTAGTTGATGAAACAGAGCCCCCGAAGCGTTTCCTGCGTTTACCTTCTGAATGTGCTAAAAAAGCTTGGGACTCATTTCAGAGATAGCGAGGGAAGCTGTGATGTGTTATCTGAAATAAGTCTTTAAAAAAATGATTATATTTCTCAGATGCAATCATTTTTTTTAATTTTTATTTATTTAACCTTTATTTAACCAGGAAAGTCCCATTGAGATTAAAAACCTCTTTTTCAAGGGAGTCCTAGCCAAGAAGCAGCAAAAGAGTTTCAAACATACAATCAATACAATTACATAGACATTATGAAAAACAGTTACAAAGGATCGACTCAAGTGTTCTCAATCTGGACTTAAAAGTGTTCAATGAAAGTAATTCAGTCAATTTCCAGTCTTTTTGCAACATGTTCCATGTGTGGGGGGCTGAGTAAACAAAAGCCCTTTTTCCCAGTTCTGTACGGACAAGTGGAACAGCGAGCAACAAAAGATCATTTGAACGCAAACAATGAGAGCCAACACTCCTCCGTGAAATTAAGTTACAGATGTAGGGTGGCAATAGACCAAGCATGGCCTTATAAATGAAAGTATACCAGTGACCCAGCCTCCTGGAAGACAAAGAAGGCCATCCCACTTTTGAAGCCGCATTGGTCAATTATTGGCTACTGGAGGGCAGAACAACATTAAAACAACATGGTGAGACAGAGTAACATTATGATAACAATCCCTGCAACGCATTCTCATGAACGGGTTCGTATTGATATTTTACGAGAAATGTATGCAACAATTTCTATAATACCCAACGAAATTAAGGTGACCACCGGGCCGGTCACATGATGGTTAAGTTTAGCGGTTTAGCCGATAAAAGGTGACTGTAAGCCGGGAACAGAGCACCGTGAGGTGACGGTTGTGTCGGCGGCTGTTACAGTTGAGTTTAGCCGACGGAAAGGTAACCGTCTACGGTGACAACAGTTAAGTTTAGACACCCAAACGTCTAGTTAAGATTAGAAATAAAAGATTGTGGTTTGGATTGAAACACCGGTCCTCTTTAGCAGTACTCCCAGGACACAAACACCTGTTTCCTGGCTGAAAGTCTTGTGTTTTCTCCTTCACTTCTTCCGGGACATAAACTCTACTCCTCCGTTTGAAAGCCCTGTGTTTTAGGAGCCAAACATCCCACAAACACTGACCAATCAGAGCAGACTGGAGGCTCAGTCCGACCTGCGACCCTTTGCTGCATGTCATTGCCCCTCTCTCTCCCCTTTCCTGTCCTAAACTGTCCTGTCAATTAAGGCCTAAAAAAATGCCCAAAATAATCTGAGCCTACTTTTTTCGGGGTGGGGTCTTAAAAAGACAGGCACTAAAACGGAGCATTTCAGACAGAGAACGAAAACAGGAATATTCAGATAGACAGTATGAGAAAAATAAAGTGTTATTTGAACATTAAAGCATGTAAACATGTTCTAATAGAAACCCAAAATACAAGTATAAACCTGAAAATGAGCACGATATGGGACCTTTAATACTTTTGATCAGCCGTATACACAAAAGATAGTTTAAACCGCTCATAATCATTTCCTCTTGTCGCCCCACCAGCCGCCTCGCTGATTATCACTCCCGACAGATCTCAGTTCTTCCAGTATGAAGAAATCTGTCTGACGTGCGCTGCCAATTCCAGCGGCTGGACGGTGAAAAGAAACACCTCCGCTAGGACTTCTCAGCTATGTATGTTTGGCTGGGGGATCCCAGGCAAGTCGTCCTGCACCGTTGAGTCCGCCTTCCCATCCGACACCGGAGTGTACTGGTGTGAGTCTCCGCAGGGAGAGTGCAGCAACACCGTCAGCATCAGCGTGGCAGGTCATATACCAAATATGCGTGTTTTTTTTTATTAAATTAACCCTCCCGTCAAACATGCAACTTGTTGTCCTTCAGGGTCAAAATTTATAACTATTTAACACTTTTGTGAAGTTTTCAGCACTTTTTGTCAACATTTTTCTTGTTTTTTCCAAAGTTTCGGCACTTTTTCCCGACGGTTGTTTATTTTTTCTACGTTTTTTTTATGCAATTTTTCAACATTTGTTACTTTCTTTCAAAGTTTTCGAACCTTTTTTTCAATGTTTTTTTATTCATTTTTTAGCATTTATGCATTTTTCAACGCTGCCGTTTGTTGAAAACGAGTCAAGTCTGACCCGAGGAAAACAGGAGGGTTAAAAAACGCTTTGCAAACTTGAACTTGAAGTCATGAACAAAATGCAGCAGGTATAGGAAAGTGTTCTTCTGGATTTCAGAAGGCGTTGTGATCATGGAGAGTCCTGCACTTCCTGTGACGGAGGGAGACCAAGTGACGCTCCGCTGCTCCTACAGAGAGAAAGACGAAGAGGAATCTACATCCGACTTCTCCGCCGCGTTCTTCAAAAACGACGTGTTCATCGGCTCCGAGCCTGCGGGAGAGATGATCCTCCCAGCGGTGTCCAAAACTGACGAAGGCTTCTACAAGTGTCAACACCCAACGAAGGGAGAGTCCCCGCAGAGCTGGCTGGCTGTGAGAGGTGAGAAAGCTCCAATCATCTCGGTGGAAGATTAAAACCCCAAAAACCAGGGCTGTAGCCACCAATGAACAGCGGTGGAAGAAGTCTTCACATCCTTTACTTCACTAAAAGTACTAATACCACACTAAAAATACTACTTACAAGTAAAAGCCCTCCATTGAAAATGTTATTTCAGTAAAGTAAGTATCATCAGGAAAATGTAGTTAAAGTATTAAAAGTAAAAAAATAATATTCCCATTTTAGAAAGTTTAAAGGATCCAAGCAGTTGTGTGTTTAATGGTCTAATCATGTCACCTGGACTTGTAGGCTGTTATATTGTTGGCTATTTTAATTTATAATAAAACATCAGATTTTATAAACTACATGTATTTTGTGTGCAGGAATCTTAACGTGTAAAGTAACTAGTAACTAAAGCTGTCAGATGAATGTAGTGGAGTAAAAAGTACAATATTTCTCTCTGAAATGTAGCGGAGTAGAAGTAGAAAGTGGCTCAAAGTGCCTAAAATTTGTACTTAAGTACAGTACTTGAGTAAATGTACTTAGTTACATTCCACCACTGCCAATGACGACAGTGATATCATGTCCACACATGTTTCTTTATGTAAATGTGTTGCCCGTAAACTGCATATGATGATACCGATTTGTAAAAACTATGGATTCATACTTTATCGGGTCTGTTGAGACGACAAGCAAACCACTTTTAAAAATTTTTCTGGATGGAGTTCGGATCGATCGGGGGCTCCGCTAACGTTGGACCTGCTCCATAAACACAACAACAGACATATCATTTCACAACTTACCAGGTAGTATTACTTCCCTGCTTACTTTTCCCAAAGAAAACTCCTTTCTACACATCTACACGTGAAATTCTCGCTCAAGTTCAAATACTTCAACTCTGGCGAACTCGTGGTGTGGCACGAATGAGGCGAATTCATGCCAACGTGCCGTGGTTTTGCGTCTATTTGCGTCGCCGCCAATGTAGAATATTTAAACAGTAAAGAGGCGATTCTGTCTGATGTCCAAGAAAAATAGCTCAATCAAAATTTGCCTATTTTCATTTCCTGACAAGCTACAGTTATGGAAAAACAAGGTTTTCGCCCGACAGTGACAATATATGTGATTTATTTCCTCCCAGCTCAGCCTGCAGATGCTTTTCCTACTCCTTCTCCTCCTCCTCCGATAATGATACTTCTGCCCCAGCTGCTGTGCTCCGTCCTGCTCTTCCTCTTCTACACAGCCATCCTCATACTGTGTATCTACAAGTACCGGAAGTGGGCTCGAGGTAAGATTTTCTCTGAAAAGTATACTATGCTGATGACTTAGTCCTGTCTCAGTATATTGCTGGCCTTCAACTTATGGCGTTTTTCCACTACATGGGAGCTGCTCCACTCGCCTCGACTCTAATTGCCTTTTTTGGTTTTCCATTATGAAATTATGGTACCTGCCAACAGGTACTTTTTTAGTATCACCTCCGTCGAGGTTCCAAGCGAGTCGAGGCGATACCAAAAAGTGACGTGAAAACCTGCAGACTACTGATTGGTCGGAGAGAATCGTCACTAATCGCTGTGTCGTCATTGCTAGCGACAGACGGGGGTGTCCTGAACAAACCCGCAGTTTATAGGAAATTATGTTCTTTTTTCTGTAATACAAAAGGAGACCCAGAACATTGGTTTGAATAATGCATTCAATAGCGCTCAAAACAATTGAGCCTCAAGTGGCAATCCCAATAGGCACCGCGTCCGAGTCGTGTCGAGCCGAGCTGGTACTAGCATTTACTAATTTGTTACTGTATGTATCTGTTATTTATATTTCTGGAAACTTTCACTCCATTACATATCCTAAATAGAATTTTTTTGGAACCGGCGACCTCCTGGTCCCAAGCTCGCTTCCTTAACCCTTGTGTTGACTTCGGGTCACATTGACCCATTTCCAATTTAAGTTTTATAGCAGAAAATATGGGATGTAGAAATAAGCACTGAAAATGTGTAGAAGACAAATTTTACAATTTAAAACGTTGACGGGAAAACAACACAAGGGTTAACCCCTAGGCCACCACTGAGCCCACTGAAGAATGTATACTTTTACTCCACTACATTTAGAGCATCTTTGTTACTTGTTTCCTGCAAGAAATGTTTTCATACGTTGGAGTAAAAGATTCTTTCTCACAACAAAATGAAAAATCTGTTTCTGTTTTTCTCTTTGTAGATTTCTAAGATACTTGTACTTTTACTTTACTTTACTTTAAGTATTGATTTTTGATGATGATGTAGCTCCAGTGTTGCAAACTGTACCGTATGCATAAACTTTCTCTGCTCTGGTTTCTCCTGCAGCTTGAGCCGACAGAAAGAGGAGAGTTTCTCATCGCTTCACGCAGGAATAACGAGTTCTATTTCCTGCTCGGTAACAGAAGAAAAAGAAGACAAAGAGCAATTTGTCCCTGACATTATACAGCCTGTTTATAAGCTGACCAATATCTCTGGAGATACGACTATAGGCTTTATTTCTTATTATCCATCCTATGTTTATCATTGAGTATTATCTCATTTTTTATAAGCTAATATTGTGATGCTTCCAGGAAAATGAACACGTTCCAGGCCATCTCCTGGTGTGCTTGTCAATGTTGGGTTGTACCATCAACCCAAGTTGGGTTAAATTCAACGCATATTTGTTTGATGTGTAAACCAGGGAATTTTTTTATGAACACACTTTATTAAGCTACAATATAAAACAAACAAATACAGACGTTAATAATTGATAAGGCAACTTCTCATCTCAATACATTTTTATAAGCATTGACAGCTCAACATACACAACTTTGAATCTTCATGTCATTTAACTGCAGGTATACTTTTTTTTGTACCTACACAGCATTTCAGAGACTCATTCAAATATGTATAGTCAAATAAAAGTACCTTAAAGCATGGTTTAGATTTTTGGAGGACTTATGAATATATTTACCTAATAATAACATAAGGTTAATATTTTTATTTATTTGTAGTTCCTCTTTGTAATCAAAACCAGTGACGACACTCTTACAGTCGTCTTTAACATGGATCTTCGTTTTGCATAGTATAAATTCTTACAAGTTTGACCAAAGCCTCTGGGAATAATAGCAGCAATAAAACAAAAGATGTAGCAATGTTTCAGTGTCATTATTGCAAAAAGCTACATTTAGCATTAATCTCTGTGAATTTTGATAATTGAAAGTTGGCTGGAGACAGTGGTACTCATAAGTTTATGAACCCATACTAAAGTAGACCAAAAAGAGGAATAAAAAAAATCATCTTTGGGAAATTGATCTTAATGCCTTAATTAAAATATTTTCGACCAACTTTTAAGGACACCAATTTTCTTTCTGAATGAATAATGTATCGTAAATAAATGTTCTTCCTTAAAATGCAGGGGGCATAAGTATACACACCCCTATGTTAAATTCCCATAGAGGCCGGCAGATTTTTATTTTTAAAGGCCGGTTATTTCACAGATTACATTTATATAGCGCTTTATCATAGACACTCAAAGCGCTTTGGGGGACTACTCCTACTCTCTAGCACCACCAATGTGTTGCACCCACCTGGGTGATGCACGACAGCCTTACAACGCCAGACACTCACCACACATCAGCTTGCTAGAGAGGGAACATGTTTTTAGTGGTGGGGGAAACCGGAGTATGGCGAGTGGATTGTGTCATTCAAAAGATAACCGGGAGAAGGATAAGGAGCAGGCTACCCTCCCCGTCGTCGCCAAACCGTGTGGAATTTTGAATTGATTTAATAGCGATTGCAGACTAGAGACCAGCAGCGACTAGGCCGAGTTGTAGGCGAGTGCATGTAGAAACATTTTCCGGTGGCGACGGCGTATGTTTAGAATTCCCATCAAATTTACGCCTACTAAAGACGTCTAAACTAAGTACGTCGCCTTACAAACGTGTGAAACACACGCCTTCACTATCTAAAGACGTCTGAACTATGTACCGTATTTTCCGGACTATAAGTCGCACTTTTTTTCCTACTTTGGCTGGTCCTGCGACTTATAGTCAGGTGCGACTTATATATCAAAATATATATAATTTAACATGTTTTTACATGTTAATTCATTCTGAAAACATTACCGTCTACAGCCGCGAGAGGGCGCTCTAGGCTTGTGACAACTAGAACGCTCCTCCTAAAGACAACTGAGAAAGAAAAGAGATAACAAACTGCAGGTAGTAAAATATGCAGCCCCGAAAACGGTAATCGAGCAGCAGAAAGAGAGTTTGAAATGAGGGAGAAACTTATGAGGGAGACTGGCGAAAAGGTGACTTACTGCAATGAAGAAAACAAAGAAAGCTAATCGGCTAATCGTGGGCTGAAAGCAAGACGGCCAGAGCTGGAGGAACGAGTCTGGAGGGGCTCGTTAAAGGTGCAGTTAGGTCTCCACGCCTTTTAATACCTCCATGCTCCACGCCCTGGTAGCTAGTTGTTCTGTGTGTTATTGTGTAGTTCAATAACTGTTAATGTGTTACGTTAACATACCGGACACCTACCGTATTCAGCGTATTGTTCTGTGTGCTATTGTGTAGTTGAATAACTCTTGTATTTATAATCTAAATAAATGCGACTTATAGTCCGGTGCGACTTTTATATGTTTTTTTTCTCTTCATGACGCATTTTTTGACTGATGCGACTTATACTCCGGAGCGACTTATAGTCTGAAAAATACGGTAGCTACGTCGTCAGTGTGACTTTTCCCCTAACAGTGATAACTAACTAGAGTACAGTATATTGTCATTGTTTAGATTCACATTTTGTTAGTGTTCTTTTGCTTACTTTCTGGTGCTTATGTGTTACTCATAATGTGTGGGTAATAATATCATCATGCTTATAAAAAAAGTATTAAACTGCTGAATGAACACTCGGAATGTCTCCATGGCAACAAGAGACATGCCGCCAGCATTAGCTACCTTAGCTAAGCCGTCTGAACAACAATCATTAAATAAAATAGCAATTTGGTATATTTAACCAAATCAACAACAATCACCAACTGTCTTACGCCTTAGGACCTTAACGAAGGTAAAGTCACAAGATATATGATCAAAATCATAAAAATAACAGCTGATATAGCTGGGGAGCTTGCTAGCCTTAGTGATATTTGCGTCCACTTGTTACCCAAAATGTACGTCAATTCACTCAAAAAATACAAACAAATGAACTATTAAGGGTATTCTCCTAACATTAAAACAAATATGAAGGTGCTTGAGTGACATTTACCCATTACAGAATAAATAAGTCAGTGATTTGGCTGGTCATAGCTCTCCTAGGGTTATTGCCAACTAGATAAAGAACTTAGCAGCCCACACAGTGAGATCATGGTGCCTTTGACTCAAATCAAAATTATTTTTTTTTAAATTGGGGGTATCTGCAAAGATACTTAATAAATAAAGAACTTACAGTATATTTCGGATTTTGATCAGAAACTGCTTTATTGGCCAAGTAAGTGTAAACAAGGGAATCTGAGTCTGGCTAGGTGTAGCTTTCAACACAGAAACAGACATAACGTTTACGGCTAAAAACAAAGATAACCAAGGTAACGTTAAACATGAACGTTTGACTACTATGTAGTGTGTATAAGTTGTATATAATAAAGTGTATAAATGCATACACATAGGTACATGTAAACAGATCTAGCAATTAGTGCCAATGATCCAGTAGATGGCGCCAATGTTCAATCAATGTTAGAGTTACAATACATTCTTCCAACAGTGCATAAGCTGATGAGATACTACAATTTAATTTTTCGTATTATTTTTATTATGTCAGTACTTTTAGAGCAACTTTTATAATGGCTAAAGGGCCTGGAACATGTATTGAATCAATTGAAATACATTTAAACCTAACATAGTCTTACTGTATATTGATTAACTTGGGGGGGCACGTCTGGCGACGACACTAGGTGTGACGGCGTACTTATCAACTACGATGTACACTGCCGACGGTGTAGTCAATTCACACGACAGTCTCCTTCGGTAGGTTATCCGTGGCACTATCCACCCGGAGAAAACGCATGTAGACACTGGGCAACATGCAAACTCCACACAGAAAGGCCTGGAATGACTTGAATTCAGAAACCCAGAACCTGCTTGCTGTGAGGCAACAGTGCTAACCACTGGGCCACCGTACTGCCAAATGGAACAACGCTGAAGAAATTACACTTTGCAGTGTAAATATGCTGTCCCCTCAAAATAACTCAGCACATTTTAATGTCTAAACTGATTTTTAAAGGCCAGTTAGTTCATGGATCCAGGATACAATGCATCCTGATAAAGTTCCCTTGGCCTTTGGAATTAAAATAGCCCCACCTCATCACATACCTTCACCATACCTAGAGATTGGCATGGTTTTATTTCAGTTAGCCTAATAGCTGGTTTGATTTGCATTGAGAGATGATCTTATGGAAAGTATCCCATGCCAATCTCTAGGTATGGTGAAGGGCATGTGATGAGGTGGGGCTATTTTAATTCCAAAGGCCAAGGGAACTTTATCAGGATGCATAGTATCCTGGATCCATGAAATAACTGGCCTTTCAAAATAAACATCTGCCTGCCTCTATGGGAATTGAACATAAAGGTGTACTGACTTTTGTTGCCAGCGGTTTAGACATTAATGGCTGTGTGCTGAGTTATTTTGAGGGGACAGCACATTTACACTGTTATACAAGCTGTACACTTAATACTTTACATTGTAGCAAAGTGTAATTTCTTCAGTGTTGTCCCATTAAAAGATATAATGAAATATTTACTAAAATGTGAGGGGTGTACTCACTTTTGTGAGCTACTGTATGTGAACACTAAACGCTGTTAAAATTCCTGGAGGTGTAGCTGCTGTTTATACGGTCCAGCTGTAGTGAAAACTTAATTGAAATAAGCCTGTTTGTGATTCTGAGGATGATTGGCTACAACTGTTTTATAGTGTATGTTGTGACCAGGGCTTAATTTGAGCCAGAACATGTTCGGCACCTCTGACGTTGGAACCGGAACCTTTTTTTATTGAATCCGGCACCTCCTGTGTCACCATGAAAAATGAATCGCCTAAATGAAAAAAATAAACTACTGTTTGTGTAGTGTTCAATGTTGTTATCTGTCTTGTTAGTCTTTATTCCCCATTGAAGTTCCACAAAAATCTTGTGTTTGCGTTTTCGATGCGTTTTGAGGTGAATTTTCAGGGTAAGACGGAGGGGGGAGAGGGACGGAGGGAGGGGAGGCACTTCAATAGGGCGGCGCTGCACTTCAAGTGACACAAGTGCTTGTGCTGGTTGAGATTGCTGTTATGACCTCATTTCACTCGGGGGGGGATGTCAAGACAACAAAGTTTGCTTAACTTGTTCAAATACGCTGGCCAGTCGGATCCTAAACAAGCAAAAACCGTTTCTGCCAATCAAGAATTTGGAGACCACGGTGGGTTTTTTGGTTAATTTAATAGTCCGATGGATAATTGCTGCTTGTTAAAACGATTGTTGCAGTGTATTTTTAATTTTATTTTTTTTTATTTTACATTTCGCACCGATGCAGTGCATGTTCTAAAATAAAAAATAAACATTGCCCTGATGTACACACAGTGTTGTTTAAGGGGTTTTTTTAGTCAGAGAAGCTACGTAGGCAGTGTCATTTCTTTTCTTTTTTTTTGTTCCGTTACCTCCAACCCCCGTTTTGAGTCACCGGATCCACCCGCCCTCCGGGAACTTCCACTTAACAAATTAAACACTGGTTGTGACATTTATAGCAGGGCAGTGCAAAAATATTTTCCTGAGCTTGTTTCACTGGAACGTAACAATAAAGTCCTTTTGGCAGGTAAAGAGAAGCTACAGACTGGCCAGATGTCCCTGCTCCAGAGGAATCCCTTCCTCTCCCTCGTTTTGGTCGTTTGGTTCGTCTGTGAGAAGAGAAGGTGAGAGAAGTTTACAAGGCAGATAATGAAACCCAAAAATAAAAATGCATTGTCACTCACACATTAGTCATCTTTAAGGTTAAAATAACAGTTCTAGTTCTGGGTTCAGAGACCAGGTTGCAGTCAATACATTTTGTTTTATTATTTCGTCTTGAATTTGGAGAGATTTCAGTCTCTTGGCTACCTCAGTTAAACCAAGGGACACAATCTTCTGTCTCATTTTGAATATTTTACTTCCATGTGACGTGAGAGCAATAAGTGAACAGTGTGAGCCTTGCTGGCTAACAGCCCTTTTGTGTTGATGAATCAACCGTGTTCATTGTTTTTTTTTTGTAGATCCAAGCAGTAAGTTCTCTCACTGTACACATTGTGTATGAGAAACTACATTTTAAATGTTACTTCTGGTAAAATGGGGCATCCAACATGGCCCCTAACACCACTTCCGCCTCCTGTCTTGACCCAGCGCCAGCCAAAATGGGCAGTGTGGCAAAAGCGGAAGGCTAGAAGCTGGTGTGAAAATGTAGTCACCGTGTCATTCTGCAAACCCTGGATTACATTCAATGACAGCTTTTATCAATGTTCAACGCCGGGGTTTCCACTAATGAGTTACACGGTGCACCCAACAAAGAGAGAAAGTTGCCCGGCTGTAAGTTAATGGGGCTGGGTACCGAATTCAATATTTTTTAAGCACTGACCAAAACTGCCCCGAAAGTATCGAGTATTCAAAAATGCCTCGTCATTCAATTCCCAATTTCAATACCTAAGGAGTAAATCTCATCAGCGTCAGTGAGCCAATCAGCACGCAGCTTGCTTCTAACAAGATGTAATAATGTCTGTGATTGGCTGTCAAACGTTATAGAGAGACGGGCTCACGTAGTAGGAGCTGGTACATAAATGAAAACATTTGTGTCGTTCCCGTATGTTGTAATAGCTTTTTGTTTTTTAAAATTGGTACCAAAAAAAAGTATCGTTTAAGAGCAGGTAGCGAAGTCAGACTCACTCAGAGAGACTTTTTTCCACTGGGCATTTTTGTCAATGTCAAACATGGTGTGCTCTGGGCGGCCTCTAGCTCATCCAATAGCATACTAGAAAAAATGCCCAAAAAAATCATCTTTAAAAAACACATGGTGAGCTCACACAAAGATAACAACGCGTGGTGGTGACTTTACACTGCACCAGAGAAAAATCATAGCTTTCCCTGAATCAGATGATGTATAACACCTAAAACTGACTGAAAGAAAAGCTCAGAATTGGCAAAAATATGAAAAATATGTCCGCGCCACACAAGGCAGCTTCATAGTTAAGGTATGGTTAACGCTACTGAAAGGCACAATGACGTGTTGACTTGCGTAATATGAAATAACTACTGTTGAACTGAGATGTTTGGGCAGGACTTATCACGCTGAGGGGAAGATTCTAAAAGTCACCCAAGATAAGAAAAGCAGTTTGATGGAATAGGAGACACATAAGAGTTATAGTATTTAACATTATGTGTTGGCTTTACCGATTACTTTACCTATTGATTGGATTGGCTTAAAGCACATTTTACGCTTCCAGATCACCCCAAGAATGATGCCGACGATGATGCCGACGATGATGCCGACGATGATGCCGACGATGCCACCCGGAGGAAAAGTGGAGTCGTTGTCACCACCTGAAAAAACGTCAGAGAGATGTTGAAGGGTAACTACCGTTGTTTGTTTTGTTTTCAACCTGGATTTTTATTTTCCTATGTTTTTTGTGTCTAAGTGACTGATGGGAACAACAATCTTTGACATTGGTACAATGTACCCTGATAGGGCAATTGTGCAGCTTGTATGTACGTCCACAAAAGTGCTCGTTTTGCCCCTGACCGGCACAGATTAATATTCTAAGTGTCTGACAACATTATGTATGTCCCACCTGGGACTTGTATAACGGAGCAGGTTAAGTCTTTGGCTTTACCTGGAGAGTTGGTACTCTCTGATAGATTGAGTGGAGCGGTGTTGCTTCCTTCATGTGGACGGACTGTAGAAAAAGGAAAAAGTATTGAGACAGCATCAGATTAGTTCTAAGAAAACCAGTTCAGGCATTAATTACATAGCTAAAAAGACTGCCATGTTGCACTTTGACTATAAAAAAAAAAAAAAACTGTTTCCACTACTGTTTTAACTTTAAAGGTGCAAAATGTAATATTATGTGTAATACTGGCAGCTAGCGGTTAAAATAGTTACTGCACTACCAATTCAAAATACTGGAGAGTCGTCTCCCCCGCCCCCTCCTGCCCAGACTCGAAGTTCACGGGGGTTGCCAGGCTGAGACCGCAGCATTCACAACAATGTTGCTAGACGCTTTTCTCACATAGCCAGACATTACTCCACAGCACAGCGGAGTAGCTAACGTTAGATGCTAGTCTCACATAGCCAGACATTACTCCACAGCACAGCCGAGTAGCTGACGTTAGATGCTAGTCTCACATAGCCAGACGTTACTCCACAGCACAGAGGAGTAGCTAACGGTAGATGCTAGTCTCACATAGCCAGACATTACTCCACAGCACAGAGGAGTAGCTAACGTTAGATGCTAGTCTCACATAGCCAGACATTACTCCACAGCACAGCGGAGTAGCTAACGTTAGATGCTAGTCTCACATAGCCAGACATTACTCCACAGCACAGCGGAGTAGCTAACGTTAGATGCTAGTCTCACATAGCCAGACATTCACATCCAGACATTACAGCACAGGGAGTAGCTAACGTTAGATGCTGGCTATCCACAGCACAGCGGAGTAGCTGACAGTCATAAACAGTCATAAAAGCCCGTGCTCACGTGCAGCTCTGTAACCAACTGACAGGCACACTTTTTCGGCTTAAAATTACAGTATGAACCGCTAAAAACACAACAACCTCACTGTCCTCTCCACACGCCAGTCAGGCACACTTCCTCGGCTTAGAATTACAATACGAAACGCTAAAAATACCACTACCTTGCCGACGGAACACACTTCATTGGCTTAGAATTACGGCAACAATCGCTAACAACACACTGCAAACTCACAGTCCTCTCTTTCCGATTAACAGCCCCCCTCTCGTGGTTTTAAATAACTCACCGTTGTCGGCTCCAGCCGCTGAAGAGGCTACAAGTAACCAACTCGGGTACTCTAGCTATATAATTCAATGTGAGTACACAAATGTTGAAATGACAAAAAATGCCTGTCTCTAGTAGCTGTGATAAATTAGCATTAAGCTAATGCTTACCTGTTCAGGAGAAAATAAGCCAACTCTGCGTCCTTTTGGGCTCTAAGCTGCCTCCATCTTTCAAATACATCTCCAATATTTACCAGGGGGTTGTTACGTCTCTGGTCACGCAACTGTTAGAAACATGCTGTTTTCTTTTTTTATGTCATGTAGAATCTATCTCCGTTGATCCTGTTCGTTTGTTTGCTGCTTTCATGGCTGTACTAACGTTACAGCTGTAGCGCGCTGGGTTTACGTTTTTACAGGTATATCTGGCAACCCGGCCTGCCTGTCAAACTGGGCCGTTGATAACAACACACAGATCAAAACATAAACATAAATTCCGTCACGGAATGTAAATTTCAAAAAGAAAAATACTGAAATTAGCATTGTTGTCAGAAAAGATAGTATTTCAGTCTAACATGTTTCCTTAATATCTGATGAGGCATTGGTGTCATTTTTGGATTTATTACAGTACAAATATTACATATTGGACCTTTAAAACAGATTGTGTACATTTTAGTTAGAAAAAGAGAAAAAAAACATCATCATTAAAATGCTTGCAGTACACTTACCGGTGAGGGATATAAAACAGTGTTTTGTCTGATCTCCAATTCTAACAGAGCAGCGATATCTCCCAGTATGAGACATCTTGGTTTTCAGACGCAGTGAACAATTTCCTGTTCCCAGTTGACTGTCAAAAAGAGATGTTCTGTCTTTGTAGTCCTTCCCCTGATGATCAAACTCATGTTTTCCCTTACGGAGCAAATGGACATCAAATGTATCATTTAACACCCACTCCACTTTGTTGCCGACATCCATTTTGGGCACAGTCAAACACGGTAGAATTACTGTCTTGTCAACTTCTGCATCCAACGATGTATCTGGGCACCGTAACTCTGCTGAAGAAACACACAAAATAAATGTTGGCCACATTGAGCCTTTCTATTGTTTTAAAGGGATACTCCACCAATTAGCTATAAGCTCTGTATCAGTAGAAACATGGTCATATTTTCGAATGACCGTGCTTCCTTCCCTCATATCCCCACTGATACGAGAGATAGCTGTATTGTGGGTCTTGAAAACAAACTTAGATGACGCAAAAAAAACATCATTTTATATCATCTGAGGCTTTTTTGTTTATTTATTTGTTGTTGTTTTTTTTATTGTTTTTGTTTTGTTTAGACATTATTTTTTTTTTCTATGGCTGTAGTCCATTGCCTCTGTCCAAAAAAGCTTCCGATGACGCAAAATGACGATTTTTGCGTCATCAGAGTTTTTTTTTTTTTTTTCAGACACACAATACAGCTATCTCTTGTATCAGTGGGGACATGAGGGAGGGAAGCACTGTCTGATACAAAGCTTAATGCTAATCGGTGAAGTATCCCTTTAAGTAAAAAATACACACAACGTCAACCTGATTTTTAAATGCGTTTTAAATTCCATTGCAGAGGGGTTTGTGTTTTAGACTAGCTATTTGATAAACAGTGTCTGAAATGGGCTTGCTGAGTACCAGCACTTCTGATTGGTATTAACAGAATTATGAATCGGCTGATATTTATACCAAAATAAGCTATGTATCATGATGTATTGTGAAGAAACAAGCAACTCTATGTAAAACCAGACATTCAGCTCCTCCTTATAGCCCAACTGGAATGATCCTTTTTTTTATAACCACATTTTCAGTTGCTAATCCAAGGTCAGGCCTAATTAAAGTCACTTCCATACTGTGCCAAAACGTTTTTTTCAATACAGGGAAGTTAATGATTTGAAACATTTGTAACATAGGCTATTCCCTCAGATGCAAATATGTAGGCCTATCGCTAATAGATTTAATATTGACTATTACAGGACTCTCAAATAAGTTGATTAGCAGTGTTGGAATGTAAATAAGTACACTTAGGCCTACTCCAGTAGGCTACTGTACTTAAGTAGAAATGTTGAGGTACTACTACTGAAAACTACATTTCAGAGAGAAATATTGTATTTTTTACTCCACAACATTCATCTGTTAACAGTTTTAGTTACTTTACACGTTAAGATTCCTGCACACAGAACACATGTTTATAAGATCTGTTTTATTATAAATGAACCTAGCCAACAATATAACGGCCTACAAGTCCAGCTGAGATGATTATTAAACCCTTTGACAGTTTTGATGTTGTTTTGGCCAGAAGATGAAAATCGTGGCGGGGGAGAAGTGCACGCGCACACCGGTATGGACACCAGGAAGCCGGCAGCGTAGCCTATTTGACAGTCCGCCAGAGCCGTAGATCGGCCCCTTTCTCTCCGCAGAATTACAGGTTCTTAAAAGGGTCAGGCGGTCATACACCAGCAGCGGTGACACATTTCGAGTGACAAGTCTAGTAGGAACGGGGGAAATCAACCACAAGCTCAGCAAAGGTAAGCGCCACGGCGCCATATCCCCAGTTCACTGTGACATGCGTGCAATCCGACCAAAAGGGTCCACGCATCTCAAGATAAGTCTCCCCACTGAGCTTACCTGTGTTTGAGACCTCCACGGTGGGCTTCGACCATAGAGCGACCAACAGAAATAGCTTATAGTACTCGATCTTCATCATCATCCCCATGTCGGACGCTACCCGGTCCGTTGCGCGTTGTCCCATCTGAAACTGTGACTGAGGGGCGCTGCAAACGGCGGAGACATTAAAACATTACATCCAGGAGCTGTATGATTATTCTCGGTTTGTTATAGCTTCCTAAGGAGAAGGAGTAAACCGCTGGTGACCATATCAACCACCTCAGGCATAATAACATATGTTTATCTGAAAGTAAATCAAATATATTAAGGTACATTTTCTCTGAAATGTTTCTAAACGTATATATTTTTTTTTTGAGACTGCATGCACGAGTTACATGTGCAATAACCCACCCTAGAACCTTACACTGGACCTACATTTAAAACTTAAAATAATCATATTCTACTGTAAAGAAAAGAAAGGACTAAATATGTAATAGACCAGCACACTGGGTAAGTTGTCAGAATATGCGACCCCACTGTAACTGCTTAATGAAGGAGTTAAACTTCAACATGTTTGGGGTATTTATGTCATCCCTTCACACTAATTCTGGACACATGTTTTCTTATTTATAATTTAATTTCATTTATTATTTCGAACAAAACTAAAAAATACATATACACATACAGTATACCCATATATACACATACACACATGCATACATACACATGTACATACGTACACACAAATAATAAACATATACACACACATACACACACATATGTACAGTATATACATATACTGTACATACATACATACATACATAGGCCTACATACATACATAGGCCTACATACATACATACATACATACCTATACATATAAAATAAAAAGTGTGTAGCAACACACAAAGGAATAATCATCAGCCAGAGGTCACCATATATTATTGTAGGCCATTTTAAAGGACAATTCTGGCGCAAAATGAACCTGGGGGTTAATAACAGATGGGTACAGAGTTGACGTTCTCTGGGACATGTTTTCATGCTAATCGAATGTTTTTGTAGCTTGAAAGAAGCTAGCGCGGATCACTGATTAGCTCACAACGCTAGTATTCGGGGCACAGGGAAAGTAAAAATAAATTGCTATTTTGTACCACTAAAAAGGCTCAAAATATCACCACACTTCCACGGTAGCATAACGAGGGTCCCTACATGTTAGCCGAAGCATTGAGAACTTTGTAAGTGTACAGACAGTTTATTTAAGGAAGAGCTGCGGGAGCTCCGTGAAGGGGCTACGAGAGAGAGAGAGCTATAACCAGTCATGACTTAACCAGCGGTGGAACGTAACTACGTACATGTACTCCAGTACTGTACTTCAGTCCAACTGTTGAGGTACTCATGCCACTTTCTACTTCTGCTCTGCTACATTTCAGAGAGAAATATTGTACTTTTTACTCCACTACAATTATCTGTTACAGCTTTAGTTACTAGTTACTTTACACGTTAAGATTCCTGCACACAAAACACATGTTTATAAAATCTGATGTTTTATTCTAAAGTAAACTAGCCAACAATATGACGGCCTACAAGTCCAGCTGAGATGACTAGACCATTAAACGCACAACTGGTTGGATCCTTTACACTTTCTAAAATGGGAGGATTTTTATTTACTTTTAATACTTTACCTACATTTTCCTGATGATACTTACACACTTTTACTGAAGTAAAATGTTTAATGCAGGACTTTGACTTGTAACAGAGTATTGTTACAGTGTGGTATTAGTGATTCAACCTGTGATTACATTTTGTCACATTTTCAACTGAGGCCAGGATGTGGATAAACGGTTAACTGAACTGAAACTGAATAGAACAAAGACGACGTTGAAAACAAGATGGAGCTTACCTCACTCTGCCTGATAGTTTGTAAGAAATCTAATTTCTTTCTGTCATTTCAATAGATATACTTTTCTTTCTTTTTCTGGTTTTCCTTTGTTCAGTCAACCGTTTCTTGTTGTTCCTGAGTTAGATTAGATTAGACTCAGCTTTATTTGCAAGTACTGAGACCACAAAATGGAGTTTAGCATCCAAGCAGAAGTGAAATAAATAACAGGAAAGGGAAAGCTCTGAATGAGCTAAGATATAAACTGTATCTACAAAAAGATATTTAGTGTGTAAGTAAGGCAGCAGATAGGAAGCAACAGCAGTATTGTCGTCACGTCATTTTGTGTGGATAACTAAGTTATCTTGATTTGATTTATTGTCCCAAAGGGATATTTGATTTCACAGCCAGTGAACATACCCAGACAGTTCTGGAGTATGATCTGGACATGTGAGACTAGCGATGCGTTGATTAAAAACCAAGTTTATTGTCTTTTATTCTTCAAAAAACTGCAATCCTATAAGATAAATGTTCATCTATCATCTAATTGACCCTAACCAAGGGCGCAACTTTGGGTCCAACAGTGGGGGGGGGGGGGGGACATTGAGGACACTTCATTTTCTTCATTCTGGTGAATGTTTCAGCAACAATTTGTGCATTTTCTCCTTCAATTTAAGGTGCAAATGTCCCTATTTATGCAGGGTTTCCACGGGGTCTTAAAAAGTCTAAAATTTCAAAAACAATATTTTAGGCCTTAAAAATTAAAAACATAAAACAAAATTACCAGTATTTAAAATTCACTGAAGTATTGTGTTCTAGGTCTGAAATTATTTTAAACAGGTCTTAATTTCCCTACGTCCATGCAACGCTACCTTTCATGCTCATTGAAATGCTTTTTCTTATTCTGTGGTAAATAAAATAATTATATATATATATATATATATATATATATATATATATATCAAATATAATTTGCTGTATATGTACGGATTATTATTACTTTGTGTCGCTTTTATTCAATTTGAATACATGTATTTACTTTGCATGTACTTTTGTGACTGCATTTTGTTGTACTTTAACGTCATGATGTACAGTTCTCAGCAAAAAATTTCCGTTAGCCTAGTAGCTGGTTTGATTTGCATTGAGAGATCTTATGGAAAGTACCCCATACCAATCTGCAATGAAGGTCCTCTTCATCACTAATATTTTGCAGCATTAGTAGACTGTAGCTCATTATGTTATATGTTATATTGTTTTACATGTGAAACACCAAGGACCGTGCTGGAAATAAGTATTTTACTTTAGCTAAACTAACAGTGTTTGATTGTATTAGGTAACATAATGCAAATAAATTGAGATAACAGTAGAGAAATACAAATGTATTTGATGTGGTTGTTGTATTTTGTACAATTGTTTAAATTGAGTACATTTCAGATTTCTCTTGTACTATGGTAGGGTCGAGATAAGGTCAGTCTCAAGGTATGGTGAAGGGTATGTGATGATATGGGGGGGCTATTTTAATTCCAAAGGCCAAGGGAACTTTATCAGGATGCATAGTATCCTGGATCCATGAAATAACTGGCCTTTAAAAATAAAGATCTGCCTGCCTCTATGGGAATTTAACATAGGGGTGTACTTACTTATGCCCCCTGTATTTTAAGGAAGAACATTTATTTATGTACGATACATCATTAATTCACAAGGAAAATTTGTGTCCTTAAAGTTTGGATTTTTCCAATTTTTTTTAATTAAGGTCAATTTCCAAAAGATGATTTTTTTATACCTCTTTTTAGTCAACTTTAGCATGGGTGTATTCACTTATGCTGAGAACTGTACGTAGGTCTTACATTTCATTCATAAAGGTCTTAAATTTGACTTGTTGAAAGCTGCAGAAACCATGTTGTGTAAAGTGTTGGGGGGGGGGGTTGCATTGGCCGCCAGTTGCATTGCATTTTTTCTGCTAGTTTGACAAAGGAACCATAAATCAGTGATGTATTTTGAAGCAGATACTGCTTTGTGCTTTGTGTACACTTCTACACACGTGCTTGAGATTGTGCATAAAAACCGTCGACTTTAAAAAACAAAGTCAGCAGCAGTGACGTCACCCACTGGTTTGTATCGCACAAGATCGTTTCATGTAGAGCAGCAACGATGCAATAACATGTTTAGCCATTACCAATCACCCTTTCTATTGAAGGCTTTAACCTAAAACTATCTTCAGCTCTAAAAAGAACTAGAACTGCAAGCAGTTATGAACGAGGCCCAAGCCTCCCGGCGCCAGTCCCCCCTGGTGCGAGTCGCCCCTGACGACGCTAAGAGCCCACGGAAGCGGAGCCTGCGAAAGGAGAACCCAAAGCACGATGGCGGCGAGGCAAAAGTCAGGAAATTTGACTAAGTGCGAGGTCCAAAGTCTGTAGTGAAATGCAATTGCAAATGTCCTCTTCATTGCATAAAAGGCCAGAACACTTCTACCTCGATTATAGCACCCCCTAAAGGGTGATCATCACCATATCTGGTGGAGAGCCACAGAGTGGTATGTCGAACAATAATCTCAAGTTTTGTGATGATAGCATTTACTGCAGCAGAGATATTTCCATTGCAAATTATTCCCATTTAAATGCATTGATTTATTTGTCAAAAGGCCTCTACATTCATTATAGCGCCCCCTAATGGCCAATTTTGATTTAAAAAACTCCTCTCCTCTTCAAATTTACAATCATCACTGTCACTTTATTATGCCAAATGGGAAACTTCATCTGCAGTCAGGAGTGCAAGATAAAAAAAACAAAAACACATACAAATGTACAAATTACAAGACATGAATACAATCACAAAAGGACAAAAATGTTACCTGTATGTAATATTTATTGTACATCACAATTTTACACCACAGGAGCAATATCTAACAAAAAATTCAACTTCACACGTCCTTCAGCTTTACGCTGTTTCATTCCTCAGACAGTACAAATAGAAAATAATGTTCATTCGGACAATATAAATACATTTCAGTAAAAAAATACATTAAAAAAATAGGTCCGTTCACATTTCTAGTTCCTAAACAGCGTGTAACAGGCAACTTTGGTCAGTAACTGGACTCCTACTGTTCATGTGCATAATTATGAAACTTTAAAAGCCAGAGTAAATTATTTCATAGAAATGCTGCTTGTGCAGGTAGCAGCCATTCCTGGTTTTTGTGCCAATCTACAAATAAAATGGGCAAGCAACAGGGCCGTGTTACTTCCTGGTGTGCTATGTAACACGGCCTGGTCCTCAGAAAGCTGAGTTTGTTCTAAACATTTTGATAAGAACCACATTGGTACACTCTAAAAAGTCCTTCAGTGGAACTGTCCATATGACTTTATTTTAAAATGTACATGACCCTGTTGCTGTCCACGTTTTTTTTGCAGAGCTTGCGGAGGACATTACTTCTCAAAACATATGTAAGTAACAATGTTTATCTGTGAAAGATTATACTCAAAATTCAATGTCTACTTTTCTCTATCTCATGCTAAAATAGCACTTGGTTTCCTCTATCATATGTTTGCCTAACATTAACATTACCAATTGTGAGGATGCCACGAGGCTTTTTCCAAATGTGCACTAACGTTAAGATCAAACATTAGCTAACGTTAAACTTACAGTCTATGTTTAGTCAAATGCGGTTTCTACTTTGTGTTTTTTTTTTATTATTATTAACATCAAATGGTATCCCCTTTTTAGTAGAACATTTCAATAAATCGACCATTCCTCTTGTGGCCGCAATGTCTGGATTTAAGATGGCGGAGTATCGGTCAGTTTTAATCTAGTCTCAAACAACTCGCCTCAAGCTAAGCAGCCATAAAGAGAAAATTAAAGGATGTTAATTACTAGCTATGACCAAAATGTCACAAGTCATGTGCAGAATTGCTGCATGTGCTTCTTGACACGTATTATCCAGATAGCCTGCATGGTAACGTTCGTGGGAGTAACCTGTGGCATAGAACAGAACTTTAACTGAAAGAATGTCCATTTAGAGAAAAAAAACGCAGGCAATGCATGTTTTTCTGTTTCGTAAAGATAGTTTTTTTGGCTTTCAGCATCAGCAAACAGATTTTAGCATTTCTGAAATCATATAAGCTTGTTCTTGTAACATTACAAGAACACGTTATAACAGAACTAGAACATTTTTCTTTAAGTCATAACAGGTTTGGTAAATAAAAAATTCTAACAGAGTGGATACGTAACCCTGGTTTACTGTGCAAACTCAAGTGTACATTTTTTGTAAAATATTTCCATATGGTTATATTCACCTTTTGATTTTTGTTCTCAAGGAGACCATCAAATCTACTCCAGAGAGCATTGCAGCTACCCCCACAAAGCTCTGTCTCATTCAGATACATATTAGGTAAGCAATCAGAGTAACATACATCTTTTAAAGGTTTTTGCAATACATGCTTTTGTGTCAAACTGTTATTATGAGAAATTATGTAATCCAAAAGTGGTTAAAATAAGTTTTAAGTTTTAGGAACACATGCATTACACAAGTTTGTTGTTTTGTTTTCTTGCTCAAGTTGGATGGACATGGCAAGTGTTTTATAAAAAGTTACAACTGGTTTACAGCTCGTAACAAATTTGAAGGTTAAAAAAAAAAGCTACACCACCAGTCCATTCCCAAATAAATTGTCCTAAATACATACACTGTCTTAAACTTTTGGAAGTCAGTTTGCATTAAAGCTTAATTTACTTCTTAGGTTACTTGATACCTGAACATTTTGATTACATTTATCTTTCAGTTTTGATGACCTAAACTTCAAGTACTTAAATTATAACACAATAAAAAAAACAATAAAAACAATATTCAGACAGCAGTGATGATGAGGTTTGGAGTGGTATTGCTAATTTTTTCATTATTCACTTCATTATTAAACTCTAGGACCCTCTTCCATCATTACTGCTGGAAAAACGGGCATATTGGCTTTTCATTCAGTAGCCTATAAATGTTTGTAATTTTAAATAAGGTGTTGCTAACTGATGAATATGTATGTATGTAACCTCATATGTGCATCAGGTGATCCTTGCACGCACGTTTAACAATCTGTAAATCTATGCAAAATAAAAGTCAAAGCAAAAATGATTGGCTATCATCAGTTAAATATGACCATAACATTTTAATATTGATTTAAATGACAATAAATAATAATAAATAACCGTTTCTTAATTTTGGTATTCTGTTTGTCTGTCATACAGGGAACAGCAGAGAGCAGTGTGCACGAGGACCTGAAAATGCCCTGAGGATCTATGGTTGCCACGAACCAGATGCAGTGGAGCGAGAGAGAGACCCAGTGCTTAAATCTCTGCAATCTGGCCAGAGCATGCAGCTTTGTACTCGGGGTGACATGCGTGCTGAATCTCCAGTATCCATGCAAAGTTTGAGAACTCAAGAGGTATTCCAAAGACTGTGTACTTGATGCACTGCGCCCAAAACAAACTTCCAAGTTCATAAGCCTCAAAAACATGCTTCTTGCAGTGAAATATGATTGTTGGGCTGACTCACTGAAATATCTTACTGGGACACTTGATGGAATTGAGCCATCATTAAGGTTATCAATTTCAGCTGTGTTTTTCCTACTATGACAGGTCAAAATGTCTGCTGTAAAAAAAGGTCCATTAACCCAAATAAACCCAGAATTGATAAGTGTGTGAGAGATGTTTGCACAAGGGAGGTGGTGATGACTCTCACCTGTGTCAGTAGGATCACGCTGGGATAAAAGTGCGTGTTGAACAGCCGGACAATCCGTGGGGACGGATTTTAAACTGTGGGTACAGATTGTCAATTTAAAAATTTGCACATACAAATAAATATCTTCCTGAATTCACAAATTCTTAATTATTGCAGGGACTGCAGAAGATCCCATTTTTAAATAACTATAACCCAGAAACAGGAGAAATGATTGATAATCTTAGTGTGCAGCAATAAAGTTTTTCCTGCTCTGATAAACAAATGAGTGAAAAAACAGATTGCCCTGCTCTGCCTCTGATTGGCTAGTACTCATTGCCATGTGGGTCAGAGCCAATTAGAAGCAGTAAAACACTCTGCTGTCTCCTGTGTGTATGGGGAAAGGGGAGGGACAGAGGCAATGGGCAAGACAAACTCGTACATTTAAATAACATATAGAAAATATCAGCTTGACAACTTATTATGGAGCTGGGAACAAGCCCAAATAAGCAACTACACTTTAGAAACAAGCCCAAAACAAAACGCGACCCACGACTACCAATATTTGTAAGCTACTTTACAGAAAAACAAGCCCAAAGTCGCTTATCATAAGCGGACTTGGCAACACTGGATGCAATAACATGTTTAGCCATTACCAATCACCCCCTCTATTGAAGGCTTTAACCTAAAACTATCTTCAGCTCTAAAAAGAAAAAACACTCTCCTCTTTAAATTTACAATCATCATTGTCACTTTATTATGTCAAATGGGAAAATTCATCTGCAGTCAGGAGTGCAAGATTAAAAAAAAAACACATACAAATGTACAAATTACAAGACAAACACAAAAGTATTGTACAGTATTTGTTGTTTGTACATGCTGTCTGTGTTTATTCGTTTTTACTATGGCTGCAGCATGGTTTGAGTGCCCAACACAAATTCCTTCACGTTGTGGGACAATAAAGTTAATCTTGAATCTTGAAAATAACGTTATCTGTACGTAATATTTATTGTACATCACAATTTTACACCACAGGAGCAATATTTACAAAACTTTGACTTCACACATCCCTCAGCTTTACGCTTTTCCATTCCTCAGACAGTACAAATACAAAAATAAGCTTCATTGGGCCAATATAAATACATTTCAGTAAAAAATATACATTAAAAGAAATAGGTCAGTTCACATTTCTAGTTCCTAAACAGGGTCTAACAGGCAACTTTGGTCAATAACTTATTGTTCATGTGCATAATTAGGAGACTTTAAAAGCCAGAGTAAATTATTTCATAGAAGTGCTGCTTGTGCAGGTAGCAGCCATTCCTGTTTTTGTGCCAATCAACAAATAAAATGTGCAAGCAACATGGCCGTGTTACTTCCTGGTGTGCTAAGTAACACGGCCTGGCCCTCAGAAAGCTGAGTTTGTTCTAAACATTTTGCTGCACCCCTACACTCCTAGCCGATCTCTCAGGTCAGCTGACCAGCTGCTCCTGATGGTGCCTAAAGCTCGGCTCAAGCTCAGAGGGGATCGAGCGTTTGCCGTTGCAGCTCCGAAACTTTGGAACGGACTGCCTCTGCACATTAGACAGGCCTCCTCTCTGTCTAATTTTAAAACTCTTCTTAAAACTTACCTCTTTTCTTTGGCTTTTAACACCAGGTAGAGTGTTGATGTTATGTTCATATTTGCATACTTTAATTGATGTTTACTTATTTAATTCAATTTAAATCGTTTTTTATTGCATTTATTTAATAGTGGGTACCTCTTTTATTGTGTTATCTATTTACTTTGTTTTATCTTTTGTGCAGCACTTTGGAAACCTTGTGTTTGTTAAAATCGTGCTATATAAATAAAGTGGATTGGATTGGATTGGATTTTGATAAGAAACACATTGGTATCAGGTAAGGGTGTGACGAGATCTCGTTTTACGAGATCTCGCGAGATTAAAACGTGACGAGACTTCTCGTCGAGGTGAAAAGTTGTCTCGTGAGGCGATGTGATGTCAGCGTGATGGAGCGTGAAATTACTATTGAAGATCCCCCTGCCACTTTTAAATCATTTGTGTGAAAACATTTTGGTTTTCCTGCGGAAATAATAAACGGCGAAAGAGTGACAGACAAGACGAACACAATATGTAAATATTGTAAGAAAAAAATGCCGTATACCGCGGCTAACACGAGCACTATGCAAAAACACTTACAGCACCACCACAGCTCTCTACCAACTACAGCACCCGCGACGAAAACATTAAAAGGCCAAACAACTCTAGAAGCCTTTGCATCTCTGCCACCGGTAAGTGCAAGAGCCACGGCAATAACGAGGGACATAGGCGTTTTCATTGCAGCTGATATGAGGCCATTTTCTGTGGTGGAAAATGTCGGATTTCGGCAACTCCTAAATATCCTTTGCTGTCTCCACTTGCCAAAGCATACCTTTCCATCCCTGCTACCTCAGTTCCAAGTGAGTGTGTTTTTTCTACTGCAGGAGACATAGTTACTGCCCAAAGGTCTCAACTGCTGCCAGAAATAGTCGACATGCTTATATTCTTGAAAAATAACATGACCATATCTTAGGCTGTTCTGTGTAGTTTATCTTATAGAAAAAAAATGTTTCTGTTTGCACTTGTAGTTTTGAGAGAGCAGTACTTTGGTTATTGATACACTTACTGTTTGCATTTCAACATTTTCTGTTGTTTACACATTTATTTTATTTGTACTGTTTATTTTTTTATGTTCGATTTGTGGAAAGGAGTTAGATTTCACAGGGCAGAAACCAGTTGGTAGATTTTATACAAAACATTTTGCAGTGTTTGCATGTCCTTTACTGCATATGATTCATTAAAATTGTAAAAAAAAAGTTAAATAACATTCATCATTAATAGTTGATTTCAAAAGGCACCTAAATTGTTTTGCATTTTGTGATTTTTCAGTTGAATAAAAAAACTATTTTCCATTCATATATTTCATCATTGAGGATTTCTTTAAAAAAAAAATTTAAAATCTCGTCTCGTCTCGTTCTCGTGAACCCAATCTCGTGATGTGTCTCGTCTCGTGGAGTAAGCGTCTCGTCACACCCCTAGTATCAGGTTATAATCTAATGCACTTAAAAGGTGAATTCAAGAAGATATGTAAAACTCGACAACATGCCCTTAGACCCCAAAGGGGTTAACAACAGAACTTGACATGTAGTGCAATTGTGGTTTTGCCTTTTTATGATGATAGCTGGTTGTCCTTTTTTCAGCGACATTTCACATTCTCAAGGCTGCCACGTGCGTCTGTGTGAGACGGTATTTGGCGCCCCGAAACTTAATTGGAACGCCATCTGGATTTTGTAGTTAAGGGGGTGAGTATTTGATACAAAAATACAATGTTTGAAACTTTGACACAGATGTTTAAGGAGCACTCCAGCGATTCGGTATTGCACTTTCTTAACATTCTCATGATGTCATATAAAGAAATTATACAGTTTTTCATAAAATCTCACAGTCCGTAGGCCCTTTTAGGCTACAGCGTAGACTAGAGCCTACGTGCTACTATAATAACCATATTCTTGGGTCTATACATTTTTCAGTAGGGATGTCCCGATTAGCTTTTTAGGCCCCTGATCCAATTTCTTTGATAAAAGATAAAAGAGCTATTGGCTCGGATCTGATACTTGCGATCGGGACATCCCTAGTTTTCAGTAAATATTTTACACATTCCATCCTCTTCATCATTTTAACTGTAAACGTAAAATGACTTTGGCTTGACCCTTAAAGCCGCCTATAAATGATCCGAGGTAAAACAGCGAGGTAGAGCAGAGTGCAGGAACTTGGTTTACGTCATTATTGCTTCTGGCGGTCGTGCCTTGCAAATTCTTTGGCAACGAGGTCAAAGTTGAAATAATCCAAAGGTTAAGCACAGCACTCTGCTGAAATTTTGAGCACCTTTCTTTTCGAGTTATCTCCACTGCTCTCCCTAATATTAAAACACAAAAGGCACAGCCAGCGCAGAGCAGTTTGATCGCGGATCACGTGTAGGCGGCGTTTCTGATTCTGAGGATGATTAGCTACGACTGTTTTATATGTTGTGACAGTTATAGCGGGGCAGTGCAATAATATTTACCTGAGCTTGTTTTACTGGAATGTCATAATAAAGTACTTTTGGCAGGTAAAGACTTGAACAGACTTTGAGAAAGCTTAAGTCTGACATCATCTTAAATCTAACGTTAAAGACATAATAAGTAAAGACTGGGGATCTTGCAGGGTCACACATTGCAAGAATACAACTAGATTTGTTTTGAAAAATGTAACCAAGCTAGCTAGCTACCGCTAGCTGGTAACTTTAAGGGAAAGTCTGCTGATTTTCTGTTCTGCTATCCATGCAGATGAATTTCTCCAGTACCCGGAGGTCTGTGTTTATCAGGCGGTAAAACTCCTGTTGGATGACTCACTTCCAAAGGCCTGAAAATCAGCAACTTTCCCTCTTTAGCCTTTAGCTTAGCGCGGCGCCATAGCAACATAAACACCACCGGCTCTAGCCAGTTTGCTGCTTCCTGTTTTGTGCTGGAGGGAGCGCACCCATTGGTTGTTGACAATGTTCACATGATTTAACTTCACTACTAAGACTTAAAACTTAAAGCGACAGTGGAATCACTCAAAAAGTAGTTTGGAGACTGGCCTCAGACAGGACATAAAGACTACAGATGTCCCTGCTTCACACGTTGACATCTCCTGGAGGATTTGGCTCCCTGATCCCTTCCAGTCTCACGTTTTCTGTGAGAAGATAAGGTCTTTGTCTACTTATGAATTACCCAATAGCTGGAAATGTTCACGCATTATTCCTTTACATAAAGGAGGCGAGGCACTAGATTTGAACAACTATAGACCAATTTCTATTATTAGTTCTGTTGTTAAAGTGTTCGAAAAATTAATTTATAATCAATTGTCATGTTATCTTAATGAAAATAATATCCTTTCACCTTTTCAGTCTGGTTTTCGTTCTAATCACTCTACAACTACTGCACTGCTAAAACTAACCAACAATATTCTTACCGCCTCTGACAATTTGGAACTAACTGGTGCTATTTTCATTGATTTAACAAAGGCTTTTGATTTGGTCAGTCATTACATTCTTCTATATAAACTTTACGCTATTGGCCTATCACGCTCTGCATTACTTTGGTTTAACTCATACCTTCACAATAGAAAACAATGTGTTGTTATCAATGGGATCAAATCTGACACTCTAACTCAGCAGTGTGGTGTGCCTCAAGGATCAACACTTGGTCCACTTCTTTTTTCCATATTTATTAATGATCTTCCTTCTATTTGTAAGTATTCTGTTCAGCTTTATGCTGATGATACGGTTATATACACTTCACATACAAGTTTAGTACAGATTGAAACAGACTTACAGTCTGATTTTTAATAACTTACAAAACTGGCTTGCTGTAAATAAGTTACTTCTCAATAAAACCAAAACACATGCTATGATTTTTGGCACTCGACAGAACATTAAACTTAAATACAAATCACATTTATTTCGTATTTCTTGTCTTGATGGCATTACGTTGCAGAAAGTTGACCATATTAAATACCTTGGCTTATACTTTGACTCTGAACTTTCATTTAATTATCATATTAATCATATTGTACATAAATTGAATTATAGTCTTAGTCTTCTTTTCCGTTCACAAAACTGTTTTCCATTTAAGGTCAGAAAAAGAATTGCCCTTCAACTTATATTGCCAATAATGGATTATGCTGATTCAGTGTACTGCATTGCTTCTAATTCCTCTCTTACTCCTCTTACTAGAGTTTATAATAGATTGTGTAGATTTATTCTTAACTGTGCATTTACAACTCATCACTGTATAATGTATGAACTTCTTGACTTGCCCACACCATTTATAAGAAGACAGATTCATTGGTTGCACTTTGTCTTTAAATGTGTTCATTTCAATTATCCTATTTATTTAAAACAGTTTTTGGTTCCTTTTTCCTCCACTCATTGTTTAAGACATACTGTACAGCTTTTCTTTTCAGTACCTCATGTTTCTAAGTCTAGATCAAAAAATGCTTTTATGTTTAAAGCACCTTCTGATTGGAATAATTTACCAGTAAATATTCGTTCGATTTCAACTTTCAGACTGTTCAAACATGCCTTGTCAATTCATTTTTATGCTAACTGTACATGTAGACTTTAATTCTCTCCAGTCGTATCTCATTCTTCACTTTTCTTTTTTTATTGAACCACTTAATCACACTCTTTCCACAGTAACGTTTGGTTATATGCTGATGTATCATTATTCCCTGTTATTTATTATGTTGTAATTGTAGGCTCTGTGTGTTTTTTTTTTTTTTTTTTTTTTGTGTGTGTAATGTCTTGTTTATTATGGTTGTATGTCTGTAATGTTATTTTTGTTGTATTTTGTTCAGGACCCCCTCGAAAACGAGATGGTACATCTCAAGGGGTTATCCTAATAAAAGAATTTCAAACTAAACCTAAAACTATCTTCAGCTCTAAAAAGAAAAAACAGTCTCCTCTTCAAATTTACAATCATCACAGTCACTTTATTATGTCCAATGGTAAACTTCATCTGTCAGGAGTGCAAGATAAAAAAAAGACATACAAATGTACAATGTAATGTAAAAAATTAGAAAAAAATAGGTCAGTTCATATTTCTAGTTCCTAAACAGCATGTAACAGGCAGCTTTGGTCAGTATCTGTCGTACTGTTCATGTGCAAAATTAGGAGACTTTAAAAGCCAGAGCAAATTATTTTATAGAAGTGCTGCTTGTGCATGTAGCAGCCATTCCTGGTTTTTGTGCCAATCTACAAATAAAATGTGCAAGCAACATGGCCGTGTTACTTCCTGGTGTGCTAAGTAACACGGCCTGGCACTCAGAAAGCTGAGTTTGTTCTAAACATTTTGATAAGAAACACATTGGTATCAGGTTATAATCTAATGCACTTAAAAGGGGAATTTAAGAAGATATGTAAAACTCGACAACATGCCCTTAGACCCCAAAGGGGTTAACAGCAGAACTTGACATGTAGTGCAATTGTGGTTTTGCCTTTTTATAATGCTAGCTGGTTGACCTTTCTCACTGACATTTCACATTCTCAAGGCTGCCATGTGTGTCTGTGTGAGACGGTATTTGGCGCCCCAAAACTTAATTGGAACTTCATCTGGATTTTGTAGTTAAGGGGGTGAGGATTTGATACAAAAATACAATGTTTGAAACTTTGACAAAGACGTCAAAGATGAAAAGGGCACTCCAGCGATTCGTTATTGCACTTTCTTTACATTCTCGTGATGACGTCACATCAAGAATAGAATTCTACAGCTTTTTCATACTGGGTCGTACCAAGTTAGCAGATAAACTCTTACAGCCCTTTTAGGCTACAGCGTAGAGCCTACGTGCTACTATAAAATCTGCCTGTAGTATGTAGTAGGACATAAACACTTTTTCAAGTGTTTACATTGCATATTCTTGGTTCTATATAGTTTGCAGTAGGGATGTCCCGATTAGCTTTTTTTGGCCCCTGATCCAATTTTTTAAATACTGAATATTTAAACCAAGTCCCAGTCTGACAATTGTATTTGCCTAGATAATATAGCTACTGGCTCGGATGCAATACTTGCGATCGGGACATCCCTAGTTTTCAGTAAATATTTTACTCATTCCATCCTCTTCATCATTTTAACTGTAAGCGTAAAATGACTTTGGCTTGACCCTTAAAGCCGCCTATAAATGATCCGAGGTAAAACAGCGAGGTAGAGCAGAGTGCAGGAACTTGGTGTACGTCATTATTGCGGTTGCGCGTTGATCACCTTCCCTTCGAGTTTCTCCACCGCTCTCCCTAAACAAAAGGCACAGCCAGCACAGAGCAGTTTGATCGCGGATCACGTGTAGGCGGCTTTACTCACCAATTATATTGGCATATTCCTCGTATGTGAACACTAACGCTGGGCAGTGTGGCCTAAAATTCCTAGAGGTGTTGCTGGTGTTTATACCGTCCAGCCGTAGTGAGAACTTACTTGAAATGAGCCTATATCTGATTCTGAGGATGATTATCTACGACTGTTTTATATGTTGTGACAGTTATAGCAGGGCAGTGCAATAATATTTACCTGAGCCTTTTTTACTGGAATGTAATAATAAAGTACTTTTGGCAGGTAAAGACTTGAACAGAGACTGTTAAAGACATAACGTTAAAGACATAATAGGTAAAGACTGGGGATCTTGCAGGGTCCCACAACCAAATTTGTTTTTGAAAAATTTAACCTAGCTTAACTTTGCCATAGCAACCATAAACACCACAGTCTCTAGCTGGTTTGTTGCTTCCTGTTTGGTGCTGGAGGGAGAGCGCCCATTGGTTGTTGACCATGTTCACATGATTTAACTTCACTACTAAGACTTAAAACTTACTTTAAATTAAACACCTTTGATTTTGTCTGAGTGTCCAGACGGGGAAAAGACTGACTTGGAGTGAGTTTTATGACCTTACACCAAACGATGGAGATGACGGGAGCGCCCCGATTCTAGCAAGCCTCTCAGGATTTCATTATTATATTGGACATTAGTCTGTGACAGTGGAATCGCTCAAAAAGTAGTTTGGAGACTGGCCGCAGACAGGACATGAAGACTACAGATGTCCCTGCTTCACACGGTGACATCTCCTGGAGGATTTGGCTCCCTGATCCCTTCCAGTCTCACGTTTTCTGTGAGAAGATAAGGTGAAGGTAGTTTACAAGGCAGATAATGAAACCCCCAAAGTTCATTATCAATCACACAGTCACACATCATAACCAGCTGTAGTTCTGGGTCAAAGACCAGTGTGCAGTCGATACATGTTGGCTGTTTATTTATTTTTGAGTTTTGAATTTGGAGAGATTTCAGTCCCTTGGCTACCTCATTTAACCATGGACACAATCTTCTTTCTCATTTTTAATATTTTACTTATATGTGAAGTGAGAGCCATTAGTGAACGTTGTGTGTGCCGTGCTAGCTAACAGGCCTTTATGTTGATGAATAAACTGTTCATGCTGTTGAACATTGGTATTGATTTACACGGTGCATACGACAAAGAGGGAAACCGACCGAATGGCCTCTAAAGAATCGATTACGAAAAATGCCTCGTCATTCAATTCCCAATTTCAATACCTAAGGAGTAAATCTCATCAGCGTCAGTGAGCCAATCGGCACGCAGCATGCTTCTACCAAGATGTAATAATGTCTGTGATTGGCTGTCTAATGTTACACAGAGACGGGATCACGTAGTAGGAGGTGGAACATAAATAAAAACATTGCCGTATGTTGTGATATCTTTTTGTTTTTTAAAATTGGTACCAAAAAAGTATCGTTTAGGAGCAGGAAGCAAAGTCACAGTATTGGTATCGGTACCGGAAATGTTTGAATGATACCCAGCCCTAGCAATGAATCTCTTTTTGTGCTTCCAGCTTGGTTGATGAGACTATCTGCCCCCATACCCTCCACATTACATCCTAATAATCATCTGGTTTACCTTGGTCTCCAGTTCTTCCATCCTCCGTACGCCCTGGCCTGGGCTGAGCCCCCGGAGCATCTGGGTCGATCTGCAGAACAACTTCACCAGATGGACAGCAGGGAGGGCGTGGAAAAGGGAATGGCCAGGGCCGCTTTCCACCCAAAACTTCAGCTGAAAGAGGAAGAGGATGGAATGATGTGGAGGAGGGGGACAGTCTTCCCAATGTTTAGGTTAGGTTGTCTATTTTCCAATGATCTATAACACTTTGATATTTTACTCTCAGATACTGATACTGATGACCAAAATAAAAAGACACAACCAGATCAACATCCAATAAAAGGCTGTAACTCCCTGAGGTTGCTCCAAAACCTTTTCACTCACAGACTTTTTTTTTTTCTTTCCACTGGGCATTTTTGTCTATGTTCGCACAAAGATAACAACGCATGGTGGTGACTTTACACTGCACTAGAGAAAAAGCATAGCTTTCCTTGGATCAGATGATGTATAACACTTACAACTGACTGAAATTGGCAAAAATATGAAAAATATGTCCGCGCCACACAAGGCAGCTTCATAGTTAAGGTATGGTTAACGCTACTGAAAGGCACAATGACGTGTTGACTTGCGTAATATGAAATGACTACTGTTGAACTGAGATGTTTGGGCAGGACTTATCACGCTGAGGGGAAGATTCTAAAAGTCACCCAAGATAAGAAAAGCAGTTTGATGGAATAGGAGACACAGAAGAGTTACAGTATTTAACACTATGTGTTGGCTTCACTGATTAGTTTACTTATTGATTGGTTTGGCTTACAGCACGTTTTACGCTTCCAGATCAGAATGATGATGATGATGCTGATGCCGACGATGCCGAAGATGCCACACAGAGGAAAAGTGGAGTCATTGTCACCACCTGAAAGAAGAAGAGAAGAGATGTTGAAGGGTAACTACTGTTTTTTTTTTCCAACCGGGACCCTATTTTCCTATGTTTTTATGTCTAAGTGACTGATGGGAACAACAATCTTTTGTTGCAGTCGCCAGCTACAATGTAAATTAACAGGACGATTGTCCAGCTTGTATTTACGTCCACTAAAGTGCTTGTTTTTCTACCGACGGGCTCAGATTAATATTCTAAGGGCGTTTTCACACCTGTAGTTCGTTTGCTTGGGCCTCCAAATGAAAAACAAAAATGTGAAAGAAAGTAAGTACGGGAAGAAGGTCCTGTGTTCTGGACTAGTGCATATTTCTTGCATATCCATGGTCAAACCAGCTCATTTCATTAAAATGATCAGACATTGTTTTGCGAGAGACGTTGCTACGTCTGCTCTGGTCTCCGAGACTCGGCTCTGCTCTGCCGGCGTCGGTCTCCAATTTTAGCGGCAGCTGGTTCGACCACGGAGAGGTGAGTGACGGACGGCGAGCTTGACCGCAGTCTATTTCTGGGAAAGAATCACGTTCTCACCACAAACGAACCGAAAGCGTACCGAGACCACCTCTTCATGCAGGTCTCGGTATGCTTGTGCGGTCCACTTTTGGTGCGCGCCCGAGCGTGAATGCCGCGTTCTCACCTGCCCTGACGAACCGCACCAGCGGAACACAACCAAACTAAAGGCTGTCGGTGCGAAAACGCCCTAAGTGTCTGACAACATTATGTATGTCCCACCTGGGACTTGTATAACGGAGCAGGTTAACAGTCTTTGGCTTTACCTGGAGAGTTGGTACCGTGTAGCTGGTTAATATCTGATAGATTGAGTTGAGCGGTGTTGCTTCCTTCATGTGGACGGACTGTAGAAAAAAGTATTGAGACAGCATCAGATTAGTTCTAAGAAAACCAGTGCAGGCATTAATTACATCGCTAAAAAGACTGCAATCTTGCACTTTGACTATAGTAACATCTTAAATTACATTTAGTCTGATACACCACAGGCCGCGACCAGAGACAGCCGTGGTGCGTTCAGGCTATGTTCACACTTTGAGTCTTTTTGAAGTTGAAAAAAGTTCAACTTTTTCTTTAAAAAAAACGCACTACGTTAAGCGCTTTTTTGACAGCCGACCAATGACAAGTGGAGTAGCCAGACCTGTCTCCCCCCCCCAGAAGGCCAAATCTGAGCCAGGAAAAACCCTGTTTCTACTACTGCTTGTTTAACTTTAAAACCGATTGTGTACATTTGAGTTCATCATGATTAAAATGCTTGCAGTACACTTACCGGTGAGGGATATAAAACAGTGTTTTGTCTGATCTCCAATTCTAACAGAGCAGCGATATCTCCCAGAATGAGACATCTTGGTTTTCAGGCGCAGTGAACAATTTCCAGTTCCCAGTTGACTGTCGAAAAGAGATGTTCTGTCTTTGTAGTCCTTCCACTGATGATCAAACTCATGTTTTCCCTTACGGAGCAAATGCACATCAACTGTATCATTAAGCACCCACTCCACTTTGTTGCCGACATCCATTTTGGGCACAGTCAAACACGGTAGAATTACTGTCTTGTCAACTTCTGCATCCAACGATGTATCTGGGCACCGTAACTCTGCTGAAGAAACACACAAAATAAATGTTGGCCACATTGAGCCTTTCTATTGTTTTAAAGGGAGACAAGGCAGACTCCACAATCGCTGTCTGCACCCTGTCATCACATATACCGTTGGAAAGCTCTCTCTCTCTCTCCTGTGTAATGCTGTCGGATCCAAATATGGTCATTTCCTTTTTATCAGCAACCAATTGTGAAAGTAAAAGGGGGGGATTTAACTCGATTTAAATGCGCAATCTCATCGGCTATGCCAATTTCCGACAACGTGATTCGTTCAGAATGGTCACGTGACGCGCTCTGACATTTCCACGGTAGTTCAGAATGTCGAAAGAAGTGCGTCGAAAAGGGTCAAAAATCACCTCAGAGAAGACGAAAACAGTTGTCATAAGCAAGAAGACACACGCTAAGACAGCAGATGATGAAATGCCTTCACATAGTAAGTCGATGCGTAAATTGTCGTTCAGAAAACAGGAGTTTTCAGACAGCGGAGGTAATCAGACTGACTCTCTCTCTCTCTCTCTCTCTCTCTCAGCAGTTTACAGAAAGTCATAGCCTACATGTTGAAGTGTATTTTTATCTGACCATTCTATATAACTTTTATTTTGATTTCTGAGGCTGTCATATGCAGAGGTGGGTAGAGTAGTCAAAAAATTGTACTCAAGTAAAAGTACTGTTACTTCAGAATAATATGACTCAAGTAAAAGTAAAAAGTAGTCATCCAAATAATTACTTGAGTAAGAGTAAAAAAGTACTTGGTGAAAAAACTACTCCAGTACTGAGTAACTGTTGAGTAACGTCTGATTTATTTTTTAACACAAGCATTCAATCAGACAGACAAAAATACAAAATAACCATATTTAGGCAAATTATAGTTCATCCAATCAATTAAATAAATTTAAATTAATTAATTAATTACAAAATAGTTTAAATTAAAATAATCCAGGTAAATTCAAGTACTTAAAAAATAAAATCAATAAAATAATAATACATAAAAAATAAATAAGCACAAGTATCACAAATTTCCAAACCTTTACACTTTTTTTTACCAGGCTCTGCAGGCAGAACTAGAACAAGGTAATGGAGCTGCTGTTTGGCTCTTTTACTAAGGTAAATCACAAAGGTGGATCACTTGTTATCGGGTTCAATCGCCGTGGTAACTTAATCTGGACGCCTAACCTGGTCGGGAGCAGGTTAAGTTGGAGATCAGAGATCAACTGGCCTACTGACCAATCAATACTCCACTGATAACGGCTTCACCGTTCTTAGAAGATCAGGTGGAGCTCGGTGCGCGGAGAGAGAGAGAGGGGGAGAGAGAAAAAGAGAGGGGTGTGCTCATACAAAAAACATTTAGTGACCGACAGCCCCGTTAACATTCCCTGATAGGTATATTTGCCGTGTGTAATGCGCACAGCGGTTTGAATTATGTTTTTTATATTTTTTTATTTGCTCTCACGTGAGCTCTCAGGCTAAAGCAACGGCAGTTTATGGAAAGTACAAGTGTAATTATGGTCAGATCTTGGTCCTGACTGATGGGGAAGTGATATTGATAGCCTTAGAGTGCGCATCTACAGCACTCTTCTCAATCTACATCTTCGCCTATTTTTGTTTTGTTTTTGAGCTACGATTTTACAGCTGTCCTCCTGTTTTAGGAAGCAGCGACTGTATTGCGTTTTGCCTGTAAAACCGTGTCTGTGTTCTTCGTATTTATGTAGAATTATAGTTTGCTCTTCTTATGTAAAATATGTGGCTATTGGTCATGTTGTGCAAACACCGCCTCTTTTATGTGAACACGCGCCGCTGGATTGGGGAACCCTGGGTTGACTGAACTAGATAACCAGCGTCGTGACACAGCTTATACAGGGCCGCGGTGGTTAGGTGAAGCCGGGAAACTGAAAGAAATCCAGGACATGTTGATCTGGCCTCTGGGATGTTCCTCCTCGTCTGTGTCTGCATTGCCGACGGCTGATTCTGACATCGCCATTTTTGTTTTGCTGCGACTGTAAAGCTAACCCGTCCCGCCGCTGAGTTTTGAGTACGGTGACGAGACGAGACTGCACAACCACGTTTGATTGGTGAAACACAGTCACGTGGTAGAGCCTTTAGCGGAAGTCTCTCTCTCTCTGTCAACATAAAACATTAAAATGAGGCGAACGCGGGGGATGATAAAAATAATGACGCCGTAGAATATCCGAGCTCATTGTAGCCTAATGTAGTGGAGTGAGAGTACAGTTTCTTCTTCACAAATCTACTCAAGTAAAAAGTATAGTGATTTAAAACTACTCCTAGAAGTATAATTTTTTCAAAAACTTACTCAAGTAAATGTAACGGAGTAAATGTAACTCGTTACTGCCCACCTCTGGTCATATGTATTCGTGTACACCAAGACATTACATGAATTGATAAAAAGATTTCTAATTGATCTGCAGTGCCGAGGTGGTCGCCTGGGGCAGAAGGGCCGTGAGAGAATTTTCCTGTCTAGATTGATTGATGGATATTTGAAAAGAAAGCTGCCAGACAGGTTTTCTCGCTCTTACACTCCATAAAATGTTTGTTTACACTTCCAACATTTTTCATCCTCCAAAAATGACGATGCATTTGAGAGCGCAAAGAACCGATTGTCTGTCCAACGCGCCCGTCACAACAGACATACTTAGGGACCGTCGTAAAACTGCAATACCAACTATTTCAATCTTTAATAGCTTTTTTTGCTGTTCAGCATAGAAATCTCAAACCACTTCCATTATAGAGAGGGAGAGCCATTCAACATTTCACAATTGTGAATTAGTAAAGATAAAGATGTATAGTAGCCAATAAAGATGGTAGTTTCAGCACGTTTCTCATTAATGAATATATATTGACATCAAACCACCTGTAAAATGTCTCAGACATCCTCTCACAACTTTCACAGCTGTTAGTTTGTGTAAAAAATACTTTGAAAATACCTTATCAATATCCCTGACCTGTTGTCTAAAGAAATGCTCGTTAAAAACGTTTCTCATTTATGAATATATTGACTAACTAAGCTGTGAAAGTTGTGGGAGGATGTCTGAGACATATTACAGGTTTGTATATGTCTCACGGTACGTGTCCATGTATACGCGTTGTTTTCACGGATGGGGTCGCCCCCCCTTTCCAGCGTTGCACGCTAGTGGGCTCGCCACCAGTTTCTCTTCCCTGACCAATGAGAAGCAAGAAAACAGTCTCCACCCTCCTACAACCGCGATGGCTGCAGCTGATTGGATGAATGTGTCACGTGGGGGCTGGCTGCTCCCGGATTTGAAATTTCAAAACCGACCCTAACGGAGGCTCGTTTGGAATGCGATCTCCTATTAATGAAAATAGTTCAACGAAAACGTGTTTCTGAAAACATTTTAAGCGAGAAGTAGGCCGCGCGGCAGCTGAATCTGTCTTCATGTCAGATCGACAAAGGTCAGTTTGAAAGATAAACTTTATTAAAGCAGTGGCTGAGCTCAGGTCTCGGCTGTCTGCTCCTTTCACACATGCACCACAGCCCTGAACTTCTCTGATATTACCCAGAGGAACTGTATGTAAGAACGCAAAATTTGCACAATTTACATTACAGCAGAGGTGTACAACTGAATGTTTACTCAGAGTTCAATGTTCCTACACTAGTTCAGTTAGTATTAGTATTTTGTATGTCTTTGAATTGTTTTTACTTGAATACATTTTCAAGAAAATAAATAAGAACGGTTTTCATTCAACATTGTGCTCATTATTATCATCAGTGATTAAGTAACTCTGACTTTTAAAAACACATTTTTAAAAGGATATCGTCCAATTGTTGTTATCATCAAAATCGCCAAAAATAGAGATATTATTTTTTGTCCATATCGCCCACCCCTACTACACACGTGCTGGAAGAGCTACGATTTTACATAGTGAAACATTTGAAGGACAACTTATTACAACATCATTCTCCTGCTGAGCTCACCTGTGTTCCTAACAGCGTCAGTAGTCAGTATCCATATACGGACCAGCAGAAGTACACCCAAAATCTCTTTCATCCTAAAGGGGCCGTGCATTCCAATGGTTGAAAAGAGAACTTGTTGTTGGTACTCGCTTCTTCTTTTTCTTTGAGGTTTTTTTGGCGGTCAGCTGAAAGAGAGGGAGAAAAAAAGACAAGAGGAGAAAGGGATAGGCCGGTTACACACTGGAGGCGTCGCGTGAGCGTGGCGCTTTTGGTTGCGTGTTGGTTACGTGGAATATTCTACGTCTTTACACACCAGAAACGTGTCTGACGCGGCGCTGCTGCTGCTGCTAGCCTTGTCTGTACATAAATGTTTCCCATTGATAAAATGAAATACCATGTTGAACATAAATATATACTGACTTGATTACAACAAAGACAACGTCGGCAAAATAGTCTACAGAATATTTCGTTCTGTAATATCGTTCTGTTGGTGCAATATTTGAAAATCGATTTGTTTGTTTTTTTAATGACATTTATATCTGCATTTATGTCAAAACCCAAACACTTTCAAACATCAACATGTAATTTATTAATATGTAATTATGTCAAATTGACATATTATAAATATCTTTTCCTATTCTATTTTGCCTGTCGCGTGAAAAATAGGCTGACTGGAAAGGATCCCTACAGAGATAGACCTTTTAGTTAAAGAGTAAGATCCTTTTAGTTTAACATGAAAACAGCCCCGAAATCACCAACAGCAAACCCACCAGACTCCATGTAAATAATCAGGACTTTTAGCGTGTATAGAGCCAGCATATCTCCACATGTAAATGGCTGAATTAAAGGTTTTATTTCAACCAAACCGGAATGGTGATTGTTGGAACAGTGGAAAGACGAACCAAGACAGCTTTTGATAGTTTAATTTTGTTTTTGTCGACTTTGAATGAAATCTGTTTTAACATCATTAAATCACAGATTATTTACATGGAGTCTGGTGGAGTTTGGTGATGGTGATTTCGGGGCTGTTTCATGTTAAACTAAAAGGATCTTACTCTTTAACTAAAAGGTCTATCTCTGTAGGGATACTTTAATAATGTTGTCAGACACTTAGAATAATAATCTGAGCCTGTCAGCGGCAAAAATATCACTTTTAGTTTACTCTAACTGATTAAAATTGGACCAGTTTCAGAAATTGTTGTTCCTATCAGTTTTTCCCAGTAAGGGCCGCTTTCTTCTTAATTTTTCTCGCAATTACTCCGTTTAAACCATTGACATATATATATATATATACCGTATGTTTAAACGCCGGGATAATTCCTCGAGCCGTCACGTATTCCCTGCTCCGTCTGTGTCACTCTGACACAGTTGCCCCTGGCAACCGATAAGAATGGTCATGTGACAGGAAGCTACCTCATATGCCCGTCAAATTTTACGCACTATGCAAGTAAGTACATAGTGTACATCAGCACTCCAGGTTGAAGTAGGGGAAATGCCATTTGAGTTGAGACGACTGCAAATGTCACTATCATATTTTGTTCATCTAAAAGGACATGTGGAAGACCATCCAACTAAAAGTGTCCTCATATCAACATGGGAGCAGGCAAAAAGTAAAAGAGAGACGTTTAGTGCAAGTATACATGAAAAGGTAAAGCAAGCGGCTGTAGAACATTTTGAATTTGGTCCATCTGTAGTCTATCCACCGCATCCGCCGTGGCTGCTACCGGTTCCAGATGCTGATATAACTTTGCATGAAAAGATAAAAAACTATAAGGGGGATAGTGGACAAATGGCTATGAGGTATGTGGATAACTATTATGGGTATGTGCAAATTTTTACTGATGGGTCAAAGCAACCAGATACAGGGAAAGTGGCAATTGCATATGTGATACCAGAGTTTGATATTAAGTTTTCTGCAAGAGTTTCGGATCATTTATCAGTGTTTTCAGCAGAGTTGATAGCTATTGTGATGGCCTTGCAGTGGGTAGAGCAAAGTAAACCGATAAGAGTAGCTATATGCTCAGACTCGTTGTCAGCCTTAGAAAATTTTAAATCAGGTAACTCATGTGAAAGGTCTGATATTGTGTGTGAGATATTGACGTTGCTGCATAGTATTCAAAGTGGTGGGACGCATGTAAAGTTTATTTGGGTTCCGGCTCATGTAGGCATGGTTGGTAATGAGTTGGCAGACAAGTTTGCTAAACAGGCTTTGAAAGCGACAAATGTATCTATTCAGTGTAAAATATCAAAATCAGAGGCTAAGTCAATGATTAAAAAACATGTTAAAAAGTTGTGGCAAGATAAATGGGACAGGGAAGTTAAAGGGAGGGATTTTTACATTGTAAATCCTGAGGTGGGTCAGGGTCGTTTAGTACTAAGGTGTCGAAAAGAAGAGGGAATTTATACAAGAATGAGACTAGGGCATACCAGGCTAAACAAAACATTACAGTTAATAGGAAAACATAATACAGGAAATTGCGAGATTTGTAATGTGCCAGAGACAGTGGAACACGTCTTTATGATGTGTAGGAAATTTAAAAGAGAAAGGGTTTTTATGAAAAGGAAAATAGAGGGCAGTGGAGAAAGTTTTATCCTTAGAGATCTTTTGTCTAAGGGCTCTGATCATAGAGTAATAAAGTATATGCTTGAATTTTTAAAGAACACTGGACTCATTGACAGAATATAGGGTTATTTCTTTATTTTTTTTTGTAGCTTGCAGGCTACAGAATTTTTCAAGGATGTAAGCCATAGTGATGATCATGCACAATTTATCTGGAGGGTGGCGGTAGTGCGCTAAGTTAGTCCGCATCCGCCGTTAAACAAGCAACAGAAGAAGAAGAAGAGTACATACGTACGAAGTGCACTACGGGAAGTTCGCGCGGGAAGTTCGCGATTTGAGACACACTAACTGTCTATGTTCTCAATACACGGAGAACTCGTTCATAGTCTAAAATATTCACTAACGTAAACCGTTCACCGTTTAATGCTTCTCTAAATGAACGACGGTTGTATGAAGAGAACCAGAGATGTATCATTATGTCGTGCCACTACTAGCTATCGCGTTAGCTAGCTAGCCGGCTAGCTTCCGAGGGTCTGATAGTACACGTTTATCATGCCGTGCCGCAACCGCATGCTCTCGTGCACATGTTGATTTGATTCAGGTGTGCCGGTAGTACACAATACCATTCTTTAAACGGCTTACTTTTTATTTCTCGATGACACGTGTTTCCATCGGTGTCCACAGTGTGCTCCACGCGGTCCATTCAGTGGGTGCAGCCAGTCTATTTCCGCCTTTTTACTTCTTCTTCTTCTGGCTTTCCGGCAGACTAGATGCCTTGCGGCATATTGCTGCCTCTCACAGGACATTTTATGCACCAGTCAAAAGTATTGTCAGCTTCAGTGGAGTAGTCCTGTCGCAGAGATGTAATCCATGACGGCTTCCACTATCTCACATTTATATTCAGGGGGATTTAATAAGTCTCTCAATGTCATGTGCTGTATTCCTACTTGACATAGCGCAGTGGACAACTGTCCTCTTTCATCTTTGTACCAAAGACAGTCCAAAAGTACATGTTGCACAGTTTGTTTTTGTTTGCAGGTTCCACACAGTCCATCTTCATGCTTGCCCAAACAAAACTTTATTATACAATAGTGATACAAACAAGGCACAATGTCATACATATGTCAAAAAACGTGTTTACAGCTTTGAGGTAGAGACAATATATACAACAAAACATAAAGAAAATGTAGTCCAGTAGGGAATCTAAGTCCAACAATAATAATTGTCATGTATTGTAAAGATGTAGCAAAAAGCTTAAGTTCAGTCGTGGTTTGACCTTTAAATATTTGCACCTATGAATAAAATGTTTACAATGCTCAATCCAGTTATTTATCAAGAATTCTAAATTCTTATCCTTCAAAAATATTCCAGCTTTAATTGACATTTCGTTTAACCCTTGTGTTGTTTTCCCGTCGACCTTTTTTTCAAAGTTTGTTTTAGCTTTTTCAAACATTTTAAATTGTTAAATTTTTCTTCTTTACATTTTCAGCGCTTATGTCTACGTCCCATATTTTCTGATATAAAACAAAAATTGAAAAACAGGTCACTGTGACCCAAAGTCAACACAAGGGTTAATGGGTGTAGCAGTATACCTTTTAGATTGAAGCCAAGTCATTAATCGGTTCACACTGAAAGAAAATATGTTCAACTGTCTCAATATCGCTCTCACAGAAAACACAAGAGTTACTTTCCTCAATTCAATTTTACATGTAGGGAGTGATTCGATGTATAAATATCATTTAATATTTGAAATGTCACTTCTTTGGCTTTTGTTGGGAGAGGATACAATAAGGATAGTTTCCTTCACCACTATAGTCTTGGAGAATATATTTTTACATTTCAGTTGAAAGGGATAATATTTTGTACACAATACAGGCCTCATCTCTGACATAACATTTGCATGAACCAAAAGTTGTTGGGTCACTGTTTTAAAGCACATGTGTTAAACTCAAGGCCCGCGGGCCAAACCCGGCCCCTTGCAGATTTAGATTCGGCCCGTATATCAATTTGGGTTCACAATAAATTTTGGCCCTCCTAGTTGCGCGCAAAACCAAAAACACAGGAACATTCATACATACATATGACATACCATACCTGACATTTAAAGCAGAAATTGGCAGATTTGCCGACTCGGAGACTCAGAAATTCCCTCAGAAGCAGAGAGAGAGTTTTTATATTCAGGCTGTGAAACAGGTTGTTGTAATAAAAAAAAAATATTCTGCTTTATTTGCTAAATTCTACGATGGCTAAGGAACTCTTTTGAAAAAAAAAAATGTGACAAGGAACTCTTTTGATGACTTTTGTAGGGCTTTATGTCAACAAAAATGTGAAAAAAACAACACATTTACAAAAAGGTGACAAATGTCTGAGAAAGCCACAAAAAAGTCGGAACAAAAATTTGTAGTGACATTCAGTAACAAAAGCACGTCAATAAACTCTCCATGTCTACATGCCCTTGGTGTGATTCTCTTTTTCCAGTGTGGCCCTCTGGGAAAATGAGTTTGACACCTCTGGTTTAAAAGGGAATTGGAATGGCTCTTATCACTTTAGTGTATTTTTTAAACATGAACTCGAACATTCTCAACAACAGAGAGAGAGGGGGGGTAGGGGGGGCTCGGTAGGCCTAGTCCGAGTCACAGTCTGCTACTTTCTACTTGTACTCCACTACATCTCAGAGGTAAATATTGTAGGCTACTTTATTTTTTTTAAAATTTTGAGCAGATTTAGAGCAGATAATACATAAATAACCTCCTTCTTAAGCTACATGAAGTAATTAAAAAGCCTCTTGGATCAGCTGGAAAATGCATCGTCACAAAACATGGAACACCATGAAGAGTTCACTTTTTGACATGACTGGAATAGGCCAAAAATATGAAAAAAAAAACTTTAGATATAATGTGTTATCTAAAACTTAAGCTAATATTGCCAAGACATGGAGGTTTTGGAAGATTATTGTAGTTCTTGGAAATAGAGGCAGAGTGACAGCTCGGTCTTGACTCCCTCCTTTAAATGTTTCTGGATTTAAAATGATTACACAGATTTATTTTGGTCTAACTGTAAGATTAATGTTTGTGTTCAAGCTGTGAAGTGTGTTTTTGTCTCAGCAGACCATAAACACAGAGGAGGGAGCAGCGCTGCTGTCTGACCATCTTCGGCAGAGAGGGAGTGTCACGCTCTCTTTTTGGCCCCGTTTTGTGTGACGTCACCGCGTCGCCCTCCGCCCACCTGGCTGCCGCTGCGAGTCTCCCAGCGTCGCACGAGACAATCTGCCGCGCTCTGAATACGTGATGAGGGAGAGGAGGGAGGAAGGGACGTTCAGGGGCTTCAGCACCAAGGACAGCACATGATGGGGCTAATGGCAAACAGTGATCTAGGGAAAGAATGCAAACACACATGCACCAATAACCTCATCAGTTCTAACCAAAGCCCATGTTCTGAAGCTTTCTCTAAAAATCAGGAAGACAAGTTGGAAAAATGGAGGGAAGAAGAGGACACAGACTCAACTATCGGACAGGACCGACAACATCAGTCACACCTGCATCGGGTGGAAAGACCAACCAGTACGTGAGAAAACCATGTTTGAAGCGTTTGTCTGCATGTTACAACAGGCTGGTGGGCAACATATGGAGCGCGGACCTGAAAAAGGCCGCTCCCACGAAGGACGTGGTCGAGCCAGAAGGTGCCGAGGCGGGTACCGTGGGCAAAATAATGAGCCCTACAACCGAGACCAGCGTTTGTACCGCAAGGACTTCGGACATTGGGTAGGTAATTGCCCGAAGAAAAAGCAAAAAACACCTCAGACAAAGAACAACACCAGTCCCTCTGTTTGACTGACTCCAAAAGCTGATAAAAAAACACACACACACTCGCTTCATGCAATGAAGAAATGTGCTCTTTGCAGGTAAAATTAATGATCACTTTTATTCAATTTTGGGTGTTTCATTCAATTTGATATGGCATTTGAGAGAAAAAAAACATTGACCTCTACCAGTGATTTTCCACTTGGGATCCTTTGATCTTAACTATTTGTTATCATAATTTCAATTTTGTAACTCAAAATGTAGACATATTATATAAATAAGGTTTATTGACCACGAATTTCAAAAATAAGTGTAAAACTAGTGGTCATTAGAGAGAGAGAGAGAGAGAGAGAGAGAGAGAGAGAGAGAGAGAGAGAGAGAGAGGTCACATGATTCAAAGCTGCACCATGCCAGACAGATGGACTGATATACTGGATCAGTCTGGATCAGTGAATTCAAAAGATCCAAAGACAACTTAACTGATGGAGGCTGTCCCGCTCATACAGGAGGCTCAGAACGTCTCAACAAGTGTGTAACTGTGTTAGTTTCTGGAAAACGCCGAGACCACTTACGTGAAACGAACCCCATCTCAGTAACACTGGTGATTCCCCCTGTGAGTCATTGTGTGTGTGTTTGTGGGTGGGTGGGTGTGTGTGTCTGGGTCTAAAAAAAAAACCCGCCAGTAACGTGTGTGTGTGATTGTGTGACTAATCTGTTTTATAAAAACATATCTATGGTTAGTGTACGTATTATTTGGCGTGCCGTAAATACACCGTGTGTTTAAGACTTGAGGTAAATTCGTACGTTCTTAATATCTGCCCAACATCTTCTTCCTTCTTGTCAGCAGCTGCGTGGAGAAAAGTTGCCCGGGATGTTGATATGCCAGGTCGGTTAAATGCGATATAATAACAATAGTCCGATGTCTGTTGCTAACCAACCGAGCCATAGCAGGTATCGTATCAACTGCCCTAATAAAAATTGTCGGATAGGAACTAGGGGTGCACGATTCAGAAAATGTCACCATTCAATATGGATTTTTAGTGTCACGATTCGATTCAAAAACAATTCTTGATTTTAAAAAAACATTGACAGTATGTAAATGTAGTTACTATTCCCATGAGATTAGTAGTAGACATACAATAAAACCCCTAATGGTTTTTTTTTTTTTTTTAAAACTCCTCCAGATGACCAACAGACCCAGTTTTGTTTCCACTGCGCACTCGTTCGCATCGGTTGGGACCAGTTTGCTCGCGGCCTGCGAATCTCCGTAGGAAACGAATGGCTCTTTGTCGTTTTGCAGCCGTGGTTACTGTGCCGATGTGAAGGCACCGTTGACCCGGCAACAAGCGATCCGCCGCCGTGATCCACCAAACCCTGAAGTATCCTCGTTGAGGCCAAATCTTGCTCCGTAGCGCGGGCCTCTGGTCACACAGCGTCGTTACAACAACAGAACCACAAAAAGCCAGTGTGTGAACGGTGTATTTCCCTCCCAGTCCCCCCCAGCTGGTGGAGGAGAACCATCTGATACAGAGAAGAACTGGTTGTCTAAAATATATCATTTTGGAACTATTTTTCAACCATGACGGGATGTCTCGGACGGACGTCTTTTCAACGGTCATTAAACGTCCAAATGTTTGCTGGGCGCTGTGTCCAACGTTACTAGAAGGTAGAGCGAGCTACAACTGACAGGGAGAGAGAGAGAGAATGTATCACTACAACCAATCAGCAGTCTGCTCAAAGCAATGGTCTTTTTCACAAATAGGTCGCACGTAAAGGGGGAAAAGTAGCTTCTACTTAAGGAGCCCTATGTCCTGTCTTTGTGTCTCTGCTAGTTTAAGACCGACGCACCCCAGCAAACATTTGGACGTTTAATGACCGTTGAAAAGACGTCCGTCCGAGACGTCCCGTCATGGTTGAAAAATAGTTCCAAAATGAAAGTTGAACCGACGTCTTTGACGTCACTTGGCCGTGAATTCCACGTCTTTTCTGGCCGTGAATTCCACGTCTTTTCTGCGCGTTCCTGGACGCCAGAATTAGTCTTCTTCTGGATGTTTATAAGGTGTGGCTATAAGCCTGCATATTAAACAACCATACACCCATTGTGTTAAATCGTGAACGGCGATCTTGACGTTTACACATCTAAACTTGACAAAGGTTCTAAAAAGGTCCAAAATCGGTCCAGCCATACCTGAACGTCTATAACACGTTATAATCACGTGTAGATCAAACAACACTTATACATTTAAGTTCTTAATATAATTAATTGCATCTGAATATAGGGTTAAGGTTTGTTGCATGTAATAATGCATAATTTATAGTTATTACAGTAACTACATGTAACAAGGACACTGTAAAACAAACTGTTCTTATTTTCATTTTAGTAGTTCATTACAAATGATCATAAAGATAACGGGATGAACTAAAAAGCCACAAAATTCCAAATCACATTTATTTATTTTACGGTTTATACAATACAGATTCACCCGGGAAACAGGAAAAACGTGTTTATTACAAAACAAATTCAGTTTTAGCTCAATTCCGTTAATTTAGTTCAGTTCAATAACACTGTCACAAATATCTCCCTTTGTGTAGCAACTTTTTGCAACATCATTTACAGCAGAAAAGTTATTTGTTATAACCCCACACTCTTCCTGGAGCATGTTTCAAGTGTTCCACCATAGCCGCATCAATTTCTGATTGAGTTGAATTTGGGCTCCACCTCTTCACAGCATCTGAGGGAAGAGAATATTACAATAATAAACAAAACAAACAGTAGGAAAAAAATTACCTTGAATTATTGTCTAAATGTTTTTATGGTCCTATAACTAAATTTAAAAAAATAAATGAAACAAGATTTTGCACTAGTTTCATGAATGAAACGGAGTTAGAAAAAGCTAAAATCATATATATATATATATACACATATATATATATATATATATATATATATATATATATATATATATATATATATATATATATATATATATATATATATATATATATATATATATATATATATATATATATATATATATATATATATATATATATATATATATATATATATATATATATATATATATATATATATATGTATATGTATATATATATATATATATATATATATATATATATATATATATATACACACACACAACCGGTCAAAAGTGTGTGTGTGTGTTGATCAGGATATATCCTTCAACGCCCACTTAAAACAAACCTCAAGAATAGCCTTTTTCCATCTTCATAACATTGCCAAAATTAGGAATATCCTGTCTCAAAACGATGCTGAAAAACTAGTCCATGCATTTGTTACTTCTAGACTAGATTACTGCAATTCCTTATTATCAGGTTGCCCAAATAAGTCCATTAAGACTCTCCAACTGATCCAGAATGCTGCAGCACGTGTTCTGACGAGAACTAAGAGAAGAGATCATATTTCTCCTGTATTAGCTTCTCTGCATTGGCTTCCTGTCTAATCGAGGATCGAATTTAAAATCCTCCTCCTGACATACAAAGCTCTAAATGGTCAAGCACCATCATACTTAGAAGAGCTCATAGTACCTTATTGTCCCACTAGAGCACTGCGCTCCCGGAATGCGGGGCTACTTGTGGTTCCTAGAGTCTCTGGAAGTAGACTGGGGGCCAGGGCCTTCAGCTATCAGGCTCCAGTATTGTGGAACCAGCTCCCAGTCTGGGTTCGAGGAGCAGACACCGTCACCACATTTAAGAGTAAACTGAAAACCCTCCTCTTTGATAAAGCTTATAGTTAGGGAACGAGGAGTTGAAGCGTCCACCTAACCCGGCCCACTGCTTCTCCTCGTAGTCATCAGTTTTATATACTGTATAATTAATAATCGAGCGAGAGTAGAGGGAGGCAGGCCAGTACAGCCCGATCCGGTTGGGGGGAGTTCTAGCCCGACCAGGCACCTCTCTTTAACCTGCCTCTCTTAAGTTATGCTATTACAATTCTAGACTGCCGGGGAGGCTGTTCCTCCCTAAGACACACTGAGCTGCTCTCTCATCTCTACTTGTTACTTTTGTATGCATCCTGTCCCAGAAATGCTTGTTACTAATCTAGCTCTGGGGAGTTTACTCCCCGGAGTCCTTATGATTCTCTGCATTTCCTGGCCGCATCCTGCTGCATCCGCAGCATCCGCAGCATCCACCCGTGCTCTGCAGCGCCACGTTACATCCCGCAACGCCCTGCTGTGATGCTCCTATGCACAGAGTAGTCAGGATCCGGTATAGGAGACTGCACTACTCAGTAAGACACAATGTGCCCTGCTATGACATGAACTTCCACGATAACCTTCGAAGTCACTGTAACTTCTAAAGTGAGTGTTATCACCACTGTTCATCACACCCCCAACCTGCCCCGTCAGACACCGCCTACCAAGAGTCTGGGTCTGCCGAGGTTTCTTCCTAAAAGGGAGTTTTTTCTTGCCACTGTCGCAATAGCCACTGCTAATGCTCGCTCTTGAGGGAATTACTGTAATAGTTGGGGTTTTGGAATTTATAGAGTGTGGTCTAGACCTACTCTATCTGTAAAGTGTCTCGAGATAACTTTTGTTATGATTTGATACTATAAATAAAATTGAATTGAATTGAAAAATTGTTTGACTCGCTGACGAAGGCTAGACGCCAAAACGCATCCGAGTTCTTTTAATTCGGTTGTGTGTGACTTGGCCACTTCAATACAAGCATTTTAATAGATAAAAATTAGTAGTTTGAGCTTTCAGGTTTTTCTTATTATACTTTTTTCCATTCAAAAAGCAACTCAAAACGAACTCCGATTTGAGTCCAGGAAGCGCTCCTTTCCACATGCTCTTAAGAAATAACTTCTCTTTAAGTTGTTGATGTGATCAGAGAATTCGCTCTGATGAACTTGAAACTGAAAATAACCATATGTGTAATGTGATTTGTTTTTAACAAAATAATCTTTTTAATTATAAATCTTTCTGTTCCCTCTATTTTAGTTACTCAAAAGTACATTATAGCTTTTATCATGGAGCTAATCATTTTTATGTTTTATCATGTTTCAGAGATGCACCAGGACATTTAGCCAGGACAGGTAATGAGGCAGACTGTGGCAGCATGACATTTCTGGCTTTTATTGTTGTTGTTTCAGACATTTGAATCTGTTTTTTCAGATATTAATATATCTGATGCTGAGGATCGGGATCCACCTGAAACAAATCCAGAAAAAAAACTTCTTGCTACAGGTAAGTTAAAATAAAAAAAAAAAAAAAAAGTAAATTCACAACAGTACATACACAGACCTGTATTCACCAAATGTTGAGCAAGAGGACGGAGAGACGGTGGCTGTCAATGTGTAGAATTTCCAACACACAGCAACGCGATATGACAGCTTTTGACTATTAGCACTCCAGTTTGTTCACTGTACAATAGTTGTGGTAGTATCTGGAATTGCCACAAATGAAGTTACTTTTTGTCATTACAGAGAGGAGACAGACATTACATTACCTGACATCGTAGCAAAGCTGTCGCTTCCTGTTGATCATAAAAGAGTCCGCTGGTTCAACGTCTCAAGGGGCTAATGTTTGGGATGGGGCAGTCAAGAGGTGTCAAGGGTACAACATATTCTGAAACCTGTGACATGCTGGTCCAATTTACTGATGATACTGGTGGTCTGGAAGAGGGAACTGACACTGGTGGTCCAAGACGAGAGTTTTTAACTCTACTAATGAAACGCCTAAAAGACCGGCCCATTTTTGATGGACCAGAAGGACATCAGTTCTCGGTCTACAATGCAAATGGTATGTGTTGAGGCTAAACCCAAGCTTTTAGCCCCTGAGGTGCTCGTCTACGGGTAGAGTAATTGACGCACTTTTTACCTTTTTGATCAATGAAAGTCCAAGTCATATTTGCAGTTAACGCCATTGGTTCAATTTATTTCCATGAGATATTCGTTGGTTTTCCAGACAAATTACTCCTTGTGTATGCTTGTGTATGCTTGTGTGGCGTTGGTGGGTGTGTGTATGCGTGTGCGTGGTCAAAAACTGTATGTGCTTCCCGGTTACACCTGAGGAACCAAAGATTGGTTCCTATTTATACCAAGAGCACTAATTGGCTCTTACACTATGCATATGGGTTAGATGTGTACTATAGCCTACTAATGGGTGGTTAATGATCATTGACCATATATATCACATGGCATGTGCTTGTATATTACAGTATATAATGCATGGTTTGTTTTTAATTTTGCAAAATCAATTCATTCACAGCTGTTAGGGAGGATGCATACGACCTGGCAGGAAAGATGATTGCTGTGTCAGTTGTGCATAGAGGTCCAGGACCCCATTTCCTGTCTGAAGATCTTGTACATTATCTTGCAGGCCAGCCTTCATTCAAAGCACCAATTCATTTAATAACTGATTGAGAAATAGGGAAAGCTTTGCAAGAGGTGAGAATAGCATAAGGCTACGGTATGGTAGGGCGGAGTTTTACATTGTTCCTGCAGTGTTTTGGAGACAATGTTTACTTCCTGTATTACATGGGGAATTTGTTTCATTCATTTATTAGTTGTTGATGGTTTTAAGATTACACCATGCTATGTATGTCATTAAAAAATAGGCAAGGAGATACAGTGCATACGGTTATTGACTGGGGTGTTCATGCCCCTTTTCATGTCTTTCAGATTGAGAATGCTGCGTCATTGGATGCTCTGCAAGAATGTCTGATGAGACACAGCACAAGGTTACGGACTACTGTGGAAGAAAAGAAAGAAATCATGTCAGACTACCTCCAATGGTATAGACAGGTAAGATGATATTTGTAGTGATGAGATTTTCTTGTTTTTTTATGTATTTATGTAAGAATTTTTTGTTTGAAATGCCTCATGGTCCCCAAAAGATTATTTTTTAGATTTTATAGATTTTAAATTGAATCTATAACGCAACACATTTTTTTAAAAAGTCCATGGGTTGTGTAGACTTTCTGAAGGCACCGTATAAGGGCTCAAGCCACCCAGCCGTCCGTGTCATTCCAGTCTTGTTTCTGGGTGTAATACGTACAGTTTGTAACAATTAAAGGTGCAGTAGGTAAGTCTTATAAAAGTAACTTTCTGTCATATTTGCTGAAACTGACCCTATGTTCCAGTAGAACTACATGAATTATGTAATATAAAAAAAATCCAGCTCCTCTGGCACCACCTACAGCCTGTAGTGCGATTGGCAAAATTCCACCGCTCCCGGTTGATTTTCTCCAATCAGTGCCACGGGGGTGGTCTATCTGCCTGTCAATCACTGCTCAGGCACGTACACGCATATATAGCGTTCTCCCCTCCCCCTTCCCAACGCATGAGCTGCAGAAAAGTTTCCCAAAACTCCGGTGGTGAAGTGGCTTTTCAGAGGTGGCGTGAGCTCCGGGATTTTAAAGATCTGAAGAACGATGCAGACGTAGTCACATTTCCTCTCAACAGGTAACATAATTACCATGAATGATTTATCTTTCACTTGGTTATTAGTAGTCAAAAGTCCACAAAGCTAAGTTGGTGAGGATGATAGTAACGTTAGCACAGTGGTTGGTCTGATATGATGCTGAAATGGCTAACGCTAGCCTGCTAGTTAGCATCGTTTTACTGTTGGTGAGTAAAGTTAACCTTGTGTTGGTGTTTAGTTATTGAAAATGTTGTCTGACATGCCGGCAGTTCTGTCACACTCATAGACAGTATATATTGGACCAATAGACCCCGTTGCTCTGGACGGAGACCAGTGAAGGCTATTAGAAGCACTTTTCCGGTGATGGCCAGCTTTACTGCGCAGCCTCCAACTGAGAGAATGTGACGTGAGCAACGTGTCTGAAGGTTGTAAGTCTTCTGGTAGCTGTACCAAGAGAAATCTCAATCATTCCCAATCTTACAGATACGGAGAGCGTAGGTATATGTAAGGAGATAACATGGGCACAGGCTAATTATTGCTAACTAACATGCTAGTTAACATTAGTAATTAAACCTAAACAGCTCATGTAAGTCGAAACTGCCTGCGAGCTTCTCCTGTACTATACGGTAATTCCTCTACTGTGCGACAGTAAGTCACTTGGTTATGACACAATCGTTAGCTTATTTTTACAAAAACGTCTGCTACGGAGCCATAACGTGAGGTACAAGGTAATGAAGCCTTTTATACATTGTCGTGTTTCTTTGGAACTAAACAACGGACAAATAGTCTTCAAACATTTCTGATGTAAAGTTATTCGCAGTCAAGTGACGTAAAAAAAAAATGGTGGTCAGTGTAATGCTAACAGGAGGTGATGGCCAGTTGGCAACAAAATGGCGCCATAGATGGCTCGAGTTCTGAAGCGAAGCTTACCCCATTGGTCACACTCTCTTGTGTGGGAGGGGCTTAGGAGACGGTTTGGACTTCAGCAGAAAGGGGGTAGGGACTGAGAAGTTGTCAATGTTCAAATTTGTTGGCAAAGTCCAGGGGTCTCATTTATAAACGTGGCGTACGCACAAAACGGGGCTGAAAAACGTGCGTACGCCACTTCCCACGCAAAGGTTGTGATTTATAAAAAACAAACTTGACAGGAGACTGTGCGGTCCTCCACGCAAACTCTGACCCACGCGTACGCACATCTTGGAGACAAAATAGGAATTGGCGACGCAGATGGTGAGGTGGTGAACTGAAGTCAGACTGCAAAAAGTAAATGGGAATAACAAAAGAGTAGAAAAAATTTAAATATTTTTTCACTCCAAATCATCCATGAAGATTAAATCCAGCAGTGTTATTTGCGCTTGTACTCAGTGATAATTGTTCCATAAACTGAAATCTTAAATAAAAATTTGTTCTTAATATTTAATCAGTGCTGTCTCGCCGTCACATTGTCCGCTACAGAGCGCAGGAGGAGGAGATGGCCCGACTACATGGAATACAGGATAGCATCAAATACCCTAGCATTAGATAACGGCAGAACACAGTGTAAATAACTAAATATATATCTTTAAAACTATGCATATATCATCAAATGTCAAAGTCTGAAAATACAGCCGTTAAGCTCTCACGCAATCGTTACCCTTAATGTCCTTGTTATCAGTCCGAACTTTAAAACTGTTAAACCTTCATGAAGAAAAGTGTGATTGCCTATTACACTTTCTTTCATCTTCAGATTGTATTGCTGTGTTGGCAAGATGTTAACCATCACAAATTGCTGTAAACATATAAATACTGCGGTGACCCCCGTGCGTAATGCTGCATGATGGCACTGCTGGCCCTGCAGGAGGACTAACCCCCAATGGAAGAATCAGGAGAGAAAGAGACTTCAGGGACCATGACGATGACTGGCTAATTTGCCGATTTAGATTCGCTAAAGCTGCGCTCTTGGATCTATGTACTGAATTAGGTCCAGTAGAGAGGGCAACGCGCCGGAACCGTGCCATTCCGGTCCAAATACAGGTCCTCGCCACTTCTGCGAGAAACCGGCTGTTTCCAGAGGGAAATGTCAGACAGCTAAGTGTTTTTAAAAAAAAAAAATATTATATATAATCTTCAACTTTATCACTAAGGCTTGTTTGGATATAATATATAGTTCTGTTAAATCTTATCATATACGTCTGGTACATCGAAGCTGTCCCAGAGTGCTGTAATGCCTGCCGTTTTGGACGTATTATTAATATATGTAGTCTATAGATCAGAGTTCCATACACTGTGCAAGAACAAGCCAAAATTATAATTCAATTTGCAGCAATACCTAAACGTCTGAGAAGTTTTTAGCTTTTTCTCCGCCAGTCATCATGATTCAATGTAACAACTGCAAGGGTCATTAACATACTGATCAGTATTCACGAGGTGCTTTACATTGACTATTTATGGTTAAAAATGGGCGTGTACAGGGCGGGATAAGAGGCTGATCCACGTACACACGCTTGTATTCAATCTGTGATTTATAAAGGGAACATTGCTTGCAGGTGTGCGTACACACGGTTTTATAAATCTGACTTTTTTTCGACGTACGCCATATTGGGCTTTTGGGCATACGCACACTTATAGTAAGGATCCTACGCACAGTTTTATAAATGAGACCCCAGTTATTTCATGGATCCAGGATACTATGCATCCTGATAACGTTCCCTTGGCATTTGGAATTCAAATAGCCCCCCATCATCACATACCCTTCACCATACCTAGAGATTGGCATGGTTTCACGTCGGTTAGCTGGTTTGATTTGCATTGAGAGTTGATTTTATGGAAAGTACCCCATTTATTTATTTACTATACATTATTCATTCACAAATAAAATTGGTGTCCTTAAAGTTTGGATTTTTCCTATTTTTTTAATTAAGGCATTAAGATCAATTTCCAAGAGATGATTTTTTTAATCCTCTTTTTTTAGTCAATTTTGGCATGGGTTCATTAACTTATGAGTGCCACAGTATATGTTATGCGTAACCGGGGAGGGTTCCCGCCTCCCTGAGATAACTGACGATGACTCTCATCTGGTTCAGGAGGATCATGCTGGGATAGAAGTGTGCGTTGAACACTCGGACGGCGCTTAGAGAGACTGAACTACTTTTGTCCGTGGCTGTGGCACTCAGACCATCAATGCCGGGTACTTGTCAAGTTTGAACACTATTTCATATTTAAAGCTTTAGTGCATAACTTTTTTTAAATTAACCAACATCCGTTAAATTCAAGCCATTGCCAAATAACTTGCTACAAAGCTAATTAAGACTATCCGCCCCATGCAACTCTGTCTGGATTTCTCAGTATGACTATGTTCAGAAGATTGTGGCGTCCGGCGACTTTCACAAGTGAAGATAGTTACCTCTTCTGAAGAGTCCATCATGTTTTTTTAATCGTGGGGCGTAATCACAAAAGGCTTGTATCATGTGGAGGCGCCAACAATTTTGTTGTCATTACTTAAAATTCCTCAGGGGGGGCGACAGAAAATATATTGTCTTGTTCAGAGTTGGTGGAAATGAGCAGCCTACAGTTTGGAGTGGTCCTTATTTAATAAGTGCTGTGCACTTTGATACTGGGCTTAAATAATGAGAATTGTTACTGACTGTGGTGGGTTAAATGTGGCTTACAATTCAGTTTAATTGAATTTGTAGGGTGAAGTCAGGTTAGTTGGGACACTTTTTGGTAGATTTAATTAAAAAAACATTTCTGGTGTTACACCCTTTTTTTTTTAGCTGCAGTACCCAACATGCCACGTGGCTTAGCATGCGAGTTCTGCATGGGACCATGACCGTGCACCAGTCCTATTAATCAAAATTATTGTTTTAATGTAAAGAACATATAACTATGTTAAAAAAAATAATTGGTGGCAGCGAATGGCCGTTAAATGTACACTGGTAATGCACCGGGAAATACCTTTGCAAATGTTTTGATGGATGAAATGCAGTCAACACATTTGTTAGTTCTTTACAAGAAAACTTGACAGAAAAGTACAGCATGTAGGTCGATTTTTGACCCATTTATTTAAATCAACGTCCATTTGATACAAAAATACAAAAGTGGGATTTCATTTGGCCATATTTGCAAATATATTAAAAAAACATTCACATTTACAGTTCACAAACTTCACACAATACGCTTCCTTTGATCACCGGTCTTAGTTTTATAGTTCATGTGCATAATTACGAGAATTTAAAAGTGAGTGCTTCAACCAAAACTTATCTTTTTGTATCGAGTTAAGGAGAATGCAGTAGAATGGGCAGGCAGCATGTCATTTTGCAGAAAGGTTCAAGTTTAAAGGGCAAATCCAGAATACTCTAGTGTTTCTTTGAGTTGTGTTTGGGGCCTACTGTGCATTAACAGATCTTAAGATGTAGTACCGTAGTGATTTGCCTTTTTTTTACTTTCTGAGCAACATTTCACATGCAAGATGCTGAATCAACCCTTCTGCCACAAATTGTGCTCAGCTGAGACTAAATGATCTGAGTAAGGTGATCCTTTGATTCTTAAAAAAACGATAAATGATCTGAGATAAAACAGCGAGGTAGAGCAGAGTGCAGGCACTTGGTGTACGTCATTAATGCTTCTTGTCTAGTTCCGACTTGTCTTAAAAAGACATTTCCACTTGGAGCGTAGCACTTTTCTCCAACACTCTCTCCAAAATTAAAACAAAGGCACAGCCAGCGCAGAGTGTTTTTACGGCAGATCCTGTGTAGTTGGCTCGACTCACCAATTATATGGGCAAATTCCTTGTATGTGAAGACTAAATGCTGGGCGGTATGGTCTAAAATTTCTAAATTCATAAAGGTGTAGCTGCTGTTTATACGGTCCAGCCGTAGTGAAGACTTACTTGAAATTAGCTTGTTTCTGATTCTGAGGATGATTAGCTACAACTGTTTTATAGTGTATGTTGTGACAGTTATTGCAGGGCAGTGCAAAAATATTTTCCTGAGCTTGTTTTACTGGAATGTAATTAAATTAAATTAAATTAAATTACTTTTAGCAGGTAAAGAGCACCTACAGACTGGCCAAAGACTGGCCAAAAACTAAAGATGTCCCTGCTTCAGAGGTTTTTTTTCCAGGAGGGTTCTGGTCCCCGATCCCTCTCAGAGGAATCCCTTCCTCTCCCTCTTTTTGATCCTTTGGTTCTTCTGTGAGAAGAGAAGGTGAGAGAAGTTTACAAGGCAGATAATGAAACCCAAAAATAAAAATGCATTCTCAATCACACATTAGTCATCTTTAAGGTTAAAATAACAGTTCTAGTTCTGGGGTCAGAGACCAAGTTGCAGTCAATACATTTTTTTGTAATTTGTTTTCGTCTTGAATTTGGAGAGATTTAAGTCTTCCTTGGCTACCTCAGTTAACCAAGGAACACAATCTTCTGTCTCATTTTGAATATTTTACTTACATGTGACGTGAGAGCAATAAGTGAACAGTGTGAGCCTTGCTGGCTAACAGCTCTTTGTTTTGATGAATCAACCGTGTTCATTGTTTTTTTGTAGATCCAAGCAGTAAGTTCTCTCACTGTTACACTTCGTAGAGACTCGCAAGAAATACTCTACACAGACACGTAGTAGGAGTCAAAAAATAGATAAAAAGTTTTGTGCCAGAATTTTGTAGTTTTAGTTTTTGATTTATGAAATTGGTATCGAAAAAAAAGTATAGTTTAGGAAACGGTAGCAAAGTCATGGTATTGGTATCGGTACCGGTGCCGAAATTTTTTTTAACGATACCCAGCCCTAGTCGTGAAACTCTTTTTTTTTGCTTCCAGCTCCAATGATGAGACTATCTGCCCCCATGCCCTCCACAACCTCCAACAATACATCCTAATAATCATTTGGCTTACCTTGGTCTCCAGCTCTTCCATCCACCGCCTGCACTGGCCCGTTGTGAGCCACCGGAGCATCTGGGTCGCTCTGCCTCACATCTTCAAAACGTCGACCACAGGGAAAAGATAAGAGGAAGGGACACCTTCCATAAAAACCTCCAGCTGAAAGAGGAAGAAGATGGAATAATGCACACTTTCCAGGTAGAAAAGGTCTAGACCACACTCTATGATTTACAGAGCCAACGATTGCATTTTAAGGTTAGGTAATAGTAGATAGTTACATCAAGGTTTGGTCTGTGACAGGACACAAACTATATCTTCTAGCATTCTCCAAAATAAACCTAATGTCCAGCATCTCTGCACTGGTGCAGGATGTTTTTAAGTTTACTGGCAACACCTGTCAGTGACGTAGGTTTGGGTCAGACAAACAACTTTGTGTCTCTTTAAATGGTTAAGCATCAGTAATAAAAAGCTGAAAAATGTATAACTTACGGATCACCCCAGCGATGATGGCTAAGGCTGTGACGGCTATGACTATGACAGCTATGACTATGCCGGCGATGGCCCCGCCAGACAAAGTGTTGGTAGAGCCAGTGCTGTTACCATCTGAAAGAATGTAGGAGAGATATTAACATTAGTGTTACTGCAAACTCCCAACATTACACCGATCTGTTCATCTGTTTTCTCTACCAGCTGTTCAGACTATCCCTCCAGGCTTTTGGCGAGAGGCAGGAACACAAAAAAAGACAAGTTTTTGATCAGGGGGAAGCGTACACCAGCTGATAGAACAACTCTGATATTACAAACCATTCTGACAGGTTTTTAAATGGTTCTCATCCACCGGTTAACAGACCTAGATAACTCCTTTAGTAACCGGGGTAAACTCGGATTACACATCTCGCGCATTCTCCGTAGGTTATAACTGCCCCCACCCTACTCCGCTGCAATGGGTTTTGACCTGGACATAGAAGAGAGCAGTTGGAAGCAACGGTGCTAAAAACAAGAGCAACAACGTCACTTTACAACCTTTAAACCCACTGAGGACTTCGCCACGGCAAGAACTATCAACAAGACCCGTTTCTGGACCGACCAGGAGACTCATTTCTCCCCGCTTTCCAAGTTGTTAGAATCTCTCTCATTGTGGTAGAAATGACCTTTTAGAATATTCTCCTGAAACATTAAAACAATCAACTCTCGGAGAAAATGACTGAACTGAATAAACTTGGGTCGCAAAGTGCTTTACAGTTACAATAAATAATAAAATTCATCTTTGAGAAAATATGTAAACTTGTAATAACACAGGTCCAATAATAATGAGTTATGGGGCTTCATTTATAAAACTGTGCGGCGACGAAATATAGGATGTGAGAACGCACAGAAATATTCTGAATTATAAAACGCCGGTTTCCCTTTTATAAATCACAACCGACTCTAAATGTGGCACAGCTTTGGCAGCTTTATGTCTTATAATTCATAATTTAATTTAATAATATAAATTATTAAATTTAATTATAAATTAAAATTCATGCCCATAGTTGCTCTTAAATAGTCAGTGAAACGCCCCAAATTAATATTCATCCATACCAACATCATGCACACAGACATCATGAGATTTTAGCTGTAAATTCATATCAAAGGTTTACAGTGTATGTGTTATTTAAGCTAAAATTAAAATGCAATAATCCAATTTGCTATTTCACATACTCGGATGTGCATTCTACGACGCTATTAAATTGAAAATGAAATGAAATTTTCCAAGTCATACCCCGCCATAGTGGAAGATATTTAAATGTTTACTGAAATTTTTTCAATGGAAATGCCATATAAACAATGTAACTCTGTTCTCCATTTATGCAAGCCATGTTTTAGTCGAAATGAAAATGCAATTTTCTAACAAGTTGGAAATGACGAATTACAAAAGTGTAATATCTGCATGCACATTATGGGATACAGGAAAAGTATAGAACTTGTTTTTCCTTACCTTGATGATTTTCTGTCTCTGGCTCTAAAAGATAAATTAAATGTTAAAATATATGATCCATGTATGATCCACATGAAGAGTAGTTATTGTGCTGGAACAGCTTATGTGGAGACAAAGAAATGGAACTCAAGATATGTACTTACCATCATACATCTGATTCCCTTTGTTGCTTTTCTTCATTAACTCTGTTGACATAAGTGGGTTTTAATTGTAATTTTGTGTACATTGTGTTTAAGCAAGCTGCTCTCATGAACCATTCATACACATAGCTATAAAAAGTAAAGCACTGTAATTCAACGTATTACACATTTTTATTGTTGTATGCACCACATGACATATGTAGGTCATACATTTCATTTATAATTCTCTAAAGGTCTTAAATTTGACTTGGTAAAGCCTGCAGAAACCCTGCTATTGGAACACATTGACTGCTGCTGTAGGTCGGGGGATGGGGGCGACTTTCACCCAGGAAATGTATGTTCCTTGGGAGTGTTTTAATTCAAACCACGATCTTGTTTTGTTGCCTAAACGTCGTCGCCGCCATATGACGCTCACTTTTTGTCGGCTAAAAACTACCAACAGCCGCTGATACGACTGACAGCTCACGGAGCTCTGTAGCCGGCGCCATGTGATCAGCCGGCGGTCTCCTATTTCTGCAGATATCATACAAACACGTTCATGAGAATGCGTTGGTTTAAGAGCTATACAGTTTTAATACGCTACTAATATATATAAAGTTTTCTCTTATTTCATTAAGCAAATAATGTCGAGCGAGCCCATTGGACGAACCCTGACAGCAGAGGGGTCATGAATCAGTCTGATAGGGGTTCAATTCGCAAAAATGACCACTTTATTCTGCTCATTACATGGCTACTTACTAAATTAAAATCAATAACTGGAAACCTATTTATTAGAAAATGATTTATATTGATTAAGAAATGGCTCATGATCAGAACTGCATGCTTATTATTATAATTTATAGCAACGGTCATAACAGGACAGTAGAATGTAGGGCTGAACGATTTGGGTAAAAAATCCCAAAAGAGTTTTCTATATTATACCATGAGACAACATCAAAACTGCATTCTTCTGCAGGGATGAGACCATGACCATGAACAGCCAGCAATTCATATCCACGTTCTCTGTTGGTTATAATAATAATAATAATAATAATAATAATAAAAATAATTTCAATAAAATAAATATCAGTACTGTCCTGTAAACTAGAGCTGAAGATCTTTGCCCAAACCTGACGGGACCCGGCAGTTTTGGTTGCACCGACAAAGAAAGCAAAGTCTGATTGGGAAAACTTTTGACCATATGAATAATGAGAAATGACTCATTCTTGACAAAAGGCAAAACAGTTGTGTGTGTGTGTGTGTGTGTGTGTGTGTGTGTGTGTGTGTGTGTGTGTGTGTGTGTGTGTGTGTGTGTGTGTGTGTGTGTGTGTGTGTGTGTGTGTGTGTGTGTGTGTGTGTGTGTGTGTGTGTGCGTGCGCACATTTGAATAATGTCGGGCTGTAAGCGGGTTTGGGCTTTTAAAAAGCTGCCAATCAAAATGAACTTGTCAGGCTCGGGCCGAATTCTGTCGGGCTCGGGCCTTGTCGGGCCAAACATTTAAGGCCTGATTACAGCTCTACTTTAAACTGAAATGTCTGATATGACTCAGTTCAACAGCAGCATCTACATGTTGCACCTTCTACCATCGTGATAAATAAAGTAATACAAATATAAATTAAAAATCCACTGAAAATAGGAAATCTTCTTTTAACAATCTGTGAAATGTAACATTTATGTAAAAAAAAAAAATATCGTAATAAAAACTGGAATAAAAAAAGGTTATACTAAATGTTACACCCAAACATTCAACTAAATTTGATTAATCGCAGTCTTTACAATTAGCTCATTGCATTCTTTCAAATCTCCATTTTGATTTGAAAACGATTAATCGTTCAGCCCTAGTAGAATGCGGAAATTAGCCAATCAGAAGTGAGTAATCAACAAAACCTTGTGATAAATATATATACTAGGATAGATGCACTCACCAACAATGAGGGTAACGTTGCCACTCCTAACGTTAGTCTGTAAGGTGTGACTGGGAACATTACAGGTGTAATTTCCTTCATCCCGTTTAGTTACGTTGGTCAGTTTTAGTGAAATGTTTCCTTTGACCATTTCATCATGGAAGACAGATGTTCTGCTTCTGAAATTCTCGTTTGGAGTGTCAATCCCATTTCTAAAGTGGTGCACATCAGCTCCATTGCGTTTCCATGTCACTGTTAGAGTGGTCACGTCGAATGGGGGCTCCAGGTGGCACGGCAGAATGGCGTCATGACCGACCACGGCTTTAACTGTTTTATTTGAGCCAATCACGTTAGACTGTCCTGGGGAAACAAACGATGCATATCAGAATCAGACGAGGCTTTGTTGCCAGTAGGTCGGTGTACTTTTTCGTTCATTCGATTTTCATTTCATAAAAAGGTATTGAAAAACAAAAAAACATGGTTATTTGATTTTCGTTTTAAAATACATTTGAAATTGAAATACAAGGCATTTTTTTTCCTTTTCAAGGTCAAAAGGGGATGGGAGAAATTAAAAATATGCCGTGATTTTCATTTTCTATTTCATATAACAAAAATAAAATCTCTCGGAAATAGAAATGAAAAAAAGGCTTGTTTTTTTTATATTCAGAGACCGGATGTTGTCATTTCCAAGGCAACAGCGCCAGCCTAGCCTACCAGTGTTGCTTTCAGCCCAGGCTAAAATTACTTTGGAATGCTTGGGGGGGATTTTATTTCATAATGTCACATTTATTTATTACCCTCTCTCCCTCTGGCTCTCTGTCTCTACCCGCCGGAGACAACTCCGCCCCAAGAGAGTCGAACCAGCTGAGGAAACAGACTTTCGGTTCCCGGGTGTAACGTTACCGTTACGCCACCGTTACCTATCCCAGCAAACTTTCTGTTGCTGCCGTTCAGCTTGCTGATCTGGCAGAGAGTCACCGGGGGTTTGGGATCAGATCATGGGGATCAGACCTCCGGTGCTGGGTCTAATATTCTAATATTAGCTGCTGCAGCTAGCTAGCAGCTAGCCCCCAGCCCTGTGACCTCGGTCCCCGCGGTCCGCTCCCCGGTGCTGACTGACTCTGGTCCGTCTGCAGAGCTGCCGTTACCCGCTCTAGCTGAGCTGGGAATCCGCCGCGCTCATGATTTATTCATATTTTCTTTTCTTTGCAGATAGTGATATGATGCACTGATGCCAGGCAGGCTGGCTAGTTGCTAACAAAACTTCCTTTGAATATAATGTGCATATTAATAGATGGAATAAATAAAAGTCCCCGGAAATAAATAAAAGTAAAACATATATGTATTTAGGCTAATGCCTATGTTCATATGTATTGCCTCATTTATGTAAGTGGCCTGAAGTTTATACTTGTGCGTTGGTGTGTGTGTGTGTGTGTGTGTGTGTCAATCTCTTTAAAGAATAACAAGACCAGCGTGTGTGGGTGTGGGGAGTGTGTGGTTGAGTGAGTGAGAGAGTGACGGTGATTATCTTCAGAGGGAGTAATGACTCTAGAGTCATAGTGGGAGAAACAAAGTGTCTCCCCTGTGCTTTCTGACCACGGTCAGACATCTGGAGCGGGAAAAGTGTACCCTGTCCTTGATTTCATGTTGTTTATGGAGAAGGAGAACCAGGAAATGAGTCGCTACCAAGCCACGGTCGAGAGACGTGCGTCGCAGTGACATGTAGTTAAATTTTTTCAAGAGGTGCACGTCTGGCTACATGCTTAGGTTCGTGTCTCCACGTACCTAAGTATGTAGCCACGGCGTAGATTCAATGCAGAAGTATAAATTGACCTTAACACTCGTACGATTTAGACTAATCGATTAGATGATTTAAATCGACAGATCTGTAAATCTGAGTTTGTCCACAAAGAACCATGCACAAGCATCACTGTAAATATTGTGTTAATCAGAGATGTGCTCAGAAGAAGAAAGAAGTCATTCAGCATGAAATAAGGATGAAGAAAAACGACTATCGACTGAAGAAATCTTAGTCGACTAATCGACTCAGAGAGGACAGCCATATAAGTTAGGGTGCCAACTAACTTAATCAGCTACGTAACACCATACTTGGGCCATAATTTAACTTGTTTGGACATATAGGCATAACGTGTCATCGTAGCAGAAGAAATATATCAATACATCAGGTTCCTTCTGGAGAACTGTGTCACAAGATACCAATTAAGGATTAAAAGTACGCTGTGTGGCATAAAAACTGCTGTTGTACCATCAGTGGGATTCCTTAATTTTATGATTTAACACCTACACTGGGGGCTTGTGTAACTATTTAGTCGTTACTTAAGAGTTCATCTCCGTGATGCAACCGCTTTTATTTTGGTAATGTATGAATCACATCTTAGTAGTAATTTACTAAATTATAACTATGTTTGAATTTACACACAGCTGGACCTTTTCAGGACAACCTTCATCATTTTTATTCATTTAAAAAGCTCAACAGTAATCATTGTGTCCAGGGGCGTAGGAATGAGTTTAACATTGGGGGGGACACATATCGGAAACCTGACAAATGGTTTGAACAGAAATATGTCATAAATTAACTACACTGCAAAACATTCACCAACCTACTTTATTCTACTAAAAAGATTCATTTGTAAAGATAAAGGAAAACACATTTTGAATGGCAGTAATTAACTGATACATATCAAATCAATTCTTTAATTGCAGGCCTAATCATCCAGTTTTGTAGATTAATAAATAGCACATTGATCCAAACTTTTCTGAATACATTTTCTTTTCTTAGTTGTATTTTAAGCCTCAATGAACAGACACAGATACACGCAAAGGTTAAGTTGAAAGGCAAAAACAGCATCAAGAATGTTAACATTGGGCATGAAAATGGGTCAGGGGTGAAAAAGCTGAGAAGGATATTACCCCTCTAGGGGGGTCTGGGGGCATGCTCCCCCGGAAGAAAATTAAAGTTAATTTGACTGGCAAAACAGTTAAAGTCCTTCTGACATTACACAATAATAGAAGTCTAAAAACTAAAAAGTTTTGGATACATTTTTACTTCTTCCAACCATATGTTAAATAAAGAGTCAATGTGGATTTACATAATTGCAATAATATCATAATCCTACAATGAATCATTGTGAAAACTAAACTTTACTACTTTGGCCAGGTCATCATCAAAAAAGAGAATTAGTACATTCATGATTTTGTCCGTGTTGATATTAGCTGCTTTAAATACATTTATTGAAAACGTTGCATTGTTTATCTTTTCATATAGCTAGACGTCTAGACTCTGGGACAAGGCCGTTATGTTTAAATACCTGCCATGCTGACTCCAAACAGACAGCTTTGTCAAGGAAGTTTGGGCTTTAGATCAGATGTTCAACAAACTAAAATCACCTCACCCTTCATATAACACCTACCTGCAGCTCTGCAGTGCTGGCTCTCCCTGCATCACCCTCACCAGTGTCACCACTGTTAGTTTCCATCTGAACTTCATCTGATCTCTAATATGAAAGCAGTGGAGATGAATAAGGTATAGAAAAATACTGACGGGAATGTCAAGAACAAGTGAAAACCCACACAGACAGACTAACTCCTTTCTAAATGTGGGAGATGTGTAACTTTACTCGTTTTCAAGTTACATGGGTTAAGTTAATAGAAAACTCATGTTCTTTTACAATAATCTTAAATACTGTTGTTAGTGTCAAATCGCTGCCAACGTTGGCTAAGTAACGTTACGTTAATAGTAACAACGTTTACCTAGCAAGAGTGTACTAGTTAGCTAGATGTTGAATCATAACATCAGCTTTACATCAACAAGTCTAACGTTGGTTAGACAGAAAATATAATTATCCTCCTGGATAAAATTATTATCAACTCACATTTCTTTCTTTCTTTCTTTTCTTCCCCATGAGAAAGAAATCACTTAAACTGAGCTTTTTGGGTGGGACAAATGCGACTGTCTCCAATATTGGAGGGGACACGTCCCCCCCGGTTCCTACGCCCTTGATTGTGTCAATATAGACACTAAGCTAATGCAAAGAATATTGAAAATGAAATAATAAGTGCGCTGGCCTAAACACTGATGATTCTTTTTTTTTATTATATTATACTATTACCTAGGTGCTTTCATTTAGCAGAGTATGAAAACTGCATTATATTACTTGATTTTCTGTCTATGGAGTTTTTTTGTCTTGAGTGAAGCATATGGCTAACTTCCAACCCTGGATAGAACAATGTTCTGGATGGATGTGGACAACTTTCAACAACAAAACTTAAGATAAATGTTGTATGTTTTATGTGATGCTGCTATATTTCATTCAACATAAGATTGAAAACAAACATCATAATGCCATAATGCCAACAATCCATAAGACGAAATAGTCAGGAATCAAGCCAACTGTCCTGCACTTTATTAATGAATTACAGCAATAAAGCACCATTTTATTAAATATTAAGACGTCATTACATCTATCTCATAAATCGGGACACCTGTGTGTGTAACGTAATCTCTATGCTGCTTGTGTCTTCCTAGGAGGGTGAAGGAATGTCCCGCCCTACTCTGCCTCTGATTGGCTTACCCTTGTGTTCTTACCCTTACCCTAACCAATCTCAGTCTTCATGCTTAAACCTAACCAATCCAACCAATGAAGTTAACAAGCCAATCAGAGACAGGGTAGGGCGGGCTATGCCTTTACCATCATAGGAAACGCAAACTAGCAAAAGTTGTTCGGCGCTGCTACTTACCAGAGTTCCCAACAACGTTATTGGGCCAAATCCAGAGGCTGCCCAGTAAAACTAGGAGCCCGTATTTCAGCCTTCGTGACATTGTGGAAATTTCCGGTGCGACGAATTAGCCTACGTGTCTTCTCTTGTTCAGTTTAGCTCAACACGTTGTGCTTGAAGCTTGGATGTAGCCAGCAGGAAGTAAGTAGGCTACCCTGCTACATACCGTTAGGAAGGTTAGGAACAATCTTCTGGATGCATCTGGAACGTTCTGGAAAGATGTTTTTATTTTTTTTCTGTACATCTTAAGAGTCTACGTTCATAAACGAGCAACGGGGTTCCTAAAAGGAAAAATAATAATCAAAACAAATAAAAAAAATAATTCATATAAATATTTTTTTTATTTTTGTTATAGGTCATGTGATCTAACAACTTTTTTGTTTGTACAGTTGGAAATGGAAAACATTTATTATTTAATATTGGCAGCCAGCTCCAAAAATCTTGGCTTCTTTTTCAAAAACTTTAACTTATGTAAATAAAATTTGGTTAAAATAATTATTAAATGAATCACATAATACTCTGAATAAAACTTTCTATCATACTGAGTGAATCCAAACAATACATTTGTAAATTTGAACAGCAATAAAATGTGACAATCTGCTCCAAAGTCTCTTGGTATATTGGCAAGACCAAAATAAATGTACCAGTGTTTGGTTTAGTACAGTTGATATTAATGTCTTTTTTTCATTTTCTGCAGGTAATGGTTAGTTGGGTCAAATCTGTGGAGCATTTTGAAAGAGATCTCTTTAACTTTGTTGGTTAAGAAGGATAACCTAATGCCAATAGCCAAACCTTTTCCCAACAAGTCTCTTCACCATATGAAGACCAGTACCATAAAGCAGCAGGTGTACTCTTAACGTCTTGCTGAACCTTTATTCTTACTTTTAGCTTGTTGTGAAAAACAAATATTCCCAACAGTAGTTTTCTTTGAGATGTTTTGCCGGTTGTCGTAGTTTTCACGCGACTTCACACAGCACCACAAGAACGCCCACCTGAAAGCAAATCAATAACTAAATAATAACGGAGGGCATAAAGAAGCTTTACTGTCCTTGAACGAGTCATCTCAGCTTTTACCACACTATAGCCAAAATATCAGAACGTTTTTCAATCTGATGCACAAACTGAAGAGAGAAGAGTCTGGGCACTTCCCTCAGCTCTGCCAGTATCTCACCTGTCTCACCTGTCGTGCCAAGGCACTCATCCCCGCCAGGATTTGTATGCCCTGGCCCTGAGAGTTTAACTGCTTCACTTCGAATTCACCTCTTAAATTCAACAAATGTGCGACTTGTGAATTGTTTAATGCTATTGTTTTCGAAATACCGATCAGTATCGTGGAAGACTCAACAGGGTTTTCCATAGTAACAAGGGACTCATTTATCTACATAAATGTTTATTTTGTCCGTTACATTAACCCTTGTGTTGTCCTTCGGGTCACCGGGACCCAAAGGACAACACAAGGGTTATGTACTTCCGTTTATTTTGTTGAGAATTGCTCTCTTAACCCGGTCTCTTGTAAAGTAAGTAAGAAAGTTTGTTTCTAGAGCACATTTAAACACAGTTTAAGCTGGCCAAAATGTTGTACAAACAAGCACTAAGGTGCTGTATTAACCCTTGTTTTGTCCTTTGGGTCACAAGGACCCGAAGGACCACACAAGGGTTAAGGCGACATGTGAATTGTTTAATGCGTCGTTTAGTATTGTGGATTAATCAACAGTGTTTTCCAAAGTTCCATATTGCCATGCACCATTTAGCTACACATAGGCCGACTGATAGGCCTATCTATGGGACTCGACATCCCATGCAGGTTTACGAACAATATTTTTTCCTTTAATCTAGGCTACCTCCATCTGTCCATTCTCTGTGTGGTCTGACAAGGATGCCCCGTCTTTGCTAACCCGTCCCTCCCTGCCCTCTTATGTGATTTTGGTTTTAATTTAATTTAGTTTAATATGGCTTTTCAATTAACAGCTTTGTTCACCTGTCTACAGGGGAGTCAGACTGGGGCGGAAAAGGGGACTGAGTACCCAGGGCCCTCATGTGAGGGAGGGCCTAAAAAGATGCTGGAATGAATAGGTGTGGATGTGGGGAGGGGCCCATACAAAATGCCTTTCTACAGGGCCCAGAATGTAGTGCAACGGCCCTGTCTGTCTACCATATGAGTTACAGAAGGCATACACATTATATCAGTATCATTTTTTCATGAGACAAAGTGAAAAAAGGTGCAAGGATGCAACCTGTCCATTTTAATGCTGGAGGGTGGTGTCACACTGACACCTAGCGTGCACTGAGGGGGATTACACACAACCAGGTGTGCTGTTTATAGAATATATAATATAGACACATTTAATTAGTTTTTTTTTATGACGAGATTTAACATTATAAACAACTATGGATTTAATATTTTTATATATATATTAAGAAAACAGTAAAGTTCAGATTATAACAGGAAGGGAAAGCTCTGAATGAGCTAAGATATAAACGGTATGACAGCCAGGCCAGGGTTGCCAGATATACCGGTAAAAAACGTAAACCCAGCACGCTACAGCTGTAAGGTTAGTACAGCCAGGAAAGCAGCAAAAAAACAAACTGTATCAACAGCGATAAATTCATTCTACCTGTCCTAAAAGGATAACTTTTCATCTTTTTAAATGGTTGCATAACCAGAGACAAGGTAAAACACGGGTACATATTGGAGATGCATTTAAAAGAAGAAGACAGAGTGTTTTTACAGTGTGGTATTAGTACTTTTACTCAAGTACAGGATCTGTATACTTCTTCCACTCCTGATCCTAACATATGTGTTTGGATGCTCCAGGTGGGATGGAGCTTAATGAACTTTCCTGCATGTGAAACAAACAAAGAGCTCCTCTGTAATGTCTTTTTTTTAAATGATACGTACACGCTGTGATTGTTGTTGTTCGTCACTATTTCCTTTGTCCATTGAGCTCAGGATGTGGGTAAACTGTTAAAACTGAAACTTAACAGCACAAAGTTGAAATCGACGCAGGATGGAGCTCACCTCACTCTGCCTGATAATTTGTAAGAAATCTCACTTCTTTCAATAATTTTTCTGTTTTTCTTTTGTTCAGTCAACCGTTGTTTCATGTTGTTCCCGAGTTAGATTAGATTCAGCTTCATTAACAGATACCGAGACCCAGTGGTGTAGTCTAATGTATGGTAGTGGGTATACTGCACTATGTATATAACTGATGTTTTGAGCTTCAACAACATAATTTCCTGTATTCGGATACACTTTTATGCACCAATTTACGGTGGAAATACCTTTATTTAGCCTATGCGAAGAAGAAAACCAGATGATCAATTCAAAATATATCAAAACTATAATGGAAAGTATGTTGTTGTGTGTCATTGGGCATTTTTAAGTGGGTAAATGGAAATCCTGGAGCATTCTTTGTGGGTATACTGCGTATACCTGCGTATCACATAGACTACACCCCCCGCCGAGACCACAAAATGGAGTTTAGCATCCAAGCAGAAGTGAAAGAAAACAGTAAAGTTCAGATTATAACAGGAAGGGAAAGCTCTGAATGAGCTAAGATATAAACGGTATGTACTAAAACATTTAGTGCAGGTGTAAGAACAAGTAAAGGCATGAGATAGGAAGCAACAGCAGTAACGTCGTCAGGTCATAATTAACTTTTTGTGTGGATAACTAAGTTATCTTGATTTGATTTATTGTCCCAGAGAAATATTTGATTTCACAGCCAGTGAACATAACCAGACAGTTCTGGAGTATGATCTGCCATTGTGAGACTAGCGATCCGTTGGTTGAAAACCAATTTGTCTTTGATTCTTCAAAAGTGCAATCAATCCTCTTTTTGAAAGTATGAAAAAAATTTGCATCTGTCATCTACAGTACTTGACCCTAACCAAGGGCGCAACTTTGGGTCCAACATTGGTCATTTTTGTGACTCTGCATTTTGTTGTACTTTAATGTTATGCTGTACATAAGTCTTACATTTCATTCATAGAGGTCTTAAAAAGAGAGAAAAACTTTCACTTGTTGAAAGCGGCAGAAACCATGTTATGTAAATGAAATTATAATAGGTTTTTGGGGGACTTGCACTGGCCAGTTTTGAATATTGGGGGGGGCTGGGGTAGTAACCGCTGCGCCTATGACCCTAACTGTTGATTAATCTCATCGTTAACAACAACAAGACCAAACATACAGAAACATTAGAGTCAAAATGTCTGTGGAGATTCATTTATGCGTCCAGGTAATTGTAGTTCCATCAAAGCTTTAATTTAAAAACACTGGATTAAAAAATATAAAATACAAGACGTTTCAGTGTTCATCCAAACACCTTCATCAGTTGTTTAGTGTGCACAGGAGGTAACTCTGGCCTTAATACACAAGGCAGTCACATGATCTCATGGAATGAAGTCACATGACTTATACATAAGATGTAGTCCATTTGTGTTTGCCAGAGAAGATGGTGTCCCAGCAGCTTCAGGTGATGTCCCTCCCCCTGCTTAAGAGGTGGAGCAGGATGCTGTGTATGTAAAGCGCCTGGGAATGGTTTTCAGAACCATATTGTAGGCTGAAGACAAATTATGTCCCAACCCACCTCCCCTATTTAAAGAGCGTCGCTCCACTTTAACAAACATTGGCCTCCTTGAGGCCTCTCTCATTATTATTATTATTTTTTTTTTAATTAAAGCTTTGTTGGAATTAGTGTCAAAATCACATCTGTTATTTCCCTGTTTTGAACCAGCTGCAGCCACACTGAGCATCCATCGGGATAAATCGCAGTTCTTCCGGTATGAGGACATCTCTCTGGGCTGTTCGGCGCCGGCGAACTCCAGCGGCTGGACAGTGAGAAGAAACACTTCTTTAAAGACGTCTCAGGCGTGCGAGGGTGGCTTTGGAGCCCTGGATGAGTCCTCCTGCACCCTGAGGAACGTGTACCCTGAGGACACCGGCGTGTACTGGTGTGAGTCAGAGCGGGGGGAGTGCAGCAACACAGTCAGCATCACAGTGACCCGTACGTATTGGCTTGTGTTTTGTCTCACACTTTGTTTTTAAATGTTCTGCTAGTTTGACAAAGAGACCATAAATCAGTGATGTATTTTGAAGAAAAGTGGCAGATACTGCTTTGTGTACAACTTCTACACACGTGCTTGAGATTGTGTGTAAAAACCACTGACTTTAAAAAACAAAGTCAGCATCAGTGATGTCAGCCACTGGTTTGTGGACTACTGTGATTGTGGCTCGAAGGGATACAGCTACAGCCGGAAGTTACGCAAAATCTAGGCTAATATAATGTTATAAATTGAATACTTTTACCCAGAAAACACGTTTGTTCCTCGGGAGTGTTTTAACCGACACCACGATCTTTTTCCTAAACTTAACTTATGGTTTTGGTTCCTAAACTTAACGACGTAGCTGTACCCTTCTAGCCTCACTACTACTTTTTTTGATCAGGCCCACACTAAGTGCGCTGAGCTAATTTAAATTAGCTGTATTACTAAGTGGATACATTTTTTTTTGTTTTTTTTACTCGAAATGACTCACTGTTTCACTATCAGAATTTCATCCATTCAGTCCATTAAAATTTGGAAAGTCTAGAAGAGACGCAGGATTTAATCATTTAATCGCTGTTTGAGTTAGCCCGTCACTACCAGATGTGAGTTGCGTACGCGTCACTTTGTGACAAGTAGCCTACAAGAACCTGCTGACGAGAGACTTCTGTAATGTAAAACGGACCTACGTAACAAAGTTAGTTCACTGCCGGCTACAAGTTAGCAATCAAACACAACAAAGGCTGTCAACTTGAATGGCGTTTTGAGCTAACGTTAGCAATCAAACAATCAGAGATAGCTAAAACATTTTTGAAATGATATCCATCTTCTGTTATTGTTTATAACGAGAAATGTTTATTATTTCATGGATTTCACAAATTTCAGTCTGACACGTTGTGCCGTAAACCGTTTGAATCTGAATGCTTGATATTAAGGGGGCACTGGCCTCTCTTGCCCCCAAAAAAAAAACATTAACATCTTAGATGTAGAGATTACAGTAGGTATTACACTATCTTCAACCATAACAACAACGATTGAATGCTGTTCTACGTTTCAGCCGGCGTTGTGATCCTGGAGAGTCCTGCACTTCCTGTGGCGGAGGGAGACAAAGTGACCCTCCGCTGCTCCTACAAGGAAAGATACGACACGCAACCTCTATCCAACTTCTCCGCCGCGTTCTTCAAAAACGACGTGTTCATCGGCTCCGAGTCTGCGGGAGAGATGATCCTCCCAGCGGTGTCCAAAACTGACGAAGGCTTCTACAAGTGTGAACACCCAACGAAGGGAGAGTCCCCGCAGAGCTGGCTGGCTGTGAGAGGTGACAGGATGTTCTGCTTCTGCATCATGTGTGTGACGGGACGTCCGCTCTAGTGTTTAGTAGGGCAGAGGACTTGTGTAGAAGTGTCTCTGTTCTATCAATCAATCAACCAATCAGAGTTTATTTTTTTGTTACCACATTTATGGTTTTCGTGACAGTGTCGGGGTCAGTTTGTCTGCTGGACCATCCCGTTTTGCAGTGAAAAAAATTTAAGTGGAAGTTAGAAAAAAAGGTATTAAATTGCAATATATCCCAGAATAGAATAGGAAACTGAGATCATGTTCACTGTATTTAGTTTATGGAAATGTGTTGTCTGTAAACTGCATATTTGAAACTCTAACTTTCTTCCTCGCAGCTCAGCCTGCAGATGCTCCTCCTCCTCCTTCTTCTCCTCCTCCTTCCCCTCCTCCTCCTCCTCCTCCTCTTCCTCTGTTGATACCTCTGCCCCAGCTGCTCTGCTCCAGCCTGCTCTTCCTCTTCTACACAGCCATCCTCATACTGTGTATCTACAAGTACCGCAGGTGGGCTCGAGGTAAGAACTCCTCTGATTTTGTTGTTGACAAAATGCATTACACAACAAATCAGCTAAACAGCATTTTACAACAAGTAGATCAGACCAGACAATCTGATTGGAACGTGTTCAAATCAGCATGACAGAACCATAGATAGTTTTGTGTTTATATGTGCGGCAGTTATTCAGTTTTGGAAGTCCCACGATCTCTACAAAGCTAACGTTAGCTAAAGCTAAGCTAAAGTTAGCTGCTAACGTTTTACAGGGAGAGGAATCTATCCATGGAAAAAAAAATCTTTCTTTTTATCCAAGTTATAACAGGATAAAGCTAGCAAAGCAGTATGATGTTTAAATTTGCGGTAATTATTCAGTTCAGGAAATCCCACTAAAGTTATTTTAAGTCATGCTGACATCAGGATGGCCGAAAGCCTACGTATCTTCCGACGAAGGCTCTTTGTAGTTTTGCTTATTGTGTGAATGCTGATTCAGCAGCATTCCCAGTATTGTAATCCGATTCTTTATTCTTTGGTCACTATAACTTCTGTAAAGGTTCAGTTACAAAAACCATTGAAATATCAAAATGATTTAGCTATTAGAAAATGGTTTAGCTTCATGATATCTTTTACAGTTTTTGTGTTATTACTGTTTTAAGTTTAGTGTTTCATTCAGACTTTTTCTGTGCTTATAATGGAGTATATGTTGCATGACTTAGAGTGGGTGATTTTAAGCTTTAGCAATTTAGCTTTTCAGCATTCACAAGCATTTTCTGTAAGAAATGCATTTTGTAGTTTAAAGCTAATGTACTTGAACTTACTTCTTGTTGTCTGGAGTTTGCACCTTCAGGGTTGAAAGCACTTAATTGGAAGTGGCTTTGGATAAAAGCGTCAGCTAAATGACATATGTAAGTTGACTGGCTGACTAAACAAGGAGGGACTACAAATTGTCTCAGTTGCCTTTTTTATTTTATGAATACAGTTTGATTTTAAATTTTATTTTGTTGGTAACCGTTAGTGATGCGGCTAGGACCGAGGCGCTTGCACTAACACCAACTTCATAAGACTATTTTTATATTTCTGAAAATATACAGTATAATAACAAGGAAGGGCACTCAGAGAGAGAGGACCTCCGCCAAGGACATGACCTTTCTTGCAATGTTAACAAAAGTGAAAAATTATGTACGGATCCGCAAAAAAAGTAACTGGTTCTTCGTCTGCCACCAAGTTTATTAAAATCGGACAGACAACAAACTTGCCAAGAGTCGGAGAAGATTCATACCTCCTAAATGTCTGTATGTTAAATATGTAGCTGGAGGAAGCACCCTATTAGCTTAGCTTAGCTTAGCATAAAGACTGGAAACAAGGGTGAAACAGTTAGCATATCTTTGTCAAAAAGATTGTGTCTAATGCTGCTTTGGTGGAATTAAATTCTAGTCGAAAAAATTGTTTTAAATTAACTCCAATGCCAAAAAACTTTCTCTGCTCTGGTTTCTCTTGCAGCTCGTGCCGACAGAAAGAGGAGAGTTTCTGATCGTCTCACGCTGGAATAATGACTTCTTTTTCCTGCTCAGAAATGGAAGAAACAGAAGAAAAAGATTTATCACTGACATTATACAGCCTCTTTATAAGCTGATCTATCGGCTAAAGTTTGTATTATTTATCCTTATTTTATAATTGTTGTTTCATTTTTTATTAGCTGATGTAATGTAATGTTTCCGTGAAAAGTGATGTCTACATGTTTCATTTAATCATCAGTCTGCGTGCATTGAATTATTCTGCTGCATCCGGACATCTAGCTAGACTGTCCAATCTGAGTTTTCTGTTGCGCAACTGCGTTATTATAAATCCCACGTAACTTCTAGGAAAGTCCCACCTTACGAAGCAGCTCGATTGGTTGGGGTTAGGCATTGACCTCGAGTAGTTAAGTCCAGGATAGCTGATTGGTCAGGGGATAGGACCTGAACAAATCGAGTTACGTTACCTTGCGTAAGCATGGACACCTGGCCAATAGTAGCGTGTGAATGCTATTGAAGGGCGGGTCTTGCCTCGAAGTTGCGTGGGTTTCATAATAACGCCCAGCTATTTTACAGCGGCTCTGTCTGGCACTTAGCACCGCCCATGACAATTGTGATTGGTTTAAAGAAATGCCAATTAACCAGAGCATGTTTTTCTCCCCATCCCCGAATGCTGTGTGGAGTAGCCAGACCTTCCTCCGCTCCACAGCTTGTAGATGGTCTGGAAAAGCAAGACTAGCCCATATTTGACCCAGCGCTGTGTTGCAGAAACAACCAAAGTTGGGTAAATTAGACTTTTTTCACGACAGACATGTTGACATGTCATAGTAGGAAAAGCACAGGTGTATTCAAACCCATTAATGATGGCTGCATTCCACTTAGGAGAGACCCTGGTATTAAACCATTAATGATGGCTGCATTCCACTTAGGAGAGACCCTGGTATTGTTCCTGCTGACTCACTGAAATATCTTACTGGGACACTTGATGGAATTGAGCCATCGTTAAGGTTATCAATTTCAGCTGTGCTTTTTCTACTATGACAAGTCAAAATGTCTACTGTAAAAAAGGTCCATTAACCCAAATAAACCCAGGATTGTTAAGTGTGTGAGTGATGTTTGAACGAGGGAGGGGTTCCCGTCTCCCTGAGATGACACAGCTGTGTCAGGAGGATCACGCTGGGATAAAAGTGTGTGTCGAACAGCCGGACGGCGCTTAGAAAGAGGGAACTTGGCTCTGGTACTCAGAGAGGAAAGAACACCGGCTCCACAGGAGACCAAAAAAGTTTGAACACAGTTTCATATTTAATGTTTATATATTGTCTTGTTAAGAGTTGGTAGAAATGACAGGCCTATGGGTCTGAGTGGTACTTAGTTAATGAGTGCTGTGCACTTTGATACTGGTCTTAAATAATGAGTATTTGTGTTTGAGTGTTACTGACTGTGGTTAAATTGACTGGGCTTTAAATGTGTGCACTACTGCTGTTTAATGGTGTATGCGTACGTGCGTGCGTTTGTGCGTGCTCGTACGGGGGCTGAAATACCCATGAATGGTGTACAATTCAGTTTAATTTAATTTGTAGGATGAAGTCAGGTTATTTGGGACACTTTATTTTGGTAGATTTAATAAAAAAAACATTTCTGATGTTATACCCTTTTTATTGTAGCTGCAGTACATGGCTTAGCATGCAAGTGACCGTGCACCAGTCCTATTAATGAAAATGATCGTTTCATGTAGAGCAGCAACGATGCAATAACATGTTTAGCCATTACCAATCACCCTCTCTATTGAAGGCTTTAACCTAAAACTATCTTCAGCTCTAAAAAGAAAACACCGTGTCCTGGGGAAAATGGGAAACTTCATCTGCAGTCAGGAATGCAAGATAAGAAAAACACATACAAATGTAAAAATTACAAGACATCAATACAAACACAAAATGACAAAAATGTTATCTGTACGTAATATTTACTGTACATTACAATTTTACACCACAAGAGCAATATCTACAAAAAATTCAACTTTACACGTCCATTAGCTTTATGCTGTTTGAAATGAAATGTTTTCAAATTACAAATTACAAAAATAAGGTTCATTCAGACAATATAAATACATTTCAGTAAAACAAATACATAAAAAAAAAATAGGTCCGTTCAAATTTCTAGTTCCTAAACAGTGTGTGACAGGCAACTTTGGTCAGTAACTGGACTCGTACTGGTCATGTGCATAATTGTGAGACTTTAAAAGCCAGAGTAAATTATTTCATAGAAATGCTGCTTGTGCAGGTAGCAGCCATTCCTGATTTTTGTGCCAATCAACAAATAAAATAAATGTATTATAAATGTATATAGAATAAAATGAGGTTCTATATATGCCCATTTCACCCAGCGAACTGTCGTAACTCAACTATGACAAGGTAAACTCGGTTTTGCATTCTATCACCACTTTAAAGACATAATAGGTAAAGACTCGGGATCTTGCAGGGTCTCATATTGCAAGACTACAACTAGATTTGTTTTGAAAAATGTAACTAAGTGAGCTAGCTACCACTAGCGTTAGCTGGTAACTTTAGGGGAAAGTCTGCTGATTTTCTGTTCTGCCGTCCATGCAGAAGAATGTCTCCAGTACCCGGAGGTCTGTGTTAATCTGCCGGTAAAACTCCTGTTGGATGACTCCCTTCCGAAGGGTTGAAAACCGGCAACTTTCCCTCTTTAGCCTTTAGCTTAGCGCGGCGCAATAGCAACCACAGCCGGTTTGCTGCTTCCTGTTTGGTGCTGGAGGGAGCGCACCCATTGGTTGTTGACAACGTTCACATGATTTAACTTCACTACTAAGACTTAAAACTTAATTTAAATTAAAAACGTTTGATTTTGTCTGAGCGTCCAGACGGGAAAAAGACGACGGGAGCGCCCCAATTCCATCAAGACTCTCAGGATTTCATTATTATATTGGACATTAGTCTGCGAAGGTGGAATCGCTCAAATAGTAGTTTAGAGACTGGCCGAAGACTGGACATAAAGACTACAGATGTCCCTGCTTCACACGTTGACATCTCCTGGAGGATTTAGGTCCCTGATCCCTTCCAGTCTCACGTTTTCTGTGAGAAGATAAGGTGAAAGTATTTTACAATGCAGATAATGAAACCCCCAAAGCTCATTATCAATAACACAGTCACACATCAAAACCAGCTGTAGTTGTGGGTCAAAGACCAGTGTGCAGTCAATACATTTTTTCATTGTTTTTTTTGTCTTGAATTTGGAGAGATTTCAGTCCCTTGGCTACCTCATTTAACCATGGGACACAATCTTCTGTCTCATCTTTTAATATTTTACTTAAATTTGAAGTGAGAGCCATTAGTGAACATTGCGTGCCGTGCCGGCTAACAGGCCTTTGTGTTGATGAATTAACTGTGTTCATTGTTTTTTGTCCATCCAAGTGCTAAGTTCTCATACTGTACACAGAGGAAATACATTTTAAGTGTTACTTTTGAAAACACATAGAGACACGCAGGAAAATCTTTACGTTACGCACAGAGATGGGGCTCACGTAATAGGAGCTGAGGAGTGAATGAAAAGATCTGTACCATAATGTTGTAGTTTCGTTTTGTTTTATAAAATTGGTATCGGAAAAAGTATTATTTAGTAAACCGTAGCAAAGTCACGGTATTGCTATTGGTACCGGTGCAGAAAATGTTTTAACCATACCCAGCCCTAGTCAAGAATCTCTTTTTTTGCTTCCAGCGGGGTTGATGAGACTATCTGCCCCCATACCCTCCAACAATACATCCTAATAATCATCTGGCTTACCTTGGACTCCAGCTCTTCCATCCACCGCCTGCACTGGCCCGTTGTGAGCCACCGGAGCATCTGGGTCGCTCTGCCTCACATCTTCAAAACGTCGACCACAGGGAAAAGATAAGAGGAAGGGACACCTTCCATCAAAACCTCCAGCTGAAAGAGGAAGAAGATGGAATAATGCACACTTTCCAGGTAGAAAAGGTCTAGACCACACTCTATGATTTACAGAGCCAACGATTGCATTTTAAGGTTAGGTAATAGTAGATAGTTACATCAAGGTTTGGTCTGTGACAGGACACAAACTATATCTTCTAGCATTCTCCAAAATAAACCTAATGTCCAGCATCTCTGCACTGGTGCAGGATGTTTTTAAGTTTACTGGCCACACCCGTCAGTGACGTAGGTTTGGGTCAGACAAACAACTTTGTGTCTCTTTAAATGGTTAAGCATCAGTAATAAAAAGCTGAAAAATGTATAACTTACAGATCACCCCAGCGATGAAGACGATGACGGCTGTGACGGCTATGACTATGACAGCTATGACTATGCCGGCAATGGCCCTGCCAGACAAAGTGTTGGTAGAGCCAGTGCGGTTACCATCTGAAAGAATGTAGAGAGATATTAAGGTTAGTGCTACTGCAAACTCCCAACATTACACCGAACTGTTCATCTGTTTTCTCTACAGGCTTTTGGCGAGAGGCAGGAACACAAAAAAGACAAGTTTTTGATCAGGGGGAAGCGTACACCAGCTGATAGAACAACTCTGATATTACAAACCATTCTGACAGGTTTTTAAATGGTTCTCATCCACCAGTTAACAGACCTAGATAACTCCTTTAGTAACCGGGGTAAACTTGGGTTACACATCTTGCGCATTCTCTGTAGGTTATAACTGCCCCCACCCTACTCCGCTGCAGTGGTTTCTGACCCGGACAGAGCAGTTGGAAGCAACGGTGCTAAAAACAAGAGCAACAACGTCACTTTTAACCCTTTAAACCCACTGAGGTTTTCACCATGGCAAGGACTATCAACAAGACCCGTTTCTGGACTGACCAGGAGACTCATTTCTCCCCGCTTTCCAAGTTGTTAGAATCTCTCTCATTGTGGTAGAAATGACCTTTTAGAATATTCTCCTGAAACATCAGAACAATCAACTCTCCAAGAAAATGACTGAACTGAAGTAATTTGGGTTGCAAAGTGCTTTACAGTTACAATAAATAATAAAATTCATCTTAGAGTAAATATTTAAACTTGTAATAACACAGGTCCAATAATAATGAGTTCTGGGGCTTCATTTATAAAACTGTGCGGCGAATTTGCGTCAGAAGTGGCGTACGGACGAAATATAGGATGTGAGAACGCACAGAAATATTCTGAATTATAAAACGCTGGTTTCACTTTATAAATCACAACTGACTCTAAATGTGGCACAGCTTTGGCAGCTTCATGTCACACCCATAGTTGCTCTTAAATAGTCAGTGAAACGCCCCAGATTAATATTCATCCATACCGACATCATGCACACAGACATGAGATTTTAGCTGTAAATTCATATCAAAGGTTTACAGTGTAGGTGGTATTTAAGCTAAAATTAAAATGCAATAATCCAATTTGCTATTTCACATACTTGTACGGGGATTCTACGACGCTTCAAATTGAAAATGAAATTACATTTTCCAAGTCATAGCCCGCCATAGTGGAAAATATTTAAATGTTTACTGAAAATTTTAAAATGAAAATGCGATAGAAACAATCTAACTCGGTTCTCCATTTATGCAAACAATGTTTTAGTCAAAATGAAAATGCAATTTTCTAACAAGTTGGAAATGACAAATTACAAAAGTGTAATATCTGCATGCAGATTATGGGATACAGGAAAAGGAAGAACTTGTTTTTCCTTACCTTGATCTTTCTCTGTCTCTAAAAGATAAACTAAATGTTAAAGGTCCCATGACATGGTGCTCTTTGGATGCTTTTATATAGACCTTAGTGGTCCCCTAATACTGTATCTGAAGTCTCTTTTATATAGACCTTAGTGGTCCCCTAATACTGTGTCTGAAGTCTCTTTTATATAGACCTTAGTGGTCCCCTAATACTGTATCTGAAGTCTCTTTTATATAGGCCTTAGTGGTCCCCTAATACTGTATCTGAAGTCTCTTTTATATAGACCTTAGTGGTCCCCTAATACTGTATCTGAAGTCTCTTTTATATAGACCTTAGTGGTCCCCTAATACTGTATCTGAAGTCTCTTTTATATAGGCCTTAGTGGTCCCATAATACTGTGTCTGAAGTCTCTTTTATATAGACCTTAGTGGTCCCCTAATACTGTATCTGAAGTCTCTTTTATATAGGCCTTAGTGGTCCCATAATACTGTGTCTGAAGTCTCTTTTTTTGTCCTTGACCAACTGCCACTTTTCTCGTTTGAAAGCCATGATGTCTCTCTCTCTCTCTCTCATGGGTTGGCCAAATTCTCTGGGCGGGCAAAGCAGAGAAAGGGGAGGTAACCTTGCTCCTTATGACCTCATAACAAGCAGATTCCAAAACGGCCCATCTGAGCTTTCATTTTCTCAAAGGCAGAGCAGGATACCCAGGGCTCGGTTTACACCTATCGACATTTCTAGCCACTGGGCGACCATAGACAGGCTGGGGGAACTCATATTATCCATCCATCCATCCATCTTCGTCCGCTTATCCGGTGTCGGGTCGCGGGGGGAGCAGCTCCAGCAGGGGACCCCAAACTTCCCTTTCCCGAGCAACATTAACCAGCACCGACTGGGGGATCCCGAGGCGTTCCCAGGCCAGGTTGGAGATATAATCCCTCCACCTAGTCCTGGGTCTTCCCCGAGGCCTCCTCCCAGCTGGACGTGCCTGGAACACCTCCCTAGGGAGGCGCCCAGGGGGCATCCTTACCAGATGCCCGAACCACCTCAACTGGCTCCTTTCGACGCAAAGAGCAGCGGCTCTCCGAGCTCCTCACGGATGACTGAGCTTCTCACCCTATCTCTAAGGGAGACGCCAGCCACCCTCCTGAGGAAACCCATTTCAGCTGCTTGTACCCTGGATCTCGTTCTTTCGGTCATGACCCAGCCTTCATGACCATAGGTGAGGGTAGGAACGAAAACTGACCGGTAGATCGAGAGCTTTGCCTTCTGGCTAAGCTCTCTTTTCGTCACAACGGTGCGATAGATTGAATGCAATACCGCACCCGCTGCGCCGATTCTCCGACCAATCTCATGTTAATGTTAAAAAAACTCATAAAGTGAAATTTTATCATGCCATGGGACCTTTAAAATATGTGATACGTGTATGATCCACATGAAGAGTAGTTATTGTGCTGGTGACAGCGTATGTGGAGACAAAGAAATGGAACTCAAGATATGTACTTACCATCATACATCTGATTCCCTTTGTTGCTTTTCTTCATTAACTCTGTTGACATAAGTGGGTTTTAATTGTAATTTTGTGTACATTGTGTTTAAGCAAGCTGCTCTCATGAACCATTCATACACATAGCTATAAAACGTAAAGCACTGTAATTCAACGTATTACACATTTTTATTGCTGTATGCACCACATGACATATGTAGGTCATACATTTCATTTATAATTCTCTAAAGGTCTTAAATTTGACTTGGTAAAGCCTGCAGAAACCCTGCTATTGGAACACATTGACTGCTGCTGTAGCTTGGGGGGGGGAGCTCTGTAGCCGCCACCATGTGATCAGCCAGCTGTCACCTATTTCTGTCGATATCATACGAACACGTTCATGAGTTGGTTTAAGAGCTATACAGTTTTAGTACACTAGTAATATATAAAGTTTTCTCTTATTTCATTATTAAATAATGTCGAGCGAGCCCATTGGACAAACCCTGACAGCAGAGGGGTCATGAATCAGTCTGATAGGGGTTCAATTCGCAAAAATGACAGCCTCACTCTACTTTATCCTGCTCATTACATGGCTACGTACTAAATTAAAATCAATAATTGGAAACATATTGATGTGCAAATGATTATAAAGATTTAAAAATGGTTCATGATCAGAACTGCGTGCTTGTTATTATAACTTATACTAACGGTCATAACAGGACAGTAGAATGTAGGGCTGAACGATTTGGGTAAAAAATCTAATTGTGAGTTTTCTGCCAGATATTGCGATTACGATTCGATTTGCGATAAAAAAAATACCATACAATCCCATGAGACAACATCAAAACTGCATTCTTCTGCAGGGATGAGACCATGGACATGAACTGCCAGCAATTCATATCCACGTTCTGTGTTAGTTATAATAATAAAAAAAAGGAATTTCAATAAAAAAAAAAAAATATCATTGCTGTCCTGTTAACTAGAGCTGAAGATCTCTGCCCGAACCTGACGCTCCGGGTTGCGTGGTAAATGAGCGGTCAGGTGATGCGTTTAGCGTGAAGGTGGATGCTGAGGAGGTGAAACGGAGGCTGGACTTTGGCGGTTACGTTTTGGTTGCACCGGCAAAGAAATCAAAGTCTGAGGTGTGGAAAACTTTTGACCACGTGCATAGTGAGAATAATGAGCCAGTGGGTTATGCGTGCCCACATTTGAATAATGTCGGGCTGTAAACGGGTTCAGGCTTTTAAAAAGCTGTCAATCAAAATGTACTTGTCAGGCTCGGGCTGAATTCTGTCGGGCTCGGGCCACGTTGGGCCGAACTTTTAAGGCCCGATTACAGCTCTACTGTAAACTGAAATGTCTGATATGACTCAGTTCAACAGCAGCATCTACATGTTGCACCTTCTACCATCGTGTTGAATACAGTAATAAAATATAAATTAAAAATCCACTGAAAATAGGACATTTCTTTTAACAATCTGTGAAATCTAACATCGTATGAAAAAAACTATATATTAATAAAAACAGGAATAAAAAAAAAGGTTAAACCAAATGTTACACCCAAACATTCAACTAAATTAGTTTAATCGCGGTCTTCACGATTAGCTCATCACATTCTTTCAAATCTCCATTTTGATTTGAAAACGATTAATCGTTCAGCCCTAGTAGAATGCGGAAATTAGCCAATCAGAATTGAGTAATCAACAAAACCGTGTGATAAATATATGTACTAGGATAGATGCACTCACCAACAATGAGGGTAACGTTGCCACTCCTAACGTTAGTCTGTAAGGTGTGACTGGGAACATTACAGGTGTAATTTCCTTCATCCCGTTTAGTTACGTTGGTCAGTTTTAGTGAAATGTTTCCTTTGACCATTTCATCATGGAAGAGAGATGTTCTGCTTCTGAAGTTCTTTTCTTGAGCGACATGCCCATTTCGTTGGACGTGCACAACAGCTCCATCGCGTTTCCACATCACTAATAGAGTGGTCACGTCGAATGGGGGCTCCAGGTGGCACGGCAGAATGGCGTCATGACCGACCACGGCTCTAACTGTTTTATTTGAGCCAATCACGTTAGACTGTCCTGGGGAAACAAACGATGCATTTCAGAATCAAAATCTGAATCAGAAAAGGCTTTGGTGCCATGTAAGCAACACTTAAGAGGAATTTGCTTTGGTTGTTGGGTTAAAAAAACAAACAAACATATGAACATAAATATATATTAAATATTAAATTAAATACAGAAACAAATCTATACATACAAAATAACGGTTTAACACAAGAAAAAGGAGGATGAATGGATTGAGTGCAGAATGTGCAAATAATAATGTGTATAGATTCTGTCATGGACTTGTGTTTAGATTAAAAGTAGGATGACTGGGGTGCCTGGGTAGCTCAGTTGGTAGAGCGCGTGCCTGTATGAAGAGGTTTATTTTCTTGACGCAGAGAACCAGGGTTCAAATCCGACCTGGGGCAGTTTTCCTGCATGTCCCCCCTCTCTCCTTTCATGCTGTCCTGGTAGTTAAAGGCAAAAAATGCCCAAAACATAATCTGAAAAAAACAAACAAAAAGCAACATCTGGTCCCTATTGAGAAATTATTTTAAAAAGTATTTTATTAGTGCAAACATGCTTAATGTAGAACTTTTGCTCAGATCAGATTTTTTTTGTTTGGCTGTTAACATGACCTTTTAAAATGGATCCTATATCAGATTCCAGTGTGAACTGTTTGCGGTTTTGAAATGACACGCATGTGCAAAAGACCAATAACAAATGACATCAGACGCAGCATGCTGTTGCACTAAAATTAGGGAGGTTATGGAGAAAGTAAGCATTTTCACTTTTATTTCAAAATGTTTGTGTAATGGCAGCAGTAACTTTAATGAGCAGGTGCTGAGGAGGAGAAGAATGAAGAGAGAGAGAGACAAATTGGCTATTTTGGCCTTTTTGCAGGGTTATGGCTGCTGATTCAAGTTCAAGTCACGCTACTATGCTGCCAGTCGCTGCGTGTGCCTGTGTCCTGACCCGGGCCCCTACAGAGGTCTGAGTGGATGCAGAGACGAAGCCAGGAGTGGTGGGACTGCTTTGTCAATAGCTTCACAGAGACACAGTTTTATTGTAGGCCTAGTCAAGTTTTTAATTTTACTGTCTGATGCAACGCGGTCTGATGACATATGGAAGTGGTCTAAATCTGATTTGAAAAAAATCTGATCTGGGCAAGATTTGAGTGTTCACACTACTTCTGAAGAAGTCTGACCTGGTCACTTGACCCCCCAAAAAAATCTGATTTGGGCCACTTTTTGCTTTTGTGTGAACAGGGCCACTTTGTGACTGTGGTTGCTTTTGAGAGATAGTGCCAATGGATCTAATACTAAATACTTGATTTCTATGTACAGTGGTGGAAAGTATTTAAAAACATACACACAGTACAATGTAGTGAAATTATATTTCTGCATTTTGAACCCATCCTAAGTATTAGGAGCAGTGGACAGCTATACATACAGCCACCCCCCCCCACACACACACACACACACACGCGCACACACACACACACACAAAAAAGAGGTTTTAGCCCACACCAAAGGACTAAATTGAAAGTGAAAATTAGCAATTCAAATCCTCTCTGAATGTGTTTATTACCAATTTACCAAACAACAGTTGAACAAGCAAACTCCCTGTGATTTTATATTATATATTAATAGTCATTTTTGTTCATCAAATTGTCAGAAATGAACAGACAAATGCATAGATTCCTGTCAAATAAGGCAACGCAGGCCATTTACTGTTCCCGAAACGTGCGTAGTTAACTTCACACTTCCTCTTAATATGTTTTGGCTGATGCCCAAATTGTCAATTGAATGGAAAATCCCCGTTGAGCAGGAAATAAATAATCAACAGCATTCCAAATCTGTTTTGAAAATGAAATATGTGTAATAGATGCTTCATTACATTGTTAAAAAAGCTCATTTGTATAGGCCTACACATTGTGCCCTCGTATGAAAAAGTCAAGTCAGCGATGTAGGCTATAAACTGATTATAAGCGTAGCTGCCATTTAAAACGGACTGATGGGCTTGTAATCTAACGTGAGGTCGCTTCACTCCCAGTCAAGAAAACGTCAAAACATGTCCGACATGTCACAATAAATGGCCTGAAATGAACTCGACCGATCGATTTGTAGCAAGTGTGTGATTCATTAGCAACTACATAAAAAGCTGACGGGGGAATTAGATTCCAAGGTGGCGGTGCGCTGACTGAATGAGTGAACGACTTTATCTTACCTCTAGCGCGCTTCACAGCGACATAAAGCAGACACATCGGTAGGATTAAGTTCATCGCGGTCGCTGGATCGAGACCCGGAAAGACCCCCGCTGAAGATCTCACCGAGATGATTTCACTCTATGGAGAATATAAATATGGCGAATATAAATATTTCCAATAGTTCTTCCAATACTGTCTATGTGCGGCCCATGTGCGGGTTGGCCAACACTGACCATTTGCGTTTGTCTTTCACTTTCTCTTTCTATTTTTTTCCCTTTTTTTTTTTTTTATTTAACCTTTATTTAACAGGTTAGTCTCATTGAGATATAAAATCTCTTTTTCAAGAGAAAAGCATTTTTTTTTTGCTTTGTAAGGCAGATTTAACATAGAAACACAGTTACATTTCAGAGAGAAATATTTTACTTTTTACTCCACTACGTTCATCTGTTACAGCTTTAGTTACTTTAGTTACTCCACTACATTCATCTGTTACAGCTTTAGTTACTAGTTACTTTAGTTACTCCACTACATTCATCTGTTACAGCTTTAGTTACTAGTTACTTTAGTTACTCCACTACATTCATCTGTTACAGCTTTAGTTACTCCACTACATTCATCTGTTACAGCTTTAGTTACTAGTTACTTTAGTTACTCCACTACATTCATCTGTTACAGCTTTAGTTACTAGTTACTTTAGTTACTCCACTACATTCATCTGTTACAGCTTTAGTTACTCCACTACATTCATCTGTTACAGCTTTAGTTACTAGTTACTTTAGTTACTCCACTACATTAATCTGTTACATCTTTAGTTACTAGTTACTTTAGTTACTCCACTACATTCACCTGTTACAGCTTTAGTTACTCCACTACATTCATCTGTTACAGCTTTAGTTACTAGTTACTTTAGTTACTCCACTACATTCATCTGTTACAGCTTTTGTTACTAGTTACTTTAGTTACTCCACTACATTCATCTGTTACAGCTTTAGTTACTAGTTACTTTAGTTACTCCACTACATTCATCTGTTACAGCTTTAGTTACTAGTTACTTTAGTTACTCCACTACATTCATCTGTTACAGCTTTTGTTACTAGTTACTTTAGTTACTCCACTACATTAATCTGTTACATCTTTAGTTACTAGTTACTTTAGTTACTCCACTACATTCATCTGTTACAGCTTTAGCTACTAGTTACTTAGTTACTCCACTACATTCATCTGTTACAGCTTTAGTTACTAGTGACTTTAGTTACTCCACTACATTCATCTGTTACAGCTTTAGTTACTAGTTACTTTAGTTACTCCACTACATTAATCTGTTACATCTTTAGTTACTAGTTACTTTAGTTACTCCACTACATTAATCTGTTACATCTTTAGTTACTAGTTACTTTAGTTACTCCACTACATTCACCTGTTACATCTTTAGTTACTAGATACTTTAGTTACTCCACTACATTCATCTGTTACAGCTTTAGCTACTAGTTACTTAGTTACTCCCCTACATTCATCTGTTACAGCTTTAGTTACTAGTTACTTTAGTTACTCCATTACATTCATCTGTTACAGCTTTAGTTACTAGTTACTTTAGTTACTCCACTACATTCACCTGTTACAGCTTTAGTTACTCCACTACATTCATCTGTTACAGCTTTAGTTACTAGTTACTTTAGTTACTCCACTACATTCACCTGTTACAGCTTTGGTTACTAGTTACTTTAGTTACTCCACTACATTCACCTGTTACAGCTTTAGTTACTAGTTACTTTAGTTACTCCACTACATTCACCTGTTACAGCTTTAGTTACTAGTTACTTTAGTTACTCCACTACATTCACCTGTTACAGCTTCAGTTACTAGTTACTTTAGTTACTCCACTACATTCACCTGTTACAGCTTTAGTTACTAGTTACTTTAGTTACTCCGCTACATTCACCTGTTACAGCTTCAGTTACTAGTTACTTTAGTTACTCCGCTACATTCACCTGTTACAGCTTCAGTTACTAGTTACTTTAGTTACTCCACTACATTCACCTGTTACAGCTTCAGTTACTAGTTACTTTAGTTACTCCACTACATTCACCTGTTACAGCTTTAGTTACTAGTTACTTTAGTTACTCAACTACATTCATCTGTTACAGCTTTAGTTACTAGTTACTTTACACGTTAAGATTCCTGCACACAGAACACATGTAGTTTATAAAATCTGATGTTTTATTCTAAAGTAAACTAGCCAACAATATAACAACCTACAAGTTCAGCTGAGATGATGAGACCATTAAACACACAACTGGTTGGATCCTTTACACTTTCTACAATTTCTTTACATTTTCCTGATGATTCTTACCCACTATTGCTGAAGTAACATTTTCAATGCAGGACTTTTACATGTAACAGAGTATTTCTACAGTGTGGTATTAGTACTTTTACTGAAGTAAGGGATCTGAATACTTCTTCTGTATGTACGTGTATGGTATTGGTATTACTTACCTGGAAACAATTGACTTTAATTTAAAATGACTTTACCTCTTTGATCTGCTGATTGATTTGGTCTGATGATCTATTCATGGCTTTATTTTACTTTTTTTTTATATTTAAGCACAGTGGTTGCAAACCCTAAACTGACACACATTTAACCATGGACACCCATTTGATAAGATTTTGTCCCAGGGTCCCCTAATCTGTCAGGGTTTTTGCTTTTACATGTTGTATTACAGAAAGTCTATGAAACCCAATACCAACATAGACATACATTTGTCATTGTGTTGCTTATGGATGGAATTATAGTGGAAATAAAGTATTCCCCTTTTTGCTGGGGATTCCCTAGAACCCCCTCAAGGACCCCTGGGTGTCCCCCAGACCCCACTTTGGGAACCACTGTTCTAGTGCACTGACCTCAGAAGTATAAGAAAATTAGCGGTTTACACTAAAACTGGTCACATTAAATTAGCATGAAAACAGATCCCAGAGAACGGTTGAGTCGGTACACATGTGTTATTAACCCCTAGGTTCATTTTGCGCCATAATTGTCCTTTAACTAACACATTTAATGTATTTAGTTTCACATTTAGTAAAAATGTCAGGATAAAAAACATCTATGAGCTTCTCTAGTGCCTTAAAGTGAGACAGTTCACCCAAAAAAAAAGTATTTTACTTTCACTTAGGTAAAGGATCTAAATACTTCCTCCGCCAGTGATTACTGACAGCATAGAATGAAATCATCACTTTCCAAATTATGGTTTTGTAAATGAATGCATGCTGACGTCTGGCTCTATTGATTTCAACATGTTTTGAAAGCTTAGAGCTCAAGCAAGTTTGCAAAATGTCTGAGTTCCAATGCAGACCAGTGATTTGTTTGATGTGTTGTTCTCTCAGCGATGGCCGTCATGATTTCCTGTGTTTAGTCAGGATGTGGTTGCCTGCTTCGAAAAACCTGAAAGAGGAAGATTCACAACACAAACACAGGATGGAGATCGCATCACTCTGCCTAACGCTCTGTAAGTCATTTAACTTGAAATATAATCAAAATCATTTATTTTTCTCTGCTCATCCACCTGTGAATAGTAAGAGTACTCAAAATGCAGTAACATGTTTTCTTGTCAATTATATTCGATGTTTCTGGATTAATATTCCTGCCGCGTCATTGTGTATGTTGCATTTTCTCGCTGTAGATGTTTATGGTTCATTTGAACTCCTTTATATACAGTTGGGTAGTTTAATCTACAGCAACGCATCGTGGTCTATAAGATCATCATATGTGTATAGCGTCGTTGGCCTGTGAGAATCACGTATCACTAAAAAGTTGTACAACTTTTCATGGTGTCAGAAAAGCATTTTCTAGCTGATCCGAGAGGCCTTTTAAAGACTTTATTTAGCTTTAAGAAGGAGGAGAGTTTACTCGACACATAAAGGAAGACTTCATCCTTCAGATTATCACAAACATTCAACATCAACACATCTGGAGATACAAGGTTTTCACTGGACAGGAAGGGGAGGAAAAACTGTCGTCTGAAAAGTAACTAAAGCTGTCAGACACATGTAGTGGAGTACAAAGTACAATATTTACGTCTGAGATGTAGAGGAGTACAAGTATGCAGTTACATAAAGCACTTGAGTAAATGTACTTCGAACACCTCCCCTCAGTTATTGTGATGTGAAACCACAGCAAAGAGCTAAATGAGGTCAACACGCACTGTGGAGTTGCTGGTAATTCTCTGTGGCTTTTTCACTCTTTTCACATGACACACATATTCATTTAATTAAATATAAATACGAACAAATTGATGAATGTCGCTTTAGGTTTTACCCCTCGGCTTTGAAAAGCTTTTAGTAGCTTATTTGGGGTTCCCCATTTTTGAAAATTGTAGCCTACCTTTTGAAATTGTGTCTTAATGATATGATGATGACGTGTGAATAAACTGAAACCTTAAAGGTGCCCTGCCACACAAAACCGTTTTTTGAAATATGTGAGGTCCATATGTGTTTGTGTTATGTGGTGAATGTGAAAATGAACTGCTACCTCCTTTGTCAGCTTTAGCCACTGAAATGACAAAAAGCAGAGAAATCAGGCCAATTACAAAAGCTGGTCAGTCTGACATCATGTTGCCTGAGCTCATTACTATTCATGAGCTCGCCCAGTTGCGCTGGGTAAAGAATGCTGATAGCCAGGCTGTCATTGGCTAGTTGTTGGCCAATTCAAGCAGCTTAGCTCGTTGAATAATAATGAGAACTGGCACAAATCGAGTCTTCCTGCAGGCTTTCTATACCACGCTAGAATGGCTTGAAACAAGGTAACCAAGGCAATGGAAGAACTTCAGACATTACCACAAAGCAATGAGATATGTGTGGCAGGGCATCTTTAAAACAGTTGATCACAGCAATGTCTGCATTTAACAAAACCTGTCACCTCTTCATCAGCCACACTGGTCGTCACTCCCGACAGATCTCAGTTCTTCCGGTATGAAAAAATCTCTCTGACTTGTGCTGCCAAGTCCAGCGGCTGGATGGTGAGAAGAAAGACTTCCGCTGTGACTCCTTAGGCATGTACAGTGCACAGCTGGGGGATCCCAGGCGAGTCGTCCTGCACTGTCAAAGAGGCCTACACAATAGACACCGGAGTGTACTGGTGTGAGTCTCCAAAGGGAGAGTGCAGCAACAACGTCAGCATCCACGTGGCAGGTCATATACCAAATATGCGTGTTATTAATCTAATTTATTAACCGTTGTGCTGTCTTCCCATCGACCATGCAAGTTGTTGTCCCCCCATGTCAAAAAATTGAAAATTCCACTTTTGTCAACGTTTGTGTCACATTTCTTTATGTTTTTGGTGCTTTTTTTCTTTGACATTTTTTGAAGGTTATTTTTTATACCTTTGATGCTTTTCCCAATGCACTTGGCACTTTTTTTTATCATTTGTATCAGTTTTTCAGGCTTTTTTCCAACATTTCCTGATCATTCATTTTACTTGTGAAGAGCAATGTCTGGAACTATCCATTCCAAACCATTATTTTTGGGCAATTTGGTTAAAAAGAAACCCATATTTCTTATATAGAAACTTGGAAAATGGGTCAAATTTGACCCGAGGACAACAGGAGGGTTAAAAACACTTTAAACACTCTACAAGTCATGAACAAAATGCAGAAGGTATGGGAATGGAATTCTTCTGTATTTCAGAAGGCGTTGTGATCCTGGAGAGTCCTGCACTTCCTGTGACGGAGGGAGACCAAGTGACGCTCCGCTGCTCCTACAAGGAAGAATATGAAGAGGAATCTACATCCGACTTCTCCGCCGCGTTCTTCAAAAACGACGTGTTCATCGGCTCCGAGTCTGCGGGAGAGATGATCCTCCCAGCGGTGTCCAAAACTGACGAAGGCTTCTACAAGTGTGAACACCCAACCAAGGGAGAGTCCCCGCAGAGCTGGCTGGCTGTGAGAGGTGAGAAACATCGAATCATCTCGGTGGAAGATTAAAACCCCAAAAACCAGGGCTGTAGCCACCGCTGACGACACTGGGATCCCATGGGCGTAAATTTCATCTAACAGATAATGAACAACATTTCTCAAGTGCATTTTTTGGAGGCGACAAGTATTATTTTAGCCTGTAGTCTTTAACACTATAGTGTTTAGTTTCTGCCGCCCCCATTAAGGTATTCTAAGTAATGACAACAAAACTGTCGGCGGGTCCACATGATGCAAGCCTTCTGTGATCACAAACTGCTTTTTCCATAGATGGATATCCGATTTCATTTGTTATACCACCTCACCTTTGTAGACTTGGCGATGTTCCTCAGCATTAAAGGAAGTTTTCTCTGAATTGTTGGTGTCTTTATAGTTACATAATTCAGTGTTTCCCCTACCATGATGGTCCAAAAGGATGTTAAAATGCAAAGTTAGCAACGTTTTAGAAAATGTAATTAAAAGGGGGCCAGGCAGCCCTAAAGCTCTGATCCTAGAATCGCCCATGATGTCATGTCACCTTTTCTTGGCTAAACTTAATGTAACTGTCACGTGATCAGCGGGCCGTTGCCGTAATTTCAAAGGATATCATACGAATTGTTGCACGATAATATACATTCCTGTTCATGAGCATGCGCTAAAAAGCCTCAAAGACATTGAACAAGAACATCGGCCAATTGGCTCACAGTGAGTTAAGCCATCGGGAGGAGGCGAAAGTGCGTGTGTCAATCAGAACACAAGACAAATGACGAGTTTACTTGCCAAATGTAACATGCAAAATGATCGTTTTTCTCGATTACATTGTTTTTTATGATCGTTTGGAGACGAAATTGCAATCGAAAATTGAATAATTCCATATCCCTACACTGAGATCACGTTCTCAGACAGTTTTTTTCTAGAAATGTGTTGTCTGTAAACTGCACATTTGAAACTCTAACTTTCTTTCTCCCAGCTCAGCCTGCAGATGCTCCTCCTCCTCCTCCTTCTTCTCCTCCTCCTTCTCCTCCTCTGATGATACCTCTGCCCCGGCTGCTCTGCTCCAGCCTGCTCTTCCTCCTCTACACAGCCATCCTCATACTGTGTATCTACATGTACCGGAAGTGGGCTCGAGGTAAGAACTCCTCTGTTTTTGTTGTTGACAAAATGCATTACACAAGGAATCGGCTAAACAGCATTTTACAACAAGTAGATCCGACCAGACAATCTGATTGGTCATCTAGACATTTAGAACATGCTCAAATCAGCATGACAGCACCATAGATATAGATAGATGTGACATGTCTTGCCATTCCAGGATGGAACCACTTGGCGGCCATCTTACCTGGGTTAAGTTTTAGAATTGCTTCAATTGGAACTAATGGGCAAAGAGGCTCATGTTGTCTTTATACTCCTTATATTTTTCTACCAATACATTTAAAACATTAGCGATTACAATTGACTTCCCGTTGTCAATAGGTGGTACTATGACTATAACTCAATATAAATGTGTAGTATCTCCAGGCCTGGACTCTATGTTAATGCTACTAAATGTCCTATTTGAGCTAAAAAATCAAACAACTAAAGCAACATTTGTTGTTTATAAATGCCGTTAAGAGCTAGCTAGCAATCCCCAATACCTGACATCTCAGCCGGTCTGTTACTAAGTAATGTAACTAGTTCACCAACTTTTCTGTAGTTATGTAAAATGGCGGACATTTAACCCATCAGTTAGCGTATCTTTGTCCAAAAGATTGTGTCTAATGCTGCTTTGGTGGAATTAAATTCTAGTAGAAAAAAATGGTTATAAATGAACTCCAAAGCCTAAAAACTTTCTCTGCTCTGGTTTCTCCTGCAGCTCGAGCCGACAGAAAGAAAAAGGTTTCTGATCGTCTCACACTGGAATAATGACTTTGTTTTACTTGTCAGAAACAGAAGAAGATGACGTGCAACAATTTATCACTGACATTATACAGCCTCTTTATAAGCTGATCTATAGGCTAAAGTTTGTATTAATTGTCCTTTTTTATAATTGTTATTTCATTTTTTATTAGCTGATGTAATGTGATGTTTCCATGAAAAGTGATGTCTACATGTTTCATTTAATAATCAGTCTGCGTGCATTGAATTAGTCTGCTGCATCTTGTAAAGCTATATATGTTTAACCAGGCAAAATTTTTTTTTTAAACTGCTGATAAGCTTGATGTTCTGAATGTTATTTTGTGTTTTGTTAAATCGTCTTTTAATGAAGAGTGCCTGTTGTACATGGCTGATCCCCACCACTGTGGCCATTTTTACTGAGAGACTGGTCAGAGAATCTGGTACAACCTAACATGCTGGGTCAAAGTTCATGGGTTAGCCCCTATTTAGTCTATATTCTTGGCGTTCCACTTCAGGGATTGCTCCGATGCTGTAGGAAATTACGCTGGATGCATGTATTTTCGCCGATTTCCGTTTCCTTCCACTTTCTTTTTTGTTGGAATTCTAAACCTTGGTGGATTCTGGCTCCTCAGATCTCTGCAGGGTAAATCCAGACAGCTACTCCTAGACTATCTGTCCAATCTAAGTTTTCTGTTGCACAACTGCGTTATTATAAATCCCACGTAACTTCTAAGAAAGTCCCACCCTACGAAGCAGCTTGATTGGTTGGGGTTAGGCATTGACCTTGAGTAGTTAAGTCCAGGATAGCTGATCATGGGATAGGACCTGAACAAATCGGGTTACGTTACCTTGCGTAAGCATGGACGCCTGGCCAATAGTAGCGTGTGAATGCTATTGAAGGGCGGGTCTTGCCTCGAAGTTGCGTGGGTTTCATAATAACGCCCAGCTATTTTACAGCGGCTCTGTCTGGCACTTAGCACCGCCCATGGCGATTGTGATTGGTTTAAAGAAATGCCAATTAACCAGAGCAGGTTTTCCACCCATCCCCAAATGCTATGTGGAGTAGCCAGACCTTCCTCCGCTCCACAGCATGTAGATGGTCTGGAAAAGCAAGACTAGCCCATATTTGACCCAGCGCTGTGTTGCAGAAACAACCAAAGTTGGGTCAATTAGACATTTTTCACGGCAGACATGTTGACATGTCATAGTAGGAACAGCACAGGTGTATTCAAAACCATTAATGATGGCTGTATTCCACTTAGGAGAGACCCTGGTATTAAACCATTAATGATGGCTGTATTCCACTTAGGAGAGACCCTGGTATTAAACCATTAATGATGGCTGTATTCCACTTAGGAGAGACCCTGGTATTAAACCATTAATGATGGCTGTATTCCAATTAGGAGAGACCCTGGTATTAAACCATTAATGATGGCTGTATTCCACTTAGGAGAGGCCCTGGTATTAAACCATTACTGATGGCTGCATTCCACTTAGGAGAGACCCTGGTATTAAACCATTAATGATGGCTGTATTCCACTTAGGAGAGACCCTGGTATTAAACCATTAATGATGGCTGCATTCCACTTAGGAGAGGCCCTGGTATTAAACCATTAATGATGGCTGTATTCCACTTAGGAGAGGCCCTGGTATTAAACCATTACTGATGGCTGCATTCCACTTAGGAGAGGCCCTGGTATTAAACCATTACTGATGGCTGCATTCCACTTAGGAGAGACCCTGGTATTAAACCATTACTGATGGCTGCATTCCACTTAGGAGAGGTCCTGGTATTAAACCATTAATGATGGCTGTATTCCACTTAGGAGAGGCCCTGGTATTAAACCATTACTGATGGCTGCATTCCACTTAGGAGAGACCCTGGTATTGTTCATGCTGACTCACTGAAATATCTTACTGGGACACTTGATGGAACTGAGCCATCGTTAAGGTTATCAATGTCAGCTGTGCTTTTCCTACTATGACAAGTCAACATCTGCTGTGAAAAAGGTCCATTAACCCAAATAAACCCAGAATTGTTAAGAGTGTGGGAGTGATGTTTGAACCAGGGAGGGGGTCCAGTCTCCCTAGGATGACTGGTGATGACTCTCACCTGTATCAGGAGGATCACGCTGGGATAAAAGTGCGTGTTGAAAAGCCGGACGGTGATTAGAGAGAGGGAACTGTGACAGTCTGTGACTGCGGTACTCGGAGAGGAAAGAACACCGGCTCCACAGGAGTCTTGTCACCAAAAAAAGTTTGAACACAGTTTCATATTTAATGTTTATATATTGTCTTGTTAACAGTTGGTAGAAATGACAGGCCTACGGTTTGGAGTGGGCATATACAAACGTGCAAATGACAAGACATCAATACAAACACAAAAGGACAAAAATGTTACCTGTGCTTAATGTACACAATGTTACACCACAGGAGCAATATCTAAAAAAATAAAATAAAATCGACTTCACACGTCCCTCAGCTTGACACTGTTCCATTCCTCAGACAGTCCAAATACAAAAATAAGGTTCATTGGGCCAATATAAATACATTTCGGTAAAACAAATACATTAAGAAAATAGGTCCGTTCACATTTCTAGTTCCTAAACAGTGTGTAACAGGCAGCTTTGGTCAGTAACTGTACTCATACTGGTCATCTGCATAATCATGAGACTTTAACGCTCATCACCCTGAGACCAAAACATCAACCCTGTTGTCTACAGTCAATCAATGTACATCATTTTTTTTCAGGACAAAATGGGTTATTAGAGTATTTGTTCTGTAGTGAGGTCACTAGAATGTAAAAAAAAAAAAAAGGTTGTATGACCTTAAAGACAAATAAATAAAACTGAAAATGAATCTCACGGATATGTATTGATATCACACACAGAACAATAAAAGCTAAGCCAATCTCCTGTCTAAATCAGTTCATGTCTTAGGTGTCAAAATGTGAAGAAAGAAATATAACATACAGTTGACAAAATATATACATTTTTTCAAAAATTTACCCTTTTACCAATAATCAAAATAATAATGTCATATTTATTGATATCACACACACACACCAATGCTACACAAGCATTTGTGTTGTCTAAAACAGTTATCCTATATATTTGGAGTCATCTAGTGCAAAAATAAACATAATGGACATAACTCTTATAGATGACAAACTATTTACATTTCTTCAAAAAAGGCCCAAATGTATCCCAAATATCTAAACAGTGACTCCATTCTTCTCTGTAGAACAGTAATAGACCGGAATTATCTCTCTTTTTCACTTTACTGTTTGTTCTTGCTCGGATTCCCTGGAGTGAACTATCTTTTCCACTACATAGTCTTTGTGTGAGGGACCTGTCTTCCCATTGGTTGAAAACGTCAAACGTGATAAATTATTATTATTAATTATCAGGTGAATAAATCTTGGATGTAAGAGTTTGGATTTATTGCTGAACAACTCCGAAAAAAGGCACAAGTTCCAGGCTGGATAGAAAACCTTCTGTAAAGGCTACAAAGACACCAAAGACACCCCTGTGATGGCTTTTTGTGGCAATCAACAAATAAAATGGGCAAGCAACATGGCCGTGTTACTTCCTGTTGTGCTACGTAACACGGCCTGGTCCTCAAAAAGCTGAGTTTGTTCTAAACATTTTGATAAGAAACACATTGGTATCAGGTCTCTAATGGTATCTATTGCACTTAAAAGGTGAATTCAAGAAGATATGTAAAACTCGACAACATGCCCTTAGACCCCAAAGGGGTTAACAACAGAACTTGACATGTAGTGCAATTGTGTTTTTGCCTTTTTATAATGCTAGCTGGTTGTCCTTTTTTCAGCGACATTTCACATTCTCAAGGCTGCCATGTGCATCTGTGTGAGACGGTATTTGGCGCCCCGAAACTTAATTGGAACGCCATCTGAACTTTGTACTTAAGGGGGTGAGTATTTGATACAAAAATACAAAGTTTGAAACTTTGACACAGATGTTTAAGGGGCACTCCAGCGATTCAATATTGCACTTTATTTACATTCTTTAAATTCTCAAAAACATTCTACAGCTTGTTCATACTTTTTCATAAAATCTCACAGTCCGTAGGCCCTACGGCTACAGCGTAGAGCCTACGTGCTACCATAAATTGGCCTTTAAAATTGGGGGGAGTGCCCCTTTATAAATGTAGTATGACTTTTAAAGTGTTTACCACAATGCACATATTCTGGGTTCTTTAAAATTTTCAGTAGGGATGTCCCGATTAGCTTTTTTGGCCCCTGATCCAAAGTCCCAGTCCAATACTTTGTATTTGCCTAGATAGTACAGCTTTTGGCTCGGATCCGATACTTGCGATCGTGACACCCCTAGTTTTCAGTAAACATTTTACACATCCCATCCTCTTCATCATATTAATTGTAAATGTAAAGGCCCAACACACAGAGCTGATAATCGGCCGTCGAGTCTGTTCGATGTGTTCTGTGCCGTTGTCCGTCCGAGGGGCCGTCGGCCTTCATTTTGGCCGATTTGACATGTATAATCGGCGGGGCGGGCACTGCCGGCAGTTGGACTCAAATGACCCATCTGATTGGTGGAGTGCTAACCCGGAAATGGGGAGCGGGATGAGCTTGACTAAAATATTTTAAACTGACCTTTGTCCAATCTGAAATAAAGACAGATTCAGCAACTTCTAGGTGGTGATCTGCCTGAGTCCTTTCCAGACAGTCGCAGAGTCGTTAGCTGAGAACTGGCGTTGGAGCTTCTCAGAGTACCGTCGTTTAGCCTCCTTCACCGCCTTGCTAAACTTGTACTTCAACTCTTTAAATCTGTCTTCGTCCCCACTCCTGAACGCGTCTTCCTTGGCCAGCCTTAACCTTCTGAGTTTGGCTGTGAACGACGTAGTACTACTACTACTACTACTACTACTACTACTAGAGGCGTTTTCCGGTCCGTTTTCCATTGCAGATTTTAGTATCGCCTCAGCGTGGCTGGTCGTCATAGCGACTGCCGTGGGCGTGGCTTAGTAGCTTGCTTTTCCCATTGACATAACCCCGCGTATCCCCGACGCATTTCCTGGTTCTCCGTCTCCGTAAACAACATGATATCAAAGAGATAGTTAACGTTTACTGCTCCAGATTTCCCACCGTGGTCACATATATATGACTCTAGAGTCGCTACTCGCTGCGGAGATAATCGCCGTCACTCTCTCACTTCTCCCTCGCTCACTAGCTCCCCACACACACACATACGGCGACTCGACACACACGCATCACACATGAACACACCAGCGCACCAGTAGAACCATCAGGCCACTTGTATGCTACGGAGAAAGCTCTGCGTGGAGCCTCCGGCAGCAAAAAAAAACACTGCTGGCTAAACTATTTAAAAATGCCGTCTCTCGCTAGCAATGCAGTGATCAGTGACGCTTCTTTCCGACCAATCAGCAGCCTGCAGGGTTTCACGTCACCTTCTTGGCTCGCCTCAGCTCGCTTGGAACTTCGACTGAGGAGGTACTAAAAAAAGTACCTGTTAGCAGGTAGTTTTTTTCGTAATGGAAAACCAAAAAAGGCAAGTAGAGTCGAGGCGAGGCGAGTAGGTACCATGTAATGGAAAAGCACCATAGATGAACTGCCTGTGGGTGGATCTAGAAAAAACATATTTTACGTCCCAACATTATATATGAAAGAGTGAACTATCTTTATTGGTAATAAACGTACCCGTTTTAAGTGGAAAGCCATGTTTGTTGTTGACGAGTGGTAGGACATGAGCTGTTGGCACAACTTGCCTTTTACTTTTTTTGGATCATATTTTACCATTTCAGAGTGCATCCACACTTTAGATTTTCTTTTCCCAGACCTTGTTAAGTAACGTTAATCCCTGCTGCCAAGATGCTCCTCGTCTGTCACAGATCAGAGAAAGTGAATTTTAAATCTTTCACAGGGGTGGTTGGATTTACACACACACACACACACACACACACACACACACATACGTAAAAAATATTTATTGAACGCTTCTTTCTTTTCACGTTTTTAAATTAAAGGCTGTATAGAACTTAATATAACCATACAAAACCAGTAGTTCTGTGTGAAATTAGACATTGAGCACCCCCATATTGCCAAAATGGTATGATCCTCGTTTCATAATAACACCCGCGAAGATTCGACTGTGAGATTGGTGGTCGAATCAGGCTCCGCATATCGATGCATCGAATCTTCGACTATTCGGGGTCACCCCTAGTAGAAATCCAAACACGACTGGTCCACTTCCTTGATGTCCTCACTACAGGTTTACAGAGCTTAGTTTCTGCCTGTACGCGGGGATCAGTTGGACCATGACGTGGTCAAAATGACCAAGTGCAGCACGGGGGACGGCGTGATAAGCATCCCTGACTGTGGTGTAACGGTGATCCCGAATGTTCTCCTCTCTGGTCCTATTTATCTTATTGCACTGAAAAGGTATTAAGAGATATTTTGTTGAAGCTGGATTTTCTAACACAGAAGATGTCATGTTTAGAACATTATCTCATACTATTTATTTATTTGAAAAGAGAGCTATGATTTTGTTACAGGTTGTTACATATTTTATTTTATTGTATTATTACATAAGTTATTTTTGCACCATTGAGGCATAATAAAGAATGCTCATTAACCTCTGAGAAGCCTGTCAGGATTTGTGTCTCGAGGCCGGGCCAAGTGTCTTCTTTTATTTATTGATTTTTGTTTTTTTGGAAATCTAAATATGGTCACCCTACTGTAACCTGAGACAGTGCAACAGTGCAATTTTTAACAGACACTGGACTGCATAACAGAGTCTAGTGGACTAAGGTGCTGGTTCCAGTAGGTGGCAGAAATGCAACTTTTTGGATGCCTGCTGCCGTAAAATCCCAAAGAAGGAGAAGAAGAGGAAGAGGAGGAGAAGGAGGAGTTTCAATGCGCGCAAGTTGGCTGCAGAGAGCGAACTTTGAATTGCGACTTTGGTGACTTATTTTAGCGTTTGTGGACTTTTGCGCAGCTTAGTGGACATGTCCAACGTGGGGGAGAACAGGTTTACACTGAAGGAGGCGGCTGCTTTATTGCTCGAACTAGCCGATGAAGAGGAGTTGTCCTTGTCCTCTTCATCAAGCGAGTTCTCTTGGGACTCTGCAGCTGAGGAGGATTTTCTCAAAGGAAGGGACCCGGATCTTGATCTGTGAGTACACAGCCTAACGTAACATGTTGAGTATTTGATCAGAAAGTATTTCTTGCCAGACATTATCTGTAGGTCGTAGTTATTCTGGGTGGAGACCGATGGCGCTCTGAGTTTGTAAACAGTAAACAAGGGGGAGGGGTGCTGCTGCTGAAGCGCACGTGTGTGTGTGTGTGTGTGTGTGTGTGTGTGTGTGTGTGTGTGTGTGTGTGGAAATGGCCCGATTCCATTTTTTGCTTCCTGATACCGATTCTGATACCAGTGTGTCATATATATTGTATTATGTGTTAACAGCTGTATACTACTATCCCTGTATGGATGTGATATGATTTCTATCTTTGTTGTTAAACTCATTGTGAAACATGAGTTTAACTGAGTTTAAAACAACTTTCTTTTATTCTCCAGTTTGACAGTCAGTTATAACAGAAAAATAACCTAAATAAACTACTTTAAAGGTGCAATATGTAATATTGTGTGTAATACTGGCAGCTAGCAGTTAAAATAGTTACTGCACTACCAATTCAAAATACTGGAGAGTCGTTTCCCCCGCCCCCTCCTGCCCAGACTCGAAGTTCACGGAGGTTGCCAGGCTGAGACTGCAGCATTCACAACAATGTTGCTAGACGCTAGTCTCACATAGCCAGACATTACTCCACAGCACAGCAGAGTAGCTAACGGTAGATGCTAGTCTCACATAGCCAGACATTACTCCACAGCACAGCGGAGTAGCTAACGGTAGATGCTAGTCTCACATAGCCAGACATTACTCCACAGCACAGCGGAGTAGCTAACGGTAGATGCTAGTCTCACATAGCCAGATGTTACTCCACAGCACAGCGGAGTAGCTAACGTTAGATGCTGGCTATATTGACAGTCATAAAAGCCCGTGCTCACGTGGAGCTCTGTAACCAACTGACAGACACACTTTTTCGGCTTAAAATTACAGTATGAACCACTAAAAACACAACAACCTCACTGTCCTCTCCACACGCCAGTCAGGCACACTTCCTCGGCTTAGAATTACAGTACGAAACGCTAAAAATACCACTAACTTGCCAACGGAACACACTTCATTGGCTTAGAATGACGGCAACAATCGCTAAACCCACTGCAAACTCACAGTCCTCTCTTTCCGATTTACAGCCCCCCTCTCGTGGCTTAAAATAACTCACCGTTGTCGGCTCCAGCCGCTGAAGAGGCTACACGCTGTAAACAACCATGGGCTGCATGCCTGGTCCTCCCGGTAACGTTAACAGTTAGCAGGGTTAGCATGGCGGCATTAGCCAGGACCAGTCGGGATCACTTTACTGGCTATGTCTCAATTGTTTTTGCGAGTAACCAACTCGGGTACTCTAGCTATATAATTCAATGTGAGTACACAAATGTTGAAATGACAAAAAATGCCCGTCCCTAGTAGCTGTGATAAATTACCCTGAAGCTAATGCTTACCTGTTCAGGAGAAAATAAGCCAACTCTGCGTCCTTTTGGGCTCTAAGCTGTCTCCATCTTTCAAATACATCTCCAATATTTACCAGGGGGTTGTTACGTCTCTGGTCACGCAACTGTTAGAAACATGCTGTTTTCTTTTTTTATGTCATGTAGAATCTATCTCCGTTGATTCTGTTCAGTTTTTTGCTGCTTTCATGGCTGTACTACCGTTACAGCTGTAGCGTGCTGGGTTTACGTTTTTACAGGTATATCTGGCAACCCGGCCTGCCTGTCAAACTGGGCCGTTGATAACAACACACAGATCAAAACATAAACATAAATTCCGTCACGGAATGTAAATTTCAAAAAGAAAAAATACTGAAATTAGCATTTTTGTCAGAAAAGATAGTGTTTCAGTTTAACATGTTTCCTTAATATCTGATGAGGCATTGGTGTCATTTTTGGATTTATTACAGTACAAATATTACATATTGGACCTTTAACGTAGATTGGTTGTGTGGAGGATGAGCTAATCATTGCATTTCTGTGTTTCAGAGAGCCAGAGACGTCTGACCCCGATTGGCAGCCGGAGGCAAAGAAGCCCAGGAGGACCCCAAAGTCTCCTGTTGTGGAAGAAGAAGAAGAGGAAGAAGAGGATGAAGAGGAGGAGCTAGAACTCCAACTCTCTACCTCCACATGGCCTGCAAGACGGGGGAGGGGGAGAGAAAGGGGGAGGGCAGGAGGAAGAGAGCAGAGTTCTGCACCTGAAGGTGCGTGGCAAGGCACTGATGTGGATGACATCACTCCTGAACAGCCGTCCTTCCGCCCGGCACGCACACCCGGTGGCCAGCTCGCGGGTGGTTCCCAATACTCAGTTTTACAATTATTTCAGTTATTCATGTCGAATCGCATACTTCAGACCATCTTGAATAATTCAAACAAGTTTGGAGAAAGTGACCATCCAGAAACCTTTCAGAGGCTCACTATGCCAGACATGATGTCCTACTTGGCCATGATTATCTACATGGGAATAATCGATACCCCGAACATCACTGACTACTGGAGGAGGTCCGAGCTGTACACCTTCTCCTTCCCGTCAAGTGTGATGTCCGGGCGCAGGTTCAAGGCCGTCTCGCGCGCCATTCACCTCAGCGACCCCGCCGACGACCTCAAGAGAGGCACCGCCGGCTACGACAGGCTTTGCAAAATCAAGCCGATGTACGACGAGGTCAGGCAGGCGTGCATGGCGAATTACCATCCCCACCAGTGCATCGCCATCGACGAGAGGATGGTCGCATCCAAAGCCCGCAATGGAGTCCGCCAGTACATGAAGAACAAGCCCGTGCAGTGGGGCTACAAGCTGTTTGTGCTGGCGGATTCCGCCAACGGTTACACCTGGGACTTCTTTGTGTACAAAGGGAAAATGTCGCGGATCGTGAAGGGGCTCAGTTACGACACGGTAATGCGGCTCGTAAACACGCAGGTGATGGGTACCGGGTATAAGTTATTCGTGGATAACTTTTACACCAGCCCGGATCTCTTTCGAGACCTGCTGGCAAGGAAGATCTGGGCCTGCGGTACCATTCGCCAACATCAGATCGGGTTCCCCAAAAACAGGCCGGGTGGGCTTGAGAGGCAGGCTCCCCGGGGCTCCATCCGCTGGATCCGCGAGGGGCCCGTGGTGTTCGTTCAGTGGAAGGACACCAGAGATGTCCTGATATGCTCCACGATCCACGCGGCCCACGGAGAGGACACGACCCAGAGGAGGATCAAGGGGGCAGGTGGGCAGTGGTCTGTGCAGGACGTCCCCATCCCACCAGCCATGATGGACTACAACAAGTATGTACACTGTTTTCATCATTTCAGCCCTTTGAACTGAATTTTGACATGGTGTCAATGCAGGGGGCGTCTAACGTCGGACCAAAAAGATGCTAGAATGAATAGCTGTGGATATGAGTTTAGATATCGTAATATCGTGATATGACATAATAGTTGTCTTTTCCTGGTTTTAAAGGCTGCATTACCGTAGAGTGATGTAATGTTCTGAACCTACCAGACTGTTCTAGCTGTTCTATTATTGGCCTTTTCCCCACTTAGACATTATGTCTACATTACTGATGATTATTTATCTAAAATGTAAGTGTGAAGATATTTTGTTAAAGCACTGATTTTCAACCCTAGAATATAGCCACAATATCGATATCGAGGTATTTGGTCAAGAATATTGTGATATCTGATTTACTCCATATTGCCCAGCCCTACTTCGACTTTAATTTTGACATAAAGTCAATGCAGGGGCGTCAGACTGGGGAGAAAAAAGGGGACTGAGTACCCAGGGCCCTCATGTGAGGAGGGCCTAAAAAAGATGCTAGAATGAATAGCTGTGGATGCGGTGAGGGGTCCATAGTAAATGCCTTTTACACAGGGCCTAGAGTTTAGTGCTACGCCCCTGTGTCAATGCATCAATATCAGTGTAATGTAATGGCTATGTTTCCTTTTCCTATATTTGTGTCTCTACCCAGGAACATGTGTGGCGCGGACCTGTCCGATGCCCTGATTGGCTACTACACCATCCTACACAAGACCAAGAAGTGGTACCGGTCTTTCCTGTTCCACTTCATAGATATCGCCATCGTCAACGCCTACATCCTGTATAAGGAGATGGCCGTTGCGAGGAAGGAGAAGGTGATGTCACAGAAGGCCTTTCGCGAGACCCTGGTGACGGAGCTGAAAGCGGTTGGGTCTACCACCACTGCCCCTTCACAGCCACCCCCTCCCACTCCCCCAGGCGCCTCACACAAACCGGTACATTTTTGCCCGGACGGCACGGCAGGTCGGAGGAGGTGTGTCCACTGCCACAAGAGGACCACGGTGAAGTGCTCCTCCTGTAATAAGAGTCTGTGTTTCACCGTAAACAGGGACTGTTACAACACATGGCACACCCTGAACAATTTATAATGACTCATTTCTGTGCATTTATATAAATAGTTTTTTCAAGTTTTTCATGTGAAGTGTTTTTTTGTCATTCATCCGTGTGTTTCCATCATTTGGACCATCAGCTGTTGGGTTTCTCAACATGTGGTGGAAGTTTTCCTTGAAGCAGCAGCGTTAGTGATATTCATGACAAAATCAAAACGAATAACAACCGTTTGAGAATTAAACCAAAGTTTGGTCTTTGAATATTTATTTACATTTGCAAATGGAGAAAACAGTTTCAAAAGGTACACGCAGCACAACTGAAAATGTCTTTCTAACCTAAAGTCTAAACATCCAAACATCATATAGTGAAGAAACTGTTAAGCCACCCCTCTAAATGTATCTTTTAGTATGGCCATAGTTGAAAAGAGACATTAACAGTCACACCATTGTCTCACCTTCCCCTCTGCTCCTGTTCTTTTCAAGAGCCTAAACAACAGTAAACAGTCATCGGCCTTCTCCACTTCTATCTAAACAAAAAGTCAACAACGTGAGAAGGTTCAGGCTAGTAGAACTAAATAACTCTCTAGGCTATAGTTCACTGTTGCCAACTATTTCACTTGGAGCCTTTTGAATCTACACATGAAGAAGCTAAATCTTGTGGCGTTATAAAACAAATCAAACCAATGGTTAAAATAAAATTTGCCACCACAGCACTCGGCTAAGCAGCCATTATCTTCACCGCGTCACGTGACTCAGAGTTCAACTTTTTTAAACTCATCCGCATGACCAACAGACACAATTTTGTTTCCCAGCCGTGTCTACTGTGCCCATGCGAAGGCACCGTTGACCCGGCAACAAGCGATCCACCGCCGTGATCCACCAAACCCTGAAGTATCCTCGTTGAGGCCAAATCTTGCTCCGTAGTGGGGGCCTCTGGTCACACAGCGTCGTTACAACAACAGAACCACAAAAAGCCAGTGTGTGAACGGTGTATTTCCCTCCCAGTCCCCCCCAGCTGGTGGAGGAGAACCATCTGATACAGAGAATAACTGGTTGTCTTTCATCGTGGGTCGGTTAAAGGTCCGGTTAAAGGTCCGGTGAAATGCCGCGGCTGTCATCTCCCGACTGAACGTTGGCCCAGACGTAGTAGTGAAGGTAGTGCTGGTGCGGTCTCTTAAATTAATAAGTCAGCTTGGGGTTGATGCCTTAGTTTGAGTAAATATGCGCTGAGTCCAACACTCAGAATCAGGATGATGCAGCCAAACACACCGAGGATCGGTACGCTCAGGTACAGACGCCCACCTGATGGAAAAAAACAAACAAACATAAGCTACAGTAGCTGGAATATCTCACACACACATTTATACATATAAGCATAAAGGGGATGGGGAATGGGATTCCCGTATGTTAACTTTTTTAACCCTTCTATTGTCGTAGGTTCAAATTTGACCCATTTTTATATCAGAATGAGGAGTTTCTTTGAACCAAATTGCCCCAAAATAAGCTGAATGTGTTGATGTACGTTGTGTGGAAGCTCTGCCACATTCTTAGCAGGTAAAATTAATGATTACTTTCAGTGAATTGTGGGTGTTTTTTTTGGGTGTTTTTTGTTTTTTTTTCATTTGAAATAAAATTGTGATAGATAGATAGAGTGAGGAAAATAAGTATTTGAACACCCTGCTATTTTGCAAGTTCTCCCACTTGGAAATCATGGAGGGGCCTGAAATTGTCGTCGTAGGTGCATGTCCACTGTGAGAGACATAATCTAAAAAAAAAAAAATCCAGAAATCACAATATATAATTTTTTAACTATTTGTATGATACAGCTGCAAATAAGTATTTGAACACCTGTCTATCAGCTAGAATTCTGACCCTCAAAGACCTGTTAGTCTGCCTTTAAAATGTCCACCTCCACTCCATTTATTATCTTAAATTAGATGCACCTGTTTGAGGTTGTTAGCTGCATAAAGACCTGTCCATCCCATACAATCAGTAAGAATCCAACTACTAACATGGCCAAGACCAAAGAGCTGTCCAAAGACACTAGAGACAAAATTGTACACCTCCACAAGGCTGGAAAGGGCTACGGGGAAATTGCCAAGCAGCTTGGTGAAAAAAGGTCCACTGTTGGAGCAATCATTAGAAAATGGAAGAAGCTAAACATGACTGTCAATCTCCCTCGGACTGGGGCTCCATGCAAGATCTCACCTCGTGGGGTCTCAATGATCCTAAGAAAGGTGAGAAATCAGCCCAGAACTACACGGGAGGAGCTGGTCAAAGACCTGAAAAGAGCTGGGACCACCGTTTCCGAGGTTACTGTTGGTAATACACTAAGACGTCATGGTTTGAAATCATGCATGGCACGGAAGGTTCCCCTGCTTAAACCAGCACATGTCCAGGCCCGTCTTAAGTTTGCCAATGACCATATGGATGATCCAGAGGAGTTATGGGAGAAAGTCATGTGGTCAGATGAGACCAAAATAGAACTTTTTGGTCATAATTCCACTAACCGTGTTTGGAGGAAGAAGAATGACGAGTACCATCCCGAGAACACCATCCCTACTGTGAAGCATGGGGGTGGTAGCATCATGCTTTGGGGGTGTTTCTCTGCACATGGGACAGGGCGACTGCACTGTATTAAGGAGAGGATGACCGGGGCCATGTATTGCGAGATTTTGGGGAACAACCTCCTTCCCTCAGTTAGAGCATTGAAGAAGGGTCGAGGCTGGGTCTTCCAACATGACAATGACCCGAAGCACACAGCCAGGATAACCAAGGAGTGGCTCTGTAAGAAGCATATCAAGGTTCTGGCGTGGCCTAGCCAATCTCCAGACCTAAACCCAATAGAGAATCTTTGGAGGGAGCTCAAACTCCGTGTTTCTCAGCAACAGCCCAGAAACCTGACTGACCTAGAGAAGATCTGTGTGGAGGAGTGTGCCAAAAACCCTCCTGCAGTGTGTGCAAACCTGGTGAAAAACTACAGGAAACGTTTGACCTCTGTACTTGCAAACAAAGGCTACTGTACCAAATATTAACATTGATTTTCTCAGGTGTTCAAATACTTATTTGCAGCTGTATCATACAAATAAATAGTTAAAAAAAAATCATACATTGTGATTTTTTTTCTTTTAGATTATGTCTCTCACAGTGGACATGCACCTACAATGACAAGTTCAGACCCCTCCATGATTTCTAAGTGGGAGAACTTGCAAAATAGCAGGGTGTTCAAATACTTATTTTCTCCTATATATATATATATATATATATATAAATATAAAAGCTCATATCTCTTACTATGGGCCAACAGTTAACAAACGATTAGACATATATTTAAATACACTCTGTAAATGGTGCCCTGCTGGTAGGTTTTACAACTTGACCTACTTTCACTTAAGTACGGTGCAGTAAAATCAATCAGATGTCCGTGTGATCTGCGTAGCGACAGTACAGTGGGACGTTTGCCTTCAACAGAGCAA